>NW_026692947.1:5592500-6192500 GCF_021218885.2 Marmota monax
GAGGTGCTTTCTCTCTGAGCTACATCTCCAGTCCTTTTTATTTATTTATGTTTAAATTTTAAGACAGGATCTCACTAAATTGCTGAGGCAGACCTCAAACTTGCAATCCTGTCTCACTCGGCCTCCTGAGTTGCTGGGATTATAGGCATGTGTCACCATGTCTAGTTCTTTACTAGTATATTATTTTTACATATAAAGGGAGAAAGGAGAATGCCAGGAATTCTCTGGGGTATGCCACAACCATTCAAAACTAAGTTCAGTTTCATACACGAGTCTTCTGGCTCTCATGTTTTCTGCAAACTCCACGTAACAGCCGTCACAGCTCCTGAAATCTCTAGGCTCCTTGTTTCCTTGGAGACTCGACCACTTGGCATACTTGTTCTTTAACTTTGTCACATTAGATTCCTTTCTAATGCCTTAGCTCTCAACTCATATACTCCCACTTTCCTCAAGACCAAACCCTAAACTTACCTCTTCTAAGCAGTATTCTCCAACCAACCACATTCCAAACAGGTCACCCTTTTGCTTGGTAAAACAACTTTAAACCCAACACCCCCACTTCCATCCCAGGGTATCTTCTCTCTCCCTCAAAGATGGCAGGATCAAAGGCAGTACTTGTGCCTTCTGCTATTTATCTGCCTCCCATAGCACCTCCGTGCAGCCTGGGTATGACACAGCACCTCAGAAATGCTAGTGGAGTAAATAAGTCAACCCAGGCACTGAAGGGGTACATTAGCAAATGGTCCAAGCTTCTGCTGTTCGTTTTAGTGATGCCTGAAGATCTGCCACAATTAGCTATATTGCCCATTATAATGGTTCATCTGGTCATTATTTTGGCACATTTCAAGCTGCTGCAAAAGCAATTATATTCTGTGCACAGAGCCACTCACCCCAATTACAGGCCTTTGCAACATTATGAGATAACATTATACAAAGACACTGACTCAATGGGCTGGGTATAAGGAGGATTTTAAAAACGAAGAATGGAAGAAAGGCAAACTAACCATGTGAAACCTGCTTTAATCAAACGCATCCAATGAGGAAATTCTTGCCAAGCCGCACAGACACAAGAACAAAAACAGATGTATAAACAGGAGGTCAGCGTCTTCCCCATGTGCCTGTTCCTTAGTGCCAGCTAACAGAGCCCTTGTGCTCACCCTCTAGAGTGCCACCTACTGCTCAGGAAAGGGGAGGGCAAGTGGGAAGCTGGCAGTGGCTGCTCATTTCTCAAGAGTTCAAAAATCTCCAAGACAACCCTGAATAAGGGCCCCAGAACGTGTCCAATCACTACCTGTCATTTATTGGGACTAATAATTCCTGTGGCAGATACTGTGCTAAGGGCTCTGTGTGCATCATCCCAACCTATTGTCACAATAACTCTATGGAGTTGGTACTTTTATCCTCCTTTTGATAAAGATGTAGGAAAGGCTAACAACCACTGACTTGAGACAACTGCTTATTGAGTGGCCTCATGTGCCAGGCCTTGTGCTAGGACCTGGAGATTCAATGTTAAGCAAATCAAATGATCTCCACCTTTATGGGACTCACCTTCTAGAAAATGAAAAAAAAAAAAAACACCTTAAAGTGAAAAGATTTAGCAAGATAATAATACATGAATGTGTAAAGTGCTATAAGTGACATAAAAAGATTAGGCCAGTAAAGAGTTATTCTTAATGACAAGGGAAGGAAGGAAAGTTTTTCTAGAAAGTCTTATCCTAAAGGTGCAGTAAGACTCTCTGCAGACTCAAATAGCACAAAGGGGGTCCAGGAGCCGGGCTGGACATACCCTGTTGTCAGGGGTCTGACAGGACTCCACTGGTATTGACATCCTCTATCCAGGTGCATGATATAAAGGGGGATGGAGCATCGGAATGAAAGCCTCAGTGCAGCCAGAAAAACAAAATGCAATAGGGTTTGTACAGCATGGGATCCAGAGGCAAGAATAAAATGGAGACACTTATGCTAACCTGCCAAAGAGCATGCTGCTGAGGCTTAGAGCATTTGAACCTGCAGCATATGTAATTTATAAAACAGGGCAAAGCTGCCGAGAGGGTGCTTCTCTGGAGTTCACCTAATGGAAGCTATCCGTCTGCCAGTTACTTGTTGAGCTGAGTTTACGAAGCTGCCCAGCAGAAGCGTTTCTTTCTAGGTACCCTTCTGGTCATGATTCTAGGGGTTGATAGGATAAGCTATCCTCAGGCATGGGAAAATGTATTGGTAACAGGATAAAATCCTGTAGATGCTTTTCCTGTAACAGTGTGATTTTAATTTTATTAAAATATCAAATCCACATTATAGCTATTGACTGTGCATTATATACAAAGAGAGATATGAGGTTCAGGACAAGGATTAGAGCCAAAAATCCACCTCATTACAAACAATAACCTTGCTGAACTCAAGCCATCTCCCCCGCACCCTATTAAATGCAAACAGCTATCTATATGCCACATACTGCTGCCTTTTCTAGAACACTATTTTTCTTCCCTCTTGCAAAAGCCCTCTCTTCTTTGAGGTTTAAGTCACCTGTTTTTGGATCCCTCTAGCCCTCTCTACCTTCGGCCACGATGAGGACACTTGCTTTGGGTTCAGCTCCAGTCATCAGTTTAGAGCAACTTCCTGTGTAATTTTCTTCAGTTCTGCTTCTCAATACCTAAGCACATCCTCCTCCACCGCAGCACCCACTGCCCCAGAAATGTCTAGGACTTTTCACTTCACAGGCTTGTACTATTTCTAAAAATCTCAAACACAGATGTTCTCATCCAGTTACAAGCCCCTCCCTGGTCTCTCATGACTTGATTCCAACTTCATCAATCCTTGAAACTCCAAAATACACAAGCATATCTTTCGTTTTCCACTGGCTTATAACCCTTTTACAAAACGTGCTCATTTTACTACTTCATCATACGCTGGAAACCTCTTAAACATCTAGCCTTGCTTATGACTGTTAGTGATGTAACTCCACTCCCCATAAAACCTCATCTTACAAGCAGCAGCCAACAGACGTGGATGCACTGCTTAATACACGCACTGACCCATGCATGGGAATAGAGTGGACATGAGTACTGGTCACATCACTATGGAGCTTACAGCTTTTTGGAAGAGACAACCAAAGAGGGGAGGGGAGCACACAGAGATCTGAACTGGAATAGACTGAATTTCATCATTTCCATCGCCCTCTAACCACCACCTTCAACATTCAGTACATTTGTCTTTACAGTCTATGCTCCCAAAAGTCTTAGAGAAAAATCAGCCAATTGTTCTTATTGGAAATTTATGGTTTCTAATCTCAGCCTAACCTACAGCTGAGACTTCTTAGGTTGCCCACTTCACAACCCTCTCGGGCATGATTCATGTGGACTATAATGAGGATATTTGTCTCTACTCCTATGCATGACATAAACTGGACAACACAGTGGCCCTAACCATAGCAACATTTTCCAGGGGCTTTTATTTGCTTGCTGGGTTTTTTGGTTAACTTCTTCTTTAATATATGGTTATAGCTGTTTCAAATTTCTATACCCCATTTCAGAAGTCAGCACAACTCTCATTTCACCCAAACAATTAAAGCTATCGAACACCTCCCAGTTTCCTCTATCCCAGTCATCACATCTACACCTGCACATTCTCAGACTCTTCTAGAGCGAAGAGGAGGTAAGCTGCCTTCACATCAAGTCTGAGCCCAACTTGGGGAACTCGCTGTCCCTCCATCTGTAGCATCTTCAACTTCTTCTCCTTCCCTCTATGTATAAATAAGTCTCTTCCTCTCCCCCAGGCACATACTAGTTTCTGGAAATAAATCTTGCCAGGCACCTCCATTTCTTCACTGTAGGTTGAACCCAGAGCTTCCAGCATCTACCTTCAGTACCCCATCAGGGATGTTCTCAACAAGTGTATCAGGTCTTCTGATTGACCTCATAGTCTCTGTATTTTTGTTTGGGGGGATCGGAGTGGGTGTGACTGGGGATTGAACCCAGTGTGCTTTACCACTAAGCCACATCCTCAGTATTTTGAGAAAGGGTCTAAGTTGCCAAAGCTGTCCTTGAACTTGTAATCCTCCTGCCTCAGCCTCCCAAGTTGCTGAGATTACAGATGTGTGCCACAGCACCCAGCTGTATTTGCCTTTTCTGCAAAAATATACAACTGTTGAAAATTATGTCTTTTTTCCCGACTTCTATGACAACGCCTTTTTGGTTTCTGTCCTACTTTTTCTGGCACTTTCTCGAATCTGCCCCTTTCTGTTTCCATAGCCCTCACCTTCTCATGTGTGGATTACTCCAACTGCGTTTTAATTGTCTCCTGGATCAGTGCCAATCCCTTCCATTTAATCTCCACAAAGAGAAACTTCTAAAATTCTAGTCCAAACTTGTGTCCTCTCTGCATGAAATCCTCCAGTAGCTTCCCAGTGTCCACAAGTGAAGTTTAAGCCTCTTGGTGTGGCACACAGAGACCTATCCTCCCTAGCACCTGCGGGCCCCTTATATCTTCCATTTTGCTGCCGACCTCTTGCACTCCCAGCTCTGCATATGTTGAACTGCCTGCAGTCTTCCTCATAGGCCATGCTTTCTCGACTTTATAACTCAGCAGAAGATGCCAGGAATTTCTTTTTACTGCCAGCAGCATTTAATATTCATGTACATAAAACAATTTTTTTTTTACGCATCACATAAAAGTGATGAACCCCCTCCCCTAAGAAGTAGGCTATTACCAATCCTAGCACCATCACCTCTGTGCTCCTTCTGAGCCTCCTCCAAAGTAACTACTATCATAAATTATGCATTCCTAACTCTTTTGCCTTAATTTTTTTTACTTAAAATTTTACTGAGGCAAAATAACTTTTGCATATGCATTAAACCATCACCACTTCTAATAGAGTGACATTTCATCCAAGGGCACTCTCCACTGAGCTATACCCCCAGCCCTTTCTATTTTTTATTTTCATGTGGTTTATTTTTGTGGTACTGAGGATTGAACCCAGGGTAACTCTGCTACTTTACTACTGAGCTTCATCCCCAATCTTTTTTGCAGGGGGCAGTATTGGGGATTGAACCCATGGAAGCTTTAACCCTGAGTTATACCCAGCCCTTTGTTTTTATTTTAGTACTGGGCATTTAACACAGAAATGCTTAACCGCTGAGCCATAATCCCAGCCCTGTATTGTTTTAAGACAATCTGAGTTACTTAGGGCCTAGTTAAATTGCTGAGACTGGTCTCAAACTTGCCGTCTTCGTTCCTCAGCCCCCTGTGCCATTAGGATTACAGGCATGCACTGGGTGGATGTCATTTCTTAACAACCAATGACATCGAATACCTTTTCATGTGCCTATTTGGCCCCTGTATATCTGATTTGATGAGGTAACAGTTAAAATCTCTTTTCTTTCTGGTTGGATGTTTTCTTATTGGGTTTGAAGAGTTCTTTGTAGATTTTGGTTAAAAACCCTTATTAGATATGTGATTTTCAAATACTTTTCTCTCTCTAGTAGAATGCTTATTTTTAAACAGTACCTTCCAAAAAGCAGAATTCTCTTACTCCAAGTATTCCCCCACCCTGTGTTTCATTATGGACAGTTTGTTGAAATGGCCACAATTGTTTTTTTCACTACTAGGGATTGAACCCAGGGGAACTCTACCACCAAGTGACATTCCCCAGTGACGTTTCCTTTAATTTGTGATCCTCTTGCCCCCAGCTTCTGGAGTAGCTGAGATTACAGGCGAGTCCCTAACACCCAGCTAAGATTACTAATCTTTCTTCTAAAAACACAAATCTACTTTTAAATCCACCCAGCATGTTGTTTTACTTTATAGCAATTTTCATCCCAAGAAGTTGGATGCAGTTTTTTTATCTCTTTCGTGACTCCTCTTAACATTGCTCAGTCTTTTATTTCTTGAACATATGGAATACTACAGTTATAATTGTTTGAATGTCTTGTCTCCTTATTTTATCTTCTGTTATCACTTCTGGGTTAGATTTGCCAGATTGGATTTTTCCCCCCTCATTTTACATAATAATTTCCTACTTCTTTGTAGGACAATTTTTTTTTATGTGATGCCAGACACTATAAATTTGCTTTATTAAGTGCTGAATACTTTGGAATTTCTCTAATTATTGAACTTCTTTCTGGGATATTGCTAATTTCTCTAGACATACTTTATCCCTTCTGGTATTGCTTTTAAGAGTTGCTAGGCAGAACCACAGTAATTTTAGCAGAGGGCTAATTTTGCCCCAGTGCTAGGCAGAATCCTTCTGAGTACTCTACCAAATTATGAAGTTTTTCCACATGTGCTGGTGGGAACATTTCTAGCCCTATGTGAGTTCTGAGTATTGCTCCCTCTACTCCTCTTGGGTGGTTCCTTCCCCACATCAGTAGCATCCTCACTTATTTGCACTGATTGGTTCCCAGCTGAAGGTGCAAGGGGACACTTTGCAGGTCTCATCTCTTGCTGCTCCACTTTAGCCCATCAGTACTCCTAGTTTCATATTCTCACTCAGAGGGGCTGATCCTTTCTGCCTGGCTGAATACAAACTTAATTTGTAGTTTTAATTTGGTCAAATACAGAAAACTCTTATGTCCTTTTGTGATTACTAAAAAAGCTAACTATAGCAGATTTTCCTCCATCTTCTTGTAAAAGTTTTTAAATTTTCATTTACCTGGAGTTTTTATTTTTATGTGTAGCATAAGAATTGTTTATATCCATACAAATCATGAGTGTCCCAGAACCACTTACTAAGTAGTCCTCCCTTTCCCCAATGATCTGTGAGGCCACCTTTGTTCTTTATCAGATTTCCACATGTGGGACTGAGTCTGTTCAATTCTATCACTCAATCCATCTATCCTGTTTCAACACAACATAGTTCCAAGAATCGTGCTTCTATGACTAGCCTCATTCTGTTAGAGAATATTCTAATTTCTCTTATTTCATCTCGCCCTTCCCAACTGTTATACTGTATATATTTCTTTTACTCTTACTGTAGTGGTTAAAAAACTTCTAGGAAAATGTTGATTTGAAGCTGTGACAATCAGCCTCACTGTCTCATTTTTTTTTTTATTTTTTGTGGTATGGGAGATTGAACATAGGGGTGTTCCACTACTGAGTTACATTCCCCAGCTCTTTATATTTTGAAACAGGGCCCCACTAAGTTGCCCAGGTTGGCCTCAAAATTTGCAATCTTCCTGCCTTGCCCCCGAGAGTCAACAGGGTTGCAGGCATTGCCACTGCACCCAGCTCGTTGCCATTTTTTTTTTAAGTTTCTAAAACATTCATGATGAGAATAATATTTGCAGAGGTTTTCAGTAGATATTACTTATCAAATTAAGAACATCTGCTTCTGTTTCCAATTTGCTAATAGTAGTTTTTTTTTTAATTGGGAAAAGGGCTGGCTTTTAATAAAAAGTCTTTTCTGCATTTTAAAGATAATCTTATGGATCATCTCCTTTCATCTAATATAATAAATTAGATTTAAGTTTTCTAATAGTAAGCTACCTATGCCTACTTAGAATAAACCTAATTATGACAGACTCCCTTTTCTGTACAACACTGAAGCACTCATGTATTCTTATTTGGTCATGAGTTTTCTCATTTTATTTTTGTATACAATCCTTATGTGTTTTGATATTGGGATTTAGCTGGTCTTACAGAATGAATTAAAGATTTTTAGAGAATAGAAAAATACTCTTAAGGCTCTAATTATATATGATTTGAAGGTTTGATATCATTTATAAAATCACCTGGTACTCATGTATTTTTCCCCCCATCTCCACTCCATACAAGGAATTGAACCTAGGTAGGCCTTGGGTATGCTAGTCAAGAGCTCTACAACTGAAATTATGACCACAGCCCTTTATATTTTCTTTGTGAAAAGTTTAACTACTCCTGTAATTAGTCATGGCTTTTGGACAATTCAGGGTTTTTTCTTCTCTTCAAAGATACATACTCAAAACACATTACTTTGTTTTACTCTGTTTACCATTATCCATGTTCTCTGGTAATTTCTATCATCCGGATGGTGATAACAGTA
The DNA here is from genome assembly GCF_021218885.2 of Marmota monax. Classification (NCBI taxonomy): domain Eukaryota; kingdom Metazoa; phylum Chordata; class Mammalia; order Rodentia; family Sciuridae; genus Marmota; species Marmota monax. Next base: position 5,600,515 of record NW_026692947.1, read on the forward strand.
TATAATACTATGCCACTGTGCATCTCTTTCTGATAGTCCATGCAATCATGCTGGTAGGCTGAAGTCAGCTATGGACAAAGCATGTGTACTATGGAAACTGGCAAATTCTACAAATCAGAACTTTTTTTTTTAATGCCTGGAGAGTTAAATATTTACACGTTATATTACCTGAATGTATTTTCTAGTAATGTATTATTATTGAAAGGAGATTTTAAAATGCTATATGTGAAATGGAAGGGACTAGGAAGGGAACAGGAAAGATAATGAATCGGATATAACTTTCCTATGTTCATATAGGAATACACAGCCATTGTAACTCCATGTTCAACCACAAGAATGGGATCCTAAATTAGAATAACTTATACTCCATGTATGTATAATGTCAAAATACATTCTATTGTCAGGTCTATCTAAGAATTTTAAAATGTTGTGACAGAATTGGTGGATTTAGAATCTGTCATTGTGTCTTCTAACATAAAGAGGTTATGAGGAACATGTGGGTAGATTACCTTCAGAGGCCAAAAGATACAAAATGACACAGCAGTCCTTGGAACTCTACTCAGGAGCAAACACCTGTGACGCGCTGTAAGCAGATAAAGCTTTTATTTTGCTTTGTTGGCTTCCTACCCAACTTTAAAGCAGTTTCTTTCATGTTTGTCATTTTTACCCAAAACACCACCAAGTTCCAATAATATCATATGAATAGTGCTTTATGGATTACAAAGCATGTTTATATACAGTATCTCTAAATCCTTACAAAGACCCTAGGAGGCAGGCACTATCCTCTAAAAGGCTGCCTCATTCTCCCACCTAAGAAGTATGGATCCGATTACATTTTCTGAGCTTTTGTCAATTTAAACTTTCATTCTGTCCTGTTCCTCCTTCACAACACCAGAATAAGGAGTTTTAATCCTTTGGTCAGTGGTCCTCATCTGTAAACCTCACCACCTCTTTAATGATTTCAGTTGCCCTAAAGTCACCTTTTAAAAGGCTTATTTAAACACTGTGATTAAAAGAAAGAGAAAGAAAAAAAAAAAAAACAAGAAAAACCCTGCTCTTAACAAAGAAGCTATCAAAATTGTCAATCCAGTTTGTTTTCTGATGAAGACAATCATTGTAAGAAGCCAAAAAATGAGAGACTGATTTTTAAAATTCATTTCTCACTGCAGTAGAAAATTATCATGAGGGAGACAATCATTTCAGTCCCAGAACACAATGGAATCGTGTTTGCTTCATTGGAAGAGGTTTGTATCTGCCAGGCAAGTGTGTGTTCAAGTCAGGGGGGGTTGGAATGTATTCACAGCAGTGATGAGTTTAGGCGGCCCTTTAAGCAACAGGAGAGTTTCAGCCCAAAGTCTTAAGAAAAATCTCTAACAGATCTTCTCCACTGTCTTGCTTGAGTAAATACTAACTTGAGTGTTGTCTCATCTTCGTTTACTGTCAAACACCTCAAAAGAACAGTAAGACAGACAGACTGCCCACCCCCATCTACTTCTCCTCTACACTTTGACCTTAAAACATCCATCATTCCACTTCATCTGCTCTCCCCAAATGCACAACTCCCCGAGTCAACTCCTGCTCATTCTCTAGCACATATATATATATATATATATATATATATATATATGATTCCAATATCTACCCTTTCAGCCCAACTTCTCTCCGAACTTCTATATATTAATTTCATTCTGATCTTTGGCTATCTCAACCTGGAAGTCACATCGGTCCTTCAGCTCAGAATATCCAAAACAATGACAGGTGATGTATGTATTAATCAGCTAAATTTACTCATTCCATATTGTTTACATAATTCAAAACACGTGCTACATAATACATACAATTCTGTCAATTTAGAAAATTAAAGTAAAGCTAATACTGAAAGGAGCATGCCATGCATTAAGATTATTTTCCTTCAGTTATTTCCAAATAAATATTTTAAAAAAGAAAAAAGTTTGCATTAATCAATGTTTATCTTAACATTTGTCATTTTTACAAAGGTTGATAAGTTTTCTAAGTGCGAGTATCAGTTTCACTAGAACCTCCCCAGAAATGAATACCATTTTTGTGCAAGCCTACAGTTCAGTGATCTATGACCCATTCTACAATCCTAGAATTCACCATCATCACGTAGCTGTAGGTGATTTGTAATGATCTTTAGCAGGTTGAGAAGGAGGTTCCATTACTGTTTCTAGTGTGGGGGCAGTTTTTTATCATGAATAAAGCATTGCATTTTATTAAAGGTCTTTTCTGCATTGAGATGATCATGTGGATTTTGTCCTTTATTCTGTTAATATAGCATATTAATTTTGGGATATTAAATCAACCATGTACTCCTGGGATAAATCCTTTTTGGTCTTGGTGAATAATTATTTTTATGTATTACCAGGTTTGGTTTACTAATATTTTGTTGAGTTTTTTGTCTTTATCCTTAAGGGATATTAGTTATTGTACAAAAACAACAAAGATATCAGTAATACTAGTTCCACAGGTTTTAGGTTTTCCTGTTTTTAAAAGATTATGTGCTCTTACATTGTTCCATCTACATTATCAATCAATGTATTATAAATGCTTTATACAATGTCTTTTAAAGACATTAAAATAAATAATAAAATGATATACTTAAGGGCCTGGGGATGTGGCTCAAGCGGTAGTGTGCCCGCCTGGCATTCGGGCGGCCCGGGTTCGATCCTCAGCACCACATACAAACAAAGATGTTGTGTCCGCCAAGAACTGAAAAATAAATATTAAAAAATTCTCTCTCTCTCTCTCTGTCCCCCCCTCTTTAAAAAAATGATATACTTAAGCATATTTTTTCTTAGCCCATATTTTTACCATTTATGAATGAATGAAGGGACTTCATTTCTTCCTAGGGATTTGGGTTTAATCTAGTATAATCACCTTTCATTCTCAAAAGATTTCATAGATCTTATAAGGCGTGTCTACCAGCAACCAATTCTCCTGGTCTTGTTTATTTGGAATGTCTTCATCTTACTTTCATTTATGAAGGAAAGTTTTGATAGTCAATTCTTGGTTGAACAGTTTGTTTTTAATTTCAGCACTTTCAATAGGTCATTCTATTGTTTTCTGGCCTCCATTATTTCAGTTGAAAAGTCTGCCTCCAATTAAATCCATAAGCCTGTTAGTCATTTTCTCTTGCAGCTTTCATAATCTGTCTTTTGCTCTTTTTCTTCGATCTTTGTTTTCTCTGTTCTTCAGGTTATATAATTTATATTAATCTTCCTTCAAATTCAATTCTTCTGCCATCTTTCATCTATGATTTAGCCCCTATAGTGAAATTTTCACTTCAGTTATACTTTAACTCTAGAATTTTTATTTGCTTCTGTTTTATAATTTTTAAGTTCCTTGTTGAGTCATTGTTATACTCCCCTTCAGTTCTTCAAACATAGACGCATGTAGCTCTTTGAATATATTTATAGCAACTTCCTTGAAGCCTTTGTCTATCAAACCCACTGTCTTAAGGGCACTGAGAAACAGTTTGTATTGATGGCCCTTATTTCCCGAGTATGGGTCACACTTCATTCCATTGTATGCCTAGACATTATCAATAGCATACTGTAGTGACTCTGGATATGATTTTTCCCTTTGAAGGTTACAGTTGCTCTTTAACAACTTGCCTCAGCTAAATCCATGAAATCTGTCTCCAGATGTGTGTAACTATTGTATCTCTGCGGATGTTTTTTAACTATTATTCTATTTTCAAGACTGGATTCTGAAGTCTACAAAGGATAGCAATTAGTCATTGATAGATGATATAATCAAACACTTCAAGCCCATAAGATGTTCACCCTTGGCCAATGAATCTATGTGGGTGGAAAGTGTTCAAAGTTGGAGCTTTTGGAGGCCTGCCTGCACCCTCTATTATGTCCTTTAGTATCCCCTCTGCATATGCAAATGGCCTCAACATTGACCAGTAAGGTATAACCAGCTTGAGCCCCCCTCCCAGTGTTTGTTAGCATCACTCAGGATGTGCTTCCCTTAATCACCCTGGCAACCTCAGGATGGTGGAGGTGGTGGCCTTCCCCATGCACCCTACTATTGAGATCATCACTTCAACCCAGAATACTGTTGAGTGTGGGCATCACACATGTCAAATTAAGTCAGATCAGCAGCACAGGTGCCGGTCTTCACAGCCTGCTTTGCCCAGCCAGCACCTCCATGCCAACTCAGCTTCTAGGGAAGGGATGTGAGAGAAGTCCCAGCAAGAACCTCAGAGACTAGTACTGTTCTTACTGCAAGTTCTGAAGCTCTTTAAGTATAAAGGCTCCCCAGATTGCTGTACAACTCTGGGTAATTTCTAGAGCACTGAAATTGTTATTTTTGTCAATTTGTCCAGGTTAAGAGTTGATGTTTAGGATGTTTTATCAACCTCCTTACTGAGACAGTTCATATTTTAAACTTATCATTCTTTCATTTGATATTATGGACATATAAAAAAATTCAAAAATGTAGACTAAATATGCTCTGAAGGAAGGAGCATATTTAGTCTGTTTTTGGAATATATTTCTCCCACATCATTTACTCCGTTTTTGTTTGGGGTTTTTTGTTTTTATTTTTCAGGGTTTGTTGTGTTTGGTCTGTGAACTCAGGGTCCTCTACCACTGAACTACACTTCCTAGCCCTTTTATATTTAGACAGGGTCTAAGTTGCCAAGGCTGGTCCTGACTGAATCTGTGATCCTCCTGCCTCCATCTCCCAAGTCTCTGGGTTTATAGATATGTGCCACTACGCCCAGGTCATTTACCCTTGAAATGGCCTCCTTTGTGGTTGGGAAGATTTAGCACAGGCATTGTTTGAAACAATTGCTAAATGAGTACAACATGAACTTAGAAGCCGGACAAGGTATATGAACTCCAACATAAACCTGATCCCCAGATGCAAGTCAAGACATGTCGAGACAGCCATCACACAGACCAGGTAAGAGCCCACAGTCAGAAAAGACCACCTTCTATAATGGGTGTTCACAGGAACGGACACATTGATGAGAGGACTTGCCGCCTTATGACATCTTCCCAGAACCAACACCAACATGAGATTTACAGGCAGTACATTGAGAGCCTGGTGTCCTTACCCTCCAAAGCACTACCAGAAAGCAAATAGTATAGGAGATTATTGGGTGAAAGTTTTGTAAAATAAGAAGCTGCAATGGTAACAAAATATGTCGGTGAAAGTTGATAAATTTGCATCACTTTATGATACAATCTAAGGCCGAAAAGATTGCTTGCCAGGCCTGAATTATGAATATGGTATGAACAGTAGCAGGGAGATAGTCTCTCCATCACTACTCCTAGGCTCTCCAGCCAGGAAGATACCTGATACATACTGAGAAGCAACAGAAGCAGCCAGGAGATGTCACAATGTATTAGGCAATGTGTGTGTTTACATTTATGTGTGCATCTACAACAAGTTCAAGATACTGCTTAGTCACAGAGAGTGCTTCAGTCCTCTAGCTCCAGAGCCTGGTCCTATGCACGTCCCACAATGACAATGCCAAAAATGCCCCAAATCTTGAGAGTGGGGAGGTTTTATGAATAGTCCATAATGGGGACTCTTCTAATTCTTTGGCTCTCTGGAACAATTCCATTCCATGAATAGGTGTAACAGGCCAAAGTCACCAAAATAAAGCCATTAAGGATCTAGCCTGGCCCACACAGACAGTGCTTACAGCATATTCAGGCCACACAGAAACAGATAGGGAGTCTAAACCATGTCTTATCTAGACATTCACCATCTTGGACTCAACTGCCAGGGAACTGCCTGTCAGTCAAAGGAAGCAAGCATTAGAGAGAAAATTGCTTTGAGAACTACATCAAATCCAAGGGGCTTCTCAGTCCATGAATGAGTCATACAACAAACAAACAAAAATGAATCATCTCTTATCACAACTATGGCTACATGAAGAAAATCACCAGCATGAAAAAATAACTCATCAGTGTTTGGCTTTCTTAATGATTGAGTAGGAGTGACTGTCTGTCCCCAGTGAAACAGGTCATTAATACAGGGGAAACTTTTTCAATATAAGAATCTTTTGGTTGGTTAGTTCTCAATACCATCTGAATTAAGAATTACATAATGTGACACCAGGCTTTCCTCTATAATTATGCTCAAATTGCCCAAAGTCCATCTGTACTGTTGAAACGAAGCAGAAATGGAGCCAGCATTCCAATGACTTGGGCAGAACTTTGCAGAAAATTAAGATTTTTTTCCTTATCATTTCCTTTGTTCAAGCTGAATTCATTCTAGAAGTGGAGATGTTTAGAGACAGTAAAGAACCAAAACTTTCAAAGTCTCATGGAGGTGAGAGGGCCAGAGGAATGCATGTGTGTAAACACGTGGGCACAAGTCTGGTATATAGATAGTGGGGGCAGGAGGTATGGTTTGAAGGTGGGTGCCAAAAGCAAAATTCATCAACTCCAAAGAAAGGGCTCAAGAAATCAGGAAAGAATTAAAAAATTTTGTCTAGGGGTCAAGAAATCTGATCTTGAGTCCTACTAGCTATGAGACTTTGAGTAAGTCAATCACTCCTGATCCCCTTCTTCTTTTTCAACATCCAAAAAGGGATGTTGAGAACAAAATTAAATAACAGCTAATAAAAGGGCATGAAAATTAATGTTTTATTATTGTCAGCCATGCTGGAACTATTTTAAAATTCAGATGAATCTAAAATAAGCTAACCACAGTAACATAAGATAGGTGATGGCTTATTTCAATGAACCTAGGAAATCCATCTCCTAATGATGGGCTAAATATTTAGAAGTAACACATCCAAAAGTGTTTTTCCTCAAGACATAATAAATGATCATAATGATTAATTTGGGTAACCAGAATTGGAATTGGATTCTGTGAGAACAGAAAAGCAATAAGCCCTCTACACAAATATTTTTCTATTTAATATATGAGACCCAGGAGGAAAGCAGAACCCATGTCTAATACAATGCAGGAAAAAGAGAACAGAATCATTTCTAGAATTCAATTCTATCTAGAAGAATAAAAATGGAAGAATTAGATGGAAACTGTTTCTTACTTGGTGCTGCCTGAGATTAGAATCAACATTCAATAAAGCAAATACATTTCATTCAGTGCAGGTGTGGTGCTGGACAATGAGTTCTGTCTCCATCTTGGCTTGAAAACTGACCTGCTTATGGTTAAATGAAAACAAGAGAAGGTCAATGCATCTCTTCTTAGCTTTCAGCCACAAGGTGAGATGGAGAATAAAAATGAAGGTGGCACAATGTCCAACAGGAAATTAAGCTCTGTTGTTCTTTTTCCATTTTTTTTTTTTTTTTTTTGGTGCTCTTCTCATACAATTTAGGTTGCTTTTACAGGAATGAGTTTGGCCAAACAGTGACATTTTTACATTCTCTAAGTATTTCTGTGACTATGGGCTGGCCCCACAATAACAAAAGAACGTACAATGGGCCAAGACTTGAGATTTTTCAATGCATCTTCTCCCCCAAAGGATTATTCACTTCCAGTCTCAGGACTCTTAGATACATTAACTTGTGCTGATGAAAGAATTTTTAAAACAAACTTCCAATGTTTTATGAAACAAAAATAAAACACCAAATACTAATTTTGTGGATAGAAATACTCAAACCTAGTCTGAATTTTCTTGTTATAGCCAGTACACAGTTGATTCTGACATGTTGCGAGCCAGCCACATTAGTGCTGTCTTCAAGGGTCTAACCTGCAAAATACAGAGTCGAAAGAGCAACCACATCCCAAGTACCCTGGTGCCTATTAAAATCAGGTTCTTAATGAAAGTTTGTTTTCATGTTGGGAAATAAAAGTGAATGATGCTGGGCTGGGGTTGTGGCTCAGTGGTAGAGCACTTGCCTAGCATGTGTGAGGCACTGGGTTCGATTCTCAGTACCACATATAAGTTAAAAAGAAAAATGTTCATCAAAAACTAAAAAACAATTTTTTAAATGAACGATGTCATGCAATTATGATCTAGAGTATCTCATGCATAGTACTTTAATAAGAGTTTGAAAACAAAGTTCCCAAATACAGTAAAAACCACTTGGGCCTACAAGAATTAGTCTACAGGTATCAAGACACCTGTGCCTGGAGAATGTTCTAACCACCTTAAGGAGAAAAAAAACCTTTAGTAATTAGTTAATGAGCCACTTATTCTGTTTTCCACTCTCATGCTTTACTATTATTTGGTTTTTAGAAGGGACACTTTGTAACTAGCTCAATTTTATTTTTAAAGATTCTAAGTGCCTTCTCTTCTACTGTTTCTTCTGTGCCACAGCAGAGGAACTATTGTGTGATGAACACACTGTCCTGCTTTGCACATGTATTGCCTAGGCAAATACTCAGCTCATCTATATTTAATATGGCTTTCCTGCTGCTGATCCTTCAGGGTGTATATCTCCCCACCACATCTAATAAGCACGATGGATTATATTCAATTTAGCTAATGCCAACCTATAACTAATTATAGCAGCATCTCAAATCAGGCTGGAGTTACAGACTTGTCAAAGTGCCCTTTATAAACAGCCTGTTTCTACAGATTTACACAGTGAGGATGGGAGAATTCAGTTATAAATACGAGAAGAGGATAGAATGACTAAGCTGCCAATGCTGGGGGCCATAAGTCCCAACTACTGAGGGACAGAGGACCATGGATCTTTGGAGCAAATGAAGAAGAATGACTATTGCAACATTTCAGATGGGCTTATTTATGCTATAAAACAAGTATTATGCTAGGGTGACTTTAGCAGAGTGTCCACAGGTCAAGTGAAGATTTAGAACCCACCTGAACAAGCTACTGCTTCATCATTCCCAGTGTGACCCTAGACTAAGTACTCACTCTTGATCTCAGGTTCCCATCAATAAGATGGGAAAGCAGCAGAGCTTGTTTGTAAACCCAGCTCTACCCCTAAAGGGCCCTGGAAGTTAAGCGTAGATTACTTAACCTTTCTAAGCTTCAGTTTCCTCATCAGCAAAACAAATAATGACAACCGCTTTGCACAGTTGTGAGGATTCAATGTGATGTTTATAAAACATTGGCAAAGCACCTAGCACATATTAGAAACTCAGTAAGTGATAGCATACTGGTTCCAACTGGTATTATACTCATTTTGACTATGAGAATCAAAAATGAAATTTCATATGGAAATGGAATATCATAAAAAATTAAATGCTAAGCCATTATAATATGGAGTTTACTCATAACTCCACAGTAGTCTGAATAATCTGTTTGTGCCATACCAACAAGGACTATGGGAAAATAGGCAAGAGAGGGACTGCTTACTTTGGTCTCTACTGAATATGATAAAAATCAATCCTGTGTGAGACCCTGGGCTAGAAACTCACTCTTGGTTAGAGGAGTCAAAGTCTGGGATGAATATCATGCATACCAACATCAAGAAAGACTGAATTCAGAGCCCTCCACCACCTTCCTATCACACATTCAGGCCTCATCTCCCACTTCCTTCTTCAACACCACTCCAGCCACACAGGGCACACCACGCCCTGAACTCAACAGCGCATGCTCACACATCCAGATCTTGGCTATACTATTTGCTCAACTTCGAGGGTCATTCCTCACTGCTACCTCATGATACTACTTCTAATTGGTTGAAACTTCTTATCTTTGGAATTCCTGCCTCTTCTCAGAGGGACCAGCCTCAACACACAGGTCTTCCCCTGATTCTCAAACATGAGCAGTCTTTTAGAGTAGACCATCTTTTATACAGTCACCCATTTCCTCCGAAAAGCTTAAAAATCTTAACATCTTTACACATCTTCCACATTTTAAACTCCACAAACCCTGGCTCAAGGAAGTCTAGCATTCAAATGAACTAAGTCACCAGATTTCAGAGTCTAAGAACCACCCAAGTCACCAGAAACGTTGACATTAAAGTTTTCAATGGATCATTGGTATTTTAATTCAGAATCATCCTATTCAGCGCAGTGGAGAAAATCTGCTTGATGTGGTATCATCTGTTAAAACATGTCTTCTCCCTCAGGGCACAGCCCATCTGCCACTTCCACCATGGAATCTCCCATGGTGCTCATACTCAGATTTAATAACTCCTTTCTCTTTGTTCTCAGAGTATTTTGCAAGCACTTGCACTCATTCATTCATTTCATCAACATTTAGGGTACAATGTAACACATGTAAGAGGTTCTCCAGGGCCTAAAGTTTCCAACTTCTACTTGACCTATCAACAGAGAAGATAAATACCAACCACAGAATCTACAAAGCCATGATCAACATGTTGTGTGTGTGTGCATGCGTTTGCACCCATTACTAGCAGTGGTGCTGAGGATCGAACGCAGGACCTTGGGCATACTAGGAAAGCACTCTACCTTTGAGCTATACTTCCAACCCCAAGAGCAGGGCTTTCAAGTCCAACCATGAAAATATCAGCTTTACTCCCTAGCAGGAAATCACCTCCTCTATAAAATGGCCTAAGTCGTCTTCATCGAGTTGTGAAGAAAATAATTAGGTAAGTATTAAAGCACTAAGCCCAGTATCTGCCTGGCACAGGGTAAATGCCCAATAAATGGTACCTATTTTTTAATGACATAATTATTATCCCCCACTACAGCATAAAGACAGGCAACAGAACAATGTACAAAGAGCTAGGAGTCAAGTTTATTTTGCTAGTTTGTAAGCTTCACCTCTCTGGAGCTCAGTAAATGTAAATTCAGATTTGGGAGAATGGTATAGGCTCTAAGAACTCAGAGAAGGCCTGACTGTGAGGGAGAGCGCAAAGGGAGTCCACTGGTCAAAGTATAAAGGTGCTGTTATTTGAACACATGACAATTCTACCTGGCAATGATCCCACCTGCTGATTCCTGACTAGACCTTCCAGACCTGGTTCAAAATCCCCAATCTGAAGAAAGTGTTTTCTCTAGAATTCCCAGGACACCGTGTACAGAGCTCCATTTCTGGTGTTGTTCAATGAGTAGCCACTGAAAAAATACAGGGGTGAGGTAACATACCTCCGCCATACTTTTTCCAGAGACACAAAACATATCCACATTTACTATCTCCTCCAATCTAGTTATTGGTTTTCCTTTTAACACTTTTATTGGATTGAGACACAACTAAGAGGATCTATAAAACACATAAATTGAAGTTATTTACAAAGTTCCATTCTTTCCTCTGTTACCATGCTGTTTTATTGCCTTTTCTATTTAAATAGAATCTTTTCACTTTTATACATCTGTGTTTCTTTTTAAATAGAAACAGATTTCTTTATAAACTTAGAGAAGTCTCCTTGCTTGGAACTCTTTATTTTCTATTTGTTTCTTTATGCTTCCTCTTAATGCAGATATGCATTAGCCCCAAATGAATCTGCCATTTGCTTACAACACATCTAAATACACACTATTTTCAATACTTTCATGCATACATCCTTGGACCACCAGGAAGGGACAAGCTCATCTTCAGCACCTCCATCCATGTCTCTGCAGCCAGCCAGTCCTGCCTTCAGGTCCCCACTAGGTTCCCCCACATGGCCAAGGTCTAACTGTGAAGTCAACACATTTCTCCAGCTCACAGAAAGTTGCTCAGCCCTTTCTGCTTGCATCTGTCCCCCTCAATACATTCACGCAATTTCAAAATTATAAATGCATGCACTATTTTGGTGTGTTATTCTGATTAATATAAAAAAGTATAGTGACAAGGAACAAAAGTAGTCATGGAATTTTAAGCAGTCTAGTGGGAGAAAATTCTAAAGAACTTTTCTTGACTACCTGAAATCAATGGAGTTTCTTATTCATCCTGAAAGAAACGCCTCCCTACATTCTATTTCCTAGTGTGTTTACAATGACATTTGTGCTGTCAGTTAATAAGCAGTAAGTACCACCTTGTTTTCAACATTTTATCAATGTATTGCTGGGAGTAAGAGCACCCATTTATAATCCCAGTGACTCAGGACTGCAAGGAGGACTGCAAGTTCAAAGCCAGCCTCAGCAACTTGGCAAGACCCTTTTATCTCAAATTTAAAAATAAAAAAATCTGGTGTAGTGGCTCATGTGTGTAATCCCAGTGACTCAGGGGACAGGGGAAGGAGGATTCCAAGTTCAAAGCCAATCTCAGCAACTTAGTGAGGCCCTAAGCAACTCTGTGAGGCCCTATCTCAAAATAAAACATAAAAATGTCTGGGGATGTAGCTCAGTGGTAAAGCACCCCTGGATTCCATGCTTAGTACAAAAAAAATCAATATATTAAGAAAGTAACAGCACACACAGCAAAAATATTCCTTTAGAAGGAAGGCTTAAATTATTTAGTTCTTACAAAAGCCTGACAAATGGTCAGAGCTCTCTTCTCTCCTAACCAATATGCTGAAACATGACCTAATCCTCAAACCTTATGTCTTATCAACAGGTTTGACTTGTGTGTAGATGTACCACCCTTGATGCCAATTTGCCCCAGGTTACACTACTGGAACCTCTAGGGAAAAAAAAGGGCAAGATGTGTCTGTCCTTCAGTCACCAACGTCTTCTCTTCTCAGACTCTATCAATAGTCAGGAGGTGTTACATACAAAGCTGTATTTGTAGGGATTTTGTGAGGTTCAAAAAGAAGATATATAAAAACAGTAAAGAGCACTGTACAAACATTAACTATCTTAATATTAGAGAAGAAAGTCTTTTCTAAACTCTAAAAGGCAATAAAATAAAAGCATAGTATTAACTCAAAACAGAATCACTGATAGTCTCTGCAAACATACCAAGCCACCATTTATGAACAGCTGGTATTAATCATACCCAAATGATACCACCAACTGTCCAGCATTTTAATTGAAACAAAAACATACTTTATGAAGACTTGTTTTTTTTTTCCTTACCTTCCTGAATTGTGTGATATTGATTCTCCTATTCATTTCCTCATTCTATCAATACTTGAGTGCCTTGCTATCAGAAGTTGTGCCAAGTAACACCAATCACAAAGCAATAAGATACAATCCCTTCTCTCCAAATTTGGTTTGGCCATAATTAACCATACAAGGAGATTATACCACTATAAAGATATGTTGGTTTTGTGTGCACAGAAGAGCACAGAAATGCAGAAAAGTGTCCCTGTTGGGCTGAGAGGCTTCAAGGATAAGGCACCATCCCTTTCCAAGTTCTTTCTAGGGAAAAGTACCGAGTTCAACAAATGAGAGAAAAGTTTCATAGCATGAATCAGTGGGCCTGGTTACCACAGATACCTAACAGAAATCACTTAGAAAATAATGATGTGGGTCAGGGTTTAATCTACTCTTATTTCTTATAGTTAAAGCCCTTCCCAGTCTGGCGTCTACCTAATTGTTCAACGTCATACTCCATTAGATGCGTAGCACACTGGTTGAAAAATGTAATCTAGAACCAAAAAAGATTGTATGCAGATCCTACTCTAAAACCATTAGTGTAACCTGGGACAAATGGTCAACCTCTCTGACCCTCACTTTCCTTATATATGATAGGATGACAAACTGCCAAATCCATAAGATTATTATGGGGAGTTCAAGAGATTAGTATGTAATAAGTGATAAGCATTTTATATAAATTCTCAAAAATATTAGCCAAGAGTGCTAGTTGTCTACCCAATATCCACTTTTCCCTTCTTTCCTACTAGGGACTCTGGTATATTGTGCCCTAATGAAAAAATCTAAAAATTGCATTTCCTTCATTCTCTTACAGAGAGGGGTGACAACATGACACAATTCTGACCCATCAGATATGTGCACAAGCCATCGCACAGGCTTCAGAAAAATCCTTAAGGGAACAAGTTCAGGAACCACGCCTTTTTTTGCCTCTTGCCATTCTCCCTTTTCTATTTTGAACATGAACTTGATGGCTAAAAATGGAACAGCCATCTTGTGACCACATGGGAAAAAAAAAAGAATCACAGAAATCTCAGTTCAGATAATCGTATGCCACTGAGTCAATATTAGCAAATGCCTACCAAAATATTTCTAACAGTGTACAAAACATAACCCCTATTTCCAGGCCAGTGCTCTCAATTTTTCTTGATTAATTACTGTTCATCAAATTAAATACCTAAGAAATAAATATTATTCCTCCTCTCCCAAGTTTATTCCATTAACACACACACACACACACACACACACACACACACACACACACCCTTACCTTTTAAGAATAAAACTGGACAAGTTAGATGAGGATGAAGGCATATTTTCTGCATTTACAGTACACACATCTATCTAAACTGGCCCAACACACCTTACCCAAAGCCCTTCAGGCCCATAGGTTTCATAGTTTGGACAGGTAATAAGGTCCATAAATCATATGACCAAATACCCCTAACAAAGGTTGAACAGCACCTTATCCCCAAGAACATTAATATTCTTTGCATATAAGTGTACAGATATTCAAACTAAGTGACATACATGAAGACACTAAGAAGTATACATCAGGTCAGGTACGGTTTCTCTAAGGACATTCAGGTCAATGGAAATTTTGCTCAAATGGGTTATAAAAACTCATTCCTCAGTATTTTGATTTTGGAGTTGTAAATAGTAGACTGCCTATCTGTAGTACAAGACAGAATGAATCTATAATCCAAGGGTAAATAATAGTCTCTGGGAGTCTGAATAGGAAAATACATTACACATGGTTCAGAGAAATCAAAAAAAGGTATCACAAGGGAAGGAACATCTGAACTAATCCATAAAGGATGATTAAGATTTTGAGAAACAGATCTGTTAATTAAGAATTGCATGAATAAAAACCTTAATACCATTGATCATTAGTGGAAAACAGATAAATATTAATGAAAATAAAGCTAACATTTACTGAGAGATTTTGATGTATCAGTTACTTCTCTGCTCACTTCATCAGGATTTATGCATTTCATTTTTATCTCAATCCCATGAGGTAGATATAATCATATCCCAATAATCCAGATGAGCAACTGAGCACAGAGAAGTTAAATTTAATTGCTTAAGGTCATATGGTTATAGAGAACTCAAACCCAATCTAAATGATAGTTGAAAGAAAATCCAATGAGATTCTAATTTTTACCTATTGAATTAGCAATTTTGACAATTAATATCTAATATTGGTGAGGTGTAAGTTTGCATAAACCTTAGCAAACTTTTACAATCTTATTGATAGGCAAGCAAATGGTATGGATCAAATCCTTTAAAACGTGTGTTTCCACTGTCTCATTAATTCTACTTCTAATGATTTTTCCCAACAAAATAATTAGTCTTCTGGTAATAGTGGACTAATAAATTTGGATGAACTCTTCCATTGAAAGGGTTTACAAATTCTAGGCAGATTTTTTTTTAATCAGCTTGAATGCATCAGGGAGCTAGCAAGGCAGAGAATTATGAAGCCAAAAATCCAGGCGATGATGGAAACCCAGAGTGAGTCCAGCTTTGGAGCAGTTTTTCCCATGGAGTATTTACCAGTTTCACTTAGGCAGCTAAGAGGCTAATAATGATCTGAGCATTGCTTCTGAAAAAGTTTAGGGGAACACTGGTAAAAGTCTGGAGGCTATCAAAGAAAATCATCCTGGTAATCTTGCTCTTAGTTAGACCCACCATGACCATTTTTAGAGCAAAGTGAACCAGAATTTTTTTTTTTTTAAATACAGCTTCAAATCACCTCAAGCCTGAAGATGTATTCAGGTGGGTATGGTTGCTAGTATTCTCAACTACCCATCAAAATTTAAATGTTATCTGAAAAATAATGCCTTTACCCCCAAAATATTTCTATAATTTCACAGATTTTCTAGTACACAATCAAAACTCATCAGCACATGAAGAGATCAGGCAATCTGTAAGAATCCTAATAGAAATGGGAAAAATACAATAGGATGAGATCAGAGACTCCAGATCATGGAGTTATTTTTAATAACAAGTGACAAGATAAAAGGTCCTTTCCTTAAATTCTTGATCAAGAATAAAATAAACAAAATGACAATTCTAACTTTAAAAAATATAAGAGCTTCTACAGGGGGAGTATTTCCCAAATCCCTTGTGTTAAATGCTTGCCCCCCACCCCTCCCAAGGTAGCACCATTGGGAACTGGGAGAAATTTTTAGGAGGTGGAGCCTAGTAGGCAGCCCTTAGTGCTCAGCGTCCCAGATTTCCAAGAAGAACCAAGAAGAGGGAGAAGAAAAAAAGATCAGGGTATTTATTTCCTCAGCTGCCTCCTACAGGCCACCATAGCCAGCCTGTATCCTTTAACCATAGATGACAGTTCCTTCTCAGTCACTTTCTTCACACTGCCTCTGCTTCAGTTTTAAGTGATAGCCCCCTGGCCCTTCATGTGCTGGGCAGTGAAGTCCCTTCACACCTAATCAACCATCTCTTTTTAAAGTATCTCTTACCCACAAGGTCCCTGACAGATGGTGTCCATACCCAAGTGTATTATCATGAAATGTTAAAAGAATGAGCAGGAGAACAGAATCTTAAGAGCGTCATTAAACTCTTCTTCTTATGAGTTGATTGTTACAATAAGAGAAAGCTGACTAATGCAGCTTGGTAATAAGGAATGGGCTCTACTTAAAATTATGGTCAGTATAAATTAGAAACCCTTTTGTTTCCCTATGCCCTTCTAATTTCTGCTGGGCTATGTTTCATTACTTTACTCCTAGCATTTAGATTAGTGCCCCAGTGCCTGACACAAAATATGCTCAAATAAGAATTAGCTGAGATATAAATATCTAATTCTGAAGAACAAACAGGTCTTCCACTATGGAGTGACTTAGGGCAAGTTACTTCATTGGTTGGTTTCTTTATTCAAAATGAGAGATGGATGAGGACAGTGGCTCCCAACCAAATGGGTCAACACAAGTTATTGTAAAAAATCTGAAAAGCCATGTACATTCAAAGTTTTAAATACAGACTGAATTTGGTATTTGTCAAAAAACAAAAAACAAAAAAAACAGGAACCCCACAGGAAAAAAAGATTGAATTCATACAACAGAACAATGAAACCAAGAGCTGAATTCTGAAAAGAAATAGAAGCCAGATGATTTGGGAAAAATATATCAAATAACTGAAACCAAATCATTGCCAATCTAGAATTCAATATCCAATGCAAACATCTTTCAAGAATTAAAGTGAAATAAAGTTACTTTCAGACAAACAACATGAGAGAATTCATCACCAGCAGACTGAATACTAAAGGGTGCTCTTCAGGCAGAAAGAAAAGTTTACCAGATGGAAGTTTCAAGAAAGATGGGAAGAGGAACAATGCCAAGGATACTAGACATGAATGAGTATTGGCTGAATGAAATAATGAATATGTCCATACAGACACACACATATACTTGACATCAATGACATTAAAAAGGTAGGTAAGAAGAAATTTTAATGTTCTAAAATCTGGGAAGAGGCACCAGCACTAATTTACATTGGGAGTTGAAAAGTACGTGCTCAGAGTGTCCACTAAACAAGAGTAAGAAAGCAAAAGGTTAATAAGAGGTGGAATAATACAAAATAATCCCCAAAGACAAAAGTACCAAAAAAGATAAGTGAAACAAATAAGAGCAAATAGCAAGGTAGTAGATACAAGCCAAAATATCACATTAAATATAGTAAAGGTGATGAATTATATCCCTCCAATTAAAGGCAAATATATCAGATGGAATTAAAAATAGGCTGCTAAGAAAATTTCAAAACATAATAATATAGTATGAATGGAAAAAATGTACCAAGGGAACATTTAAAAAGTTAACGTAGCTTTAAATGAAAAATTTTACTAGACACATTTTATAACATTAAGATTCAAATGATTCTAGTGTCTTGGGATGCTAAGGCAGGAGGATCACAAGTTCAAAGCTGGCCTTGGCAATGCCGCAATTCATCAAGACCTTGTCTCTAAATATTTTTTAAAAGGGCTGGCGATATGGCTCAGTAGTTAAGTGCCCCTGGGTTTAAAAAAAAAAAAAGATCCAAATCACCAGAAAGTGATTGGGGGGGGGGGGGGGTAAATCACTTTATGAAATTATGAAAATTCCAAGATTCCAAAAGTCATTTCTTTAAAGCATTTAATAATAAAGTATCCTGGGGATATTAATTAGGGAAAGAGGAATAAAGAATAAGAAGACTAAAGAATTGACCAATATCAGAAATGAAAAATGTCAAGTACTACTTCATATGCCATAGATATTAATGATAAAAGAATATGATTAATGATAATATAATTTACAAACAACTGACACCAATAATAAAAATTTTAATGCAATAGAAAAATTACTAGAAAAATACAGCTCACTAAAATTGACTCCGGAAACAGAAAATGTTCATGAATCTTTGATTATTAAATGAATTAAAACCATAATTTAAAGTCTCCTCGAAATAGAAATTTCCAAGCCCAAATTGCCTTACTGGTAAATTCTATCAAATATTTAAAAATTAAAACCAGTGTTAAAACTCATTACAAAACCACATTAATTCAGACAATGTGATATTGAGGCAGGAACAAAAACACAAACCAAGTCCAGATAAAGATCCATGTCTATCAAGACAGTGTGCAAAATGTTGGACTACAGACAAGTAAAGAACGAATGGTGTTTTCAAATAAAGGGTCTAAGTCAACCTGATATCCCTATCCATGCAGGGTAAAAAAAAAAAAAAACGAAATTTGATCTCTACCCAACACTATAAATGATAATTGGTTCCAAGTGGATTTCAGATCTGTGACTAGAAAACAGTCGAACTTTGGGAAGACAATACAAGAAAATATCTTAAACTTTGAGTATGAAATTTAAACAAGACACAGAGGCATTTAAGTGAAAAGTTTAAGCTGCTCTAATAAAATCAAAAGGGTACATCAAAAAGGCACTCTTACAAGGAAAGGAGAAAGACACAGCAAGGGAAAACAGGGTATTTACAGCATATAACCCACAAAGGGCTCGTTTCCAGACAATACAGAGGACTTCTACAAATCAATTTTTAAAAGAATAGCTATTGTAGAGAGAAGTAGAACCTATACGGGCACTTCAATAAAGACAATAACCAAAAATGACTGCCCCCAACAAAAATCTACGAAAAGATGCTTGATCTTCTTTTTAGTCATCAGGGAAACATAAACTACAAAAAGAAACCACTACAAATTTGTTTTATTAGGTGGAACAAAACAAACTGAACACATCAATGTTGTGGAGGAAGTAAAGCATACTGTGACCACTTCGTGCAACAACTCAGCACAACCATTGTAAACACCTGTCTGCCAGTGTTTACCAAATAACGCACATAATACCTATGGCCAGCAAGTCCACTCTTTCCAATAAAAATGAGGGTTTTCAGAGAATAAGTAACAGAAAATGTAACCTAAGTGAATACCAACAGAAAATTGAATTGAAGTATGTTCATACAAGTGATTATACAACAATGAACTGACATCTAACATACTAACTGAAAATCATGTCTCTCTCTCTCAAGTAGCACTGCACACAATATAAAAGGAATAGCTTGTCTTATTTTACTTCTATAAAATTCAGAAGTAGGCAAGAGAAAACTAGTGTTAGAATAGTGGCTACTTTGGGGTAGAGGAAGGGGGATTAAGAGAGATGAGGAATATAAGAGGGGTGGTTATGTTCTATTCCCTGATCTGCATGATGGCCACATAGACAATGCTTGCTTTTTAAGAATTCACTGAGCAGCACATTTGAGTATTTTCTCATGTGTTATACTGCAGAAGAAAAAGGGAAAGAAATAATCCGAAGTGTGACACAGATTTACAAAGATATTCTGTGCCATCAATTATTATAATATTGTATAAAAATAAAACTAAATGTTAAACACTAAATTATAATATCCTCATAATGGACTATTATGTAATCATTTAAATTCTTGTTGTAAAACTTTAAACCTATTGTTTAGATATAATGGGCTACAACTCACTATATGCAGCATAATCTCATTAAAATATGTAAGATATATATGCATATGTTGAGGGGGGTGGGCAGGAAGAACTGGGATGACATAGGCCAAAATGCCAGCAAGATAAAAATCATAAGCACTGTGTCTATTTCTGCATCTATATTTTCTTAAAATGTCTTAAAGATAACATGCAAATTTTTAAATAAAAAATGAGATCACAACATTTTTCTAAATATTGTCCAAAGGCTCTTACGTTTGCCAGTTCTGCCTGTACTTGGAAGCATATCATTGGAGCAGAATATTCCTCCCATAGTCTGAAATACTAAGTTAACATGTACAACCCACTTGAAGCAAAGTGTGAAAGATGATATATCAAGAACTATGTAATGTTTTGAACAACCAACAATAAAAAAAAAAACATGTACAGATCCAGTTAAACATTACACAATATAGGAAGAAATCACAAGAGCTCCAACACAGACTCCCAGTCAGTGGGCCCTTCGTTTGGAGCAAGTGATGAGCTCCTACCCACTTCTCTCAAGTTTTACATGAGTCGAGATTCATTAACCAACAGATCCAGATATCTTTCACTAACATTGGTCTTCTTTCAAAGGACAAACCCAAGAAAATGCCCATTTGTGCCTCATCTTTCCTGCTCTCGTGAAGTCCTTCCCACCCCTCAAAGTCCCGCCCCTCTCTCCATAGCTTCCTAAACTAGCTTTGCTTCAGGGAAGCCTCCCACAATCCCCCTGGCCCCGAAGCACTCAGAAGTTTCCCCAGTATGGGTAAGTCCTATAGGACCCCTCAGCAATCATTCCTTTGTTGCAACTTTCTCTTCCACAGGCTTCTATAATTTCCAGTGCCTCATTTTCCTACCTCGGAGTGTATGGTTCTGCCGCTATCTAGATGATGGATGAGAAAGAAGACTAGGAAAGAAAATGGTCTTAAAACTCTGGGAATGTTTTTCTAAGGAAACAAAATACCACATCATATTACTTATGATGACTTTATGAATGTGTTAGGATGGCCATATAAAGAAAAGAACAAGTGTTGGGAACAATGTGGAGAAACTGGAACTAAATGTCAAACACTAAATTATGATATTCTCATAATGGACTATTATGTAATCATTTAAATTCTTGTTGTAAAACTTTAAACCTATTGTTTAGATATAATGGGCTACAACTCACTATATACAGCATAATCTCATTAAAATATGTAAGATATATATGCACATGTTGGGGGGGGGTGGCGGTAGGGTTAATATCTTAAATAGATATCATAAATAGATATTTGTTCACCAATGTCCATAGCAACATTATTCACAATAGCCAAAAGGTAAAAGTAACCCAAGTTTTCATCTCTGATGGCAGAATAACATTTGTACACATACACATATACACACAATGGAATATTCTTTAGAAAGGAAATTCTGACACATTATAACACAGATGAACCTTGAACACATTAAGTCAGTCACCAAAAGACATACTATCTTATTCCAATTATAAGAAACCTAACAGTCAACAGAAGAGCTTCTCAGATGAGCCATACCCAAATTTCAACAAAAGAGCAACAAAATGATTATTGTTTTCAATCACTAAGTTTTGGGATGGTTTGTTACACAGCATTAGATAGCTGATATAATATACTACCTTAATAAACACAGCAAATTACGAATACAGTCATCATGATTGAATCTAACAGACCTTGTGATGGAGTGAAAGATAACACAAAAGACCACGCACCAAGTCTTCTGTTTCACCACACTTCAAAAACAGGGAAGACCAGTCTACGGTGAGAAAAGACAGAATAATGGTATATAGTGGGAGACAGCCCACTCTGAAGCAAAGAACATTCTTGGATGTTAGGAAAATTCAACATTTTGTTTCATGAAGCGATTATGTGTGAATACACGTCTGTAAAGATTAAACTATGTACCCAAAATTAATGCATTTTGCTGCACTTAATTATACATGTTTAATACTTGATTTTTTTAAGTTTCAAAATTATAATGGAGAGATTAACAATATCAGACATGAGGAGAGCTACAAAAAATTTTAAAAAAATAATGAGATTTTAGGTAGGTTGGTCTGGGAAAGTCACTCCTATCTGGGGCCATTGAACAGACACTTCATGAAACAAGAAGAAAGACAGGTGGACTTATAGGGGAAGAATATTTTAAGAAGAATGAACAGCAAGTGACCTGAGGCCAACATGCTCCAGACAAGGTGGCCAAGGGATGGACTACTGAGAATCCCCTGGGCCATAATTGTGGATTTTTCTGTATTTGAGATGACAGGCTCCCAGGTCTATACCCTGCTGATGGGTATAGTCAGATGAGAACTGAGATTTAACCATTGGATTTGGCAATGGGCACGTCCCAGGTATCCTTGACTGGAGCAGTTAGTTTCAATAGAATGACAAGAATGAAACTTAAAAGCAGGTTCAAGAAAGTAAATAGATGGAGAAAACTCTCCCTGGGTCTATTTTAGCAAAGAGAAGCAGGAAAAGGAGGCCTGAGCTGGATCAAGTCAAGAGGGTTTTACAAAGGTTGGGTATATTCCTTGATGGTGCAGAGAAGGGAAACATGGGCACAGTCCTTGAGTGAGAGGACGTGACCTGGGCACTGAAGCTGACCCCCTAACAGGGAGGGGATTAGAATGTGTAAGGTCCACTCAGGGCAGAGAGTGGACTTGGTGGTGGGAGTATATGGAAGCTCTTTATATCCTTCCTCTTTTGTTGGTAAAGGAGAAGCAAAGGGAGGGGGGCAGCTGTGGCCAGGTGTTGTCAGTTTGAGGAACTAGGAAAGGTCTGAAAGCTTGCCCTGCCCATGAGCCTGGGAAAATGCACAGAGGCCTCAGAAGACGAAGGGGGCACCGCCTGCATTGTGCTGCAGCTCTCCGGGCACTTTCAGGCACTTGGTACAGCCCAGGGGAGGTAGAGAATGGGGTCCAATTGGAGAGGGGGTGTTGGCCAGGCATTAAGGCTGAGGGGCTGAGGAACCGGTGTTAGGGAGAGGCATTCAGGGTGCTAGTAGATGTCAGCAGGAGGAAAGAAAGTGGGGACGTGTGTCATTTTCTAAGCTCCTTCTCATCACTGATGCCTGGGTACATCCTCAAAACACCAAATCAGATGTCATGCCCTGAATGAAAGCCCTTGATGGTTTCTTTCTGCCCACATAATAAAATATAAACTCCTTGGTAAGATGTTGGGCTTTTTTAAAAAATCAGTGAATCCTGCTTCCTGCCCCTTCCCAACACTCTGCTTTGGGCACAATGAATCCCTTGTGGTTCCTAAAAGAGCAGGGCCCTTCTCCACGTTCTTTCCTCCCTTCTCATCATCAGACTGACTCCAGCCATCTCTTCCAAGCGGCCTCCCTGGATGCTCCTACTAGTCTCAGATCTCCATGTTGAATGCCTCAACAACCCCAGCTGGTCCCTGGAATACAACCTTCATGTTCTCTGCCAGGGCCTATTCACTGGACTGAAGCTCCTTGGGAAGTGGTATCCCCTCCCCCTCATCTAAGTCAATGATATTTTTCGTTGTTTTTTTTTTTGTTGTTGTTGTTTTGTTTTGTCTTTAAAGAAGGACCCACACAGGAGAGTTACCAAGAAACGCTGGTGGAGAATTGAGAGAGATGTAGAACTTGGGTTGCCCAGAAAGGCGTCTGGGAAAGAAGGGAAGTGTGATGGCAGAGGGGATCTGGCACAGCAGCTGAATCTTTTGTTCTGAAGGATAGAACCCTTGCATAACCTCCAAGCATCATGTTTTACGATTTTCCTTAACTCGGGAACCACAGTTTCATAGTAAATCACTGCTTTCTGGAACTCTCACAGAGTCAATTTCTTACTTATAAAAATGCTCACCCTGGCCCTTCTCCTGCTCCCATAGATACACATCGAAAATCATGACTTGGCACCTGTGCAGGCATGGGATACCTAAGCCCGGGTCTTTCATCCGAGCCTCTGCTTGAAGGAGAGGTGCATCCCTGCCCAATCCCTCACACAGTGAGCACAGGTCAGGAAGGAGACTGATAAATGAAAGTTCCAGTCAGCTTTACCAGCAGAGGGGCAGCAGCACCACTGACCACATCTCTGGCACGGCCCCTTCACCCCCCCCCTTGCATTGGTGGGCCTCCCTCAAAGCCGAGGGGTGAGCAGTTTGGGTGGGCAGCCTGAGTGACTCACCGAGGTCACTGGTGCATGTGTACAGGGCTGGCTAATGAGGGTGGAGGTCAGCAGCGACTCCAGAGTCCAGTTACCCAGCTTGCTCCTCTCTCCCTTGCAAGCGGTCTCAGCTCGAGGCTCTTCTGAGTTCCCAATCCCCTGCTCTTCGGGGCTTTCTTATCACCAGTGCTCAATGCAAACTGGGCCCACGTGCAGCGCTGCTCGTTCTGTTAACTTAGGGTTGCCTGCCTTCACCTGTGGTTTCTTTTAGGTAGATGGCTGTTTCAAGTTTCACACAGGTGACTTCTCTGTTGTCCAGCTGAAAGTCATGAGGTGATCCGGGCTTTTCTTTCTCAGAGTTCCAACAGCACAGGCAATCCTTGGGTCTCATATAGCAATTGGGGTTTTGTTAATAAATAGACTCCTTTTAGGGCAGTTTTACTTTATAGAAAAAAAAAGGAGTAGGATGTACAGAGACAGCCCCCAAACACACCTATCATTAATGTGTTATATTAGTGTGGTACCTTTGTTATATATAATTGATGAGCCAGTATGGATACATTATTATTAGCTAAAGTTCAACAACCTGGCAAGACTTTGTCTCAAAAGTGAAAAAATAAAAAGGGCTGGGATATTGAGCAGCCTGGGTTCAATCTCTAGTACACCCCCCCACCACTATACACACACACACACACACACACACATACACAAAATTTAAAAAATTAAATAAAAAAGATAAAAGAAAAGAAATCATTACTCAATAGCACTGTTTTTTTTCAGCCCTGATCAGTGCAGGCCTTGTCCTGAATTTTTTCTTCTCCTATGAGTCCCTTGGACATCAACAGTGGAGGAGAGGGGAGACCCTGGATATACACCCCAGAATCATAATTCCTGGATAAAAACCAACGACTTTTCACACAAGTTGTTATGTCTGGCGGTACCGTGGACAGCAAAACTGAATCCTACTCTTGTAGTCTCATAGTTTTTCCTCTTTACCTTGGCATTTCTTTCTTTTGTGTGTACTGAGTATTTCTGCCACCCAATTAATTGGGTAAAAACAGACACACTGTAGTTTTCATCCTCAGGTCTCGTTAGTGTCAGGAAATGCTGCTGATGGGCGTGCTTCTCTCTTGATGATTGTGACTTGCTGGCAATGGCCAGTGGCTAAAGTCTGGTTTCAGAGACGTTAGCAATGCCGCTGCTGGGAATGCCGCCTGGAACTTTTCCTTTGATTGACTGATTGATCATTCTTCTTCTTCCTGACTTGGGCTCATGGTGTAAAGGACTGTGGAGATGATGCATCTCTCAAGCAGAGGCTCAGATGGAAGACCGGAAGTGCTGTGCCCTGCCCAGACACCTGAATCAAGATCAGACTTGGCCATGTGTGTGCACAGAAGCAGAGAAGTGACCTGGGGATTGAGCCCAAAGGTGCTTCACCACTGAACTACATCCCCAACCTTTTTTTTTTTTAATTTTTTAAATTTTGAGATAGATCCTTGCTCAACTGCTGAAGCTAGTCTCAAAGTTGCAATCCTCCTGCCTCAGGCTCCTGAGTTGCTGGGATTACTGACATGCACCACTGCGTCAGGCCTGGATGCATGGGGGAGATCATTTTTGACAGTAGGAAGGAAATTGGTCCTATGTAGCTTCCAGAAAGCAGTGATTGGAGGAACTGACAAGGGGCCCAGTGACTGAAATGCAGAGTTTGGTTTCCTCAACCCTCAGGTTCTCTGGAAAAGCAGCAGAATCTACAGGAAAAAGCACAGGCTTGGGAGTCAGGAGATCATAGGCTGTAGGAGGGTAGAGCACTTGCTTAGCAAATGAGAGGCCCTGGGTTCAATCCCCAGCATCACTGCCCCTCCAAAAAAGAGGGGGAACTAGGAGACCCCCAGGCCAGTTTCACCACCTCAGAACAGCTGCCACCAGGCAAAATGACAACCTGTTCCTTTCCTGTCACCTGCAGAACATGACAATGCCTGTCCTAGAGCTACAGGAGGTTAGAGCTGAGATGCACTCACCATACAGGTGAGGCAAACCAAGCCCAGCAAGGTGGAGTGACTTGTACAAGGTGGCAAAGCTGTGGTGGAGTCCCACTGGATGACACATCATCTTCCTCCTGTTTCTCTACAGTTTCTTTTCGGCCATGCAGAGTAGAGGTGGGGAAGCTAACAGTATGGCAGTCACTTGCTGCTGTCAGAGGTATTCCTAGTTATCCGCATGCCTTGCCCATCTCCAACTCTAAGGTAAGCATCTCCTGTGACAGAGGGGTCTTGGAGAGGACCAGCACTGACAGCACTGACAGTCTGTGCTGCTGTCTGATGTCACAGAGCCAGGCACAATAATAATAAGGCTAATTCCAGGCTCTAAGGA
This sequence comes from Marmota monax, assembly GCF_021218885.2. Taxonomy (NCBI): domain Eukaryota; kingdom Metazoa; phylum Chordata; class Mammalia; order Rodentia; family Sciuridae; genus Marmota; species Marmota monax. Next base: position 5,626,884 of record NW_026692947.1, read on the forward strand.
ACTAGAATTGTGACCCAGCAGATAGCATGACTGTCCCTATTCTCCCCTTTGCATTTCCATACTCCAATAGCAATAAGCAACAAGGCTTCCTAATAATTCTATCTTTAATCCACGAAGCATCTTAGGCCAATAATCCCCTAAACACTGGAAAGAAACTAATTTGGCTTTTGCTTCAACATTCCCATCCCAAGCTTTGGTTCACTCAGTTTCAAGACCTTTTTGTCCTCTAACCAGTTTAACTAATGTGCAAACATATTCCCAAACAGCCTCCAAAACAGATTATTACCAACAGACTGGAGAATGACGCAAATGGAGACCATCTACATAAGTGAAACAAGTTGAGCCACAGGGAATGTTGTGTGGCTTAAATCATGGTGATGGGTGATAGCCACTGGGCTGAGTTCATGATGGCAGGTGTCAGCAATTTATCCTTGTTCTTTCTTGACCCAGGTCCAAGGTGGATCCAATATTTTTGCTTCGAGAGTGCCCACCCCCACTCCACACAGATGGCAAAGCTACCACTGCTCTCTCCTGTCTTCTTTGGTGGTCTCCGTGGGCATGCAGCCCTTTGGTATAATTGGGAGGACACAGGGACAAGTAAGCTCTGCATTTTTTGAGAAATGAGTCAACAATTTCTTATTTCTCCGCACACTCTCCCAGAGAAAGAATCTAGAGCAGAAGCAGCTACCATCTTAGATATGCAACTCTACAACTTTGACTGTGGGTAAGCAAAGAGCAGGGGATGAATATGAACCCACTAAGCCATTAATCCTCCTACCAAGGGGATTTCTCTAGGCTTTTTCCAAGTTCCATTCAGGTTCAAGAGGTGGGGTGCTCTTCATGTCCTCCCCAAACTCCTCTAACCCCCACTAGCCCTTTATCCCCACTAATTTAATGATGCCTTTTCATAAAAGGACTGCACCTGAAAACCAGCAGCTCTGACCCTCCTCAAGCATCTGAAACTGCCATCTCACCCCGCACAGCTGCCTTGGGGAAAATGCAGCTGCCTCCTCTCCACCACCATAACCAGTGCCCAACTTTCCCACCACATGCCACCATGCCAAAGGGTGAGTCACACACACATCGGAAGCTTCCTGGTCACTTTTGACTCACTTCATAAGTGTTTTGCTCCAATTTTACCAAATCTGTCATTATTTAGAATAAAGAAGAATCAGAAGGGGACTCATTATTACTGTGATCATATGACTTATTATGAAACCTTGAGTGAGTCAAGTCCCCTCTCAGTCTTTTTTCTTATTTGTGAGCTGAGAAGGTTGAACTAGAAGACCTCCATCAGGCTCTGAGCTCCCTCGGGTCTATTCACCACCTGCTAAGAGCCTTGCCACACTCATCTTCCTCCCACTAGGAAGGTCAGGGGCAGAGTCTCTTGTTTTTACACTCAGTTTCTGGAGGTGGGACTAATGCAGGTGAGACTTGGAACACACCAGACTTGAGCCTTTAGAGCTCACAGGGAGCTCAACTAATCCACTGCCCAAACACTACACCTTTCAGGCAGCTCCTGAAGATCATCCCCAAGATCTAAACAGGAAAACTGTGATCCAGAGAAGCTCAATAACATGCACCAGGGCCCCAGAGTCCTAATAAGTGATAATACCAAGAAGATAAGAAACCACATTTTCAGTTTCTTTGCACATCACCACGATTGTTATGAAAGGGCATTATTATAGGTGTCAGTCAAAGCTTTAAAAGATATCACCAGATATAAAATCAATCAGAACTGTAACCCTTTAAATTAATATTTTTATTTCTGATCAAGAAGGAATAACAGGAGCTTGGATGCTAAGCCTTTTACCAATAAAAAAGACATAGAAAATGGAGCTTTTTTCCCTATTATCAGTCTATTTCATGAGTCTAGAATTCAGAAATCACCATCAAGGGTACTCACAACTCAAGGAGTCCCTCCCCCAACATTCACCGTCCCTTAAGACAAGCTATCTGCTCTACCAACCTATCAAGTTATCTAGCACATTTGCATATGTGTTTATAACTCTGCCAATTCTTAATGAGAATCCATGCAAGCTGAAGAACTGTTCTATTTATCTGCAAATTTTCAGTGTCGTTGCTACAAATGATTTATTTCACAAACTCAAGTACTTTTTTTAAAGTTAAATTTTATTTCTCATATGTGTATGAGAAGCTCTTTCAGATTAAGAGAATTCTTGTGAATTACCTAAGCCAAAATGATCATATTTTCCTCACTAACATAAAATTTCCTAAAGTGATTTCAGAGAAAAACATTCCAAACATCTACTAAAATTCACATTTAAGAATCCCAACATTCACTTTACCGATGATTCTGCTGTTGTAAACTATCAGTCTTGACTCATTTAATCCCTTGCAAAATCCACCCAGAGAATTAGTCCTAGGGATTTTAAAGTATATTAAAGCACAGAACACAGACAGGCACATTTTGTTCTGAATCTAGAGCATCTGAGCATCCAAGTTCTTATCTTCCCAGATCATACTTGGCATCGTTTTGCAAGAAGAGCTACTCTTCCCTGCAGAGAAGTGGTCAGTTGGTAAGTTCTTCCAGAGGAAGGGGCTGGTATCCTCAGCAACCATTAGTACTCATCTGAAGGCAGAGGGGCATCACTATGCTACCAGTATGATACAGATTTACTTGCTAGGTCTTCATATCCCAGCAGGGAGCAATCTGTTCCTTTAAACTGTCCCAAGACTGCAACACAAGTCTGTTGACCCTAAGAGTGGGCCTGCATTACCCAGTTAATCCTTGGGAACTTCTGTATCTGATACAACAAGAGCGGCTGCACAAGGCTGAAGGTTAATCAAATGAACTACCTTATCTTAATCCATCTGGAGTGTCAACAAGGTATAAGAACAGGAGTAATTCCCACAAAGCACCATCTAGATAAGAATATGGCGTTTTTCTTTGCAATAACTTGACATCCTTTGCTTTTTCATCCTTTGCTTTTTCAAAGGAGACAGTCATTCCTAACCATCCTAGCAGTTGCTTTTTGCTGAAACTGTCCCAGGCACCCATTCATTCAGACAATGACTGTTCAGTCACATCCTAATTCCAACACATTTATAAAGTCTTTATTTTCTTTAGAGTCCTTCCATTGCCTGCAAAATTAACCATCTCAAAACACTACTCTTAACCACTTACTCTTAACCTGACTACTCCAGCAAATAGTCACCTCCAAAACTCATTTTAGGGAAAAAGAAATCATTCCAACATTTACCAAAGAGAGAGACAGAGAAAAACAAAAACAACAAACAAACAAACAAAAATCGATGACAACAATATCTGTTACCACAAGTTAATTGTCTGTGAAATAGCCAAAGGTCAGAAGCAAATGAAAGAAAAAGTTCCCATAATTCGAGTGATCAATAGGTAGACATTCCACATTCAAAACCAAGAGGAAGATTCACCAGTGCAGTGATCATGCATGACTGCTTCTGCAGCCTCACCTTCCCGAGCCAGTGGCCTTGACTCCTCGTGGAGAAAGAGTAAGCCTTTGGTCTCGTCCACACCCATTCGCTGACATGCAGGGCCTCCAAGCTTCCAAAGGATAGGAACAGCAGGCAAGGATAGCTACCCAACATGCTCCCTCCGGTGTGGACATCAGTCATGCTAGTTCCCACCCATTTCATTACTCTTTTGTTGACCACCCACATTTAATTCAGCTTTAAAGACAAGACAACAAGGTCTGAGATTTGAGGGATGTACCTGACTCTCTCTCCCCTCCAGTGGTGGTGGAATCTGATCAGCAAAACCAATCTTCCCTGGATCACCCATAAAGGCACTAACCTCATCCACGTTCTCAAAAGCGTTGATGACGTCATATGGCAAACAGGACAGAAGGTCAATCACAAACCACGTCTTCAGGTAGTTCATGCGGATAAGTTTGGGGTCAGAAATCACCTCCCCCGCAGGTCCAACAAAGGTGGTATGAAAATTCAGCACAATGTCCACCAAAAAAATGACATCCACGATGCTGTCCACAACCAGCCAGGCCACATTGTTCTGCCTGGTTTTAAAGGAGACGTTGTAAGGGACCAAGATGGCTGTGTAGAAGGTCAAGATCAAGATGATCCAATCCCACGTGGTTTTAAAAACACAGTAGTGTAAGATGATGTGAGGGGGAGTCTTTGGTGCCTCTTGCTTGTATTGGGGAAGGATATCTGAGCCCAGCTGCAGGACCTGTATGAGAAATAGGACCAAGAGAGTACTAAGTTAGAATTTAGTTGCAAACATCTAACCAGTCAGCATATGTCACTGAAAAATGCCCAGAATACTCTGTATGGATCATTAGCTACAATAACAGTTGCTAGAGGAGGATGGGAGAATGTACGTGAACATGATAACAGAAATGATCATATCGAAACAATGAGAAACTATTACTTGGCTTATCGTGAACTGAGAAGCATACCAAATATTTCATGTGGATTTATTATCTCATCAATCCAAGATACAAAAATACAAGCTTGTTTTAGTTCATTGCTCTGTGTGACAGGTGAGCAACTGAGGCTCTAGAGAATCAAGCAACTCTATTCATCAGATATTTATTGCTCTTTGCCAAGATCTGGTCTAGGCCCTGGACATATGGCAATGAAGACAACAACCCGATCCCTGCTCAGTCTAGTAAACAAATCAAAGGTTGTTTCATATTGTGCTCTGAGCTAAATAAGAGGCGAGGGAGGGGAAAAACAGAAAATTGATCAAATGTGGCTGAGGAGGAGGGCTGGGAGAAACCCGACTGCTCATAAAGAACCAGCCATTCAAACTTGTATGGAAAAATTATCCCAGGCAGACAGCGTCCAGGGTATAATGACTCAGAATGGAGCAAGCTTGATGTTTTCAGGAAAAGAAAGAAGGCTAGTGTGGGGAGAGAGAAAGGGAGGGAAAGGGAAGGCACTGGGGAATGAGGTGGATCAAATTATCTATGTATGTGTGAGAATATGGCATAATGAATCCCACTGTTATGTATAATTATAATATACCAATAAAAATTAAAAATTAAAAAGAAGAGAGAGAAAGCCCATGTGGATGAAGGGCACTGAGGAAGCTGGGGAAAACAGGAGATGCTAGAGTTGCCCAGCGAGGAAAGTACAACCCAAATCATGCAGACCCTGGTTGGCCATGGGGAGGGACTGGATTTTATTCTCAGATCAGTTGGATGTAAATTGAGGGTCTTATGCTAGGGGATAATAATCCAATGTATTTTTGAAAAAGTCACCCTAGATAAGGGAAGAGAATCAGGGTACCTATAATAAACTGAGGGAAAGATGGAGTAATAAAAAAATTTTGGAAATATTTTGAAGTGAAGTCAGCTGGATCCCCTTGTAGCTAGAAAGAGAAGAACAGTGAAGCGAACCCACCACCATATGCCACAAGCTCAGCAGGGTGGCCAGCCCAGAGGAGGTACCCTGGATTGTTTTTAGGTAAATGAATGAACTCTAAAGACACAGAGCTAGCAAATGATGGAGTCACCATCCCAAACTCCATCTAGCTTCAAAACTCATGCTGTTCCACATCAAGGTTCATTACGTTTCTCTGAGTAACCCAGGCTTATAAGACAGCAGACTGTGCAAGGAAAAGTTTGGCTCTATGACAAGCTCATGGATGGCCTTTCCCATCAACAAGTCAAAGGCAAAAAGCAGCACCTTCTGAGAACATGCCAAGCTAGAAAACAGTCCTTAGCTGCTCTTCTGAGCCACTTTCAGATTCCTGTGAATCTCAGGGTAAGACCCCATCTTATGCCATCATGGCCTCTTCCTTTTACCTCTAGAGGTTGAAGGCCATTAAGTATACATAAATATCCCTCTTTTCCCTGTGGTTGACCCCAGCCCTTAAAAGAGACATAGGAAAGCTAAAAATGCAGAGTATCCACGGGCATCTTCAGGTAGGGGTTCTCCTTCTACCTCTTCCACGAACACACACAGCTTTTCTAGGCCTGGGGATTTTAATTTCCCTTCCCCATGAAAAGGAACTTACACAAGTGTGATCAAGGAAGGCCAGGCCCCAAGACCTCAGGCAGGAAAGAAGATTGGCCTCTAAAAATAAAGCAAAGAATATCAACTGAGTAGGACATCTGCTTCTGCAAAGATGGAGTACTCAAGTACAAGGAGAAGCCCTGGACATTGCCTGTAAAACAAATGTAAAAGACTCAGAAAATTGGAGAAAAGAAAGCAAACCCGCTAGGTACAGCACAGCAGTGAGTTCCCTAGGTTTCCTCTTTGGCTCATATATTCCCAGACTTGGTGGTAAAGAATCAAGGACCATGAAGATATGGAGGTGTAGAGATAAAGAGGCCCAACAAAAAGTCCCTTCTCCTACCAAAGAGGCTGAGGCAGGAAGATCAGAACTGAAATTGGAGGCCAGTCTGAGCAACTTAGCAACTTAGCAAGACCCTGTCTTGCAGTAAAAAGGGCTGGAGATATAGTTCAGTGGTAGAATGCTTGCCTAGCATGTGGGAGGTGAGAGGTCTGGGTTCAATCCCCAGTACAAGGTTAAAAAAAAAAAATTCTCCCCAGTCAAAAGTCTAGGAAAGTGATGGCCTCAAGACAGAAAGCTTTTAGATAATAATCACTCTATTAAAGCTATCTACTACAGGAAAAAGTTGTGGGCCCACTCCCACCCAGTTCTCTGTCTAGAAAACCTGACTTCCTCTTTCTCAAGGCTACAATGAAGCCCCAGAGAAAGCCCAGCCAGGAGCCTGGACTTCCACTGGGACCCAGCAGTAATGAGACCCAGGGAGGATCAGTGTGAGCTTAGTGGGGAGCTGGCGCTCCCACTCCCACCTAGCACTAGAAGGAGCACCCTCTCAGGTGTCCCAAGAGGCTGAGAGGGAAATCTGTTCTTTTACCCCAACCTGGCAGAAATCTAGGTGGCCTCTGACATATAAGTGTTAAAGAAAGTCAACTACAATGAAAACTCTAAGTAAGATCCAGAGTTTCAAAACATGATGCTTAAAATGCCCAGGTTTCAATTTAAAAATGACTCATTATGCAAAAAAAAAAAACAAAAAACCCAGGAAATATCAAACTGAATAAAGCATAGATAATAAATAGATGCCAATACTAAAATGACAGAGGTATCAGAAATATCCAATTACAGACTTTTAAACAGCCATCATAAAAATGCTGTAACAAGCAACTGTGGACAGGATTAAAAAAATGAAGAAAACAACTTCAGCAAAAAAAAAAAAAAAAGAGAGAGAGAGAGAGAAGATAAAAAGAAGAACCAAATGGAAGTTTTAGAATCAATAGAAAAAAAAATCTAATGGGTAAGCTCAATAGCAAAATAGAGGGGATAAAGGAAAGAACCAGTGAACTCGAAGATAAAACCACTGAAATTGTTCTGCAATTGTTGTTCTGTAATTGAAATTATCTGTGCAACAGAGACAAGAAGGTACAACTCCTAGTGATAAAAGGATCCACCCACTAAAAAGAAGCAGGAATCCTATTGTGTCTGTACAAACAAAGGAATTACAAAATATGTGAAGCAAAAACCGATTGAATTGAAAGGAGAAACAGATACACAATACACCTCTCTCAACAACTGATGGAACAATTAGATAGAAGATCAGCAAGGGTATGAATTCAACCAGAGAGGAATTAATTGACATTTCTAGAATGTTCTCCTCAACAGGAACAGAATACACATTCTTCTCAAGGGCACATGGAACATCACTCAGGACAGACCATATGCTGACCCATAAAACAAACCTCAACAAATTTAACAGAATGAACATCATACAGACTGAGTTCTCCAACTACAATGGAATCAAACTGGAAATCAATCAAAGAAAGATAACAGGAAAATATCCAAACGCTTGAAAACCAGGGGAATTCTTAATAACCCCTAGGCCAAAGGGAAAGTGTCAAGAGAAATTTTAAAATAGATTGAATTCAAGAAAATGAAAATTCCACATATCAAAATGTGTAGGATACAGCTAAAGCAGTAGAGAAAGGGGAATGTAGAGGAACAGAGGCAAATTTCCTAAGCTTGTCAGAGAGTATCTACAGAAAAACCCTGTAGCTAACATTATACTTCATGGTGAAGACTGAGTACGTTCCTCACAAAGATGAGGGGCAAGGCAAGCTATCAGCTCTCATCACTCTTATTCAACACTGGGCTGCCATCGCAATAAACCAGGAAGGAAATAAAAGGCATCCAGATCAGAAATTAAGAAATTAAACTCTCCCTATTTGCAAACAACATAATGGTTTACATAGAACATCCCTAAGAATCTACATAGAAACTCCTAAAACAGGCTGGGGTTGTGGCTCAGCGGTAGAGCACTTGCCTCGCACACACGAGACCCTGGGTTCGATCCTCAGCAACACATAAAAATAAATAAGTGAAATACAGGCATTATGTACAACTATAACTAAAATAAATAAAATAAAATATTTTTTAAAAAATAAATAAATAATTTTTAAAAAAACTCCTAAAAGTAGGTGAGTTCAGCAAGGTCATGGAGTGCAAGATAAACATGAAAATCATCATATTTCTATATAATAGAAATTCACATAAAAATTATATATTGATAACCATTTTAAATATTTTAGGTATAATAAATACACAGAACATGGACAGTGAATTAAGAAAATAATAAAATGTTGATTAAAAAAAGATAAAGAAATGGAAACGCTATGCTTATAGCCTGGAAGACTCAACACACCTAAGATCCATTTTTTCCAAATGAGTATACAATTTTAGCTTAATTCCTATCAAAATTCTAGCAATTGTTTTTGGAATATGCACAAGATTATTCTAAAATGCATATGGAAAGGCAAAGAAACAAGAACTGTGAAAACAATTTTGAATAAAAAATATTAAGTGATTCAAAATCATCAATTTATATATATTAAACATGTGCGAGATTTTTGTTTTGGGTTTGTTTTTGTTTTGTTTTGTTTTTGTGTGTGTGCATGTGTGTGTAATGATTATGCCTCACTAACACTGTTTAAAAATAAAGAAGAAAGTGGGAGGAATCAGTGTAGTCGATTTCAAGATAATGTATAGTCATGGTAATTAAGACTGTGGTATTGGCAGAAGAGTAGACGCAGATCAATGGAAAGGAACAGAGACTCTGGAAATAGATTCATACCAATGTGCCCTGATTTTTGACAAAAGTGCAAAAGTTTTTTGAAGAGGAAAGATAACTGATTTAACACATGGTGCTGGAGCAAATGCAAATCCTTAGGCCAAATACAAACCTCTAAGTCTAACACCTTATGTAAAAATTAACTCAAAAATGGACTGTGGATTTAAAGATAAGCATAAAACTTTAGAAAAAAAATATAGGAGAAAATCTTCAAGATCTAGGTCTGTGGAAAGTGTTTTACATTTGATGCTCCAAACTCAATCCATATAAGGAAAAACTGACAAATTGGACTCCATCAAAATTTAAAACTTTTACTCTGCAAAAGACTCCTAAGAGCATGAAAAGACAAGCTATGATTGGAAAGAAATTGTTATGGTTTGGATATGAGGTGTTCCCCCAAAAAGCTCATGTGTGAAACAATGCAAGGTTTAGAGGAGAAATGATAGAATTATGAGAGCCTTAATCCAATTAGTGATGGGGATTAATTGAGTTGAAACTGATGGTGTGTTTGGAGGGTATGGTGTGGCTGGAGAAGGTGGGTCATTGGGGGCATGCCTTTGGGGTATATATTTTGTATCTGGTGAGTGGAGTCTCTCTCGGCTTCCTGATCATCGTGAGAGCCACTTTCCTCCACCACACTCTTCTGCCTTGATGTTCTGCCTCAACTCTAGCCCCAAGGAATGGAGCCAGCCTTCTATAGATTAAGACCTCTGAAACCATGAGCCCACAAATAAACACTTACTCTTCTATAATTGTTCTTACTGGATCTTTTAGTCACAGCAAAAAAAAAAAAAAATGCTGACTAGAACAGACATATCTGCAAACCAACAAACAGTATTTTGAACACATAATCTATAAAATATAATCACAAAACTCAGCAATAAAGAAGAAAAAATTCAATTAGAAAATGAGTAAAAGGTGTGAACAAACATTCCACTCAAAAAATACATGAATGGCAAATAAGCACATGGAAAAAAAAAATGTTAAACATCATTAGCCATTAGGGAAACAAATTAAAACTGAGATATTACTACAGACCTACTGGAATGGCTAAAATATAAAAATAGTATTGACAATACCAAATGCTGATAAACTAGATCCCTAGGAATGTAAAATGGCACAACTACTGTGAAAGAGTTTGGCAGTTTATTACACTAAATATGCAATTACCATATGACCCAGCAATTTTACTCCTAGGCACTTATTCAGAAAAAAAATGAAAACTTACAATCACATAAAAACTGTATGTGCATATTTATAGAAGCTTTATTCATAATAGACAAAAAAAAAAAACAGGAAACAACTCAAACACCCTCAGTAGATGAATAGTTAAACAAACTGTGATATGTGTATACCAAAGAACACTGTTCAGAAATAAAAAGATATAAACTATTGATATGGGCAATCACCTGGCGGGATCTCCAGAGACTGAAAAAAAACAACCACCAAACCAAGTCACATACTTAATTTTATTCAGTCATAAAAAATAAGTAAAATTATGTCATTTGCAGAGATGTGGATGGAACTAGAGACCATTATGTCAAGTGAAATAAGCCAAATTGAGAAAGTCAAGGGTCATATGTTTTCTCTCATATGTGGAAGCTAGAGAGGATAAAAGAAAAGTACGGGGTGGGGATCTCATGAAGATTGAAGGGAGATAAACAGAGGAAAGGGACCAGGGGTTGGGAAGTGGGGAGGGAACAAGAGAGTGCTGGGAAGTGATATCGGTCAAATTATATTGGTATATTACATACATGTATGAATATGTAACAAATCCCATCATTATGTACAACTATAATGCATCAATAAAAAACATGGAAAGAGAAAAATGTGAAAAAGACCCCAAATGATAATATACTCTTTATCTCTGAATTTTATCTTTCCTGTTTTTCATTTAAAAAATAATTTTAAAACAATAAAAATAAACCAAATATAGATGAATTCCAAATATTGTGATGAAGGGGTCCTGAGAATTCAAAGGAAAGGCAGCTGGAAAAGAGAGGTGAGTATTTTTTAGGAATTTATTATATGTTTGCAAAATCCAGCCTGGGTGATAAGACTATTCAGCAAAAACTGCAAAGAATCTATAAGACTATTCAGCAAGAACTCCAAAGAATATACCAGTAAGAAACCACCTGCTGATTATGAACCAAAGCTGCCTAGGGCTCCATAGTTCTTGATAACAAACCCTGAGGAAGAAATGCCCTTTCAGAGAAAAATGGTTGCAACTGTGACAATCTGATGTAATCCATAACTATTTCTAAATGGATTTCCCATTCTGATTCTTTCTAGGACACTATTAGGCCCTGCCTGAGTGAAGGCCTGAGTCAATAGAGTTCTTCCTATCTCTCAAAAATGCCATGTTGACTTCCAGCTGCTATTTCTACAACATGTGCTCAAAGAGAAATTAGCCAAGGTGCTAAGCTAAAAAAGGGAGATTGATGGGAATGTGTATTCATTTTCTCTTTTACTGTCTCTGGGTTGCAGCATCTTAAGTTTAAAACACAGGGTATCAACATTACAGAAGTAGATTGATACCAGGACATTTGATCAGTAAAAGAGACATTCTCTTTCCAAGTCTTTATGTAAAAGTCTACAAATGATTCCCATAAAATCAAGATTTTAGAGTCTGATTTAAGACCCTATATTTGTATACATCACTCTGGTATGAACTCTTAGTAGTTATCATGACACTATGGAAAACAGAAACAAGATGGAAATTCTGCACAGTGAGTACTTTGTTACAGAAAATCAATATCCTTAAGAAAAGTTCCCTGACCTAAAGAGTATTTTGCATCCAGTTAACTATCTGGCAGTGATAGCCTTTTTGTAGTACAGTGATAAATGACAAATTATTCTTATTGATCAGAAAGATTCCCATGAGACTGACCCCCCATCCTTCTCAGAAGTGAGTATGGGAATGGATTCAGACTAGGAAGTCAGGTACCAGGATCCCTTTGATGAGCTCTATGACTGCCACCTTCAGGAGCAAAAGCATTCTCAGGGTTCTTCAGTATATTCTTATCTGGAAACTGATTAGTATCCTCCAAAAGAAGGAATATCAGGGTACAGAGTCAAAACAGAGGGTACAGACCTCATCCAGCCATATTAGCTGTGCCCTGGGTTAGCTGTATGGTGATGACTCAAAAACTTGAAGTGAAACTGGGTTTCACCCAGGGTGCAGAGTGGGTGCTCATGGAAAATAAGCTGGTCTGGTGGTCCTGGTAACCACAGCAGAGTATTCTTTCCCACCTCTTTTCTGCCGTTATCAGTATGATCATGTATACTTCTAGTTTCTTCCTTTGGTCAGTTTTGTGCAACAGAAGCCTGCAGAAGTAGAAAGCTAGTAGCCCTTTGGGATGTACTTCCTAAGAGAGGGCTTGTGTCTGTCCTCTTCCCCAGCCAGACTGGGAGTCCCCCTAAAGGCAGATGCTACTTCTCCTAGCATGATGTCACTCTCTCCCTTGTCTCCCCATGCAACACCCAATGCCAGGATCTGCCCACAGGAAGTGCTCATTATAGGCCTTTATTGAATGCTCATTTTGAACACTGCTTCTGGAAAGAAAATAGGGTTAGGATTTTTCCCTTGACGAAGAACAGGAAAATCAGACTGACTAGTCAATCACATTTCTCTGGTATTTTTATTTCCAAAATCCTCTATTGCATTTTTGAATCCTTATGATCACCCTGTGAGGGAGATCTATCTACAGATGGGAAAATGGAGGCTCAGAATAATGGAGGTGAAGTGACTCACCCTGAGTCATGCAAGGGGTGAGTAAGCAGAGAATCTGGGAGTGGAAGGCGGGCTGCCAGCTCCAAGACTCCAAGTCTCACCACTAATCCATCTGTGCGGGCTACCTGACACACATCAGCACATCTCGTGAGCTGAAAAGGTTGGCATTTTGCTTATATTGCAGATTGGGAAAATAGACCCAGAATGTAAATGATTTGCTCACAGCCAAATCCAAGATGACAAACAGGACCTTAAGTCCAAATGCAGTTTTATGATTCAATGCTTTTCTTCTATTGTATACTAATTCTTAATAAACTGTTTCTTTATCTATAAAACCCATGAAAGATGGCAACATGCCATCTTGTCATCTTATGAAACTAGCTCCTAGTTGAAGGCACCATCTTGCACTGTGGACCTTCTTCAGGACTTCTCAAAGTCCTGAATGAGCCACATTGGCCAGGGCCTGTCACCTTTAAGAGTACCAATCCCAGTCCCAAAACCATACCTAGTAAGGTTATAAAAGAGGTAAGATCGAACTATGATTACCCAGAAACACTTATGAATCAAGTGACTGTCACCATGCAAAGTGATTTTGCTAAAGTAGATGAGAGACCATAGTCTTAACTTTTAAGTTCTTAAATATTTTCTACTACACCTCACTTTTAGTTCATGTTTCTGCCTTATGAATTACTGAAAAGATAGAACCACAGCAATACTCCTGCATCTCCCAATGGTCATGTATCTACAAATCGGCCTCCATCCTCACCCACCTACCTCATCCTGTTTCAATACAGGAAGTGTCCTCTTCCATCCAAGGCCAGTTCCTCTCATCCTTCTTCCACCCCCTGGAGTACTTTACACCCAATCCTTACCTATGACTCCCTCTTCTCTTCCCTTCAACCTCTTGTTGGACCAGGCATCCTCCCATCGGCATCTTTAGAGATAAATCAACTTCCCTTTCTTGCTACAGCTTCTTTTGCTATTTTCCTTTAAGACTTTTGAAAGAGAAGTTGAAACACAATATCTCCACTTTTTCCCCTCAAATGACCTCCCTCACACCTCAACCTGGCTACTGCCTCCTGAATGAGCCACTCCCACCCCCTAATAAAAATAGCTCTTGTCCAGGTTACCAATGATCTCAATGTTATTAAATCCATTGGCTTCTTCCATACATTTTATATATTTTAGTACTTTTTCTTTCTTAAAACACCCTCTTTGCTTGGCTTTCTTAATGCTACTCTAGTTCTGGTGCCACTAAGATGTAAAGCTCAGATTTCCCTTTAAGAAAACCTCCAAAACGAATTCATGAGGGAATTCTGTACTCTCTATCACCAAGTAAACATAACTCAGGCTCCATTCACTATTTTGCAGCTCACTTTTATGATTCTATCTTATGCACAATCCTCTCCTACAATTTTAAGTATCAATATAGTGTTGATAACCATAGACATTGTGTTGTATACTATATCTCTAGGGCTTTCTCTTGTTATAACTGAAGCTTTGTACACTTTGACTTATGCCTGCCATTTCTCCCTTGCTATAGCCCCTAGCAGTCACCTCTCTACTCTCTGCTTCTATGAATCTGACCATTTTATATTCTTTTTTTTTTAATTTTTAATTTTTTATTGTGGGTTGTTCAAAACATTACAAATTTCTTGACATATTATATTCCACACTTGGATTCAAGTGGGTTATGAACTCCCACCTTCACCCCATACACAGATTGCAGAATCACATCAGTTACACATCCATTGATTTACATATTGCCATACTAGTGTCTGTTGTGCTCCGCTGCCTTTCCCATCCACCACCCTCCCCCCTCCCCACCTCTCCCCTCCCCTCCCCTCCTCTCTCTACCCCCTCCACTGTATAACCCTGAGGGTCTCCTTCCATTACCATGCAATTTCCCTTCTCTCTCCCTTTCCCTCCTACCTCTCATCCATGTTAAATGTTAATCTTCTTCTCCTGCTCTTTGTCCCTACTCTGATCTTAGTTACTCTCCTTATATCAAAGAATACATTTGGCATTTGTTTTTTAGGGATTGGCTAGCTTCACTTAGCATAATCTGCTCTAATGCCATCCATTTCCCTGTAAATTCTATGATTTTGTCATTTTTTAATGCAGAGTAATACTCCATTGTATATAAATGCCACATTTTTTTTATCCATTCGTCTATTGAAGGGCATCTAGGTTGGTTCCACAGTCTTGCTATTGTGAATTGTGCTGCTATGAACATCGATGTGGCAGTGTCCCTGTAGCATGCTCTTTTTAGGTCTTTAGGGAATAGACCAAGAAGGGGAATAGCTGGGTCAAATGGTGGCTCCATTCCCAGCTTTCCAAGAAATCTCCATACTGCTTTCCAAATTGGCTGCACCAATCTGCAGTCCCACCAGCAATGTACAAGTGTACCCTTTTCCCCACATCCTCGCCAGCACTTGTTGTTGTTTGACTTCATAATGGCTGCCAATCTTACTGGAGTGAGATGGTATCTTAGGGTGGTTTTGATTTGCATTTCTCTGACAGCTAGAGATGGTGAGCATTTTTTCATGTACTTGTTGATTGACTGTATGTCCTCCTCTGAGAAGTGTCTGTTCAGGTCCTTGGCCCATTTGTTGATTGGGTTGTTTGTTCTCTTATTGTCTAATTTTTTGAGTTCTTTGTATACTCTGGATATTAGGGCTCTATCTGAAGTGTGAGGAGTAAAGATTTGTTCCCAGGATGTAGGCTCCCTATTTACCTCTCTTATTGTTTCTTTTGCTGAGAAAAAACTTCTTAGTTTGAGTAAGTCCCATTTGTTGATTCTAGTTATTAACTTTTGTGCTATGGGTGTCCTATTGAGGAATTTGGAGCCCGACCCCACCGACTGTAGATCGTAGCCAACTTTTTCTTCTATCAGAAGGCGCGTCTCTGATTTGATATCAAGTTCCTTGATCCATTTTGAATTCACTTTTGTGCATGGCGAGAGAAAGGGATTCAGTTTCATTTTGTTGCATATGGATTTCCAGTTTTCCCAGCACCATTTGTTGAAGATGCTATCCTTCCTCCATTGCATGCTTTTAGCCCCTTTATCAAATATAAGATAGTTGTAGTTTTGTGGATTGGTTTCTGTGTCCTCTATTCTGTACCATTGGTCCACACGCCTGTTTTGGTACCAGTACCATGCTGTTTTTGTTACTATTGCTCTGTAGTATAGTTTGAAGTCTGGTATCGCTATACCGCCTGATTCACACTTCCTGCTTAGCATTGTTTTTGCTATTCTGGGTCTTTTATTTTTCCATATGAATTTCATGATTGCTTTCTCTATTTCTGCAAGAAATTCCATTGGGATTTTGATTGGCATTGCATTAAACCTATAGAGAACTTTTGGTAATATCGCCATTTTGATGATGTTAGTTCTGCCTATCCATGAACAGGGTATATTTTTCCATCTTCTAAGATCTTCTTCTATTTCTCTCTTTAGGGTTCTGTAGTTTTCATTGTATAAGTCTTTCACCTCTTTTGTTAGGTTGATTCCCAAGTATTTTATTTTTTTTGAAGATATTTTGAATGGAGTGGTTGTCCTCACTTCCATTTCAGAGGATTTGTCGCTGATATACAGGAATGCCTTTGATTTATGAGTGTTGATTTTATATCCTGCCACTTTGCTGAATTCATTTATTAGCTCTAATAGTTTCTTTGTAGAGCCTTTTGGGTCTGCTAGGTATAGAATCATATCATCTGCAAATAGTGATAATTTAAGTTCTTCTTTTCCTATTTTTATGCCTTTAATTTCTTTCGTCTGTCTAATTGCTCTGGCCAGTGTTTCGAGAACTATGTTGAACAGAAGTGGAGAGAGAGGGCATCCCTGTCTTGTTCCAGATTTTAGAGGGAATGCCTTCAGTTTTTCTCCATTCAGAATGATGCTAGCCTGAGGCTTAGCATAGATTGCTTTTACAATATTGAGGTATGTTCCTGTTATCCCGAGTTTTTCTAGAGTTTTGAACATAAAGGGATGCTGTACTTTGTCGAATGCTTTTTCGCATCTATCGAGATGATCATATGGTTCTTATTTTTAAGTCTATTGATGTGGTGAATAACATTTATTGATTTCCGTATATTGAACCAGCCTTGCATCCCAGGGATGAATCCTACTTGATCATGGTGTACAATTTTTTTGATATGTTTTTGTATCCGATTCGCCAGAATTTTATTGAGGATTTTTGCATCTAGGTTCATTAGAGATATTGGTCTGTAGTTTTCTTTCTTTGAAGTGTCTTTGTCTGGTTTAGGTATCAGGGTGATGTTGGCCTCATACAATGAATTTGGAAGTTCTCCCTCTTTTTCTATTTCCTGAAGTAGCTTGAAAAGTATTGGTATTAGTTCTTCTTTAAAGGTTTTGTAAAATTCTGCTGTATACCCATCCGGTCCTGGGCTTTTCTTAGTTGGTAGTCTTTTGTGGTTTCTTCTATTTCCTCAATTGATATTGGTCTGTTTAGGTTTTCTATATCCTCCTGACTCAATCTGGGCAGATCATATGACTTAAGAAATTTATCTATGCCTTCACTATCTTCTAATTTATTGGAGTATAAGGATTCAAAATAGTTTTTGATTATCCTCTGTATTTCTGAAGTGTCTGTTGTGATATTGCCTTTTTCATCCCGTATGCTAGTAATTTGAGTTCTCTCTTTTCTTCTCTTCGCTAGCATCGCTAAGGGTCTGTCGATCTTGTTTATTTTTTCAAAGAACCAACTTTTAGTTTTGTCAATTTTTTCAATTGTTTCTTTTGTTTGGATTTCATTAATTTCAGCTCTGATTTTAATTATTTCTTGCCTTCTACTTCTTTTGCTGTTGTTTTGCTCTTCTTTTTCAAGGATTTTGAGATGAAGTATGAGATCATTTATTTGTTGGTTTTTTCTTTTTTTAAGGAATGAACTCCAAGCAATGAATTTTCCTCTTAGAACTGCTTTCAATGTGTCCCATAGATTCCGATATGTTGTGTCTGTGTTTTCATTTATCTCTAAGAATTTTTTAATTTCCTCCTTGATGTCTTCTATAACCCATTGATCATTCAGTAACCTATTGTTCATTCTCCAAGTGATGTATGCTTTTTCCTTCCTTCTTTTATCGTTGATTTTCAGTTTCATTCCATTATGATCAGATAAGATGCATGGTATTATCTCTACTCCTTTATATTGTCTAAGAGTTGCCCTGTGACATAATATATGATCTATTTTTGAGCAGGATCCATGTGCTGCTGAGAAAAAAGTGTAACTGCTTGATGTTGGGTGGTATACTCTATATATGTCAATTAGGTCTAGGTTATTAATAGTGTTATTGAGTTCTATAGTTTCCTTATTCAACTTTTGTTTGGAAGATCTGTCCAGTGGCGAGAGAGGTGTGTTGAAGTCTCCCATGATTATGGTATGGTGGTCTATTAGACTCTTGAACTTGAGAAGAGTTTGTTTGACGAACATAGCTGCGCCATTGTTTGGGGCATAAATATTTATGATTGTTATGTCTTGTTGGTGTATGGTTCCCTTAAGCAGTATGTAGTGTCCCTCTTTATCCCTTTTGATTAACTTTGGCTTGAAATCTATTTTATTTGATATGAGTATGGACACTCCTGCTTGTTTCCGAAGTCCATATGAGTGATATGATTTTTCCCAACCTTTCACCTTCAGCCTATGTATGTCTTTTCCTATCAAATGCGTCTCCTGTAGGCAGCATATTGTTGGGTCTTGTTTTGTGATCCATTCTACTAGCCTGTGTCTCTTAATTGGTGAGTTTAAGCCATTAACATTTAGGGTTATTATTGAGATATGGGTTGTTCTTCCAGCCATATTTGTTTATTTCTGTTACTAAACATGGTTTGTTTTCCTCTTTGATTATTTCCCCCCCCCCTTTACTGTCCTACCTCCCACTGTTGGTTTTCATTGTTATTTTCCATTTCCTCTTCCTGTAATGCTTTGGAGAGGATGTTTTGAAGAGATGGTTTTCTAGCTGCGAATTCTTTAAACTTTTGTTTATCGTGGAAGGTTTTAATTTCATCTCCATCCTGAAGCTTAATTTCGCTGGATACACAATTCTTGGTTGGAACCCAGTTTCTTTCAGTGTTTGAAATATGTTATTCCAGGATCTTCTAGCTTTCAGAGTCTGTGTTGAAAGATCAGCTGTTATCCTGATTGGCTTACCCCTAAATGTGATCTGCTTCCTTTCTCTTGTAGCTTTTAAAATTCTCTCCTTATTCTGTATGTTGGGCATCTTCATTATAATGTGTCTAGGTGTGGATCTCTTATGATTTTGCACATTCGGCGTCCTGTAGGCTTCTAGGATTTGGGATTCTGTCTCATTCTTCAAGTCTGGGAAGTTTTCTCGTATTATTTCATTGAATAGATTGCTCATTCCTTTGGTTTGGAGCTCTGTACCTTCCTGTATCCCAATGACTCTTAAGTTTGGTCTCTTAATGTTATCCCATATTTCTTGGATGTTCTGCTCATGGTTTCTTAACAGTCTTGCTGAGCTGTCTATGTTCTTTTCCAGTTGAAATACTTTGTCTTCATTGTCTGATGTTCTATCTTCTAAGTGTTCTACTCTGCTGGTAGTATTCTCCATTGAGTTTTTAAGTTGGTTTATTGCTTCCTGCATTTCTAGGATTTCTGTTTGTTTGTTTTTTATAACCTCTATCTCCCTGTATAGTTGATCCTTTGCTTCCTGGATTTGTTTGCGTAATTCATTGTCGAAGTGATCTTTCATTGTCTGATTTTGCTGTGTAATGTCTTCCTTGATACTCCAGATCATCTGAAGCATGTATATCCTGAATTATTTATCTGACATTCCATCTGCTGCAGCTGTTACCTCTTCTAAAGTTGAGTTGACCTGCATTGCTTGTGGTCCTTTCTTTCCTTGTCTTTTCATACTGCTTGCGTATCTTTCCTGCAGGTGCGGGCGGCGGCTCTGCTCTCTCCTTATTCCAATTGGGGTGTCGTGGCTACCACGCCGGCAGGTCACTGGGCCTGTTCTGGGCGCTGGCGGCGGCTCTGTTCTGCCGCTACTCCAATTGGGGTGACAAGTGTACCACACCGGCAGGCCACCGGGCCTGATCCGCCGGTCGGTTGCAGGTTTGCCTACCCTGCAGGCACGGGCGGCGGCTCTACTCTGCCCCTACTCCAAATAGGGTGACGTGTCTGTCGTACCGGCAGGCCACTGGGCCTGTCCTGCTGGTCGGTCGCAGATCTGCCCACCTTTCGGGCACAGGTGGAGGCTCTGCTCTGCCCCTACTCCAATTGGGGTGTCGTGACTACCCCGCCTGCAGGACACTGGGCCTGTTCCTGTCACGGGCGGCGACTCTGCTCTGCCCCTACTCCAATTAGGGTGGTGTGTGTACCACGCCGGCAGGCTCCTGGGCCTGATCCGCTGGTCTGTTGCAGGTCTGCCTACCTTGGAGGCGCGGGCGGCAGATCTGCCCTGCCCCTCCTACCACACCTGCGGACCCCTGGGCCTGATCTGCAGATTGGTCACATGTCTGCTCACTCTGCGGGCACGGGTGGCGGTTCCGCTCCGCCCCCACTCCAATTGGGGTCACGTGACCACCACACCGGCAGGGCCTGATCCGGGCGTGGGAGAAGGATCTGCTCTGCCCCTACTCAAGTTGGGGTGACGTGTGTACCACACTGGCAGGCCACTGGGCCTGACCCGCCAGGCTGTCACAGGTCTGTTTACCTTGCAAGCGCGAACGGCGGCTCTGCCCTGCCCCTCCTACCACGCCCATGTACCACTGGGTCGCGGGTCTGCCCACCTTGCGGGTGCGGGTGGCTGCTCCGCTCCGCCCCCTCTCCAATTGGGGTCACGCGGTCACCACGCTGGGGAGCCGCTGGGCCTGTTCCGGGCGCTGGCGGCGGCCCGTCTCCTCCCCTCTGGCTTGACGACAAATTGAGGAGACTCGGGTGTCTGTGCCTCACCCCCCCTACCAGGAGACCAACTGTTTATGTTGCCGCTGGTATTGATGAAGTTCTCTCCTCCGCCGCTTTCTGATGACATCAGATCTCTGCCATGTTGGTATCCTATGCGAATGGCAGCATTTCGTTCCCCTTGCCGGGCAACCCAAGCAACGGGTGAGTCCTGACCGGCCCTCAGCAGGACCCGGACCGAGAAGCAGTTTCCGCGGGCTCCTAGCCCCGGTCCAGGGAAGTTCCGGGAGCCGGAACTCGGCCGCTCCGTGCTCGGTGTAAGCTCCTATAAGTGTAGGCTCCAAGAAGCAGTCCCCGCGGGCTCAGTTCCGGGAGCCGGAATTCGGCCGCTTAGTGCTTGGTGTATGCTCTGATAGGAGCAGGGTCCAAGAAGCAGCCTCCGCAGGCTCCGCAGCCCTGGGACAGGGCGGTTCCGGGACGGTTCCGGGAGCCGGAACTCGGCCGCCCCGCGCTCGGTGTTCGCTCCGATAAGATCAGGTTCTAAGAAGCACCCAGGCACTGAACCCTAGCAATCTGTCTGCAAGCCGCAGGCGAATTGCAGCCTGAAATTACCTGATCTATGGCTGAATGAGCTGCGGTCAGTCGAAAACAGGGATGGTGACGTCAGCTTTCCAACATGGTGGCTGCTGGCCTCCTCTGTGGTCTGACCGGTGTGGAGAACAGAGATGGACCGCTTCCTTCCCCCGTCTCGACCCCAGAATTCAGCCCTGAGTACGGTGCTTGCACGGCTGGCAGAAACTGCAGCGCTGTATCCCTGCGTCGCTATCTCCTCGTTTCCCAGCGCGCGCTGCAGACTCTAGCCGCGGGGCGATTTGCTGAATAAGCAGTGTTACCCTCCGTGCGACAAACCTCTCGCGTTTGAGTCCCCGTAGCCGATCCTCGTGCGATGGAAATCCTTCCTCCAGGTTCCGGAGCACCCCACTATTGCTGGAAATTCCTAACAAGATATCCTTTAGCCGTCCTGACTTGTCATACTCCCACACAGTGAAGCAGCACACGGGGGCAATGCACTCCCCTCGCCGCCATCTTCCTTCCAAGTCCATTTTATATTCTTCATGTAAGTGCTATCGTGTAATTTAGTCCTTCTCTGTCTGGTTTATTTCACTTAGCATAATATCCTTTCAGGTTCATCTGTGCTAGTCCAAATAGAGGAATTTGACTCTATTTTAATATTATTCTACTCTATTTAATATTAATGTATAAGTCTATATAGTTTTCTTTATCAGTTTAGCCATCAATGGGTAGTTAGGTTGCTTTCATGTCTTGGCTATTGTAGACAATGCTGTAAAGAACATGGACATGTAGATATCTTTTTAAGACCCTGATTTTAATCCCTTTGTATAATGTGTAACAAATTTGTAATATCAGGAATGTTCTTAGCACACCATAATAAGCATGATATGGACAAGGGAGGATATGTTATGTGTTAGGGCCATATTAGAATTATACTTACTTCCATGAAAAAGTAAAAATAAAAAACAGAGTCCACATAGACCACTTAACATCAGGAAAGTTTCTAGCAGATGCTCTTTCTTAGGAATGGGGTACAATGTTATTGGTTATCATTTATGGGGTGCTTACTGTATGTCCCATTCTGAATTAATAAGCCCTTTATACATCTTAGTTCACTTAACTCATGATTCCATGTGGTACCTACTATTATCATTCCCATTTTATAATAAGCAACTAAGTCTTAGAAAGGTAAGACTTTAACCTTTGAAGACTTTGAAGCTTTGTATACTTTGACTTATGCCTGCCGTTTCTCCCTTGCTGTAGACCTTACCTTTCTAAGACTTAGAAGGACAAAGGTTTTTAAGTGGTGCATCCAGTATTAAAACCCTCAACAAGTTTGACTGCAGACCCTACTTCTAACCTTTATGCTCCCATGCCAGACTCTGGCCTTGGTACTTTACATATAAAATACAGTTCAGTCCTAACACAATAATGTGAGGTAGATAGTGGTCTTCATTTTATAGAAAAAGAAAAATTATTCCAGAGGGGGTAAGTTGCCCCAAAACCACAAATCTAATTATATGGTGAAGTTAAAATTCAAATCCAAGTCTAATTCAAAAGCCTACACTCTAAACCAGCACTATCCAATGGAAATATGATGTGAGCCACACAAATTTTCTAGTAACCACATAAGAAGAGGAAACAGGTAAAATTAATTATAATAATATTTAACCCAATTATTTAACACAATATATCCAAAATATGATTTTAACACATAAAGATACTTTTTTACCTTCTTTATTTCATAGGAGGTTGTAAATTCGATGTGTATTTAAAACCTCTCAGTTCAGGCAAGCCACATCTCAGTTGCTCAATAGTGGCACTGGGCTAGTAATTAGCATACTGGAGAGTACAGCTCTAAATTGTGAAAGTTATACTGCACCACAAGAACATCCTGAGCTCATTTCAACACAGGTAGGTAAGTGTGTAGTAAACAAACACATTTCAACACAAAAGTAAGTGTGTAGTAAACAAACAATGTATACACAAGACAATAAAAAAGTGGATTAAAAAATGTGACTACGGGCATATGTGTCGTGTAAATGTATGAGAGACAGAAGGTGGGAGGCTGGCAGAGAATGAGGGCTGCCTAGGGAAATCATTAGAGATGGCTGCAAACACCAAGTTGATCAAGATATAGGTTCTGCAGGCTCAATCTGGCAGACCCTTAACGTTGGTTTCATTATTAGGTCTCTATGCCTCAACTTCTCCACCTGAAAAATGAAGGCAATACCACCAACATCAGAGAGATACGATGAAGACCAATTCAGAATATAGATATGAGTGCATATTCATATTCTGGTAAATGCTGAGGCAGAATTCAGGAAATTCCAGATGAGAATCAGAAAGGTTCTGGCTATCCATTCATGGAGCCTGGAGTCCTCCAGGAATCCATTCTTTTACTCACACTGGGTGATATGGGAAGTCCTTGGCTTTCCCAAGGATCAGGGGTCAAGAACAGCAAAATTAAAGTGACCTAAAAAGAAATGGGGACCGTTTAAATGCATTTATTTGCACCCCTCAGATTTTAAGGGCTCTTATTCTAATAAAAACAGCCATTGATTAAATGTTTGTTGGACACTAAAAGTTGACCACAAGGAACCCATAGTTTAGAATAGGAGAGAGATGTATAAACAAATCACTAACATATAAAGCAACAAATGGGAAGAAATGCGTATACGGAAGTACTTTAACAGCAGAGGATAAGAGAAAATGAATTGCCTTAGGTGGTCCAAATAGACTTAGGACTGAGGATATTGTCAAGCTTCCCCTTGAAGGAAAAGCCTCAAGACCCACAAGTTCCACACAGGACATTTTTGGCAAACAGGTGTTCAAGTGTGGCAGAAGCATAGGGGCGGGGAGGGGGGGTGAGGTTTTGTTGTGTAGGGGTGGACTAGAAAATACAATATTGGGAGATGAAGTGAAATGAAAGGAAGCAAGACTTGATATACCCTTGGTGCACAGATAAGAATTTTAGATAAAGGAGGTCCATAGTTTGAAGACCTCTTGGTGAAGCCAACCAGGCAGCAATGTGGAAGAAGGACTGGAAGAGGTAAGTCTGGAGACAGGGAGGTCTGATAGGAGACTACTGCAGGATTCCAGGAAAGAGAAGACGCAGGCTTGAACTGGGCAATAGCACTGGACAAAATTGTGAGCAAACTCAGAAGTCTTCCTGGAAGCTTAAAGACCTACCTAAGCCACTATGGCCAGAATGGGCCCTAACAAGAATGGGAGGAGTCAGCAGCATCAAGATCATCATCTCTAGGGAGTACTACCTTGGGTACCAGCAGCAGAAGAAAGCAGGAGTCAAACTCAGAAAACTTCCTCTTTAAGAGTGCCCCCACACACACACACACACACAAACACACACTAACCAATCCACCTACCAAACTGGCTACCTTGGTCATTTAAAGGCACAGAAGAAACACTCTCCAAAAACACCGTAGTCACCATTACCTACAATGGCCTCACACACCCTCCCTCAGTGGGTGAAGAGAAACCTTGATTCTCTAAATCCTTTGCTCCAACCTTACCCACCTTGGCACCTGAATATTCAATTTCTTTCCATTCGTCAATACAACTTTCACAAGCTTGCCGGGTTAAAATTGACTTGGGTTTTTGTAACTACAAAATGAGGACAAATTCTGTCCTCGTATTCAAAGAGAAAGAAAGAGCTTGATGTTACCAGATGGGTGGAGCTCTAGTCACAAAACAAAGCCTGATTTGGGGCTTCAGACATCCCAAGCTAAACAACTGCTTAATTTCTGTCATAAACACCATTCTCCATAAAAACAGGGCAGGTACTATTTTTAGGACTTTTTCCATGTTGCACTTGTTCTTTAATGGAAAAAATAAAGACAGTGGGAAGCAATTAAAAGTATTAAGCCATAGATTTTACTATAGTTGAGCACAAACTCACATGATACCTTCACAAAAAAAAATCTCTTCTTGAAATATAATTGGGCAACAATCTTAGTTTGTTCCAATTTGGCTAAGAAGTATTTCAGCGGTATTATACTTTTAACTTCTTGTTTTGACATCTTCCATTTCTACGTTTTTAAAATTTAGGACTCTTAAGAATTAGAGGTGCAGCTGAGTCCTAGAAATGTTACCATCATTATCAAGTCAGTCACAAATGGTTTTCCATTATCCATGATCATGACAGGCAACTGATAGGAGGGGAAGAAGGGGTTAATGTGAAAGGAAAAAACAAAATTTACTAAGGATCTAGCCCCAGGCTATGAACTAAGTGCTAGCTTCATATTTTTCCTTTCATTTAATGAACATTTGCCAAGCACTTACCCCATGTTAGCATGGTGTTCCATGTAAAGATAAGAGTAAGCAAGAGAGACACTAGCCCACCTGCATGGAATTTTCATCCCCTAGAGAAGGCAGAGATAAAACAAAGCATTCCTGGTGTCAGAAGCACTTAAGGAGGAAACCACACTTGGAAAAAAGAGTTTCTGAGAAGGACGCCTCACTGGCCTGGGATAGACACGGACAGCTGCAAAGGCCTTGAAAATAAGTGTGAGATCTGTGTCAAGACTTGAAGAATGAGCAGGAAGTACCCCAGCCAAGAGATCAAGCAAGAACTACCAGGCTAAGAGAGGGCATGTTCCAAGGGCCAAAGGCAAGTGAGAGTTTGACAAGCATGAGCATTGCCTGGCTGGCTCTGGGGCAGAGGACAGGGCTGCCAGAGAAGCTGGGATGAGCCGGAGAGGTGGTTTCAGTCTTGTATCAACACGTAAAATTTAAATTTATCCAAAGACAACAAGAAGACATTAAGAGATTTTGAAGCAGGGAGTAATTAGATCAGACTTGTCATTTAAAGAACCACGAATCCTTACAACAGTCTTTTAGGGTAGGTAATATCCTTATTTCATGAAGATAAGGAAAGATTAGGGAGGCTAAGTAACTTTTATAGTCACACAGCTGGAATGTTGGGGAGTTTGGGAGGAGGATTTGGGTCAATCTGACTCCAAATCTCTTTCTCTTTCCACTACATCATCCTGTCTCTAAGGAGGGGGGAAAAAAGAAAATAGAAAAGAAGGAAGGAAGGGAGGGAAGGAGGGCAGGCTGTAGAAAATCCTTAAATCAACTGACTTTATGACTTTTTCACCAAATTCAAATGGGGAGTTTACTCCTAGCATCCACTGAACATTTGAGTTCCCTCCTTTCTAATTTAAGTCAGTGAAATTAACTAAAATATAATAAGCATGTACACAAAACAACCCTCCTAGGGAAAAAAGTAGAAAACAAATCCCCTTCCCAGACACACACAAAATCCCATCCCTCAGCCAAGAGAGGGATGACCTGATGGAACTGCATGAACCCTATGTGCATATACAGTGACCAGTCATGAGCAGCCTTCAGGGCTAGAAGGCAACAGGAAGGCCATCTCCAAACACTTTTCAAGCTCACTTTCAACATACCCTGAGGTGGTCGTCCAAAACACCACCATTAACTGCAATCGTAGGACCTATGGCCACTGCCTTGCTGTCCATGTCCAGACAGTCCATGTGTTCAAAGACTCATCATGACAGGTAAAATGAGCTACTGGGTGAGATTATCTACCTTTAGCAAAAGAGTTTAGTTTGCTTATTTTTATTGTCATTTCTGATATGTTTAAACTTCTTTCTGGTATCTAATATGGGTTTTTTTTTTCTGTTTACGTTTCCCTTCTTCCCCCCCTTTTCTTCCTTGATTTCTACACAATTCTATTTCTCACTATTGTTTGGAAAGGCATGCATTTGATTTTCATTCTCTTATTGATTCACATTTGTATATTTTTAACATGTATACCTGTCTCAAAGGTAATCACTTTAACTGCCCCCAGAATAAAACGAAGATCTTGGGACTGGGGCTGTAGCTCAGTGGTAGAGTACTTGCCTCGAATATGTGAGGCACTGGGTTCAATCCTCAGCACCACATATAAATAAATAAATAAATGTATTGTGTCCATCTATGACTAAAAAAAAAAAATTAAAAAAGGGACCTTAGAATACTTCAATTCTTAAGCACTTCTATCCATAGTCTATTTGGCATTTTAGCTTTTCCTTATTTTTAACTTTCCCACTAGCCATTATTATCTTTCTCCTTTATATTTAATAGATAATTTCATTTATATATCCATGAGTATATATCTCTCTTAAGTAAATCTTTCCTTAAACTAATCTGAAGATAATAAATTCCTTTAGTTTACATGTCTAAATATGTCTTTGTTCTTCTTTCTCTCTTAAATTATAGCTTAGTTGAGTATTTAATTTTAGGTTGACAGTAATTTCTTTTGTTTAATCTGTTCTTGATTATTTTTACTTTGTTATTTTTTGTTGTTGTTTGTTTTAAATGTCTGTAATTTTCATTTCTAGAAAATTTACTTAGTTCTCTTTTAAGTCTTCCTGTTCTTCAAAAATAATGCCTTGTTTATATCCATTAACACATTGTCTTTTTTTTATTGCTCTAGAAATTTAGGCAGACTTTCAATGCCTCTCAGTGTTTAGTTGCCAGGATGGGCTTATCCACAACTATGGATTTTGATGCAAGACCACTGGGTTCAGGTGATTAAGCATCTGAAGGTAGTGGTTGAGTATATCAATGCTGCATACCATAAAGTCTCACTTTTCTGTAAAGGTTTTGGCCTTTGGGTTTCCAACCAGATAAATGATATGAACTCTAACTCTCTATCATCCACAAGATTGGGAAAACTTTAGAATTCTAATACCACCAAGTGATAATAGAAGATGGATGGTCTTCTCATACACTGCAGATAAGAGTGTTAACAATCTATTTTTTATATGAACTGGAATTTCACCAAAGAGGAAATATGGTTTGAAAATAAGATCATGTAAAGATGTTCAACTTTTTTATCCATTACTTAAATGTAAATTAAGACCATGAAGATATATCTCTACGTACTTATTAGAGTGGAATGCCAAATGCTAGCAAGGTTATGAAGAAACTAGATCCCACATACATTACTGGTAGAAATGTAAATAAATGATATGGCCAACTACAACTGAAAATAAGTTTGGCAGTTTTCTTATAAAACTAAATATACATTTACATGTATGCATACACACACAAAATTCAGCTATCACACTCATGGGCATTTATCCCAGAAAAATGAAAACATATGTTCACACAAGAATCTGTATGTTCATAGTAGCTTTATTTGTATAGTCAAAAATTGGAAACAACTCATATAGTCCATTTAAGGATAGATGGTTAAATAAATTGATCTATCCATCTAATAGAAAAAAAGAATGAGCCATCATTGTATGGAACAACCTGGATAGATATTAAGAGCATCTAGATTAAGAGCATACTGAAAAGGCTATTTTGAAGGGTTCATTCCATACAATCCCACTTATATAACATTCTCAAATTGATAGAATTATACAATAAATTAATGCTTTCAAGAACCATGGATAGGGATGCAGGCATAACTACAAATGGATTGAATAAGGGAATTCCTTGTTAGTAATGAAACAAATCTCATTTTGTTTAGTTTTGTTTCTGAGGTACTAGAGATTGAACACAGTATTTGACGTATGTTGGCAAGTGCTCTATCTCTGAGCCACATCCCCACCCCTTTTTAACTTTTTTTTTTTTAATTTTGAGAAAGCTTCTCTCTCAGTTGCCCAAGCTGGCCTCAAACTTTTGAGCCTCCTACCTCAGCCTCCCAAGTCGCTGGGATTGCAGGTGTGCATCACCATGCCCTGCTCAAATATGTATCTTGATTGTGGTGATGTTTACACAAACCTATACAGGAAATGAAATTGCAGAGCTGGAGGTATAGCTCAATGGTAGAGGGCATACTTAGCATGTGTGAGGACCTGTGTTCAATACCCAACACCAAAAAGAAAAGGAAACAAAGGAAGAAAGAAAAGTACATAGGACTACACTCCCACACACAAATGGGTGCATGCATAAACTAATTAAATCTGAATATGTTTTTAGTTTAATTAAAATATTCTATACTTGTCAATTTCCTGGTTGTGATATTGTACTACATCTAGTAACATGAGATGTTACTATTGAAACAAACTGGGTAAAGGGTACAGTACACTAGTTTTGCAACTACCTCTGAGTATACAGTACTCAAAATGTTAAAAGTTTTTTTTTTAAATCAATATTGAGTGCAAAATATGCATTGTCAATATCATGGTATGACATCATTTGTTTAAATATATAATAAAATCACATATCAATTATATTAATATATTTTGTAAATAAATAAGCATAAAAATATCATGATAAAGGTGACACACAACTTCAGAGTAGTGTTTGCTTCTGGGAAGAAGTTCTAAGAGCACTTCATCTTTACCTATAATGTTTTAACTTAAAGAAAAAAATATTCAAAGTGAGAAAGTTTCAAGCATTTATAATTTCTATAAAGGATTTTAAAAATAGATGAGTGTTACAGTGCTCTCTACCACTCTAAACATTTGAAAAGTTTCTATATTAAAACCAAGAATAGACCTACCAAGAAGTTTACTCAAGCATTATTATAATAACCAAAGATTGGTAACAATTTAGATGTCCATTATTGAGGCATAGCAAAGTAGTTTTGGATATAATCATGCAAAAGGATACAATGCAAAATGCTGCGTTGTATTCTGCACAGTCAGTAAAACAATCAATGAAATGAAGACTTCTATGGTTTGGAACATATATGCAAACAATACATCTGATAAGGAGCTAATATCCAAAATATCTAAGGAACTCATACAACTCAATAGTAAAAATACAACCCATTTAAAGATGAAGAAATGATCTGAAAAGACATTTCTCAAAAGAAGATACAAAAATGACCAACAAATATATGAAAAAAAATGCTCAAAATCACTAATTCTTAAAGAAATGCAAATTAAAATCACATATGTTAGAATGATTTTAATCAAAAAGATGAAAAGTAACAAGTGCTGAAGAGGATGTAAAGAAAAGAGAATCCTGCACTTTGTTGGTGGGAATGCAGCTTATTATACCCATTACCAAAAACAATATGGAGTTTTCTCAAAAAATTAAAAACAGAATTACCATATGACTCAGCAATTGCACCCCTGTACATACATCCAAAGGAAATGAAATCAATAGGATTTCATAGGATCAAAAGATATGTCTTCCTGTGTTAATTGCAGTATTATTCACAATAAGATATGGAATTAATCTAAATGTTCCTATAATGGATGTATGAATTAAGAAAATGTGGTATATGGATACAAACACACATATACACTGAAATACTATTTAACGAAATATCCTTTTAAAAGACAGAAATTCTGTCATATGCAACAAAATGGATGAACCTAGAAAATATATTTAGTGAAATAAACCAAACATAGAAAGAAATATACTGCATGATCTTGTAGAATCAAAAAATAATCAGATTCATAGAAGTAGAGATGGGCTATAAGGTGGAGAAATTGGGAGTTATTGGTCAAAGGATACAAAATTTCTGTTAGACAGGAGGAATAAATTGGAGGCATCTGTCTTACAACATGGTAACTTATAATTAATAACAATGTACTATGTTCTCAAAAATTGCTAGGAGAGCAGATTTATTGGAGAGGAGGTCCTTGGGGAGTAGATTTTTAAGTATTCTCACCCCAAAACAATGAGAGTAGTAACTATCATTTTAGTTCACTTGATTTAAGCAATCTATATATTTTTTAAACATGTTGTATACAATAAACATATTTTTGATTTTCTGTATTAATATATAAGTAACAATATGAAAAAGTACGAACACCTGAAATAAAATGTATACGCTGCTTAAAAATAGATACTTCCAAGAAACAATGGGCATTTCAACATTTATTTATATACCTTGAAGCTTCAAAGTCCGACAAAGAAATGGATTTATTTCCGAAATTGAGAATTTTTCCAAGAAGGGATATAAAAAAACAAAAGTCAACATCTAATATTTGTGGAGCATTTACTATAAGCCACAGTGTGCAAATTCAGAATCTCCTTCACTTGTCATAAATCTATGAGTACATATTATTTTCATATGAACTTTCTGCTTGAAGAGAAGCAAGAGGAAACAATAGAAGCCCTTAGAGGTGAACTGACTTGCCTTAAACCACACAGCCAAGTTGCCAAATAGCTTGTCACCTTTAATGCTATTTCAGCCCCACTACTCCTGTCACCTATTTGAAAATGGCAACATATACAGTATTTGCAAGATATGTTTTCTCATTCATGAGTCATAATCTAGGTTACCACTCACCCTCCCTAACACACACACACACACACACACACACACCCCTAAATGGATGTATGTGTACTTCAGCTATCAAAATCACTTATCTCAGGTTACATTCTAACAGCTTCCTCACAGGGAAGATGTCAGAAACCATGTGATGGGAAAAGATGGGTTCCCTTCCACATCTTCCCCATGGAGGTCACTGGAGAAAGAGGCTAGCCGCACAGAGTGGGCCCAGGCAGACCAAACCCCAGATAACTCCTGCATGGAGGCCACAGTGACTCCTGCCAAGCAGGACTGCAGCTCTCAGCTTCAGACTGCAGCTTTCCTTGAAAACGAAGAAATAGGGTACAGCAGCAGATTATAGTGAACTCAGGGCTGTGCCCTTCAGATCCCCCTTCAAGAAAGATTCTCTGCCCAACTTCAGGGAATGTGGTTAGCTGACAGCCTCTAGCTGTTAATGCCCAAGAGATGGAAAGCCAGGCTTCCAGTGAGCACTGGCCAGCGACTGAGCAGGGAAGGTGTTTAAGAGCCATTTCTGCCCTTCATGGACCCATCTGGCTGGCAGTCCTTGCTCCAGAGTTCTCTATCCTGTCCAATGGCAGAGCCTCTCTGGGATCTGCATAGTACTCTAAGCTCCCCCTGCCCAGTGCTGCTTCCTTCTCAATGTTACTCAGTGTCTGCTTCCCCGGAAACTCATGACAAGGGGCCTCCAGCCTGACTTAGGTGCTGACATAAGTCATTTTTAAGACCAGAAAGTAAATTTGGTTTCTTATCCAAAATGAGGGTGATCACAGGCCCTTACAGATCTAAAACCAGAAAACCCAGTCACCCTGGTATAAGCCATAGAAGACAGCTGGTGAGAAGGGACACTGGCCAGAAGGAATCACCCCAAGAGGAAACAGGTTTAAAGTCAGATAAACCTGGTTCTTAATCCTGAGTCAACCACTTACTGCCAGGTGACCTCAAGCCAGTGAGCTTTCCTATGACTCAGTTTCCCTTTCTGTAAAACGACTACAAGTTATTTAGAGGATTAGAGAAGATGAGAAGCAAGAGATTAGGCACACAGTTAGTGCTTCCTTCTTTTCTAGAATCATCCAGGAGGGAGATATGAAGACTACAGTGAGGACCAAAGCCCTATTGCCCAAGCTCAGAAGAAAGGAACAGTTCATCAAGAAATAAATTTGCCTTAAAAATACACATGCCATACTTTTAAATGCAAAACTGCTATTTTCAGCACACTTGTGCTTTGTATCGACCTTCTTTCGCCCAGAGGTGAGAGGCTCACAGACCCTTCCATTCTCTTACCCAGTCTTCATTTCCATTCTTATTACCCCAACCAATGGCACTTGCCAATGAGAAAAAAAATAAGCAGAGTACTGACTCTAAAGTTATGGATGAAAAACGGGTTTTTCTGTTTAAAATTTCCTAGCCCACTTCCATGGAAGGAGCTTGGAAGTCATCCTCTGAACTACAACACAGCGAAAAGCTGAACAATCTGAAAAATCCACAGATTTTCTTAAATCCATCAGAAAAATGAGGTTACAGAGCAAACTGATGACTTTCACATTGAAAATGTAGACAGGTGAATACAGAGAATCATAATTTTCCAGAGAAGAAACCTCCACAGGAGGGAGTATGGTAAATACAATTGTAGCAGGAGAATTGCTGTAGGCTGTGTGGACAGGTCCCAGAGTTTAAAACTCCGGGGACCAGTCATGCAGGCCCCTGTGCTTCTGTGACTTTTACCTCGAGGGGCTCTACCAGGCTCTCACAGTAAAGAGCTGAGAAAAATTCCCTTGTGCTTCTGGCAAAGGTAAAGGAAAAGAAGCAATTTTGAAAGAGGCCAGAGCATTTTCTTCTTAAAAAGGCAGACCTCAGGAAAACCTCTTCCCAGGTCCTCAACCTGTTGGTGTTTTATCAGAGCTTAGCTGACCTTATGGAAGGAAAAGAACCAACTCTAGCGCCTCTAGTCATCCTGTCCCTCCTAAGGGGTTAAGGAGAGACAGAAATGCAGACTGAGGAATGTGCATTTGATAGTCACAGCCCAGAGCACAGGCTCACAAGAAATGAGACCTGCTGATAGGGCTACAGAACATTTCCCATGCCCCAACCCGATCACCACATTACTAAAGGCCTATTTGCCTGAGCTCCAATTTCCTAATACATCATGTACTGCTTTCAACCAAAACCCACAAGGCATATTGAAAGGCAAAAGGCATCACTCGAAGGAGGAGAATGAGCACCAGAACCAGACCCAGACATGGAGAGGATGCCTGAGTTATCAGACTGGGAATTTAAAACAACTGTGATTAAAATGCTAAGGATTCTAATGGATAAAGCAGGCAGCAGGTGAGGACAGATGGGTAATGTAAACAGAAATGGAAATTATAAGAACCAAAAGGAAATGCTAAACTTTAAGAATACTGTAACAGAAATGAAGAATGTCTTTGATGGACTTATTAGTAGATGGGACTTGGCAAAGGAAGAAGCTCCAAGCTTCAGGATATGAAGATTCAACTCTCCAAAACTGAAAAGCAAAGAGGGGGAAAACTGAAAAAGAACAAGAATGGAATATCCAAAACTGGTGGGACAAATGTGCAAGGTGTAAATATATATAATGGAACTACCAGGAGGAGCATAAAAAACAGAAGAAGCACCCAAAGCTAAATCACTGAGAATTAATCCACATCAATGTCAGCCACCAAACCTCAGATCCCAAAACCAGAAAGAATACTAACCAGGATAAATGCCACAAAAACAAAGCAAAACAAACCTGGGCATATAATATTAAAACTGCAGAAAAATCAAAGCTAATAATGTGGGAGACCAACCTTACACGTGACTGAGTCACACTCCCCGGCTGGGTGCTGAGGCGCTCAGCCACAGAAATATGGCAGAACTTTCCCCACCCTTCTTGAGTTCGAGAGTTGGTGTCTTGTGCATTCGTGTGTCTTGCTACAGCCCCATGGGTGAAGCTGTGCTCACCTGTCCCTTTGTAATATAACCCCTTGCCCTGTTTAGGGTAGAATCTTCCATGGAAGTGCCTTGTGTGTGTCCCCTTCTCTTACTGTGCCCTTGGATGTAGCCTACCCAGGTGTCAGTCAACCTGCAGACAGTGGACATCATGAAGATAGACACAGCCCCATGAAACCTGACCCCTTGCCTCATTTGAATAGCTTCTCCTCAATAAAAGGGGTCAGCACGTGCGCTCTCTCTCTCTCTCTTCCTGCGGACCCTTAAGGTCAGAGGAGCCGTCACAGCGACCCTAAAGAAAAAGGTATTTGTGTCTCTTGTGTGGTTATTTTGCACAGCCCAGTTAGCCCACTTCAACTGGAGTGACCCCTGAGCCTTTTAGTCACGAGAACAGAAACCCGGCATAATAAAACATACTGAAAGAAATCAGAGGAGGAAATATCACCTAATCTACAGAAAAGAAACAATAAGAAGTATACCTGATGCCTCCTCAGAAACCAAGAAGATGACAATGAACTGAAATATTTAAAGTGTTCAAACAGAAAAAAAAAACAGCCTATAGATTCTGCACCCTGTGAATTAATCTTCTTAAAAGTGAAAGAAAATTAAAGACTTTCCAACAAATATCGAGACAAAAATTGAAACAAAATTGAGAGAGAATTGTGGCCAGTAGAACTGCTTGGAAAGAATAGCAAAAGAAGTTCTTTAGAAAAAAGGAAATGATACAGATCAGGCACAGATGTACATAAAGATAGGAAGACCATTAGAGAAGCAACAAGGGAAGGTAAAAATAATCATCTTAATTTTTCTAATTCTTACGGGATCTAATGGATTAATTTGATCAAAATAATAGTAGCAACAACGTGTTTGATTGTGTGCATAAATGTATGGCTCATGTGTAAGTGGAATGAATGAAAGAAGATACAAGCAACAGGATGGAGGGATATTTTTTATAAGGTGTTTTCACTGCCCATGACACAGTTATTTGAATGTGGATATGGATTAGTTGAAAATGTATGTTGCAAACTCAGGGAGAACCACCAAAAAAAAAAGGTAAAAGTGAAAAAAAGGAGGAAGAGGAGGAAATAAAGCATAGCTTAAGGGAAAAAATAAAATTAAAAATGCTCAATTAAAACCAAAACGGGGCCAGGCATGGTGGTGTACACATGTAATCCCAGCAGCTCTGGAGGCTGAGACAGGAGAAACGTGAGTTCAAAGCCAGCCTCAGAAAAAGTGAGGTGCTAAGTAATTCAGTGAAATCCTGACTCTAAATAAAATACAAAATAGGGCTGGGGATATGGCTCAGTGGTTGAGTGCTCCTGAGTTCAATCTCTGGTACCCACCCCACCCCCCACCCCCCAAAAAAAGGAGGGATTGCTAAGGATTCCTTTGGCTATTCTTTATTTTAAAAAAAATAGTGGACAATAAAACAGGAACAAAGACCAATGGCAATGAATAGAAAACTGTAACAAATATTATAAATATAAATACAAATAAATATCAGCAGACCAGACTTAGAGCAAGCACACTTATCAAAGAGAAAAAGGGCCTTATAATAATAAGGAGATAAGTCTCCATGAAGACATAAAGAATACTTAATGTGTAGGCACCTAACAACAGATCATAAAAACATGGAAAGCAAAACTGCAAGGAGAAATAGATGATTTCATTATTACAGTTGGAGACTTCAAAATCCCTCTATCAGAAATGGACTGATCCAGAAGGTAGAAAATAAGTAAGGACATTGTTGAACCCAATAACACCATCAAGCAACTGGACATATAAACACATACAGTCAAGTTCATACCACAAAAGCTGAAATAGCTTGGATACTGAAGATTCATGTGTCAACATCTTGGTGCTACTGTAAATCAGTGGAATCTTTAGGAGGTAGGGCTAGTGGGAGATCTTCCAGCCATTGCGGGTGTGCCTTTGAAGGGGACAGAGGGACTCCAGACCCTCTCTCATTCTCTTTTACTTCCTGGCTATGAGGTAAGCCATTTTCTCAGCCCTGTGATCCCTAACATTGCCATCCAGCACCTCCACCAGAGGCCTAGAAGCAATGGATCTGTCCCATCATGGACTGGAAGCTTTAGAACCATGACCCCAAAATAAACCTTTTCTCTTTATAAGTTAATTGTCTCAGATATTTTGTTATAGGGACAGAGAATACACATTCTCTTGAGCTCATATAGATTATTCTCTAAGATACAGCACATTCTGGGCCATAAAACACACCTTAACAAAAGAATAAAAATTGTTACACAGCTGTCAGACCATGATGGGATTCAGCTAAAAATCAGAGAAAACAGCTAGAGAATCCAGAAAGACTCGGCAATTAAACTGCACAATTCTAAATAATGCCTGGACTGAAGAAGAAATCTCAAGAGAAACTAAAAAATATTTTAACTAAATGAAAAGAAAGATACAGCTTATCAAAATTTGTGGTATTCAGTGAAAACAGTGTGGAAAGGTAAATATTTAGCATTGAATGTATATATTAGAAGAGAAGAAAAATTTAAAAATCAATAATCTAAGCTTCTACTTTAAGAAACTAAAAAAGAGAAAATCAAAGTAAATCCAAAGTAAACAGACTACAATTAAATAACAAAAATTGGAGCAGAAAGCAATGAAATTGAAAATAGGAAATCAATAGAGAAAATCAACATAAATAAAATCTTGTTCTCTGAAAAGATCAATAAAATCAATAAGCCTTACTCAGGCTAACTAAAGCTTACGCCTGGGATGAGACCTAGATTTTTGCCTCCTATTTGAATCAGTGAACAATTACTTATGCCAGACAAGTAGGCAAAAACACTAATATCATTTCCTTTCTTTCATGAATTCAATCAATTAAAAAATAAAATAAACCAAGCAACTATACTATTAGCCATTCATGGTTCTAAGTGCCTAGGGTTTGTCTGTAAACAACAAACACAATAAGTAAGTAAATGTACAGCACATTAGAAAGTCCGAAGTGGGAAAAAACTCAATAGGTTAAGAAGATTAGGAGGTGTGTTTGTTATTTTGTGGTAATATTATCTTCTTTCATATCCCTTTATTATATGATAAAAGATGTATTGATAATACTTAACTTTATATCACAGTATTTAAGTTCTGAAGGAAACTTAAATATATGAAGGAAAAGAGTGATCACCAAGGACTTTGCCTCCTTTTCTGGGAATGGGTTGGCATGGTTTCCATTGTATGTAGGATAACCATATCATGCAAGGCAGAAGTATGACCTTGAGACTGACTATATTATTTGGAGACAGAATATGGCTTCAGGAAACATGTAGGGGTAGGAAGTTGACAAGGGCTAAACTTGTATGTTTCATATGTCAACTTGGCTAGGTCATGATAAGCAATTATAAAGCAAACACTAACCTACATGTTCCTATGAAGGTATCTCATAGATATGATTAACATCTATCATCACTTGACTTTCAGGGGAGAAAGAATATCACCTGCCATCTGAGCATGTCTCATCTAATCATTTGAAAGGCCAGAAGTAGCAGAACTGGGTTTTCCTGAGGAAGAAGGAATTCACCTATAAATATTCCACTGGCTTCTTCTCTGATAGAACCCTGACTAGTACAGGTGCTACATAGAGGAAACGACATTTTGGCAAAGGCTTGCAAAAAAAGGAGAAGTCATGCAGACATCTGTGGGAGGAGTAAGGCCAATGTGTAGACAAAGAATAGCAAGAAGGCCAGTGTGGCAGGATGAGAGTAAGCAAGGGAAAAGAAGCCAGAGAGAAGGTCACTTATTAACCACAATAAGACGCAGGGAAAGTACAGACTGTGAGTTGAAATGCCTCTTTCAGCATCTATTATAAACTGGGCCCACAACATGACCAAAAAAAAATCATACTGCCATTATTCTAATGTAGTTCTCTCTAACATCATATAAATGAATACTCATCCCACTGTTGGCCAAAGCTCCTGGCTGCTGCAAGGAGGTCTAACGTAGTTCACTCGCTGCCATTCACTCCACACATGCAGAGCACCTGCTGTGGCCATGTCATGTCAGGAGTTCTTCCCTGAGCAATCTGGGGGCCAGAAGTCAGGTCAGAAAAGGCTGCACCACCCAACCATGCATCAAGGCCTGACTAGGAATCCCCAGGCAGAAGGACAGATATATACATAAGGGTAAGATGAAGGTTCTCTGTGTGAAGGATTTAAAACCCCTAAGTGGTTCCACCCAGGTCTCATTTGAAAAATGAAGACTAGGTACCAACAATGGCAAATTATAGTGATGGCTCATCAAACACCTTCTCCAGGCTTCCCAGACTCTCGCTGGTCCCAGCAAACAAGGAAAATAACACCACCACAAAGTTTCCTTTCTCCAAATGTTATCAAAACAACCATTTTAGGGGCTGGGGCTGTATCCCAGTGGCAGAGTGCTTGCCTAGCACGTGTAAGGCATTGGGTTGGATCCTTAGCACCACAAAAAAATGAACAAATAAAATAAAGACATGCTGTCCATCTACAACTACAAAAAAAAATAAAAACGATGATTTTAAGTATATTTATTAACCTGGAAAGAGGTTATTGATTATATAAAGTGAAGAAAAGATACCATGACCTCATTCAATGTGCACATTGATTTTCAGATGCATTTCAATACCGTAAGCATTAACATGTGAAAAAAAATTTCTTTGTCCTTAGGCAATAGGATATACTCAAAGAAAAGAGATAAATGTGCACACACACACACACACACAAATGTAACAATGCTATGAGGTCAGTGAGGTTACAGGTAGCTTTTATTTTCTTCTTTTTTGATTATTATATCTTCTTTTCCTATAATAGCATAAGTATTGCTCAAATAACAACTATAATAATAACATCAGGTGGTTTATAAGTTAAAACTCTTTCATGAATATGGAAATACTTCTACCTCCTTTTTTCTGCCTTCAAAAATGTTGACATTTATAAAAAAAAATTGACAACTATCATCTCATGTGATATCAGCCATCTCTGGGCTGGTTTTACATATGAGAAAGTAGGAAGCTCAAACAAGTGAGGTCACTTACCCAAAGTCACACATTGTGTAGCCTAACCACAATAAAATTCTGGGAGTTCCAAAGGTCCCCCTCCAAGCCAGCACACTAGCTTTGTGCTATTTCTTTAGCCCAGACACCCCTAAGAAGT
Organism: Marmota monax; assembly: GCF_021218885.2. NCBI lineage: Eukaryota > Metazoa > Chordata > Mammalia > Rodentia > Sciuridae > Marmota > Marmota monax. The sequence goes on from NW_026692947.1 coordinate 5,666,513, forward strand.
GTGACTAGAGAAGAGTTCCCACTGCCCTTACCTCTGCCAGGCGGGAGTGCTTGTGGACGTTCTCACCCTTTTGCACACTGGGAGCCAGCTGCTGCAGGACACCCCTGCTGCTTGTCAGTGCTCTGGTCAGCCGAGCAAACTTCCCCCAGCCTGAACATGTGAAAGAGCAAAAAGACAGGCTCAGCCATGTCCTTCAGGAGCACAGACATTCACATCACCAGTGACACTGTCAGAAACACACCCACAATGTCCTCTGAAATCCCATGAGTCACTCTTCATCCCTGCAAGCAAGACTGGCTGCTCCTAAATGCACCTTGACATTCTCAGACTTGTGTAGCAATTCACTTTTACCATGAATTTTCACCTCATCCTAATCACAAGTTTGAGAAGTTGCTAAGGTAGGTCTTAATACCTTTCTCAAATGGGGGAAAAAAATGACACAGGGCACCCAGACAATGAGAAAGAATAGAATTCAGATCTCTCCACTCTGGCCCAAGGCTTTTCCACCAGCTCACATCAGGCCTTCCAGAAGTTTCTCTGACTTGGCAGATTGGCTCAGCCTGTTCCAATCTCCATACTGTCTAATCTTGAAAAAAAACGGAACTGATTTGGGCTTTTACATGAGCAAGTGAATCATAAGGTCATTCCATGATCTTCTCCAAGACCAGGGGAATAAAAAACGAATTCAACTCCTGAGTAGGTGGGGAAAAAACACTGACCAGTTTTAGCCAGCTGGGGGAAGAAGGAAGGAGGGTCAATGACAGGTCTTTTCCGAAAATCTGTCACTGATCATTGCAATCTGAGGCCCCCAAAGATAACCATTCATTCTAAGACCCGGCAATCCATCTGTATTAAGGTCATAACCATGGCAGTTGTCCCGTGAGACCTCTGAAAGCCTGTCAGAGATCTCAAGACTAAGCCTGAGTTTCAGGAGCTCCAAAAACCCAGATGTGTGATGTACAGCAAGTAAACAGAGCATGCGACTATTTTTACAAGACAGCTAAAAGCACAACTAGGCTTTTTTTTTTTTTTTAAGAGTTTAGAAACATTCAGCACCTTCCAGCAGAAATCTCACTTTCCAAATTTTACCCTGGAGTGCCTTTCCAAGACAGAATTCAGATGACAATGGAATTAAGGAGAAGAATGGTTTTTAAGAATCATGATCTGGGTAAATGTTTGCCAATGTGTAGCAAGATAACTAAATCAACTTTTTTTTTTTTAAATCTCATTCCAGAAGTACTGGGTTTTTTTTTTTTTTTTTTTTTTTTTTAATTTTTTTTTATTGGTTGTTCAAAACATTATAAAGCTCTTCACATATCATATTTCATACATTAGATTCAAGTTGGTTATGAACTCCCAATTTTACCCCAAATACAGATTGCAGAATCACATCGGTTACACATCCACATTTTTACATAATGCCCTATTAGTAACTGTTGTATTCTGCTACCTTTCCTATCCTCTACCATCCCCCCTCCCTCCCCTCCCATCTTCTCTCTCTACCCCATCCACTGTAATTCATATCTCTCCTTGTTTATTTTCCCATTCCCCTCACAACCTCTTATATGTAATTTTGTATAACAATGAGGGTCTCCCTCCATTACCATGCAATTTCCCTTTTCTCTCCCTTTCCATCCCACCTCATGTATCTGTTTAATGTTAATCTTTTCTTCCTGCTCTTCCTCCCTGCTCTGTTCTTAGTTGCTCTCCTTATATCAAAGAAGACATTTGGTATTTGTTTTTTAGGGATTGGCTAGCTTCACTAAGCATAATCTGCTCTAGTGCCATCCATTTCCCTGCAAATTCTATGATTTTGTCATTTTTTAGTGCTGCGTAATACTCCATGGTGTATAAATGCCACATTTTTTTTATCCATTCATCTATTGAAGGGCATCTGGGTTGGTTACTGGGTTTTAATAAAAGCTTCCATCTACTCTGAGGCCATGAGGCAGAAATGGAGGACTCCTAGTGTCACTTTGAAAAGAGTTGCATAGCAGTTGCTAACAGGAGAGGACAGCCCAAACTCTGCAGGGGTCTATGACATCTCTCCCAAATGTGCCATTTATTAATGCTCTCCTGGAACTGTGCTTGTGGGAAGCATGGACTAGGAATTTTTTAAAAATCTCTTTCAGAGTCAAGCTCTCTTTCAGCTCAAAATGAAGTTGGAACTGAGTTCTTCAAAGCTTTTCAGGAAGAGAAGAAAGTAGAGGGGGCGGAGCGGAGCCGCCACCCGCACCCGCAAGGTGGGCAGACCCGCCACCCAGTGGTACATGGGCGTGGTAGGAGGGGCAGGGCAGAGCCGCCGTTCGCGCTTGCAAGGTAAACAGACCTGTGACAGCCTGGCGGGTGAGGCCCAGTGGCCTGCAGTGTGGTACACACGTCACCCCAACTGGAGTAGGGGCAGAGCAGATCCTTCTCCCACGCCCGGATCAGGCCCTGCCGGTGTGGTGGCCACGTGACCCCAATTGGACTGGGGGCGGAGCGGAACCGCCACCCGTGCCCGCAGGGTGAGCAGACCTGTGACCAACCTGCAGATCAGGCCCAGGGGTCCGCAGGCGTGGTAGGAGGGGCAGGGCAGATCCACCGCCCGCGCCTCCAAGGTAGGCAGACCTGCGACAGACCAGCGGATCAGGCACGGTGGCCTGCCGGCGTGGTACACTCGTTACCCCAATTGGAGTAGGGGCAGAACAGAGCCGCCACCAGCGCCCAGAACAGGCCCAGTGACCTGCCGGCATGGTAGCCACGACACCCCAATTGGAATAAGGAGAGAGCAGAGCCGCCGCCCGCACCTGCAGGAAAGATACGCAAGCAGTATGAAAAGACAAGGAAACAAAGGACCACAAGCAATGCAGGTCAACGCAACTTTAGAAGAAGTAACAGCTGCAGCAGATGGAATGTCAGATAAAGAATTCAGGATATACATGCTTCAGATGATCTGGAGTATCAAGGAAGACATTAAACAGCAAAATCAGACAATGAAAGATCACTTCGACAATGAATTACGCAAACAAATCCAGGAAGCAAAGGATCAACTATACAGGGAGATAGAGGTTATAAAAAACAAACAAACAGAAATCCTAGAAATGCAGGAAGCAATAAACCAACTTAAAAACTCAATGGAGAATACTACCAGCAGAGTAGAACACTTAGAAGATAGAACATCAGACAATGAAGACAAAGTATTTCAACTGGAAAAGAACATAGACAGCTCAGCAAGACTGTTAAGAAACCATGAGCAGAACATCCAAGAAATATGGGATAACATTAAGAGACCAAACTTAAGAGTCATTGGGATACAGGAAGGTACAGAGCTCCAAACCAAAGGAATGAGCAGTCTATTCAATGAAATAATACGAGAAAACTTCCCAGACTTGAAGAATGAGACAGAATCCCAAATCCTAGAAGCCTACAGGACGCCGAATGTGCAAAATCATAAGAGATCCACACCTAGACACATAATAATGAAGATGCCCAACATACAGAATAAGGAGAGAATTTTAAAAGCTACAAGAGAAAGGAAGCAGATCACATTTAGGGGTAAGCCAATCAGGATAACAGCTGATCTTTCAACACAGACTCTGAAAGCTAGAAGATCCTGGAATAACATATTTCAAACACTGAAAGAAACTGGGTTCCAACCAAGAATTGTGTATCCAGCGAAATTAAGCTTCAGGATGGAAGATGAAATTAAAACCTTCCACGATAAACAAAAGTTTAAAGAATTCGCAGCTAGAAAACCATCTCTTCAAAACATCCTCGCCAAAGCATTACAGGAAGAGGAAATGGAAAATAACAATGAAAACCAACAGTGGGAGGTAGGACAGTAAAGGGGGGGGGAAAATAATCAAAGAGGAAAACAAACCATGTTTAGTAACAGAAATAAACAAATATGGCTGGAAGAACAACCCATATCTCAATAATAACCCTAAATGTTAATGGCTTAAACTCACCAATTAAGAGACACAGACACAGTAGAATGGATCACAAAACAAGACCCAACAATATGCTGCCTACAGGAGATGCATTTGATAGGAAAAGACATACATAGGCTGAAGGTGAAAGGTTGGGAAAAATCATATCACTCATATGGACTTCGGAAACAAGCAGGAGTGTCCATACTCATATCAAATAAAATAGATTTCAAGCCAAAGTTAATCAAAAGGGATAAAGAGGGACACTACATACTGCTTAAGGGAACCATACACCAACAAGACATAATAATCATAAATATTTATGCCCCAAACAATGGTGCAGCTATGTTCGTCAAACAAACTCTTCTCAAGTTCAAGAGTCTAATAGACCACCATACCATAATCATGGGAGACTTCAACACACCTCTCTCGCCACTGGACAGATCTTCCAAACAAAAGTTGAATAAGGAAACTATAGAACTCAATAACACTATTAATAACCTAGACCTAATTGACATATATAGAGTATACCACCCAACATCAAGCAGTTACACTTTTTTCTCAGCAGCACATGGATCCTGCTCAAAAATAGATCATATATTATGTCACAGGGCAACTCTTAGACAATATAAAGGAGTAGGGATAATACCATGCATCTTATCTGATCATAATGGAATGAAACTGAAAATCAACGATAAAAGAAGGAAGGAAAAAGCATACATCACTTGGAGAATGAACAATAGGTTACTGAATGATCAATGGGTTATAGAAGACATCAAGGAGGAAATTAAAAAATTCTTAGAGATAAATGAAAACACAGACACAACATATCGGAATCTATGGGACACATTGAAAGCAGTTCTAAGAGGAAAATTCATTGCTTGGAGTTCATTCCTTAAAAAAAAAGAAAAAACCAACAAATAAATGATCTCATACTTCATCTCAAAATCCTTGAAAAAGAAGAGCAAAACAACAGCAAAAGAAGTAGAAGGCAAGAAATAATTAAAATCAGAGCTGAAATTAATGAAATCGAAACAAAAGAAACAATTGAAAAAATTGACAAAACTAAAAGTTGGTTCTTTGAAAAAATAAACAAGATCGACAGACCCTTAGCGATGCTAGCGAAGAGAAGAAGAGAGAGAACTCAAATTACTAGCATACGGGATGAAAAAGGCAATATCACAACAGACACTTCAGAAATACAGAAGATAATCAAAAACTATTTTGAATCCTTATACTCCAATAAATTAGAAGATAGTGAAGGCATAGATAAATTTCTTAAGTCATATGATCTGCCCAGATTGAGTCAGGAGGATATAGAAAACCTAAACAGACCAACATCAATTGAGGAAATAGAAGAAACCATAAAAAGACTACCAACTAAGAAAAGCCCAGGACCGGATGGGTATACAGCAGAATTTTACAAAACCTTTAAAGAAGAACTAATACCAATACTTTTCAAGCTACTTCAGGAAATAGAAAAGGAGGGAGAACTTCCAAATTCATTCTACGAGGCCAACATCACCCTGATACCTAAACCAGACAAAGACACTTCAAAGAAAGAAAACTACAGACCAATATCTCTAATGAACCTAGATGCAAAAATCCTCAATAAAATTCTGGCGAATCGGATACAAAAACATATCAAAAAAATTGTACACCATGATCAAGTAGGATTCATCCCTGGGATGCAAGGCTGGTTCAATATACGGAAATCAATAAATGTTATTCACCACATCAATAGACTTAAAAATAAGAACCATATGATCATCTCGATAGATGTGGAAAAAGCATTCGACAAAGTACAGCATCCCTTTATGTTCAAAACTCTAGAAAAACTAGGGATAACAGGAACATACCTCAATATTGTAAAAGCAATCTATGCTAAGCCTCAGGCTAGCATCATTCTGAATGGAGAAAAACTGAAGGCATTCCCTCTAAAATCTGGAACAAGACAGGGATGCCCTCTCTCTCCACTTCTGTTCAACATAGTTCTCGAAACACTGGCCAGAGCAATTAGACAGACCAAAGAAATTAAAGGCATAAAAATAGGAAAAGAAGAACTTAAATTATCACTATTTGCAGATGATATGATTCTATACCTAGCAGACCCAAAGGGCTCTACAAAGAAACTATTAGAGCTAATAAATGAATTCAGCAAAGTGGCAGGATATAAAATCAACACGCATAAATCAAAGGCATTCCTGTATATCAGCGATAAATCCTCTGAAATGGAAGTGAGGACAACCACTCCATTCACAATATCTTCAAAAAAAATAAAATACTTGGGAATCAACCTAACAAAAGAGGTGAAAGACTTATACAATGAAAACTACAGAACCCTAAAGAGAGAAATAGAAGAAGATCTTAGAAGATGGAAAAATATACCCTGTTCATGGATAGGCAGAACTAACATCATCAAAATGGCGATATTACCAAAAGTTCTCTATAGGTTTAATGCAATGCCAATCAAAATCCCAACGGCATTTCTTGTAGAAATAGAGAAAGCAATCATGAAATTCATATGGAAAAATAAAAGACCCAGAATAGCAAAAACAATGCTAAGCAGGAAGTGTGAATCAGGCGGTATAGCGATACCAGACTTCAAACTATACTACAGAGCAATAGTAACAAAAACAGCATGGTACTGGTACCAAAACAGGAGGGTGGACCAATGGTACAGAATAGAGGACACAGAAACCAATCCACAAAACTACAACTATCTTATATTTGATAAAGGGGCTAAAAGCATGCAATGGAGGAAGGATAGCATCTTCAACAAATGGTGCTGGGAAAACTGGAAATCCATATGCAACAAAATGAAACGGAATCCCTTTCTCTCGCCATGCACAAAAGTGAATTCAAAATGGATCAAGGAACTTGATATCAAATCAGAGATGCGCCGTCTGATAGAAGAAAAAGTTGGCTACGATCTACATACTGTGGGGTCAGGCTCCAAATTCCTCAATAGGACACCCATAGCACAAAAGTTAATAACTAGAATCAACAAATGGGACTTACTCAAACTAAAAAGTTTTTTCTCAGCAAAAGAAACAATATGAGAGGTAAATAGGGAGCCTACACCCTGGGAACAAATCTTTACTCCTCACACTTCAGATGGAGCCCTAATATCCAGAGTATACAAAGAACTCAAAAAATTAGACAATAAGAGAACAAACAACCCAATCAACAAATGGGCCAAGGACCTGAACAGACACTTCTCAGAGGAGGACATACAGTCAATCAACAAGTACATGAAAAAATGCTCACCATCTCTAGCTGTCAGAGAAATGCAAATCAAAAACACCCTAAGATACCATCTCACTCCAGTAAGATTGGCAGCCATTATGAAGTCAAACAACAACAAGTGCTGGCGAGGATGTGGGGAAAAGGGTACACTTGTACATTGCTGGTGGGACTACAAATTGGTGCAGCCAATTTGGAAAGCAGTATGGAGATTTCTTGGAAAGCTGGGAATGGAGCCACCATTTGACCCAGCTATTCCCCTTCTTGGTCTATTCCCTAAAGACCTAAAAAGAGCATGCTACAGGGACACTGTTACATCCATGTTCATAGCAGCACAGTTCACAATAGCAAGACTGTGGAACCAACCTAGATGCCCTTCAATAGACGAATGGATTAAAAAAATGTGGCATTTATATACAATGGAGTATTACTCTGCATTAAAAAATGACAAAATCATAGAATTTACAGGGAAATGGATGGCATTAGAGCAGATTATGCTAAGTGAAGCTAGCCAATCCCTAAAAAACAAATGCCAAATGTCTTCTTTGATATAAGGAGAGTAACTAAGATCAGAGTAGGGACGAAGAGCAGGAGAAGAAGATTAACATTTAACAGGGATGAGAGGTGGGAGGGAAAGGGAGAGAGAAGGGAAATTGCATGGTAATGGAAGGAGACCCTCAGGGTTATACAGTGGAGGGGGGAGAGAGAGAGGAGTGGAGGGGAGGGGAGAGGTGGGGAAGGGGGAGGGTGGAGGATGGGAAAGGCAGCGGAGCACAACAGACACTAGTATGGCAATATGTAAATCAATGGATGTGTAACTGATGTGATTCTGCAATCTGTGTATGGGGTGAAGGTGGGAGTTCATAACCCACTTGAACCCAAGTGTGGAATATGATATGTCAAGAAATTTGTAATGTTTTGAACAACCCACAATAAAAAATTAAAAAAAAAAGAGAAGAAAGTATTTTTTTAATCAGGTAGAAACAGTTATGCATGCAAACATTGGCCTGGGCTCCATACCTACTCTAACACCATGATCACCACCACAGCAACCCACGCTGTGGGAATAATGATGAGAAGGAGGTAGCAGGACAGACATACCAGATCTCTCCTGGCAGGGAACTCAGAGCCCTGGACTATCAGTTGAACTACCACAAAGGTATGGAAAAAAGATTCCTGTACCTCTGGGCATTTTCCTGGACTCAACCTAGCCCATTTTCTTTGGCACAGCCTTATTCTCTTTCCAAGAACATGGTGCTTTAAGGAGCTGGCTCTTAGCTGGCTGAGTGGAGTGCATGGGAAAGTGAGTGTGGGCTGGATGGGAAATGGATGGGCAGTGTGAAATTTCCAATATGCTTCTACCCAGGACAAGCAGGATAACAAGGAAAGAAAGAAGTTCTCTCCCAAGTTCTCAACCCATGTTTTTCTTTCTGGACTATAGTTCATTCATTCGTTCATTCATTCATTCGTTCATTCCTTCCTTCCTTCCTTTTCCTTGTAGTACTAGGGATTAAACCCAAGACCTCATGCATGCTATGCAAGCACTCTACCACTGAGCTAATCCCTAGCCCTTTTTTATTTATTTTGACACTGGATCTCTCTAAGTTGCTGAGGCAATTCTCCTGCCTCAGCCTCCCAAGGTACTGGGTTTACAGGTGTGTAGCCTGCACCCAGCTTTGGACTATGGTTAGCCATCATGCCTAACCAGGTGGAAGAACAGATTCATTCATTCATGAACTGATTCTATAAACATAATTATTATGTATCAAGCACAGTGCTAGGTAACTAGAGATAATAAGACAAATAAGATAGATTCAGGCCTCAGGCACCATGACAACAAAGTTCAATGGCAGAGACAGCATGGCCAGGACTGTCCAGGGAAGGCATATATAATCCAGGCTGGAGAGTGGAGGAAGGCTTCTGGGGGGAGATAACACTAGAGGAAAACTTTGAAAGACCAGCAGGAGCTAGGTGGACTCCACTATGAAAGGAATTTCCACACAAAAGAACAACACCTACAAAAACAAGAAATCATAAAATCGAGCAAGATGCTAGTGAAGAGTAAGTCATTCTACATGACTAGGTGAAAGGACACAGCTTGTAGAGCATGGGAGGTTGAGAGAGGGGTCTCAAGTGATGCTAAAGAGGTTTTCAGGGGCCCGGTCAGGAAGAACACAGGCAGTTAAGAACCTGGAAGGTAAGTTTAAAGCTTTGAACTACGTTCTGAAATCCAAGGGGGACCACTGAAGGAGTTTAAATACGAGGGGGAGAGGTGTGCATTCTAAAAGGATGGAACTGCAGAGTGGACACTGGACTTTTTAAAAAAGGTTAACGGAAGACAGGCAGGACTCCAGGCCAGAGGTCATACAGGGCTAGGCCAATGCTGTTGTTTGAGCTGGGGGACAAGGAGAGATACAAGAGCAGTGACAGAGGCGCAATTAATACAACTTGGTGAACAACATTTGTAGACAATGTTTGGAGAGTGAGAGATGGGGTGACCCCTAAATTTCTGGTTGGGATGATTGGGGTAACAGCCACTAGATGACATTAAAAACACAGGAGGAGAAGCACACATTTTTGGTGAAAGATAATATATACAAATTAGACCAAGATGCCCTTCAAAGCAGAGCCATGAGAGGAAATCATCCCTAGAGAAAGTGAATCTCCTATTGTCCAAAGAGCCAGTTGGGAAGGGATAACCCAATGGGAACCCAGCTCAGATGACCACACTTGCAGCAAGGCAGATGATCATATTCCGGAAGGAAAACAAAGCAGCAGATGTACTCTCCCCCAGAAAGTCTTTCCCAGACACTGGCCTCCCCCAGCACAGCTGCCCACTCCCTCTGTTGTACCCCCAACTTGCCTTAGACAGACTTCTATTAGACCATTGATTATCATTTATCATCCTTATTTGCTAACCTGGCTGTCCATCCTCCAAGTGGTCTCCAAATGAATAGGGACTCTACCTGAGACATTTCCTTATATCCAGCACCAAGTACAAGGTTAGATGCCCAAGTGGCACTCAGAAATGTGTGTACTGAATAAATGTAGATGGGGAACAAGATTTTTTTCTCATTGCCCTACTTCTGTATGGGCTTCCAACAGACATGAATTCCAAAGGATACCAGCCCGTTTCAAAAACTCTATTAAAATTTTAAAAAGTATTTCTGTGCCTCCCTCTTTCTTGGGCATTTCTGAACCCACTCCTCCTAGAGCATCCCCTTTGGGAATTCAACACTCAATCAAGCTCAAATGAAGAAACTCCTGGCCCAGGGTTCTTGCAACTCTGTCAAATGTCATGAGAGAGTTAGGCATGGGCAAGGCTGTGGGTGCTATGAGAAGACTGAAAACATTGCATGATCAGGAAAGATGAGACGGGGTGGGCATGAAGGGAAGAGGAAGAGTGAAAGAAGAAGAAGGACAGGAGCAAAGGAACACAGTGTGCAGTCTAGCTAAGGTATTTCCTGGGTCCTGTCTCCCATCCTCAGGAAGCAGGATTGTTCCCTTTGCCTTGACCCCATGATGGCTACTGTATTTCAACTTGGGTGAGCTACCCACTAGGTTACTTTATCCCATAAACCCTATATACTGTCTAGGCCAGAATAGAAAGCTCTGGGATAAGTTAGAGTTCTAGCTCCTAAGAGAGCAAGTCTGGGGATCCCAGAAAAGATGGAGGCCAGGTTTGTCCTGAGATTTAGAGTTGCAGATTATCTTAGAGAAACTGAAGTCATAATCCAACATCCAGCAGAAAGCAGTAGACACTAGACCAGATATAAAACCAGTGTGGATCCCTGACTAATGTCCTTAAGTCTCTCATGGTCTTTTCCCTGTCAATGTGCAAACATGCCAAAACCTAGGAAGGCTTCTTCAAGTAGCCGCCACTAATTCATCACTTTTCCACCACCCTAAAGGCAGACAGATAAAATGTTAGTACTGAAGGTGAAGAGGCTGTAACTTTTAACAATTACTCTGTGTCTTTCCCAAGAGTGTCTCATAAATATCCCACTTGAAGACACATGGAGAAGGGCTGGCAGCCACAGCAGCTGCCAGAACCCACATCCTCACATATTCTAAATCTTCAGCCCTTAAAAAATCTCCTCTGGAGTTTTACACTCCATTTGTTGTCCGTGTTTTCATCAAGTTTAACTCTGAATGTAAAAGTAAACATAGCTTAACTCTGAGATTATTTGGTGGATTAAGAGAGAAAACAAGAGGGATAACCTCCTTTGGTGACCAACAGAAGGAAAGCTCTGATTCTCTTCTATTCAATTGTCAGGCCTTTGGCTCAGAAGGGGGAGTGGGACAGAGAACACCATCTTGCAGCTCACTCCCCATGTCCCCAACAAAGAAAAAGCAGAAGGTAGGGAACAGTGAAACCCCCAGAGCATCATAGATTCTCATTTTTGCCAGGAATTCCCACCTGTTACCAAACAGCAACCCTAGCTTGACTTTCATTTCCTGTTCCACACCATCCATGGGCACTGTTAGAGAGTAAGGGAATTAGTCAAAAGGTGGGCAGCAAAGGAAGGATGAGGAATTCAGGGACCTGGGTAGCTCACAAAAAGCATCCTGAGAACTGATACAACCATCAACAAAGAGAGGGCTCAGGAAGCATTCCCAAGGCCCACCACCAGCACCAGAGGCTCTGGATAGAAGGAGAATGACTTTGCATCAGATGCTAAAATATATTACTCTCAATATCACATATTTTACCCCTTTTGTGGGTTGTTTATGGGAAAACGTTAGGCACATACTGGTTTCTTACAACACTATCAGGATGCACTTACCCTCCCCCACCCCCAAAGCTAGGCACTGTATAATCAGAGAAAACAAAGGCATTTTCAAGATAATATGAGCCCAATTGACTTAAAGGACCAACCTGATGGTAGAAAACCACCTCTTGCATCTATGCCAAAGAGCAATTATTTGGGAATTCTCTGTGGTTTTAGATTATCCACCCTTCCCGTCCATCCTAAAGTGAATTTTAAATAAGCATGGGTCAGCAAGACTCTTAAGTCTCTTAATGCTGACTGAGGTGGTGTGCTGAAAACCCAGCTGGGTCAGCTGGAAATGAACCACTAAGAGCACATCCAAGAAGAAATGTCAAGCCAGAACAATCACAGTCCTGCCACATGGCAGCATATTTTCCATCTAGAGTTGATTCTTGCAGCCAGAATGAAATTTTATAGACTTACAACTAAGAAGGCCTGGCAAATTATCATGCTCTTCCATCATAAACAGGCTAATATAAAATTTGAGTTTGTCCTAAACAAACCACCAAATCAGTGTTGGCTAGGGGCACAGTGACATGACAAGTGGGAGGGTCTGGACACATCTGCCATGGCCTTCCATATGGACAGGCTTATAAAGTCATGGCTTTGAGGAGTTACTAAGCATGATCCACTAGCAAGGGGTGTATGTGTGTGTGTGTGTGTGTGTGTGTGTATTCTAACATATTTACAAATGAAATCACATGTTACTCATGTTAGCTCATTGCAGAAAGAATAGCTGACCAAAAAATATTGCAGAAAGAATAGCTGACCAAAAAAAAAAAAATACCTTGGCTAACAGGGAGTAGAATAAATGCATGCTTGAATGAGTGTATCAAGATTCTTAAAATCAACAAAATGCATCACTAAGGCAGGTTAAATGAAGTAGAGTATATGATTCCTGAAAAATAATCCTAAGTGAGTCTCACTGTATCACTCTGATTTATCACTTCTTTCAGGTTTCATGAGAATCAAATGTAGACACTCACATGGAAGGTAAGTAGTATTCTCCATAAGATATGCCTTTTATATTGAATAATACATACATATCACTTAAAAATGTTCCAGCAGGGATGAAAAGAAAGCACTTTGACTTGGCCAAATCACATATTTTAAATTTTTAAGAGAATACTTGCAAAATTAAATGTCAAAATATCAGATTGCCTTTAAACGATTATTTATGAGCTTATTAGGTTAAAAAGCAAACAGTCTTTCTATTTAGTGACATGATAACAATAAGTGAGTCTATGACCACTTAGTACTTAATGTACTGAGAAATATTCAAATCAGAAACTAGAAATTGGGCAACCACAAACCTACAGGAAAATGGAGATGGAGACACTGGTTTGAGAGATTTTGCATCTGCTAAAGTCCTGAAATCAAGAGGCAAGTAGAACTTGATTCATTGAGCTGACAGTTTTGTGTTTTTTTTTAAGGATACATTGGTATACACAGTATTATGCTCCCAACTCCACAAATGTGAGTGTCTAAATGTGCCAGAATTTTAAATGCTCTCAGGCCCTGAGAGAATATCCACATAATGTTTTTTTTATTTCCTCCTGTAATGCCCACTTAACAATGAGACTACTGCCACATCCAGAATAATATGGCCCAGTTTGATGCTCGACTCTCATCCCTCTGCTCAGCTCAGGAGACCACAGGAGCAGAGTTTTCAGGTAGAGCTGGAAAATCCACCATAGAGTCAGGTAGTCCCATCACATGAAATAGCTTCCAGTCTGTTGGTTACCTCGAGTGCAAGCTGTGGAGGAGGGAGGTACTATAGCACTCCCTGATCCCAAACCTCTTGGAATAGCATGATATCTTTTGTTGATCCCATGAGCTGGACCTCTTCAGGGATATGATGGTTTCAAAAAATTGGCCATCTCCTTTTCTAGGCCTCCAACATAATTCAAAAAACCCATGCATACAATATAAACAAAATCTGTGGTCTCGAGCTGATTTAATGACCCCTTTGGAAATGTTCCTCAACACCCTGACCTCATAATGCCATGTTCCAAAATGAATTAACGGGCCGCAGAATTAATTCAATTAATCACAGAAGATGTGCTAACATCAGGTGCAACAATCCTAACATGCTAGAATTCAGTCAAATCTAAGGAAATCTGTATATAAATCAGAAGAATACAGACTTGGACTGTCCCATTTGGTTGACTGACATTTGTCATGTTAAAACCTAAAAAGATTCTGATGATACTGGGTTTGTCAATTGCTTTCTTCTGTCTAATCATAATTGGAAAGAGTTCATTCTAGAAGGTATGAAATTGATCAAATACTTCACTTGAAACAATTTTTCCTCTCTCTTTCTTTCCCCAATACATTGTAGAATGGCACAGTACTTTACTAGACACAAATTAAAGTTTAAATCTTGATCTTTGTGCAGAGATTGCCTTGACAACCTCAAATTCTCTGTAGCAAAAGTTACACTCAAGATGAGAAAATAAAAAAGGTATAAATGTATTTGTACAAATCAGAATTACAAACCTTTACATGAATCATCCTCAATCGGCTGTTTGAAAGCAGTTATGTCACTGAAAGTGCAAAGAAATAAAACCACTTTATCCTGTTCGTTTCGAATTGGAGCAATTTTCACAAAGAACCACACAGGTGTCCCTGAAAGGAATATTAAAAGGTTGGTCAGTAATTTGCATTCTCATTTGAGGGACTATGGAAGCAAAGACTTAGGAATGAATAGGTACAAATATTAATTCATTTTTTTAAATGGTCTCATTCCTTCAGGTACTGATGTATTACACCATTAATTCTTTCCTTGCTGGAATAAAATCTTTCTTAGTAACAACACAGTGGGGATTTTCTTCTGGTCAAATAACTTTGTAAGTACAAATCTCTTAACCCTTGTAAAACAGGAAATAGGTTGAAAACCTCATCTGATCATAGAGAAGAAACTTAGTAAGGGGACCTAACTACTTACCTTAGACCACATAGGAGACATTAAAGAGTGCAGGCCAAGAAGGGTACTGCCAACCATGGCCTGCAGACCCTACAAACTTGAATTTCAAATTCATTGCTAAGGGGCCCCAAGGTCAAAGTCCAGTTTGCAAATCCATCAACTTTGCTCACATAATTCAATCACAGGTTAGAAACTATATTTCTAAGTTCTTCTCTCTAAAATAAAAATCCCAAAGGTTCACTATGATGGCAAGTGACAAGAAATTGAAGAAGGAAAGGAAGACCATGATGATTTCCCTAGCAAAGTCTCCCAGAAAGGAAAGATTACAAGTTGGACTATGATCATATTAGTGCCTCAATGAATGTTTCAACTTCAACCCTTGTTCCTGAGCTAATGTGGTGATAAACAAGCTCTTCTTCTTTATGCCCATAGCCATAGAAGGAGATGGGCAGAGTTCATTTCACTGGCTTCTTAGACAGGCACTCTGTCAGGTAGCTATGACTAAGTATCTTCATAGTGCTTCTCTTGCTTCAAAAAAAATAGGAAAAATAAACCCTTTCTGTCCATAGAGGACACCACAGCAAGAAGCACCAATATATTCTGTGATACTAAATTAAATAAGACCCAGAGCCAAGGTATGTTCCTCCCCATCTAGTTCTTGCATCCAAGTTCCCAAAATAGCATCTGGCATATAAGATGAAATTAGTAACTATTTGTTGAATTTGTATACAAGAGATAATATCTGACATACTATTTATTTCAATTTTCAAATTAAAGCCTAGTAATATTTCCCCATGATGTTAAGTGTTAGAGAGTTTCCTGTGTTCCAGGCATTGTGCTAACATTCCCATAGATTATTTCATAGTATGAGATAGAGAACAGACAACTCATTGAATCTTGGAGATGAAAATAGACACCCTGAAGGTTTCCTGAACTTCTCTGACTATAACTAGCTTACAGATTTGGATATACCACTTATTCATACGGAAGTATGAATAGCCCTAAAATGTATAAAGAGGAAGAAAATAGATCCAATGGAAATGTATTCTCTTAAATCTTGATTATGTGTGTGTGTGTGCATGTGTGTGTGTGTGTGTGTATTCATTCATGGTTGCCTTAAATCTTCTTTCATTTTTATTTGCATAATTTTAGCTGTCAGTTATTAGGTGTTCTGAGACAACCAACAGACTGTAATGTCACTGTAAGAAAAACATGTTTTGAAAGAAAAAAATCTACCATATAAAAATTACACATGGCATTTCAAGATCAAAAAATATATATATATATATGACCTTTGAATTATTTACTGTTCTTGGAAGGTCTGTTATTATTTCTCCCAGTCCCCTCCTCAGAATCTGTGGGATTTTAAACCATTTTCAAAAAAGCATCAGAAAGCCCAAAAGAAAGCATCACGGCAATTGAGCCCACACACTCACAGCTTTCAGTTGTATCCTAGCTGGTAAAACAAAAAGGAAACAAACCAGAAAACCATTTTCTTTTTGTTTCAAAAATTCTTAGGTAGTTATTTTTCAGATGAAAACACTTCTAATTTATCAAACTAGTAACAAATCCAATGAGAGGAGCACCACTCATCATGTCTAATACCAAGAGTGTCATCTTGCTAAAGTCCCCAGTACCATCCCCTTCTTAGATGAAGTCAGATGCATGACACCACACCATCTGGGCCAGATGCCCAGGAACTTGTTCAGTTGGAACTATTCCATCTAATCTTCATATTTCAGCTATTGCAGTCAATGATGCTAACCCACATCTCTGAGATCTTGAACGCCACCATATTAGCCATTTTAGGTGGCCTTTTTCATTTTTCCACAGTTCAAGTTCATCACAAACTCTACCCAGTTCAACAGGTCAATCTGTTCATATTGTATGCCTCTCTCCATGAAAGTGTGCCCGCTGCCTTTTCCAGAAATGTTCCCTGATTAAACATGTACTACTCTGATCATTCCCCTTCCATATCTAAAAATCTATCTAGTATCCAAAATTCATATAATTGGTATGTATTGCCATAGAGTTCAATTTGAGTTCATCAAGGGGGCTTGTTGAGGGTAGGAATTTCCTTTTCTTTGATAGGGTATTTCCCTGTGGTGGGCAGGGGGCATCTTTGAATGTAACACTCAAGTCTTTTCCTCTGGACTTGGAAAGAACTGGACATGTAACTCAAACAGCATGCTCCCCCATGCTATACATGTTAGGAGGAAAAGCAAGGGGCAGCGGTGATAGCTAGTGGGAGAAGAAGCCTGCAGTTCTCCAGTGCTACCTGAGACAGGTGGGTAATTAAGATTGAAGGGTTCACTTTTAGAAACTCTCTTGCTCATAGATATAAACTATGCTCTCCAGGATCAGCTTTATTTGTCACAAAAGTGATATTCCAACCTTTATTTTCCTGATTCTTATATCCTGATGGGTTCTGACATGTGCAGGGTGCTGCTATGTATTGACTACCCTCCCCCCCCAAAAAAACTTAACAACTAGGGACTGTTTCTTTAAATATGTCATAATCCACTCCAAGAGCAGAGTCCTGAACTATTTTCTCTCTTACCACCTTGTACCCCTATCAAAGGGCATCTAATATAGTTAGTTATACACAGGGTCATGTGAGGTCATTGCATTGCTCAACTCCAGGGAGTGCCATTATGGAGCTGTTCGACATCCTTGGCAGGATGGGTGCTCTAGAAATACTTGCTGAGTTTCCAAGACATAAATCCTATTTCCAGTGTCCTCACAGTCATTCAGATCTGCCTTCACCCCAAATTATCACCATCCAAACAATCTAGGAAAGTAAGCAGAATGCTTATATGTGCACCTCTGGAATTCCTTCCCTCTTAAAAAAGTATTTTTATCTAATGAAACATTACTCAAAGTCTCAATATATGAAACAGTTTCTTCAAGTGAAACTGAAGCCAGCAGACACTGGGGCAGGTGGCCTCCTGGGGTCCTTCTCAGAGCCAGGATTCTGCAGCAGGAGCCATTCCATTGAAATATTAGAGAGGCAATAAATGTACATTCACATACATACATAAGAAGAATCAGGGAGGAGATTAAAATTCTGCCTCCTCACTCAAGTGTCCACTGTGAAAAACAGAAAAACAAGCATTTGATACCTTGTCTCTGTAAAAATGACAAAAGGACAAGTGATGGACCCTTGCAGTGTACATACTCAGGAACAACAGGGCATCAGACACCCCTGCTGACGGCCAGGGCTGCTGTGCTAGGAGAAAGGCTCTTTCCTGGCTGAGGATGCTTAGTGGGAAGGAAAGTCCAGATCAAACACCTGTTCCTAGTCACTCTCATTCTCATCGCTTATTAATAATGGAAGTTCCCACCGGGTGCCGTGACACTCACATGCAATCCCAGAGGCTCCAGAAGTTGAGGCAGGAGGATTGCAAGTTCAAAGCCAGCCTCAGTGACTTAGCAAAGCTCTAAACAACTCATTGAGACCCTGTCTCTAAGTAAAATATGTTTAAAAAGGGCTGGGGATGTGGCTCAGTGGTTAAGAGCTCCTGGGTTCAATCCCTGGAACCAAAATAATAATAATAATAATAACAACAACAACAACAACAGCAAGACTCAAGTGTATGAGAAAATTGGGGACCTTTGTCAATTTTCCTTCTACCCAGGGTTCCTGCTAGGTACTGTCCACAACTAGGCCTCTGGGCACCCAGACCATGTCCTATGAAACAGAAAGACAAGCACTCTTGGTTGACTCCTGGGAAGCACTGCCATTCTGACAGGTTCAAAAACTAAACTTGGGAAGGGCAGCTTGCCCCCAAAACCAGACCAATTTGTCTGGAATCAACTTGATTTAGAAAAATGACAAATGCAGAGGACGAGACAGCACAAGCAGGGGAGTAGTGGCCACTGTCTTTTAGAACATCTGATCTGGAGGTCCCAATTCCAGGGTTTGAGCTCTTTCCCTTCATTAATTGTGTGCCGTGGCCACACTGATTTAACTTCTCTCAACGTCAGTTTCCTTGTATGAAAAATAGGGATAGTAGACCTGCCTAAGATTAATTAAAAATATAAACATTTGATACATAGGTGTTTAAAATTATTACTTTCCTTTGTTCCTTCCTTTTACAATCCTCATCTATGAGATCAAAATGCCCCATCACCCCTCACAAGGCTGTTTGAATGACTTAGAAAGAGACAATATCTCAAAGTGTTAATGAAATTCTGAAGCTGCCTCTGCCTGTTCTGAGGGAGGAGAGCCAGTGCCAAGGACAGCAAGGGGAAAGCTAGGAAAATCAATTCTTCGGCCTCAATGTAATTAAAGAGCATAAAACAAAACCTAAATAAATGTTAACATCGTAGATGAAAAGATTCAATTTTCTAAGATGTCAAACTTCCCCCACTTAATATATAAATCTAATGCACTATCAATTGAAATCTTTATTGTGCTTTCATGTTTTTCTTAGAGTTTGATGAATTGAAATTCAACAACGTAAATAGAAAAATTAAGGTGTGATCGTGGCCAAGAAATCTTTGAAATTTTTAGAAAGAAAATAATGACAGGGACTATTACAGCATTTCAGAGTTACTGGCACTGTTCCCAAAACAAACAACAACAAAAAAATAATATTTATTAAAGATTTACACATCGTGTCTTACTTCTCACAACTCTCTAAGGTGGAATAGCTACTAATATCATCCCCGTTATGAATACAGAGAACCCAGTGGACAAGTCTCTGAACCAAATTCAAACAGATAATAAACTACAAAAAGATTCCTGGAAAATGAGGGGATGGAAATAAACCAATGTTTAGATGGGAATTTGCATATAAAGAAGAGGCCATTTCAAATCAGAAAGGAAGGACTGTGTTATTTAGTAACACAGGACAACTGACTAAACAATGTGGAAAATAAATTAAGTCAGAATGCAAAAATCACATGATATATAAAAACAAATTTCAAATGGTTTAATGCCCTAAACATTTTAACACAGCTATTGTGGTACAGAAGGAAAAAAGGGAAGAGCATTTTTATTGCTTACATAAGGAGAAGAGCTTCCTAAGTATTATATAAAATTCAGAACCATAAAGGAAAATGCTGCCATTAGAGTTTTGACCTTCTATGTGATTAAAAAGCTTCTGTTTAAAAAAAAATGTTAAAAGAAAAAAATGTTAATGGGGAAAATATTTTTCAATATGTGTGTGATTTTGGACCAATATTCATTTTATACAAACGACTCCTACAGAATAGATAAAAGACAAGCCACTAGGAAAATAGGCAAATATGGTTGCTATACCTATTAGATTTGTCCCCACAGTTAGTCTGCAATCTCCTCAAAGGTAGAGGCAGTTGTTCATGTCTGTATCTCCGAAGCCCAGAGGGTCTAACCCAGTGCCAAGGTGATCAATAAGCAGGTGGCCAAAAGATTCTCCAGTAGGTACTGGCTCAGCAGAACTGCTGTGAGCTGCCTTTCCCTGGGCTTCTCTTTCTGGGAAGCTGACCAGAGCTCCCAAATGCCAGGCCTCCAGCCATGTGAATACAATGCAGAGAGTATTGTCCAGAGGGTATGCTGCTTTTATCAGGCCAGATACTTCTTGATTTTCTTGTTGGAAAATGGAATACCTGAGCTGGGGCTGTAGCTCAGTGGCAGAGTGCTTACCTCACACATGTGAGGCACTGGGTTTGATCCTCAGCACCAAGTAAAAATAAATAAATAAAGATATTGTGTCCATTTACAACTAAAAAAAAGAAAGAAAATAGAAAACTAATTAACAGGTACAAGAGTGATCCCATAAATATTCACTGAATTAGTACATTAATGATGGCTGGCAGCAGTGTAAGAAAGTCATATAGCCTACTGAATATGAGGTAAGTAACTTACAGAAATGACAGATTTTCAACTGACCAATAGATAGGAACCTATCAAATAATCCATCTTTCAACATACATAGTACTTTCCCACATACTCATTCCACACCACATCATGAAACCATTGCTACTACTCCCAACTCCCCCCAAATGTTGACAAATATCAATGTTTATCAATAAAAGACTTTGTAAATACTAAAGAATACCCTTGAAAATACTAAAGAATGAGAATGGGGAAGGAAATAAAAACAAACTATTAAGAGCTTATAAAAAACCCATAAGAAAATCACTTGTATTAAAATAGAACATACGGACAAAGAATCTGAACAATTAACATTTTAAAAGGTAATCTTAAATGGATAGGAAAGAAGAAAAAATTTAAAAACTTATTAAACGAAAAAAGTTAATTGTGGGCAATTTGATAATTTAAAAATTATACTATTCAAACAGGTGAGGTGCAGTGAGCCAGACCCATTCTGCATGTGAACTTGGAAATGGACAGCTGCTTGATAAAATGTCTCAGGAACCTGTGTCTTTGATGCAGAAATTCTCAACCTCTAGGAATTATTTCATAATGTCAATGAAATACCTTTGACATTTACTTAAGCATTGTTTTTTGTTTTTTGGTACCAGGGACTGAACCCAGGGGTACTTAACCACTGAGTCACATCCGCAGCCCTTTTTACTTTCTACTTTGAGACAAGTTCTCTCTGAGTGGCTTAGGACCTCACTAAATTGCTGGAGGCTGGCTTTGGACTCATGATCCTCCTGCGTCAGCCTTCTGAGTTCCTGGGATTATAGGTGTGACCCACCACACCTGGCTAGCATTGTTTTTAATAATGAAAACTTAAAGCCTCATAAGTGTCCAGCAATAGAGGAAGCTGTAAGAAAATTCTTTCTAAATTATTTTATAAGAAATTTAATGGAAATATTTTGCAACAAAAGGTAAATAAATCTATGATTTTTAATTGTGTATACATGTCCAAATCTCAGCCAAAAACTAACGGGAAACACGTCAAGAAATTCATATTATAATAGTATTTCTCTGAGTCGTTTGGGTTCTTTTCTTTGGGGTGTTCTCCATGATAAAAATGCATTGATTTAAAAAGAGAGCAAAATAAACATTATTTTAGATGGAAACATTTTACTTCTTAAAGTCTCAACAGTATAGACTTTTCCCTCATGGGAATCGACGCTGCTTTAAAGGGCTGAAAGTTTCACTCTATTGAAACTAGAAGTTTGAAAGCAGAAGCAAACTCTCCTCCACAGAGGTGAAGGGAAACACAAGGTCCTCCTCCCCTCTGAGGACCCATTCCTACTCCCCTTCGCTCCTCCTCTTGTAGTGTTCTTGGGCAGAGAAAGCCCACCCTCTGCTCAGGCCTTGGCTCAGTGCCCTCACTTCAAATCATGTAATTTTTTTTCCATTCACCTGATTCTTGGTAACTCTTGGGTTCCTTTCAAACTCCCTCAGCATTCACAGTTGTGTTCAAGCTGGTCACTAGATAGCAGCATGATTTGCCTCAGGCCAGAAAATGGTTTCCTAATTGGGAGTCCTGGGTTCCCACTTCCTGGCATCTGCCTGGGGCTCAGCCATGAGGGAAGAGCCAGTCACTGGGAACCACCAAAAAGTCCCTACTCCCCATCTCGTGTCATTGTCCCCCTGGGATATCTCTCCACTTCATGTCTCTTCCACTGACTTGGCCACAGTCATCTTGTCACCAGGCAACTCTAACAACTCCTCTAACTCCAGTCTAATCCTACCATCTAACTGGTGCCGTCTTTCTAAAATAAAATCTCATGACCCCTCGAAGCCCCTCAACCCCTACCATCTTGCCCATCACTACTACTCTTGAAACAGATACTAAAATCAGTAACTTACCTTTCCTAACCTCTTGGATATCACTAGCTTCCCCTCACTTATGTATGTATTTATTTACTCCATGAATTTTGATGGAGCATTTTCTAAGTGTCAGGCACCGCACTAGGTACAAGAGAGAGAGTCACGAAAGGTACACACCATGTAGTCAAGGAAGTCAGTCTTCACTGGAGTTGCTTTCTGTCCTGGCTCCTCAAGAGTGTGATTGTAGACTAGTAGCATCAGCATCACCTGGGAGCAGAATCTCACACCCTTCTTCAGACTCGCTACATAGACATTTGCATTTCTATGCCAGCCTCAGCAATTTAGTGAGGTCCTAAGCCACTGTGTAGGTCAAGTCTGAGAAGCATTGCTCTGCAACTCTGGAGCCCTCAGTCTCCTTCTCTCCCCTGCTGCCCTCTACAGATACATTTCATTAGCCAGGGATGTTTCTCGCCCTGTTCTTTGCCAACTCCCATCTTCCCTTTAGTTTCTGCAAGGATTTCATGTCTTCTAAGTGAGGGTTAAGGGACCCACCTATATGGTATCTCCATCGAAATATTTATGGCTCTGTGTTGTGGAGACTGCCACCACCCCTACAAATGCTGCAAGAGCAGACATTGCATCTCTTCTCAAACCTATATCTCTAGCAGCAAGGCCAGTATCTGATGTAGCTGGTCAATAAAAAGCTGTTGAAAGAAACAAGAGTCCAATGCAACTGTATAACTCCCAGGCTTAACAAATAATGTAAAATTTCTAAATTCCTCAGGAGAGGGTGGGACTTGGAGGGGGTTGGGGGACAGTGATCAGACTCCTAGAAAGAAATCATTTCCTTATTTTCATGTCTCATTTCCTCAATTTCTTGCCCAAGGCGTTATGTACAGGGTTAACCTATATGGAACCTCTGCTGGCACATTAGATGTCTCTGTGTAAATCACAGAGAGAAACTCCTTCCTACCATAGATGCAATTTCAGACCAGGGCATGTAGAAGACTCAGCAAGCAAATGACAAGCTGATTTCTTGTTGGCCCCTAGGCAGGGTGTAGCCTTTATAACTATATGTGGTGGCCTGCCTTGTGCCCACAATTAGACTGGGAAGAAAGGCCACAGAGTGAACACTAAACGTCAGGCCCTGGCACTACATGACCTCAGACGAAAAATTTAACTTTCACCATACCTACTTCACAGGGCTTAGAGAATCAATAATGTTAAAATAGGGTCAAGTCATACCTTACATAAAGTTTAATTTCTAAAATTAAAGGCTGTATTTTAAAAATGGGTATAACCATAATTACTCTTAAAACATCTTAATATCCATAGAGTCCTGTGCCCAGGTCAACGTGCCACTTTGGAGGTCGTCACTTACCAATCAATAAACCTACCACAACCTCCAGGGAGAGGAGAGATGTCGACTCTTCAGTAGACCATAAGTTGAACTAATTGGCTTGTGTGGATAGTTCATGAACTAGCTGGCTTACATAGAGAGTTCATGTCTATATGAAATACAGAACTTTCAATTTCACACTCATTTTCAGTACAGTAAGACACTCATCATACAGGTCCTTCAGCCCCAAGGACAGATGGAGTACGGAAGGTTTCCTTTTCCCATCTCTTACTCATACTCACCACAAGAAATGTCATGTAAAATCACTAATGCAATTTATTTTTTAAAATATTTATTTATTTTTTTAATTGTAGGTGAACACAATATCTTTACTTCATTTTTACATGGTGCTAAGGATCGAAGCTAGGGCCTCATGTGTGCTAGGCAAGCACTCTACCACTGAGCCACAACCCCAGCCCACTAATGCAATTTAAACTATGTTTCCCTCTCTCTTTTTGTGCCAAATACATATAGTTAGAATCTGGGCGAGTTATAGTTAGAATGCATAGTCTAATAAAGCTCAAGAACTCTCAAGTAAAATGTACATGCAAGGTATTCTTTATGTGATACACCTACCCAGTCAGTGTTCTGTGTCATGGAGAAAGTCCTACTGTCCAGTACATGGAGCTGCAGTGTAGAAAACCACCAGCTTACTCAGCTCAGGACACACGTGCAGACCACATCTGCCCATGAGAAGGCTGCTGCAAGGTGCTCCTGGTGAGAGCTGCTGCTTGAGCTGTGCTCACCCAAGGGGAAGGACGGGTATGGAGCTCCTCCCCATCTTTCCCCTCTTTCCCGTTATAGCTAAAAGTGGGACAGAAACAAGATCTACTGGCTGAGGGAGAAAGCTAGAGCAGAATGAAAGCTGTGGGAACAGCCCCCTTGAATTTATTGAAGGCCATGGTTCATTTTTCAGATCGATATCTGCACAGGCCACCAAGCAAACAATCCTCTCCGTTGCTCCAACAGTCTAGACAGAACAAAGGAGTCCCAGCTCCTTCCAGATAAAAGCAACATGTGCCCTTTGCTTTCCAGAGTGAAGAATCACTGAGACCTGAATATACCACCAAATAAACACCTATCCTTGTGCCCATCTGGGCCATTCTGGAATGTTCTACTGAATCAAAAACCTACTAGTCAACCCTACATATAAAAACAGGACTCTTCACAAACAAAATAGTGTTTTAAAACAGAAACAAAGCACTATTTAACATCTCTGAAGGCCTGCTAGGACCATGTGTTCATTTTCCATGCAAATTAACATAGCTAATCTCTCTTGACAAGAAATTTCTTAAGAGAAAAGCAAGTTTCATACTTGTAAGTGGCTATTGACCTAGAAATATCATTAACACACTTGATGGAAATAATAGTAACCAAAACACACACAAATAAATAATGGATTATTATTAATACCTATCTCCTAAGGCCATGAGAAGAACAAAATTTTATTCAGAAACTTGATTGGGCATCTAGTGAAGTTATTACTGCTCTACAGGCACTGTGGAAGACAGAAACAAAGATAAGTTGAACAGTTTCTGTCCTACCATGTCCCTCCCACTTTAAGAAGCTTAGTCGACAAGAGCCTTAAGCCAGCATCTCACCATAAGGAAACTCATAGGGAGAACACTAACTCTTGTCAGCAAAATAGATGAAGAAGTCTTAACAGGTTAATGACAAGAACTTCATCAAATGTTCCTGTGAGGAGAAGTGTAACTGATCAATCATATATTTATCCCAATATATACAATGGCTTCAAGTAATTGCATTCACTTGATGGGAAAGAAGAAAAACCAAGACAGCAACAGAGGAGAAGGAGAGATTTTGCTATTTCAAGCACATGAAGGTCTGATTGAGAATGGTTTGAATACTCACTGTTCTTCTTGTACATCAGAATTTCAAAGGAATTCATCTCATAGTTCTCAAAGGTTTGCCGCACCTTTTCAATTGTGTCTTTGTCAGTCAGCTCCCCATACATAAAACTGCAAATCAACCGAAGAGCTCAAGTTAGCAAATCAACAGATATTTATTATTCTATGAGCACATGTTAAATACCTGTTCTGTACCCCAGCTCTGTTCTAGGCACTGTGATGCACATGTGAATGCCAAAATATTTGTTGGATCAAAAAGACAGTGATTTAGACCAAGGAGAGGGATAGCTGGGTCAAATGGTGGTTCCATTCCCAATTTTCCAAGAAATCTCCATACTGCTTTCCATATTGGCTGCACCCATTTGCAGTCCCACTAGCAATGTATGAGTGTGCCTTTTCCCCCACATCCTCACCAACACTTATTGTTGTTTGTCTTCTTAATAGCTGCCATTCTGACTGGAGTGAGATGAAATCTTAGAGTGGTTTTGATTTGCATTTCTCTAATTGCTAGCAATGATGAACTTTTTTGTATATTTGTTGACTGATTGTATATCATGTTCTGAGAAGTGTCTGTTCAGGTCTTTGGCCCATTTATTTATTGGGTTATTATTTTTTATTTATTTATTTATTTTGGTGCTTACCTTTTTGAGCTCTTTATATACCTTATAGATTAGTGCTCTATCTGTTGTGTGAGGGTTAAAGATTTGCTCCCAAGATGTAAGGCTCTCTATTCACCTCACATATTGTTTCTCTTGCTGAGAGGAAACTTTTTAGTTTGAATCCATCCCCCATTTATTGATTCTTGATTTTAATTCTTACGCTATAGAAGTCTTATTAAGAAAGTTGGGGCCTAATCCCACATGATGGAGATTAGGGTCTACTTTTTCTTCTACTAGGCACAGGGTCTTTGGTTTTATTCCTAGGTCCTTGATCCATTTTGAGTTGAGTTTTGTGCATGGTGAGAGATAGGAGTTTAATTTCATTTTGTTACATATATAGGTCTCTGTTTTTAAGTTGTTCTCTTTACCTACATACCAGGAAAAGAGAATACTTTGTTAAACTGTCTTTTAAAAGAAGAATAGATCAACACTAAATTATCCCTACCTGAGAACAAGAGATTTTCTCTTTCTGAGTTAATTTTCTAGATATGTGACCATCATTTAAGTGAAATGATGGTTTATATGCTAGAAATTTCCTTCCCAAAGTAACATAAATCATTGTAAAATTGAGTCTTCATATAGATGAAGTGTTGTAATTACACCCAGTTTTTACTAGTCTTAGGTACTCTTTCAAGCAGGGTAGATGTAAGTTTCCCCTACCTGAACATTAGATTGCAAATATCTACAATATAGGAAATAAGCCAAAGAGGTTCCTGAGCTATTAGGAATATAGCTAGCACAGAGGTTTATTTATTCCTATAGAAGGGACCAGCCAGGTAATTAAATAAGTTGTTTTGAATTGTGCATAAAAGTTTGCTAAATTAGCAAGATATTTTATTTGATTTTTTTGAAAGTGTTTATACCCAATAAGAAGAAAGAAAGGTAAGGAAAAGCTGTTCAAGTTACACCAAAAAAAAAATGAAGGTAATCTTCTCAATTTATTGATTATATACATGAAGTACAGATGCAATGAAGATGAAGATACACAGATATATAGGTACTTAAGAAGAAACCATCACAGAAAGAATATAACAGCATTCTATTGCAGTTAGAGTCATAATTTCTAAACCTCTGAGCAGTAGGGAAAAAAATCTTAAATTTTCCATTGCTCAGTCATCACAGTATAAAATTTAAGAAAATTAAAATGTTTCCAAACATTTAATGTTTTCACCAAACTTGTTATTTGTCTGATTTAATACAGGAAAATGTAACCTCTGAGAACAGACAAGTATGTCTGACCAGGCAGGCTTTACCACCCTCCATAGATGATGAGTTTATTTCTTAATTTGGCAGGTTTGGAAAAATGATTCCACTTCATGCAAACACCGCTGATGAGAAAAGGCTGAAGAAGGAGAAGAAGAGGAGCCAGAGGCCATGCTGTACCAAGCAAGACCTTGCCAGGGCTCAGCAGAGGAATGTCTGGCAGGATCCAGGCTCCATGCCCAGCTCAACACCTTGAAATTGCTTTGGTAGTGCTCAAATACACAAGATTTGCTGTTAGCACAATTTGCTAAGAGCGATCTAACAGTACAAATTACAAAGGCACAAAATATTGGCTCTCTTCTCTTTTTCTGAAACAAAGAATTTGAGCTGAGGAAAAAAAAAACTCTATTAAAAAGGCTTTTGTCTCCAACATTATAAATTACTCTTCTCTAAAATGTTCATAAATTCTTAAATATTAATTCAATCATCTAAATTTTCTTTTCATTTTCATTTAATTTTATTTGATAGTCTTTCACATTTATTCAATATGAAACTTCATAAGCTTTTGAGTTCACATTTTTAATAGATAAAATGGTTTTTCTGAGCTTTTCTAAGTTTCTCCCCATCTTACTGAGTGATGGTAAATTTCTCAGTTGTAGGGACCATGCTGAACATATTCTTTGATTTTCCTAGCACATTCATGAATGAGAGAACATACTGCAATAAAAATTCCTCAATAAAAAAGGAATGAGGGCTGCTGGGGTTGTGGCTCAGTGGTAGAATGCTTGCCTAGCAAGTGTGAGGCACTGGGCTTGATCCTCAGCGTCACATAAAAATAAATAAAATAAAGATATTTTATTTATTTTAGTTGTAGATGTATACATCTACAACTAAAAAAATTAAAAAAAAAAACTAAATAAGGTGAAGGTAATTCCAAAATTGAGAAAACCATTTTCTCTTTCCAAAAGACACCATGATAGATTATTCACCAAAACAAAGCCCAAACATAAATACCTGCAGGTACTGCTTTTTTGCATCACTTCTGCCCTGTGGTAACCAGACAGCTTGCAAAATCCATCATTGCTGTACACGATAGGCCAGTCCACTATCTGGGCATTCCCCAACACAAAATTAGTATCTGTTAAAATAAAAGGAAAGAAAAAAAGAAAAGGGCACATGAGGCAAGATATTAGCTGAGATTCAGTAAGGATGTAAATAATGTCAACCAATCCAGGTATTTCTACTTCCCTTCAAAAAAAATAAGTCTCTTGAACAGTAATATGGCCTTATGATATGAAAGAACAATGCTTTAGAACTGATTCCTTGGGATGCAAATGCTAACTAAGATTACTGTAGTCCAGGAACAGCTTAGTAAAGGGAGCATACTTAACCAATCGACCAATGAGTCCTGCAGAAATCCAGCGGATTCCTATGATACATACTCAAGTCCTAATTTTTCATCCAAGTGAAAGCATACCAATAATATAGAGCAGAAGAAAATCCAAAAGTAATTTCTTCTGGGCTCTGTCCAGCATCTTAGCCCTGTCAGTCTCTTGGCCAAAAGGTACAAATTGGCTGTATTGACCATGACAAGCGTTTCCCCATTCTGAGAGGACCTTCTTAGGAGGCAGAGGAAGGATACTGAGCACTACCTCCAGGAACACACACACACACACTGTAAAGGAACCTCCCCCCTGTGGGGAAGTGTGTTCAGATCTCCCTCATGTGACCACTTTGTAGAGGGAGATCAAGATGCTCAAACCATAATTCCTTCTCACTGATTTTGAAATTTTGTGGTCATTAAGCTGGACATTGGTGCTTTTTCACAGAGCACCAGCCTGCCACTCACTTAGGATGGTAAAGTCCCAAGTTTTCAATTCTGCAAACATCATAATTATTTCAAAGTTACCATAATGTCATATTTGTTGCTCAATTTACGTTTTCATGGGTGTTCCACATGGTGTGGGTGATGGGACAATTAAGTAGGACAGACCTAGCTGGCAGGCTTTGTGTGTTCTCATTACTTCTGACATTTTTGAAGACCAAAAGTATTCAATTTTTTTTCTATTCTCAGAAAATCAACCATCCTTTTCAAGAATTTAAATTAAGCAAATAACACCTGAAACTTACTTGCAATCACTGTTTTAGCTTGGCTCCCCCCTCTCCACAGAATACCACCCACCTTCACCTCCCAAAAAGAAATATTACATACTCTTTTATGTTATAATTGGAGAGTGTACATATTGGTGTGTGTGTGTGTGTGTGTGTGTTTCACTATGTAGAGTAAAATAATGGTCCCTATCCAATTGAGAGGCCAATTTTTATATTTGTTCTTTTTTGATATGCATGACAGTAGAATGTATTTTGACATATATATATATATATATATGGAGTATAACTTCCCATTCTTGTGGTTGTACATGATGTGAAGTTACACTGGTCATGTATTCATAAATGAACATAGGAAAGTTATATCTGATTCATTCTGTCTTTCCTATTCCCATTCCCCCTCCCTTCCCTTCATTCACCTTTATCTAATCCCATGAACTTCTATTCTTCCCTTCCCCGCCTTATTGTGTGTTAGCATCTACATATCAGAGAGAACATTCAGCATTTGGTTTTGGGGGGTTTAGCTTATCTCACTTAGCCTAATAGTCTGCAGTTCTATCCATTTACTGGCAACATGTCATAATTCCATTCTTTTTATGGCTGA
This sequence comes from Marmota monax, assembly GCF_021218885.2. Lineage (NCBI taxonomy): Eukaryota > Metazoa > Chordata > Mammalia > Rodentia > Sciuridae > Marmota > Marmota monax. Next base: position 5,696,888 of record NW_026692947.1, read on the forward strand.
CTAATATTCCATTGTGTATATATGTCACATTTTCTTTATCCATTCATCTGTTGAAGGGCACCTTGGTTGGTTGAATAGCTTAGCTATTGTGAAGTAAGCTGCTATAAACATCGCTGTAGCTGATTCACTGTAGTATGCTGATTTTAAATCCTTTGGGTATAAACCGAGGAGTGGAAGAGCTGGGTCAAATGGTGGTTCCATCCCACGTTTTCTGAGGAATCTCCATTCTGCTTTCCCTAGTGGTTGCACCAGTTTGCAATCCTACCAGCAATGTATGAGTGTACATTTTTCCCCACATCCTCGCTAACATTTATTGTTACTTGTATTCTTGATAATTTCCATTCTGACGGGAGTGAAATGAAATCTCAGTGTAGTTTTGATTTGCATTTCTCTAATTCCTAGACATGTTAAACATTTTTTCATATATTTGTTAACCGATCATATTTATTCTTATGTGAAATATCTGTTTCAGTTCCTTAGCCCATTTATTGATAGGGTTACTTGTAGTTTGGGGTGTTAAGTTTTTTGAGTTCTTTATATATTCTGGAGATTTGTTCTCTATCTGAGGTGCAGGTGGTACAGATTTTCTCCAATTCTGTAGGCTCTCTCTTCACATTCTCGATTGTTTGCTGTGAAGAAGCGTTTTAGTTTGATACCATCCCATTTATTGATTCTTGATTTTACTTCTTTTCTTTTGTGGGGGTGGGGAGCACCAGTGATTGAACTCTGGAGCACTTGACTACTGAGCCACATCCCCAGCCCTATTTTGTATTTTACTTAGAGACAGGGTCTCACTGAGTTGCTAAGTGCCTCAATTTTTGCTGAGGCTGGCTTTGAACTTGTGATCCTCCTGCCTCAGCCTCCTGAGTCACTGGGATTACAGGTGTGTACCACCCCACCCAGCTTGATTTCACTTCTTGTGCTTTAGGTTCCAAAGCAGACATAATGGATAGTTGAGTCTACTTTTTCTTCTAGTAGGTGCAGTGTCTCTCATCTAATGCCTACATCCTTGATCCACTTTGAGTTGACTTTTATGCAGGGTGATAGATGGGAGGTTAATTTTATTTTGTTATATATGGATTTCTAGTTCTCCCAGCACCACTTGTTGAAGAGGCTGTCTTTTCTCCAATGTATGTTTTTGGTGCCTTTGTTTAGTATGAGGTAACTCTATTTATGTGGATTTGTCTCTGTGTCTTCTATCTGTACCATTGGTCTTCATGCCTATTTTGGTGCCAATACTGAGCCATTTTGTTACTATAGCTCTGTAGCATAATTTAAGGTCTGGTATTATGATGGAGTGGCTAATTTTGTTCAAGGACAGCATTTATAATTTATTCACAATATGGGTAACCATCCCTGTCTATCTCGGGAGGTGACTATGTCTGGGTCAAACAGGCTTCTCCACCCTTCATAGATGAATTTATTTATTGATTAGTCAGGTTTTGAAAAATGATTACCCTTCACACAATCAGCACAGGAGACAGAAGACTTTTTTTCCTACTAGTGAAGAAGACAAAGAGAGGGGCCAAAAGGTCATATGAGCCAGGACCTTGCAGAGAAGGGACAGGGAGGAGAAGAAACTAAATACAGTGGTGCATTCTTGAGAGTAGTCCATTCTTGATCTATTTAAAAGGAACATAAAATACAACCTCAAGGAGTGAATCTGTAAACCTACTATTTTTATAGTACAACTTTAATGGAAATCTATAACCAGCCCTTTCGACTATCTGATCCATATATACATAAATACTTCTGGAGTACCCACTAGAAACCCAGTATACTGCAAGACCCTGGGTTTTTACAGATTGTTAAGACATGATCTCTGCACTCCAGGAACTTCACAGGACAAAAAGACATGTGCACATCTAACTAAAGAAACGGGTCAGAAAACAACTAACTCTGAGGGAGGCAAAGGACTTTTTATAAGAGCAGACAACATTTGAACTTGCTCTAGCCTCATAGGACAAGTAAGATTCATTCAAACATTTCAGATGAGAGCACAGGTAGGAAGATGGTGGGAGGTGAGCTTCTCCAGGCTGGGAAGAGTCTGGAACGTCAAAGCTTCCAGTTTATGATGGAGGCAGCAGAATCTTTATGTTGGTATTCTCTTCCAGAGTAACTCACATTCCCTGAAATGAACAACTAAGCCTTAAAAAGAAATACAAAATTCACCAAATGATCCCTGAGTGCAAATGAATTCTAGTCAGTTTAACCATCTTTTTTTTTTTTTTTGGACTCCTAGTATAGTGATTAAATTCCCTCAGAACACCTGCACATAGGAGGGGACACTGAGCGAACTTTTTCATGGCTAATTCTCCACTGATATTATCTATGTGTAAGAGGGAAAAACAGCCATTTACAAGTAACTGTTTGATCACAGGAAATACATATGTTCCCTCAGGAGATATAGATGTGGGTAGAAGCAATTGTTCTTCTCTGGGTTTTCCTGACTATCTTCTCCATGCTTTGTCTTTTCCTTCACTTGAAAACTATTCACCTTTGGCTTCCTAAAATGTTGTGTACTGACCTATTTCTAGATGTGTTCATTGTCTTTCTATCGTAGACCCCAGTAAAATAAAAGTAAATGGATTACAAAGATCTTTAAAAAACATAAAAATGAGAATATGATAAAATATGAGCCAACATAAATCACTGTGAAAGAAGCAGGAGTAACAGAGGAAAAAGAACTTGAAAAACCAACATCCCTAATTGGTCTCCTTGAGAGATTCCAGCAGTATTACATCCATTAAAAAAAAAAAAAGAGGATACAATGGGAGGGAAAGAGCCGTAACAGAATAAAGGGCTCTCATAAATTAAAAATAAGTAGAAATTTAAAATTCAACATAAATGTTAAAACCTAAAGTCTAACCAAAAGTAGGTCAGAAAGAGAAAGAGACAAGACATATAGGGAAAAAATAAGACCTAAAAATTTATTCAATATGATAAGCAAGAGGAACCCTAACATGAACAGCAAAAAGAGAGAAAGAAAGAGAGAGAGGGAAAAAATCCAGGAAATATTCTTTTAAATAAATTAAAACCACCAAATATAAAAGTAGAATATTTGCATATTTTCAGGTATGCAAATATTTGGAGAATTTATTTTCCACACATTCTTTCTTAGAAAGTTACTGGAGGATGTGTACCAGCAAAATGAGAAAGTGTTTTGTTTTGTTTTGTTTTTTCAAGAAATAATACAAACGGGAACTGGGGAAAAAGTGGTTTCAAATGTAAAAGTAGGGAAGGAAGATAATAGAAAGTATTTAATATACATTGTTCAGAGAAGAGAAGCTTCAAAAGAGAGTTATCGAGGCATAAAGTAGGCTAGTATATGATGATGCTCCTGATGATTTGGAACAATGTAAAAAGGCAATAATGGTGTGCATTTGGGGTGGACAGTGGGGTGGGGGTTGGCAATGAAAATATATAAATATAAAACATGAAGGAAAACAAAAAGCATACAAGAAGAGAACCAAATCACACTGTCACATTATTGTTGGAATTTTTTAAAATCAACACATAGTCATAGTATAGGTCATTGAATTATCATAAGTAATGAACATAACCTCATCAGCCTAACATGGTAAAAATACAGATGATAAAAGTTTAAAGAAAGAAAAGAGAACAATCTTGAGATGGTGCCTAGATATTTTTTAAGATAAAAAGAAAGATATAGATATTTTACTAAAGCTGCAGAGATAATAAGAGAGTAATATAATTCTATTAGCAGGAGAGGAAAGGGAGTAAGATTAAGTGAGCTAAAGCCTCAATTAAACTAACAAAAGTCCACAGGTGATATCTAAAATGACAAATAGAGAAATAGCAGAAATGCATGTTCTTTAGAGATATGGCCGAGAGTATAAGAAGAGATAACTTGAGAATATGTGGCTTTTGGTGAAGTAAGAACTGAAGTATTTCATCCAGGTAATCTTTCAGGCATTCCTGAGAACAGGTACCATTTATTGATATTTACTCTGTATTTAGTACTGTACTAATATAATAATTCATATATTTAGATTTTTTTAACCTTTACAACAATTTTTATGAGATGGTATTACTTTGGTGAGCAAAATAGCAGAGATTTCATCATTTTACTTAAGGGGAAACTGAGTCTCTAAAGATGCAGAATAGGCAGTTATATCAGGATAGAGTTGAAACTTGAACCTGGGTCCATTTGACTTCAAAATTTATGATTTTAATCTTTATATCACAGGATCTCCTTCTTCTTCCATTAAGTGCTAAAATCAGACCATTTCTGTGATTGATTTGCCTTAGGACAAAGTACATAATAAGACCTTTAATCAATAAGCCAACAGTCCCATTATTGTTCTCATATATTATAATTCTACCATGTGATATACAACGATGCTTCAGTAAATATAGATGTGGGTACAAGCAATTGTTCCTCCTTGGGTTTCCCTGTCTTTTCAATGTCTGGTGTCCTCCTTCACTTGAAAACTATCCCCTTTTACTTTCTAAATGAAATGTACTGACCTATTTCTAGATCCTTCCTCCTTCCACACAAGTAGAAGGAAAGAGGGAAAGAGAAGAGGGGAGAATTTGTGCCTGGCTCCCCCTTTGAAACTCCGGGTGGGACAGAACATCATATTGGGTGACCTAAAGCTACTGCACAGCAAACTGACCACCTGAGCACTCCTGAGCCTGGTTTCATTTTCCATTCCCTTGAGGTCTGGACACAACACAGAAGTTCCCATTTTCCCTACGGTTGTTGAGGTTGCCTCAACAGATGGTTAATACAACCCATGAAGCTTACCCTACAGTGCAGAGCTGCAGTCAAACTGCCAAAGCCTAGGACCAACCAGGGGAAAGGGGAAAGGCAAATGTTAGAGATGAGCCATAGGGTCAGTGGGAGCCTAGATACAGAACCAGGAGCAGGTGGGAGTGGGTCAGATACCATGTTCTGTTCAAGAGAAGGTAAGTTCACCATGACAAACTTGGGCCCCAGTGGCTAGCAGAATAGGGACAATTTCCAGATACTCAGATCTGAGGCTCCAGAGTCCATACAAGTATAACTTGCTTCTACCCCACACGTCAACCTGGAGAGAAGCAGTGCCATGAGTAGAACTGAAATCTGAAGCCATAAGAAACCAGGTTACCCCTAAAATAATTCAACTGCAAGAGCTTGAGAAACCACCAAATGGGAAGTCCTCCTTAATCAGCTTCCCCCTGTTGATTAGTGTGGCAGGAGCAGAATTAAGATTAAATAAATAAAATTAAAAAGTAAACCCAAATGAGTCTAGAAACCTGCCTGTTGTAAGAATAGACAGACTCAGAAAGTGGGAATCTCCTGAAAAAAGTGTATAGATTCTGTGCAAGGACTCCATGCAAGCCACTGTGCTTAGCCAAGGCTTCTCAATTCCTCCAGGTGGCTGGCCATATTCCCGGTGGTTGAGATTGCCAAACACAAGAGCTCTGGTGGAAGTGACAGTTTCTAGCCAAATGCAGACATGCACTCCACATCCAAACATAAATGACTCTGGGATTATTTACTATTTCCCACACTCAGTAAATGGGAACTTAATTTGAAGCCAAGCAAAACTTAATTAGGAAAGCAACCCACTGCTTGAACAAAACATCAAAAACCATAATTTCCCACACAGATAAATGGAAAGATGAACAGTGCCCATGGACTGGAAGAATTAACATTGTTAAAATGTCTATACTACCCAAAGTGATCTACAGATTGAATGCAATCCCTATATAAATCCCAACAGCATTTTTTTTTACAAAAATAAAAAACAATCCTAAAATGCATAAGGGAATTAAAAATGTTATCTTAAAACACCCTCATAGAAACACCCATTACCTGGGCAACCTATGACCCAGTCAAGTTGACACATAAAATTAACTAGGTCCTGGGTTCAATCCCCAGCATCACAAAAGTTTTTTTTTTTTTTTTAAATGAAAAAAAAAAAAACAGTGCCAATTCTCTTAAGTGTAACTTCTGTAGTAACCTTTAATGGAACCAGCAGGACCACAACTTATAAATCTGCAACTATCTCAAACTCCCTGGTAGTACTCTAGGTTTGTCAGAACAGAGTTCTGCTATAGAGCTCTATTTTGATGTTTACAAGGACAATGCCCATCTTTCAACATCTAGAGTTTCCACCAAGAAGAAGGGGTGTCCATCCACCCCTGGAAAGATGAAGTTGTTGGCCTAGATGCTTTTTTTTTTTGTAGATGGACACAATACTTTTATTTATTTACTTATTTTTATGTGGTACTGAGGATCGAACCCAGTGCCTCACATATGCTACACAAACGCTCTACCACTGAGCCACAATCCCGGCCCCTGGCGTAGATGCTTTTGATCTCTCTCTTTATCCCCCTCATGTCTACCTTCATAATCACATTGATGGAGCTGTCAGTAGTTACTCAATAGCGCTAAGAATCCACTGTGTGTATCTTGATGTCTTGGACTTGCCTGTGCCTCATGGTGAAGAGAAAGAGAGCATGTGAGCTACCTATCTCCTTGTGGTACTCAGAACCTACTTAACATTGATGGAGCTGTCAGTAGTTACTCAATAGCGCTAAGAATCCACTGTGTGTATCTTGATGTCTTGGACTTGCCTGTGCCTCATGGTGAAGAGAAAGAGAGCATGTGAGCTACCTATCTCCTTGTGGTACTCAGAACCTACTTACGACAGTCCTGCCAGACTTCTGTCAGCTCTGATTTCTTAGTCTAGAATTAGGTCAGTGACTATTAGTCTAGAAGCTATTCTAGAAGCTAGTCTAGGCTCTGGGCCCTGCCCTGTTCTCTAATCCAGTTTATCTCTAATCCAGTAATAAAGATAATACTGTATTATTACCCTTATTTGACTCCTCTAGCCTAGTAAATAGGAATGAGATCAAAATGGTCTCCAACACATTAACAAGGATCAAAGCTCCAAGACCCTGAAGGTATTAAGGGGTCACCCAGTTTCCTGACTCCTGGCACTGCCAAGTCACACTGATGAGACTCTTCATGAATACCTCCAGAGGAAGAGGCAATACCATCCTTTCCAGGCTCTGCTAGTGTGGTTCAAGCCCTTTTCACTTTATTTATCCTTTTTTTAAAACGTATTTTTTAGAAGAGAGCATCCCCTTACATGTCTCAGGTCCTTATTCTATGATAACTGGTATAATCGAAGCATCACTATAAACAGTTGAAATTAACATTGGTAGCCCCCAGGAAACCTGCCTCCTCACATTTATGCCCTTGAGTAGAGCTTTCCCCTTGAATTTGGATGCGTCTGCGATTTGTTTCCACTGTAGAATTGACACTGTGCCAATCCCAGGTCTAAGCCTCAATGTCCAGTGGCTTCTGCTTTTGCATTCTTGGGAGCCCTGAGCTGTCATGTGACAAGTCCAGGTATGCTACTTATGAGGCCATGTGGAGAGTCTGTAAGCAGAGGTCACCTAGTAAAAAAGAGGTCATGAGATTACATGGAGAATCAAGGAATCTAGTCCACAATGGAAGAAATAGAAGAATGATAGTTAACAAACACCATATTCCACCCTTCCCTTTCCCAGCAACCTCTAGGGTTCCCAGAGCATCATTTGAAAGAACAATGGAGTTGACAAGTTGGACAATAGAGTTGACAGCTGGAGTGTTGTCTCTGAGCTGTGTGGGTAAGTCACTTTGGCTCTGTGGGTCTAGGGTGGTAGGGAAGGATGCTAAAGTAGATCTCTATACTTTTGAAAGCAATAAATATGACTCTCTAAATAGCTGGGCTCATGACAAAAATCAAATCAGATGATGCTTCTGCCACCTGCATGCCCATATGGAGTCATCAACCAATCATTGTCCTGAAATACCACTTCTGTAAATGCTAGAGTCAGTTCAAAAATAGCAGAAAGACCTTTTAAAAATAATATTCACATTTCGATCAAACCATGTTGTATCAGGCTTCTGTTCAGTGGACTTGTTTGGACTTGGAGCATGATATGATATGCAATATTAACGTAAAAATGTACAACATCGTCAAAGGATTCTACAGTAGAATCAATCATATATTGGTCCATTCATAGACACTAAAAATACCTAAATGTGTCTTTAGAGACAGTTAAGTCCAACCAAGAAATCTGCTTTTATTTATTTAATTTTTTTGAACTGGGGATTGAACCCAGGGGCATTTACCACTGAGCTACATCCCCAGCCCTTTTTATTTTTTGTTTTGAGATAGGATCTCACAAAGTTTCTTCAGGACTCAGTAGGTTGCCAAGACTTGCCTTGAACTTGCAATCCTCCTGCCTCAGCCCCCTGAGTCACTAGGAGTCACTACACTAGGAGTCACTACACTACGCTAGGAGTCACTACGAGTCACTACAATTACGAGTATGTGCTACCACAACTCTGCCAATAAATCTGCTCTTAATATATGCACAGTATTACCTTCGTGCCCACAGAGGATTGATTCCATCAACCCCACAGATGTTCAGATCCCTTAAACTGGTGCTGTATTTGCATATAACCTGCACTCATCCTCCCATATGCTTCAATCATCTCTAGATTACTTATAATGACTAATACAATGTAAACGCTAGGAAAATAGTTGTTACACTGTATGTGAACCCATGGGTCTGGAGACTGTCTTTTGCAAGCAGAAAGTGTAACTTCCATTCAGCCAATAGGCCATCCGAGCACCAAACCTGCCTCCTGATTTATATTTTACAAACTGACCAAGTCTCTAGTACATTGTTCAGTTAAAAATGTGCAGACTCAACCCCAATGCCCTTGCCATGATTTATTCATTGGCTCTCATCTGAAAATTCCCAGGGTCTCTAGGTCTTTGATGAAAATGAGCCAATTCCCCTGCCTCCTTCTGATGCCTTTTTACTCCCTAAGGGTCCAGAGCAGCAAGAGTGCATGCAATTACATGTAAGACTTCCTAAATTCAACTTTCCCCAGCCCACACAGTTTTCCTCTAGTTCACAGAATAAAACAAACGTTCTTTAAAAATTGAAAAGAGTCCCCTTCCCCTCTCATGAAAAGTTTTCTTCAGCTGATGGGACATGAACCAAACTCCACCACAGTATTCATGCATGTTAAAATCATCCCAAACCTACCATTTGCCCATAAAGTGTAATACAGAGATATTCTAAAAAGAAATTACTAGAAAATTACTTTTCATCATAATTACCACAAATAACAAAGGAGAAACTAACTAAAGCAATGACTTAGGGAAGTGACTTGTTTGGGCAATTACACAGATAAAGCAACACTCAGCAAGCCGTTCACACAAATGTATTATTCCCTGGCAACACTTATTTAGAGGGCTGCAGTAAATATTTCACAATACACTTGTAATAACTTGAGATATTTTACCTAGAGGACAGCACATCTTCTTGATGTTTCATAATGTTATAGATTTCAAAAGCTATCAGTGCTCTTACAAAAAGCATGTTTGAATAAAAATAGTTTCCTTTTCTCACAGAACAATGGAACATTAGAAAGATAACAAGTCAGATAAATGAGAACAAGAATTACAGATATAAGCACTAAACAAAAACCAGGAAACAATATTTTGATTTACCTAAACCTAAATAAAATCCATACCAGAAATTACTTTTAAAAAGGCAGATCAGATTGGTAATATTTAGAAGAATGGAGAGGACAGAATGAGAAACAAAGAAGCTAAATCAGTATGCTACACCTAAATAAAAGGTCTAAAATCTTAACATCAGCCAAAGTCATTTTGTGGCTCTCTTGTGGTTTTGGACAATAAAATTCCATGAAAATGACTTTTCTAAATTGTCAAGGGCCCAATCTTTGCACAAAACAAACTGAACTCCCAAGAGATTTCAATAGTTATTTGCTTTGTCTGTGATTTTAATATCCTACAGAAATACATTTTTATTAAGTTAGTAAATTACAATAGGGAGAGAGATTTCAATTTCAAAAGCAAACTCAAACACTTCATTTACTGGGTGGTTACCCCTAAGTACATGGTTTCAAAAGCGTGACTTCATCTTCATTCAGCATCAAATAAAAAATTTTAAAACAGTAAAACAGATGAATTGGTTTTGCAAGCAGTATGGAAAAGAATGAAAATGTGTTAGAAATACACAAACTTTTTTTATTACTGAATGATATTTCACTTAAAAAATAAGAAGTCAGTGATATATTGAATTATTGCCAAGAATCATCGGTATATGTGGTTGATGGTTAAAAAGTAGTTCAATAGTTTCACCTATCAGGTGTTCTATTCTCAGTTTCACAGTCATAATAATTTCTTAACACACATCTACAGATATTATAGACACATCGACCAAAAAGTCTTAGATCATCATTGAATAACACAAATAACTCATTTCCAGAAGTGAAAAAAGAAAGTGATTCAAAATAGGCATTATAAAAATATTAGCTAATAGTAAAAAAGATTTTTTTTCTGCATATAGTTTTACATTTGCTTCTGTGTGTTACTTAAAAAAAAAAATTCTTGGTAACACAGAGTATCCCATTAGCATGGATGGAAGGAATCTCTGAGTAGCTCAGTCTAATACAAATATTTGAGTATCTACTTTGTCCCAGACCTGGAAGGAATGCAGGAGACACACCAGTCCATTGGAAAGCAATGCCCAAATACCTGTCCAGCTTTATCTGCCCCATTCTACATATCATATAGCTGTATATCCCTCTTCTCCCACCCAGGCCCTGCCACAGAAGCCTAAACCAGGAGTGGACTATTGGTCAAACAACATCATCATGGCTTGTCCAATTAGATTCTCTCTCCAGAGCAAAAAATAAGACATTAAGGCTGAGAGGTCTATAGAGTGGAGCAGATATCACTCATCACTCTGTTTGCTGGGGAACAAACAGAAAGGTGGTCTTGAGAGGGATATGGGGAGCTCAGACAGATACACAGAGGAGCAACCATGGAGGCCAGGTGAAGGGAAAACTGGACAGAAGGCTGAGGCAGAAATATATAGATGCAGGCAAAGATAGTGAATAGGGACAGATGGACAGTGACAGAGGCAATCAGCATCCACAGACAGAGAGTGAGGAAGATAGATGGCTGACAGTGACAAAGAGCGACATAGACAAAAGGCAGAGAGCAACTCAGGCAGCAACAGGCAGAGACAGATGGGGGAAGGGAGGAAAGAGTGAGACAGTGGAGGCACATAGGCATGGGAAGAGGGGCGCATCCAACAGAGCAGGCAAAAGCTTGACCCAGAACTAAAGAATAGGCTCTCAAGAACAAGAAACCAAGAGCAAGATCCAGCAAGAGTGTGAGACCACCAGGGAGGGTCCATCAGAGACTGAGAGGAGACAGAGAGAACACAAGCCAGAACCATATCGGGGCTCAGAAAACAGCACCTTGGATTGGAGTGATCTGACACGTGGAGCTAGAGGAACAGTCTCAGAACCAATGTCTCTCTGACTTTGCCCCCACCACCATGTCCAGCCCTCCACCCCCAGTCTCTCAATCCTTTATGATCCTCTTTTTTATGCAAAGTGCAGGAAGAAACTTTCTCTGAAATTCTCTTATTTACCTAAAGACTGGATCTGCCAAAGAGGAACACAATTACCTTTAAATCTTCTTACTGAAATGTCATTAACCAAGGAAGATTAAACTCATATCTCAGGGGAAAAGACTATGAAATCAAACAGCATATCTATAGCCCATAGAAACTTTGTCTCCGACCACTGTGTATTCCCTGGACTTTTTATTTTCTCTAAAAATCATTTATTCTTACCCTTCTAAAATTGTCCACAGCCCTCACTCTCACATCCCCGCTCCCTGTGAAAAGAGTATTTAAGCTTCAACCATCTGGCCCTTTCTTTGACTTTTTTGTTTTTTATGGCTCCCATGTACACATGCACATTAATGAATTTATTCAGATTTTCTCTTGTTAACCTTTTCTTTTTTTATAAAAATATTGGTGATGATACTTTATGATAGGAAAGCAGTCACCGTCTTTCCTACCTCTACAGGGAGACAAGGAGATAGAAGAAACAAGAAAATCCAAAGAGCAGGCATCACTAGGATAAGTGAGAAACAGGGGTTCAAAAGTTGATGAGATGAGGTGTTTTCAATTAGGAAAGTAACAAACACACATACACCCTCAAAGACATTGGCTCAAATAGAACATAACTCCTGGTTGTTCTAGTCAGGGGACAGAAGGAAAATGACTGAAATGTAGGACCTCCCCTTCCTTCAAATATTATCAGTTATCATTTCAAAGTAGGAGATGAAACATACATATTCATTCTCCATTCTCAAATGACAGCTAAAAAGTTAAAAGGAACAGACCTACCGAAACAAAGAGAAGGAAGCTACCAGCAGACAGAAGCTCAATCGGTTTCCAAAAAAATGAAAGGTAGATGGGGGATAATGTGTGGCAGAGGACGCCAGGCATGATTTTAGGCCAAAGCAGAGAATAATTAATTAGCCTAGGAAGTTCCAGGAGACTTGAGACATGGCAGTGCTAGGTACTACCTGAGGCAGAAATGGAATATTGACCAAAATTGGGAAACAAATGAAATTCAATAGAAGACAAAAAGTCCACTCCCACTCCTACACATACCCACTCCTCCATCCACCCATGCTCTCCAACAGTAATGTCCATCAGAACGGCCTGGACAACTTACTAAAACATGGAAAATTGGGCCTTGCTGGGAGCCATTAGCCAAGTAGGTATGACAATTTCCTTGCCAGCGTACCCCATGTTGCTGACATGTTGCAGTGACATTGAATGTAAGTGACCTTGCTCAAGGACCAAGGCAGATTAGGGTGTTCCCGGTTTTAAGATAATCGTGTTTAGGGCGTTCCCAGTTTAGGTTCCAGGTTTAAGGTTTAAGATTATTCCTGCTGGGAATAGGGCGTATCCTGCTGCCTGAGTTCCCCTTGAGTTCTCATGGGATTCAGTATACTTTGGAGATAGAAGCCCAGTGGAAGGGGATTTGGGAAGAGAACGTGGATTTGGGCAGAGAACGGGATTTTGGGCAGAGAACGGGATTTTGGGCAGAGAACGTGGATTTCCCCAGAACGTGATTGTAGATGGCTGGTGTGAGTTCGGGAATAAAGAGTTGCTGTTTGAATCTACAAGCTGTGTGGTGGCTCGTGATTGTGTGCCCAGCCAGACTGGCATTTGTGCCCAGCCAGACTGTGGCAGGGCCTATCCCCAGAGTTTCTGATTCACTAGATATGAGCTAAGGCCTGAGAATTTATATTTCTACCAAGTGTCTAGAAATTCTACTACTAGAAATTGACCTACGGACAATTTATTTAATCTCTTCAAATCCAGTTTCTGCCCTTATAAAATGGGAATAATAAGAGTACCCACAAAAGAGAGTTATAGGGAAAATTAGAGGAGAAGACATACATAAAGCTTTTGGCACACTGCCTGGTACACAGGTGAGAAAAATCTATTTAATTTATCCAAGATCCTGATTAGAACTAATAATGATAATTGGTGGTTATAACTAGTATTAGTGGACTTCCAATGTCATTGATAAACTCTCTATTTCATTATGGGATTTCACGACTTCTGATACTATGAAACTAATAAAAGATGAAAAAGGAACATGAAAGCACATCACTCAGCTTGTAATGAGGCCACGGTAACGTGCACTGCCTCTGTCAGGCAGAAGACAGGTGTTTTTTTGTGTTGAAAGGAGAACCTGAGTGCACATCCCTCACCAATTCCACTCTCTTGACTGACACTGGTGTAGACAAATGGCTGAGAAACTATTTTAATCCAGAGTACAAGTAACTGACAGTCGAGGCAGGAAAATAAGACACACGGGTGATTTGAAAAGTATTGAATAAAAGAACTATTTACAAAGGCATGAGTGGGACATGGGTAGTAGTATGTTAGTAAACTCACTCTCTAGAGGAAACAGATCGGATGTGCAGCATTTGCTAATTTCTAAGGTGTAAATATTCCCACCATGTCCAATTTCAAGCTACCAAGGTGGAGTCTCTTTGAAGTCTTGGTCCTTCTCAAGAGGCACACCACTTCTGGAAAACCTGAAGGTATAGTACAGGACCCCGGAGCTAGTAACAGCAGGAAGCTTGAAGCCTGCCAATCCTATCCAAACCCCAAAAAAGTGAGCTGAATATACAATCTGTATTCAAGGGAAAACAACCAGGCTCCAGTGACCACACAGGGAGGGATCTTCCCTCCCATCTCATGCCGTACCCCTATTAAATGAAGCCAGCCCAGAATCATGAAGCAGTGGTGCCTAGTGATCTAACGGCTACAGAGTAGCTTCCCAGGATACAAAGCAGGGTAGAAAAGAAAAGAGATTGGTCCTAACGCTTCTCACAGAAGATATACAGAACACTGGCTCAAAACAGAACACTGATGAGAACAGAACACAATGCTCATCAATTCAGTCCCAATGATTGTAGAAGGCAACTAAAGTAAAATAATTTTTTTTAATTCATTTAATTGAAATGAGAAGTCTTATCACTTAAATTAACTTCATTTTTTATTTTGCTATAGTTGTTAAATTCTGGTCTAAGATACATTTTCCAAATCCATTCACAATAAAAGTTGAAGTTAAGCAGGCAATAAATATCAGTCAGTTGGCTGATATGGTACCATCTTTCCAATGCTGACTCCAACACACTGAGAATGCCAGTGGAGGATGCACATAGCACTGCTTTAAGGAAAGAAGGAGGAAAGGAGAGGCCATTGCTGTTCTTTACAGAAGCACCAGATATCACTGCAGAGCCTTTAAAGGACTATGAGAAATGATGGTTTTGAGGTACTCACACTTAATAATTACATTAATAATGATAGGATTGTCACAGTTAATTTCAGAACATCAGTTTTAAGCAACATAGGACTAATCAAAGAGTTGTCATTTTAATTTACATAATGAATAATCATTGTGTGAGTAAGCAAACTGACTATTGGCATAACTCTGTAATATCTAATCAGAAGAATCTTAAGGTTTTTTTTTTTTTTTTCATTAATAGGAGTGCTTGATTGTTGGAGCAGAGACCATAAGAACCAAGGGAGATGCTTAAATTGGCCAGACCGATATCTACTCAGCAAGACTGTGCTTGCATAGAGAACAACTAGAGTATCAGACAAATTCCAACCTCTAAGATACACTAAAACTCCACAACTATGGATGAGTAATAGCATGCCAAAAGACAGAGTAGTGGGATACCCCAAAGAATGAGGTTTTAAAAGGACACTTCAACCGCATCAAAACCAAGCTTCAAATATTCTTCCATCTTCTTTTAAATAACTTATGGCATCTGGTCATCCCCTAACCAACTTCACACACAAAAAAGACACAGTTATAAAATCTAAGAATAATTTTGGGTGAGGTGTTTATAAGGGAAAACTATGCAGTAAGGGTTGAGTCAGTATAGCATCTCTTAAATCTTTGGAGAGATTTACAGTGTGATTTGCTCTTCACCATGGATTTCCCAGAGAGGCCCAAGGTCACAAAGTCTCAATCATCTTGATATTCCCAAGCACAGAACGGGGCTTATAGAAGGTCCACCATGCTTATAAGACTGAACCTTTTATGAGTTAGCTTTTGCTTTTTGTTTTAATTTTCCTTTGATTTTTTTATTTTTCCACTGGATCTGTGCCCTTCCTTCAATCATTTTGTTTTATTTCTTTCACTGAAATAAAGATAAATCATGCACTTTCTAGTTCCTTTGCCCTTTCAGCTCTGATTCTTGCATAATCTCTGTCCCCAGAGTTTACTGGCTTCTCCTAAACACACACATTAAAAAAAAAACCCTTGTATGTGCCCTTTGCACATAATTCTAAGGGTATAAGTCTCTCATATCATTCATAATCATGTGTGAGAATGCTCAAACAGCGAGAATATTTAAACATCACTAAATGCTGATGCTTCCCAAAGGACAGGAGCTAGTTTTCATTTCATTTTGATCATGTGCTCACTAGTAATACAACCCTAAATGACTCTTTTTCATTAATTACTGAATTGCTTGGTCAACGTCATTATTTTTTTTTAAGGAGAGAATATTAAATGTTGATGAGGATGTGGAGTGATAAGAACTCACACTGCTGAGGGGAGATTATAAATTCATAAAAAAAATTGGAAAACTGTTTGGCAGGATCTACCACAGTTAAACATATATACATCCTAGGTATATCTCCAAGAGAAATGTGTGCCCATGTGACCCCCAAAACACATAGGAGAATGTCTCTAGCAGCTTTCTTGGCACAAAACTGGAAATGAACCACATGGGCATCACCATCAAAATAGAAAAGTAAAATATGTGAAGTAGTCATACCATAAAGTGTTATGTAGCCGTGAAAGTCAATCAACAGGACAGATGACCACGTGGAGGAATTGCTGACCCACAAAAGAATACATGCTGTATGGTCTGGAACTCATAGTACTTCAAAACACACACAAACAATAAGTTGTAGTGTTCACAAATGCACAACTAAGTGGTAAAAATATGAGTAAAAGCAGGAAATGATGGCCATAGAACCAGGAGATGGCTCCATTTGGGAGGGGAACAAGGGATCCAGAAGGATCCTGGGGACTTCTGGAGTGCTGGCAAGATTCTGTCACGTGATAAAGGTGGTGGTGACATGGTAATACACTTCACGGGAATGGGGTGGGGGGTGGGGGCTGTACAAAATTTGTTTTATGTGATTTTCTATTTACCTTATTAAACAAATTAAAAGGTTTAAAAATAAAGATATAATCCAGACAAGATAATTTATAGAATTACCAAAAAAAGCTATCCCCCTTCTTGGTTTATACCCAAAGGACTTAAAAATCAGCATACTATAGTGACACGGCCACATCAATGTTTATAGCAGCTCAATTCACAATAGCTAGACGATGGAACCAACCTAGGTGTCCTTCAATAGATGAATGGATAAAGAAAATGTGGTGTATATACTCAATGGAATATTACTCAGCTTTAAAGAAGAGTAAAATTTTGGCATTTGCCAGTAAATGGTTGGAGTTGGAGAATATCATGCTAAGCTTTCTCAAAGGCTGAATGTTTAATATGTGGATGCTAATTCACAATACGGGGGGGGGCACAATGGAAGAATAGCATTACCTTAGATTAGGTAGAGGGAAGTGATGGGAGAGAAGAGGAGGGGACGTGGGGATAGGAAAGATAGTAGAATCAAACAGACATTATTACTCTATGTATATATGTGACGACATGACCAATATGATTCTGCAACATGTACACTCAGAAAAATGAGAAATTTTATTCAATCTATGTATGATATATCAAAGTGCATAAATCCATTCTACTGTCATGTATAACTAATTAAAACAAATTTAGAAATTAAAAAATGAAAAAAAAAGTTCTAGCTAGATTTGTTCCAAAGCATGAATCTTGAGTGAGTGGTTGCTGTTAGAGCGCAGATTTTTATGAGATCAAGCAAGAGCAACAAAAGAGGAGAAAGAAAGAAAGAAAGAAAGAAAGAAAGACTATATAGTTGCTTAAGAACAGAATATTCCTTTATAAAAAGTGAGAGCCCATTCCTTGAAGCTAATCAAGCATGGGTTGGATAACCACTGAGAGGGATGTTCCAGAGAAGATTCAAAGAGGAGTTGTACAGAATGTCTCTTCAGCCCTAAGATTCTGTGGTTCTATTTCTCATCCTCACCAGTAATAGCTGTGGCCACTTAAAGAAACAAACACAAAACAAAACAAAACAAAATGGTCCCAATGTCCTAAATGTATAAAGAAAATACTCACCTTATAAATAGAGTTCCTTGAAATAAATAACTGAAGTAGATTTTAAATGTTTATTTTCAAGCCATCATCAACCAAAAATAAAAGAGAAGGAAAGAACGGAGGAGCTTCAAGGTCATGCTCAAGGGACAAGAGCCAAATAGAAAGTCCAGCCATAAATGAAGATCTGGTATCAAAAAAAAAAAAATGAAGCCAAGGATTCCATTTATCCTCAATATCTCTCAAACACATGTATTCTTTAGAAATAGATGATTTAAATAGATGGATTTGATTTTAAAAAAAGTCATGAAGTTCAGAAGCTTTATTGCCTTATATTAAATCACAAGGCTTCATCTTCTCTATCCTTCTGCTAATATTGGTCATTAGATTCAACTTTTTGACACTTTCAAAGAAAGGTAGCTGAAAGTTACCCTAAGAACAATTGCAAGAAAAAGCAAGCACTGTTGAGCTGTTAATAACCCAGATTATCATCCATTCCCCTTAAACAGAGCCCATGTATTTTAACCAGTTTTCTGTTTTATAAATATTACCATGGCTCAACACATCTCTGAGGAGACACAACATTACCCACGGTTCTCATCCTGTTTGCTAACTAATTATATCAACAACCTGAACCAACTTAACACTATACAAAAACACAGCTGACTTAGCAATCTGTATATTATACATGTACATAAATCTGTACCAAAATGTACTGCATTTCACTTCTGTTAATGTTCATGGATTCTTACTGGCACCTACGATTGTTTGATATAGGTTCCTGAACACTAAAACATATGTTCTGCCTAGAATTAAACCATTTAGAGTAATATTTTTGCAGTTTCCTGGCACCAAGGTCTGCTAGCCTTTCTAAGACAGATCTCCTATTTACTTCAACAAGCATTGTGACGAGTGCCTGCAGATTTAAGCAATCATCAAAAAACATTTCGGAACAACACTTTCCAACCATGAAGATCAAGCAAAGCAGACTGGTTTTGCCTATGTGGCAACAAGGCAAATAGGATTTTAAATGATCAATGATATGATTATAAGCAAAATCAGATAGAATATAGGATATTGATTATTCCTGCTGACTACTTATGACAATCCAAAAAAAAAAAACACATAACTATCGAATCTTTTCTTTGAATCATACTCAAAATGTACCAAAGAAAGCTAAACTAGGTTTAGTGCCTGTAAGACCAGTAAGCATCTTAAAAATGTACAATGACAGGCCTAAATAACAGCCGCAGCCAGTCAACACTGTGGAATATGAGGAAGGACCTTGGACCAAGATTCACTAGGATGTAACTTACTAATAGTAAGGTGGGTGGGTTTCTTGGTTTTTACTATATCTCCAGAGTTCAATAAAATATGCTCAATAAATCTTTGTTGAATGGTAAGCCCATAACAAATGCTGGCTAATCCTGATCTGCCTATAAATACCTTTTTCTAACTACCTCTTCTAACTGTAAATGAATCAGTTAATCTGAAGATTCTAGCTCGATAAGCTCTAACCTGGAGACACTGCTCCTCTTCTGCTGATTCATGAGGATCAAAGGTGACAGCCTATGAAAAGTGAGTTGGGGGCTGAGGCTGTGGCTCAGCGGTAGTACACTTGCCTGGCATGTGTGAGGCACTGGGTTCGATTCTCAGCACAACATATAAGTAAATAAATAATAAAGGTATATCAACAACTAAAAAAAAAAAAGTGAGTTGGGACTCCATGAAGGAGCACACAGGTGTGGAGTCTGGCTCCTCCCACCCATGCCGTCTGCTAAGCCACTGAGGAAGGTGGGGAGACTGCAATTCCTTGAAATATAATTGGCCTCTCCTTTGCCCTATTAATCTGATTGGGTAATGTGGCTGTTAGCCAAAATGGATCTTGTTCCTATCATTATAACATTTTATTTAATCTCCACTGGGAAATGATGTTTCTTGAGGAAATAATGGTAATACAAGGGATGCTGATGTGTGGCATACTAGAAAGAATGTGACACTGCAGTGGAGGAGACTGGGCCTGACCAGTTCTGTCATTAAATACTTTAGGAAAGTTGCTTGCAGTAATTTCTTTATGGATACAGGAATATAAAAGAAAGAAAATACTAGATAGTATCTAAGGTCCATCTCATAGTTCAATGATATTCAGACACTAGATATTAAAATCATCCCCAAACAAGGCCAGTTCTATTATCCATTAGTATATAATATGAGTAGTTATTTTAAGGATGATAAAAATAGTTCCATGGACCAAGGCCTAAGGGCTAGGTAATAATGTTGCTGCAAGATGTATGAATGATATTCTCTAAAGGACACCAGCTTCAGGAACTATCTGCCCTGCCACTTTGAATAAGTCACTTAATATGTCTAGGGCTCAGTTTTCTGATCTGTAAAAGAGGAACAATAATATAATACAGGACCACTGGGACCAATACCTAACAGAACGATTATGAGGTGTTGCTATTTAAAGATAAAATGCTATTTAAATGCTGTTGTGTCCAAAAATAGGCAGGTGGATTTTAGGAAGAGACAATCAATATTTTTTAAATAGACCTTTGCCATCACAGTAAAATAATGTAATGCATGCAGATATTGTGATATTTCTGGGAGTTCACATTTTTGTCCATTTGGGTTCAGGGAATATTATGAAACGGAACACTAAAAATATAAATCCCACTTTTCAAGATCAGCATTTCTTCTTCTGAAATAATAGAGCATTTTAAAAGTTCAACCAACTGGTCCAAGATGTTTTGTTTTTGTTGTTGATGTTGTTGGTCTGGTTGGTTAATTGAAATCAAGCTGTTGGAGCTGGTGCTGAGATGAAAATGCCAGCGCTAAAAATATTCCCGAGCGGCTGCCTCTATTGACATGCTTACCCAGAAGGGGCTCTACAGCCAGCAAACTAGAAGCTATTCTGCCCGCTTAGCTCAGGTTTCTCAAGGTCCTCCTACAAACCCAAGGATCCCTGAGATTTGCATGTAGGATTCTCTTCCTCCTCCTATTCACAACCTAGATAATATACATTAGATACTGAGCTTTCCAACTTACAGGATACTGCCTCTCCATCAAAAGGTGGAATTGTCATTGATATTTAAATGTAAGTTGATATCACTGACAATGGAATCTCCCACCTGCAAATTGTCTCCACGCTCCCTAACAGTGGCAATAACAGTAACTCTTAAATGATGATTTTATTTAAAAACCCATGTACACTTCCAGCTTTATATCAGAACAGTTCATTGTGACTGTTCATACAGTAATTACATCCCCAGGTAATGATTGTGACCTTGCTCAAAAAGCCTCTGAGTCTGTTTGGAGAAGATCTTGAAGGGAAGGGGGATATCTGAAACACTCTTTAATATTCTTACTCCTAAGAGGCACACAATAAAGGAATGATTGTTTCAAAAAAAAAAAAAAGCACTTAAGTAATGCATGATGCCTGCTATCCCAGTTCATATTTTTTTCTTGTAAGATGAACTTAAATCACTTTTTAATAAAAGAATATTTATTAGTAGCAGAAGTTCACTTTTCATGCTCTTCCCCTGAATGAATCCCTAACTAAATCCAAATGGAAACACATAGTTTTAAATACAAGTTCCTAAGGCTCAGAAACTGTGATACTTGCACTTTATTAAAACCCATTTCCTGAGTTAGTTCCTCAGTCTTAGTAGAATAGCATCTGTCTCTGGAAAGAGAGGGGTCCAAGCGTCTGCAAAGAGCATCTGGGGCTTGGCTGCCTCTCGTTGTAGCTGTTTGATGAACAGGTGTATGCGGCACCTTCCAAAAGCCAGGACTCTGCAAGTGCTTGTGCCCAGGTCACTCAGCTGCGTGTCCAAAAGGCATATGAAATCCGTTCCCTTTCCATCCCTGCTCCTAGGAATCTCACCTCCCGGAGCTTCAAGCCACTGTCCATCTTAACCACAGGGAAACAGATGAGTGCAGGTTTATTGGGTAATGGATCCAAAGATAGGCTTGGTGAATTTGGGGATTGACAGGTGAGCATGAAACACTGTTGTGGGTTTAGAAGAGAATAAATGTGAGATTTGTACCTGTGTAGCCACTTAGCCCGCTTTATTCCTGTGCCCTCCACTTCCCACCTCAATCCAGCAAAACCATCGGACCATCACGATCTTTCACCTCGAAAAGGGTGCGTGGGCAAAAGGACAGAATCAGGCAACCCTGACAGCACGTCCCAACTCCCCACATCCCTACACCTCAGACTTTTCAGCTGCAGGGATGGAAGGTGGAGACAGCTGCATCCTCCCATCCGGAGGGGACCATAACCCAGAGTTGCCCGTCTTTACTGCTGGCTCTCTTGAGGGGAGAGGAGGCGCCTGGGGTAGCAGCTCTGAGAGCCTTCGCGGAGTGGTAGGCAGTACTGATGCGCTGCCGCTCCTGCTGCGTCCAGCTTCCAGTCACTTTTCCCAGTACTTTGCTTATCAACTGTCACGCTTTTTTTGGCGATGAAGACAGAGAGGAAACTAGAAAAGGCTCAAAAGGTGTCCCCTAGATTCTCTGCCCTTGGGATGTGGGCGCATCGGACACCGCCCCGCCCTGCCCACCTTCCCCTGCCTCCGGGTGGCAGCCCCGGGCGCCCGCGCTGTGGCGGTGCAGAGCTCCGGGGTTCTGCTGCGTCTGCTGGCACGGTGCAGCGGGAGGCGTCGGTGATAAAGGCATCGATTAAAACCAAAAAAAAAAAAAAAAAAAAAATCTGGGAAACCGAAATCCGAATGCACCTCTTACCATTGGACCGCCGGACAATATTCTCCAGAAACGTGTTTTGCGGGGCCACCAGTCCCCTCCTGCCCCCGGCCATGGTCATCCTCCCGGCAGCTCGGGGTCTGGGGACGTCCCGACGCGGCTTCTCACCGCAGCAGGCAGCTGGGCGCGAGACCCGCACGCGATCCGGACTCGAAGCACCCCATGCGCCCCACCGGGCCCCGGGCGGGCAGGGGCGGCGGCTCGCTCCGGCTGCCACCCTCGCGCCCTGTCGGTGCCTCTCTCCCTGCGGCCCGCCTCGCAGTGCACTCGCGCGGGGCTCCGCTCCCTGCAACCGCCTTCGGGTGGGCGGAGGGAGCCGCGGCGCCTGGGCCGGCGGCGCCCCCTACCGGGCGCGCGTTAGCCCAACGGCCTGCGGGAGACCGAAGTGGGCTCCCTCCGAGGCCGAGGAGCGACCCGCAGCAGTGGACTAAGGCTGGGACGGCAGCGGCACCCTCTGGGCACAGTCGGGAAATATGTCCAGGATCCTGGGTGGAGAGGAGGACGTCTTGAGCAGCTTTCTGGATAAATTCACTCCAAAAAAGTCCCTAAGAGTCTAGGGGAACACCATAATATAATTCTTTGCTGTTTCGGACAGGAGGCTTGGAACCTCCGAGGCTCTTGGAACACCTTCCTGCCCTCCCACAGGGTTTGTTAGCCGGATTTGTGAGTTTCCTCCACATTGATTCTCAAGCCAGTGTTTTGCCAGTATTCAAAGAAATCATATTGGAAGAGGGCAGACTTGCAAAGTGACTGACAGCTTCATCACAGGTGTCTTGAGTTGTCTTTACTATCTGCACACAAGCCGCATCCTGACACTGAATAAGTTTCCTGACTGATTGATCTTGGGCCCATTCTTATCCAGCAAATAATTTACCAAAATACTAAGAAAGTACATAAGCATTACGTAACATAGTTAAAAAACAACTTCTTACAGTCAGTAGGAAACAAACTGCCTGACAAACATCAAAGCAATGGACTTGTCTGCGAGGGTAGATGCTTGAGGGCAGCTTCACAAACTTTGTTCAACCGTAGCCTTCGTTTGAAGGGCAGTTCACCATGCACAGAAGGAGGCAGGTACTGGTCTTCACACCTGCCCCCTTCACATGTGCCTGAAGTTTCTAGACAGGAGCCAAGACAATCATCCTTTGTTCATTTATTTTGGGGGATTTCTACTTGCACATAGCCTGCCTTTTTACTGTATGACTGGGTGTGACAGGAGACTAAACAGTATGCCCCTCATGAGTGATGAGTTGATAGTTTACTAGTTACTTCTAGACTGTGTCAATAGTCCACAGGAAAATGTAAAAAGGGCAAAACTGACCCTGTAAGCTCAGTTGTCTGGGTTTACCATCCTGATGTATCCCAATGTACTGCAAAGACATTCTGCCTCAGTTTGCCAATCCCAAAAATCAAAGAATTCCTTCCCAGCCATCTCTCAAGAGATGCTGTGAAGAACAAAGGAGATTACGTAGGGAACAGCACTCTAATTTAAAGTGCTGACCAAATAAATTGGGCCATTACAAATATCATCCTTTGTCTACTTGTAAGCAGATGACTTCTGTTAGCAGTTAGGTACAGCTGGTATAGGACTTTGAAATGAAAGTGATGCTACTCTTCTTCCCTAGGATAAGGTTCTACCCATCATACCAGGCACCCAGTTTAGAGCTGTGATTTCTTAAACCCTAGCTCCGTCTAGTGGTCCTTTGTTCTATTACAAGCAAGATAACTGGGTGGTTGAATAGAATTTGACTCTGGAATGTATTTGGTGCAGAGTTCAGCTGATTTGGTGTCTATCCGCTTTATTTGTTTAGGTTGACTTGAATAAGGCTCTTAAGGTTGTGTTATCTATGCCCGAGGGGAGATTTTTCAGGATGATATTAAAAACTTATCAGTAACTTCATAATCCTGTTTATGAAAGGAAGATAAAGAATGGGGGTTGGGAAGTTGTCATAAAGAGTTAATAAAACTTAGATTTTAATGAGTTCCTACATACTATGGCTTAGATTAAAAAAACAGATGATAATTGCTTGAAATGAGAGATGTGAAAGCCTCATCATATGTTGGATACTTTACACCTTCGTAGTACTGGATAAGCAAAAGGGTCAAGGAGATGCCTTCCTTTTCATATGTAGTAGTACTGTGGTTCTCAACCTGTAACCTCCAGCCATTCCCCCATTCTCTCAGCTCACCTCAAAGTATCTCACCTTATGAATAGAATCACATTCTTCCCCATCCCTGTTCTCAGGGAGATTTACAGGAACAGCTTGCACACATTCCAGTGAACACTCCATCATTCCAGGTGCTGGTTTCGCAGGATGCTGTGCTTCTCATCTCTTACTTGCCACCTTCTGTTCCCTCCTCTACATTCAATCTCAGCGCCTCCTGAACTTGAACTTCTGTCTGGGATCTATCCCTGTAACTTAAGACACTGAGAGAACATTTTCATCTTACAAATTTGTCAAAATTTGGTAACACATTTGTGAAGGATTCACAATATAGAGTGTACCTTGGTAAGCCTGCTGAGAGGTCCTGTACTTTCATATGACAGTCATTTTCATCAAAGGGACGGCTATAAATAATTCACCAGAGTTGCAGTTGGACTTCTGTAAGTGCCTAGAGCTTCCACCTAGAAAGATGCAGAGTCTGAAAGAAAAGCTCCAGAAATTTGACTCCACAATTTTTCTGGGCTTCCTTTTCTCCTCTTCTCGTTTCCCTCAGCAAAACACACATTTATGACTGTGTTGTACAATAGATTGTGGGCTTCTTGAAGTAAAGACAAACTTGAGCCATCTTTGTTCTCATGAATGTAATGAAACTGTGCTACAACGAGTGAATTCACAAAAGGAGTAGATAGCGATGGATGCAGAATGCAGATGCAGAGAAAAGACAGAGATGGGTATCGGTAGATCAGCTGGGGAGAGAGTCCAAGAGAGGACAAGAAAAATCTGCTCAGCAACAAGAAAATCTATCACAAGAAGAGGATGGCAACGCCACATACCAGAAGGGACAAGTGGTGTCATACAGCGAGAAACTGCATTTTTTTCTGTCATGAAGACCATGAGGTATGGGTGAAAGATTTTAGAATACACTTGGGTCCCCCAAGACATAGAGGAGAGTTGCTAGTGAGTCCTAAAAGATCAGGGAACCAGAAGGGGCAGGACAGGGCTTTTCCTCCTTAACCACATAAGAGGAAGAGAAACTGGACAAAGTGGTGATTTCAATACTCAACCACCAGGAGTGACATATCTAAAAGTGGAGGAATTCACAGCATGGAAAATTTCTGTTTCTACAACCCTTTCACTGATTTATTGTTTATTACATGTAGTTTTTTATTAACTTCTAATAGGCTTATAAGAAGTGTGTCAGGCAAACTATATCCGTTGGAAAACCCCATTCTGCATTACAGATAATGCTCACAAATGCTGAGGAAAGGGAATGAATCTCCTCAGTGGGAATTCTAGCCCACAAATTTGATGACAGGGGAAAGGATGCACTATGTGAGTGTTCCAGCCAGTGTGGCTAACCCAATAGGCATCTTTAAGTGTTTGTAGAATCTGATTATTTCCTTCCTAAGTGCCCAAAGCAATTATCATCCTTTCTCACTTCCTGTTATCAAAAGAGAAAAGGATCATTTACCATACTCCTCCCCCTAGTGTAAAATAATTAAAAGTCATTTATAAAGCTTCATTTTATGATTTAAAAAAATGCACAATCAAGCATGCTCTAGCATGCTTGATAAGTTCTAAGGAAGAAAAAAATGGGTTGTGACTGGCATCTGCTCTCAAGAAACTGAACAAAATACTTCGTGGATAATTATTTTCTTTGTGATTTTTTTTTCCTTTTGACTGCATTCCTCTCCCCATTGTGCTGCCTAATCTTGCTTTTTATGTAAATAAACTATAATTAAATTTGATCTCTTCACTGAAAACTTTCCTGCCTCCTCTTAACTGAGACTTGGTTCTTCTCTAAGGTCTTGGGGTCTTGGGGAACCCGGTTCTTTGGAAGATATTTATTCTGCCATGGTCCATGCACATAGAAGTCAGAAGTTGAGATGAGAATACACTTGGGTCCTCATTGCCATATCCAAACCACTATTCTCTATTTGTGTAGAATTTCTCTGGACTTAGAAGTTCATGATCAATAATGATGTCACTCTACTCTTCTTCACTTCTTAAACACATTTGGGGAAAATTGTATTCTATCTTGTATCTGAAGGAGATTGCAGAGAAATATTAAGTAGGCAGTTGGACAGACATGTCTAGCCCCCAAAAGAAACTTCTGTATGGAGCCAGAGATTAGAAATGACCACTTTGTCATTTTCAAAGGAGACCGAGAAAAAGTTCTGAAGTAGAAGACCTGGGAGAAGTGGTTCTGTAGAAGCTTAGAGGGAGAGAAGTGAAGAGCAGCATCATATGTTGGACACTATAAACACTGGAAAAGGCTCATTGGCTTTCATGACTACTTGGCAAGTTGAGATCATAGCAGAAA
The DNA here is from genome assembly GCF_021218885.2 of Marmota monax. NCBI lineage: Eukaryota > Metazoa > Chordata > Mammalia > Rodentia > Sciuridae > Marmota > Marmota monax. The sequence continues at coordinate 5,723,791 of NW_026692947.1, forward strand.
CGTTTTTAATGAAATGGGGCAGGAAACCAAAATACAATGGATTTAAAGCTTAAATAGAAACAGTCAAATATAATGGTAGACTGACCTAAGGGGCAATTAAGTATTGCCTTTTACCTCAAGCATAGAAATGTTTTTAAAATGTTTTTCATATATTTCCAAGCTCAAAAGCAAAAGGAGAAATTTCAACTGTCAAAACAATTAAGAATTCCACAGCAGTTAGGGATAGTCAATGATGGTGGTTGGGGGAAGAGAGAATTTCAAATAGGAATTTCTTTTAGGGGGCTGCGGGTTTAGAGTTTGTGTGATGATGTGTGCTGAAGATATAGGCCTCATGCATGGTAGAGAACCTAGAACTAGATCCCTGAGGGAGCCAGGAGCCTGGAAAAATAGGATCTACCAGTAAAGCCCTTAGCTTGCCCAGAATATGAGTGGAGATAGAGTAAACCTTCAAAATAAGAAACTCTAGACTAAGCATTCCACTAATATGGGATAGACTTTTTCCAACTACCTTCATTTTCTGGGAACACTGTGCCAAGATATTAATACAGAAGCCTCATATCACCCTTTCAGAAACCAATAAGGAACTGTCCCATAGGGGAACCTTATACCAACCAGTACACCTGAAGACCCTGACAGAAAATTCCTCCCAATACTGAGCATACAGACAGAATTACAAGTTATACCAAAAAAAAATGTAACACCATAAATGAAACTACCTAACAAATTAGAAATAAAGGACAACTGAGGAATAATAAAATTTCAAAGTGCCTGCTCAAAGAGAATATTGTTAAATATTCAGAGAATAAGAAAGAAATGGAACTCTTAAGGTGAAACCATGATGACAAAAAAAAAGAACATTCTGGAAAAAAATCAGAGAATTTAAAAAATGTTTGTAGAAACAAAAAACTGCCCATGTATATTAAATAGTAATTCAGACCTAATTAATTAGAGAAGAAATTATACAAAACACAGCCCAGAGAAAAAAATAAGAAATGTAAATGATAACACAGCCAGTGAAACAAGAAGCTCCATATATGTCTAAAAAGAATTCTCTAGAAAGAAAAACCATGGAATTGGGAAGAAGCCATATTTGAAGGGATGACGTGACAGAATTTTCAAGAATTAATGAAATTCTCAAATTGATAGGGATGATAAAAAGACCTAAAACTTATGAAAGGAAAGGAGAGAATCTTAAAAGCTACCTTGAAAAAAACAGATTATCTACAAATAATTGAAAATTATACTGCACTAGACATTTCAACATGAACAAGAGAGTCAGAAAACACTAGAATACACAACAAGCTCCCATATATACACAATAGAATGACTAAAGTTAGTACAATTAACAACACAAAATGTTGACAAGGATGTGGAGCCCTCAGAACCCTCTTCTATTGCTGTAAAATGATTAAAAATCACTTTGGGGGCTGTGGCTGTGGCTCAGAGGTAGAGTACTCACCTAGCATGCATGAGGCACTGGGTTTGATCCTCAGCACCACGTAAAGTAAAATAAAGACAATGTGTCCAACTATAACTAAAACATAAATATTTTTTTAAAAAATCACTTTGGAAAATAGCATGGCAGTTTCTTACAAAAGCTAACATTCACCACCTTACAAACCACAAATTCCACACACATTCACAAAAAGACTTGTTTAAGAATGTTGTTTTTGTCTTCATTCAGAATAGTTAAAAATTGAAAACAGCATGTGTCCATTTCCACAGAATTAATACATGGACTGCAGCACAATCTTTCACTAGAATACTATGCGATAACAAAGTGGAACAAACTATGGATAAATGCAATCATCATAGATGAATCAAAAGACAATTATACTGAGTGAAAAATCCTTAAACAAAAAAGAACTTGGTGTTTAATTCTGCTCATACTAAATTATAGAACAATTAGATACAGTTATAGTGAAAAAGAAATTGGAGCCATGTTAGACTCTCAGAGAGGATACTAGGGATTGCCTGTGAAGAGGCATCGAGGAACTTTTTGGAGAAAAGTAATTCTCTGTCTTCATAAGTGTATGGGTTATAAAAGTATATGTACTTGTCAAAACTCATAAAATGATACATTTAAGTTTTGTGTATAATATACATTTTATTTTATTCTATAAGTTTCTAAATACTTATAGAACTCTATAGTGTGCAAGCCAAATGTTCAGAGGTGAAGTATATGGAGGTCGACAACTTATTTTGCAAAAAATCTTTTTAAGTACAGTAGACAAATATGTGATAAAACGAAAGCAGCCCAATGTTAACAATTACTGTATCTAAATAGTTGGCATGTGTTCACTGCACAATTCTTTCAAATTTTTGAATTTTTCTCCCTATTCAACTAAACTGTCATTCAAAAAGAAACATGAAATAAAGGCATTTTCAGATGTAGACATTTGCTAAAAGAACTATTTAACAATATGCCTTAATAGAAAAAAATAAATGAACCTAAAAGAGAGAAATGGAGTACATAACACAACAATGAACAGAGAAACTGATAAAAACATATCAGTGAATTTCAATAAATATTTACTCAGGAATAATGAGGACAATAAGAGATATATCAGAGGAGTGTTGGAAAAAAATATAGTAATACTAAACTGCTAGAAAATAGTAAAATGAATGATGGAAATAGAAGAATTCTATAGTCCTTGTCTTAAAATAACAACATTAATAAATTTTAAGCCTTGTTAGAAAAGTTTATAACTTCTAAATGAGACGGCGGGGAGGGAGATAAAGAAAACACAATTAAGCCAAAATAAGCCATGAAAAGAGAAAAGCAGATATAAAGAATAAATGTGGTAGCTAGAAAATATATTTAAAGTGACAGAAATAAACCCAAATATATCAATGATCATGATAAATGTAAATGGATTAAATTTGCTTAAATTATTAATGAGATAAAAACAAAAAAATCCATCTTCGGGAGTTTAAAAGAATCTCATTTGGAACACAATGACATAAATATTTAAAATAAAAGTGGAAAAATATATAAAAGAATTTTGAATTCAGGGACTATTTCAAATCAAAAACCATAAAAACCCTCCTACTTGGATAAAAGGATGGTGATACATATACATACAGAGAGACTTTTAAATGAATAGCTGAGTTCAAGTCAAAGGAAGGGGAATCCTCAAAGACCAAAAGTGAGGCAGCACTGAAAAACCAATGACATGAACAGCGTGATCTGACACTGTCTGCCCATGTAAGGTGAGGAGGAGAAGATAGAAAACCAATCAAGACCAAGTCAAGTGGATTATGAACTCCCATTTTTACCCCGTATACAGATTGCAGAATCACATCAGTTACACATTCACGTTTTTACATACTGCCATACTAGTGTATGTTCATAATCCACTTGAATCAAAGGTATGAAATATGATATGTCAAGAGCTTTGTAATGTTTTGAACAACTAATAAAAAATAAAAATAAATAAAGAGCCAAAAAAAAAAAAAGACCAAGTCAAGGAGAGTCATGGTGTCATGATGATTTTAGGGTGTATTCTGTGAATTATCTGGTGTCGGTAAAGCTTTTAAAAGTGCATGACATGGTTTGTATTTTATAAAAATATTTCTGATGGCCCTGGGGTCCCTGGGCATATGGGAAGATTAACCGAGGAAGCTGAATAAGGAAGGCAAAGCCTATGCTGAGACAATAGTAGGGAAAATACAAAGGAATGAATGAATGTAAGAGTCATAATTGAAGTGGAATCAGCAGGATTTGGTGCATGCATTCCTGAGATGAAACTTCGTTCTTTCCTTTGGAAGGTAGAGTCTGCACAAGCCACAGGCCTCTGCAGCCAAGAAGGATTGCAGCTGTTAGTATTTATTATCTTGGTGAGCCATGCCTCCAGCACTGTAGCAGAACGCAGCAGCTCACCATCCATTTCTTATTCTTTACTCTAAATTATGAATTCAAAGAACGAAATTCACAGACTATGATGAGTGAGTATGAGAGTAGGATTTATTAAAGAATAGAAACAGGAACAGAACTCCCATTTGAGGGAATTGGGGACCCAAGAGGGGTGGCCATCTGGCTATGCTAGTCTGGGGGTTTATACAGTATTTGGGTCAACTCTGTTGGTCCAAACTTATGCTAATCAGGGTTTGATAAAAGTACCAATGCTATTGGTCCAAAATTATGCTAATTGGGGTTGAGAAAAGTATGAACTCTATTGGTTAACCCTGAATTCCATTCAGGTTTATCTTACGTCCATTTTCTCCCTTCTTCTGGAAGCCCCAGGGTGGAGGTCAGTGAATTGTACATGCTTGGTGGGAGAGGGGGTGTCTAGAGCTGTAGTGCTGTTTGGAGCAGCTGTGTGCAATGTGCTGGAATAACAGGTTGGTGCACCTTGGGGGTGCCTCAGTGTCGCGACCCCTTGCCCGCAAGGAAGACGCAACTCAGGAATCTTCTTTCAGCAGTTTATTCAGGCCCTTGATATTTCTTCTTCTCCCTCTCGGATGCCCCTCCCAGCCTTAATAAAGCATCCCAAGCCCCAATGCAAAGCTGCCGCGTGGAGCTTTCTCACAGGGTGGTGAAAAATCATGTGCCAACTCTCCCAGATAAGGAGTTGTTTGTCACAGACCACAGCGGAGCCAGCGTCATCTTGTAATGGCGACCATAATCTGCAGAAACGGCAGAAGCGGCTCACCACACCTCAGGTCAACCTGGCCTCAGGTACATGCCAGCATGGTGGGCTCCACAAGGCCACAGCCCTGTGCTTGCAACTTACCCTCCAGCTCACCTGAGTCGCCACTCTGTGCTCCACCGCTCTGAGGCAGCTTCTCAACAGAGACTAGTGGCCTGGCTACACAGCTTGGTGTCTAAGCCATGTTGGCTGGATACAAGAATCTCAGATCAAAAGTCAAAATGATAGCCAGTATTCTGCCTGGACAGATAGGCAGACATTCCTTTAGAGAGGAGCAAAGAAAATGTCAAAGGACCTTTTCAAGAGGCTAAAAAACAATAATAAAATGTCTCTGCCTTTAAGGAGCTAAACCCTGGTTGGGTGAGACTAACAAAAATAAATAAGTGGGGTATGGTGGCATACACCTGTAATCCCAACAACTGGGAAGACTGAGGTATGAGGATTTCAAGTTCAAGACCAGCCTGAGCAACTTAGCAAGACCCCATCTCAAAAGAAAAATAAAAATGGCTGGGGATGTAGCTATCCTCACTACCCCTAGATAGATTAACAGACAGATAATGCTTATGTTAGAACATAGATATTTTTCACTCACCTTTAATCATTTCATTATGGAGCTAAAGGAGAATGACTTAGAGCAGGTATAACCATTACAGGAAATATGAGCAACCAACATTACTTTACAGTATGGAATCTTGGGAGGGGTGCTATTTTATTATGGGGCTATCTCTGTTGCTTTTCAGCCCTCCTGAAAGGTCCTTTGACCTTGTCTTTTCTAGTGGACTTCCTCAGATCACTTATAGAACTGGAACCTATGAAATGTTACTCTTTTTCAATCTAAAGTGATTTTTGTTTAAAAGACCTTTTTTTGTCTTTTAACAAAATATTGAAATATCTAATTAGTTCTTTGAAAATCCTATTAGTTGCAGCATAACAAATCACCACACAATTTAGCAGCTTTAAAACAAACCAGTATTTATTAACTTGCTGTTTACTTGGGTCAAGAATTCATAAGCAATTAGCCTTGGGTGCTTTGGTACAAATGTTTCTGAGATTGCAATCAAGCTGTTGACTGGTGCTGTAGGCTCCACTGGCAGAGAAAGTGAGTCTAAACTCCTCCAGATTGCTTTTGGCAAGATTTAAATCCTCATAGGCCACTAGGCAGAAACTTCCTCCCACTTCTTACCATGCTGGTTATTACCAATACGGCTGCTAGAACCCTATAGAACGCATGAGATCTCAAGAGTATGCCCAAGATGCGAGCCACAGTCTTTCCGTGACCTAATCTCAGAAGTGAAATCTCATCCCCATTATTTGTGCTATATTCTGTTAATTAAAAATCAAGACCAGGGGTTGGGGTTGTAGATCAGTGGTACAGAGTTTGCCTAGCACATGTGAGGCACTGGGTTCGATCCTCAGCACCACATAAAAATAAATAAATAAAAATAAAGGTATTGTGTCCATCTACAACTAAAACAATATTTTTTTAAAAAATCAAGTTTACCATGGGGAAGGAGGAGGAGAGGGAAAGGGGAAATACTGGGAAATGATACTCTATTGCTAAATACATTGCCAACTTATATTGTTAAATCCTGTGTAAGTATGAATATGTAACAATGAACCCCACCATTATGTTTAGTTACAATGCACCAATAAAAAAATGAAAAAAAGAGATAAAAATCAAGTCCATACTCAGAAGGAAGGGATTATGTAAGAACATGAATGTCAGGAGACAAGGATCATTGCAGAAGCTTACCATATCTACTTTTGACCTTAAATGTCAATCTTTCTAATACAATTATTCCACCATTGTCCACCACAAATATTTTTCTGTACCATTAGGATATTCAGGCCCCTGAATTCATCTAATCCTTCACACTTTGACCTTCATTCTTTACTTCTGAGATTAGGTCACCTTCATTCTCCAAGTTATCCATCTTAGATGACAATTTGACATTTTAGTAACCTTCTAGCCAGTACTTAAACTCTCTTGCTTCTCCGTCTTTTCACAACCCTGAACACACTATCTCTCTGTGCCTGCATCCAGGCAGCTACACCACACTAGAGGAAATGGCAAAACAGGCCAGATTGACATTGCTGTGCCTTAGGATTTCCTACCCCACAGAGTCTCAATGCTCAGTCAGCTTGATTTTCACTCTTCATCATTTGAAACCTTCTTCCTTAATTTTCACTTTCCCAACTTCAATTTTGTGCCCCACTTTCCAAGAAACAAAAGACAACGATGGGAATTCCATCTACCAACAAACACAATTGCTACGATACTCTCATGTTTTCCACCTTTTGAAATAGTAGTGCTCCCATATCTTCCTGGAAAGGAACACTATGCCTTCTTCAGCCTGCATCTTCAACATTTCCTCTCTACTGAACCTTTCATGTTATATTTTAAAACTTCTTCCTATCTCTCTAACTACCAGTTGCTATCCTACATTTCTCTTCCTCACTGATAATGTTTAAATAACTGCTTGAGCTCACTGTTTATATTTATTAATATCCTATCCTTTCTTCAGTCTGTTTCTCCTTTCATTACTCCACTGAAATGGTTCATACCAAGGATCTCCATAGCCATGAAATCAATGAATGTTTTTCAGTCCTTATATTACTGGACATCTTGGCCACATTTGAAATATACTTTTCCCTTCAGTTCTGGATCCCGCATTCTTAATTATCCTGCAATGTCTCTGTTATGGCTTGGATGTGAGGTATCTTCCCAAAGTTCCTGTGGTAATGCAGAAAGGTCCAGAGGTAAAATGATTAGATTTTAAGAACTGTAACATGATCAATCCATCCTTCTTTGAATGGACAGAGTGGATGGTAACTATAGGTAGGTAGGACATAACTCGAGAGGTAGGTCACTGGAAGCATGCTCTAGAATGGTGCATCTTCCCTGTAGTCCCTTCCTACACACACACACACACACACACACACACACACACACACCTCCCTCGCTCTCTCTCCCTCTCTTTCCTTCCTGGACCTATCACCAGATTAGCAACTTTCCTTCACTGGGCCCTTTTCCCACAGTGTGCTGCCTCACCTTGGACTCAGAGCAATAAAATCAACCATCTGTGGAATGAGACCTCAGAAACAGTGATACTCAAACTTTTCCTCCTCTAAGTTGCTGTCAGGTATGTTGGTCACAGCAACACAAAAGCTAACTAGAACAGTCTCTGTAGTGTTATGATTCGTATTTATAGTTTCCCAGCATCTTTTAAATGCATTTCTGTGTTGTGCTCATTTCTTTCAGTATGAGTCCCATGTCCCATGGCAAAAAAACAGGGCTTCCATTGCCTACAGTCACCACTGAGTGTGAGCACTTAGGTCCCACTACTCAGCTACACACACGTGAGACTCAACTAGACATGAAAAGGAAACAAGTCAAATCCATTTCCTTACATATTTGTTATAGTAAGAGTTAAATTTGGTTATATTCAAAGTAGTTAGAATATTGCATGCCACCACTCAAGCCCTGTTATTATCCTTAAGGAAGAATGATAGTTCTAATATTTTGGGGGGGAAGCAAGAAATATCTTCAGTAATCACCAAAACCAGGCTTGGGGCTCATTACCTTATTGTATACACCTTCAAATAACTCCCCAAAATATTTTAGAGTTCTCTTATCCCCTTATGGTATAGGTTGGGTCTTTATTGTTCCTTAAAAGTCCATGTGTTAAAAGCTTTGTCACCAGGGTAGGACTATTGGAAGGTGGTGGAACCATCAGAACTGTGTCCTTGAAAGGGATTGTGGGACCCAAGCACTTTCCCCCACCTCTCTTTTGCTTCCTGGCCAAGAGATAAACAGTTTATTCCATCATATGTTCCCCAAATTGCCATGTGGTGCACTATCCAGAGACCCAAAGCAATGGGTCTACTTGATCTTGAAATAGAACCTCCAAAACAGTGGGCCAAAATTAACCTTTTCTTTTTTGTGAATGATCTCAGGTATTTGTTATAGAGACAGAAAGCTAACATATCCTATATCAGCCAAAGGTCCTCATCAAATGTGAGGCACACAGAGTCGTTTAAGGACCTGTTACTGTGGCTTTATGCCAGAGAAGATCATGACTAGGTCAACAAATAAGGAAATAGATGAATAGGTTTAACAGGATCTCTAGGGAGTTATAAGATTCACTGTGATTTGAATAGTCAAATGTTAAATCCACATTTCAGGGTGTGGTTAGCTATAGGACAACAATGTCAACCTTCAAAGGTGAAATTTATTCCCTCAGGAATTGAAAGAAGATTGGGGGGATGGAGGGGATGCTTTGGGTTTAAGGGCAAGAGTTGACTCACTTAATCAGAAACAGGGGCACCTCTTCTCTGCTGCTAAGATTTAGAATTAGCTATGACTATAATTTGTATATTCATGTTTTTATTATTTGTTCTAGGTTGTTATACATGATAGTACAATGTATTTTGACTTATTATATATATATATGGAATATAACTTCTCATTCCTCTGGTTGTACATGATGTAGAATTACATTGGTTATATAATAATATATGCACATAGGATAGTAATGTCTGATTCAGTCTATTATATTTCCTATTTTCATTTCCCCCTCCCTTCCCTTCATTCCCCTTTTTTTCTAATCCAATGTACTTCTATTCTTCCCTAACCCTGCCCCACTCCATTGTGAAGTTAGTACTTGCCTATCAGAGAAAACAGTCAGCCTTTGGTTTAGGGAGATTGGCTTATTTCACTTAGCATGATATTCTCCAGTTTCATTCACTTACCAGCAAATGCTATAAATTCATTTTTATGACTAATAGTCTATTGTGTATATATACCACATTTTCTTTATCCATTCATCTGTTGGCGGGCACGTAGGTTGGTTCCATAGTTTAGCTGTTGTGAATTGATCTGCTATAAATATTGATATGGCTGCATCACTGTAGTATGCTGATTTTAAGTCCTTTGAGTATAAACAAAAGAGTAGGATAGCTAAGGGAAATGGTGGATCCATTCCAAGTTTTCTGAGGAATCTCCATATTGCTTTCCATAGTAGTTGCACCAATTTACATTTCCACCAGCAATGTATTAGTGTATCTTTCCCCCCACAGCCTCACCAACATTTATTGTTGATTGTATTCTTGATAATTGCCATTCTGAATGGAGTGAGATGGAATATCAGTGTAGTTTTGATTTGCATTTCTCTAATTGCTAGAGATGTTGAACATTTTTTCATATATTTGTTGATCGATTGTATTTCTTCTTTTGTGAGGTATCTGTTCACTTCCTTAGCCCATTTATTGATTGGGTTTTTTGTTTCTTCATTTTTAATGGATTGCAGCTTTACAGGGCTAAATAACTGAATAACAGGGGATAGTTTGTATAATTTTATATAATCAACACATCTATAAAATGGAGATGATTTATTATCTCCTCACTTGGTTGTAATAAAGAGTGATTCAATAAATTAATAAATGTAAAGCATTAAGAGGAATGTCTGGCACATTATTGTTGCTTATTTTTTTATTTAGTTTCAATTACACACTTTATGCCATACTATTTCCCTTTTCTGTTCTGAAAGTAAAAAGTAAATGCAACTAAACTGCCTGAAATTCGGGGACTTTGGAGGGAAGGGGCACTGTGAGAAAAGAATCTAGAAAAACCAAGAATTCTAGGAGTTTATCTAAAGTCTTTTCCTCTCCCTTTAGTCTCCCAGGAAGTTGTAGCAGAGGTCTTATAAGAGAAGAGGAGGCAGAGGCCTTGAGGGTGTCTACTATAGGACAACAAGCCTAAGGACAGACCTACCCACCCCAGTTTGGCTCTGTGCATACTATAGTGCCTACCCCAGGTAGTGCCCTCCTCCTCCTCCCCATGCCAAGGATTCTGAATCCTCCATGGCCTTGTGAGCAGCAGTTTGTATAACCTGAACTACACAAATGTTTGTCCAATTGCAAACGGAAAATCCAAGAGAAGTGCACCAGAGGACCTCCCTCTTTGTACCTAACATTGGGAAAGATCTGGAAATCAATACTAATTCCTCCTTGTGCTTTTAAATCACTGGGGAATGACTGTAAAAGTGTTTGGATGGCTTTGATTTGGTAACCCTACACATGTTCTTATTATCACAAGATTTCTCTCTCCACCATTCTTGATCTGCTTGCCTCTGCTCATCAAACACCACTTTGTCAATTTGCTAAGGCAATCTTTCCTAAAAATAATGTCCCTGCATTTACAGGCCCTTATGTTGCTGTTTTACTCAGAATTTTTGCTGCTGTGATGAAAAGACCTGACAAGAAAGATAGAGGAGGAATTTTATTTAGGAAGTTTATTTGGCTCACGTTTCAGAGGTCTCAATTCATAGAGACCTTTGGGCCCAAGGAGGCAGAACATCATGGCAGAGGGGTGTGGAGGAGGAAAGCAGCTCAGGATATGACAAATCAGGAAGCAGAGTGATCTCTGCTCACCAGGGACAAAATATAAACCTCAAAGTCATGACCCCAATGACCTAGCTCTTCCAACTACACCTGACCTGCATACAGTTACAGCCCAGTTAATCCATATTGGGGGATTAAAGCAATGATTAGGTTAAAGATATCATAACCTAATCATTTTGTTCTAAACTTTCTTGCATTGTCTTACACATGAGCTTTGGGGAGAAACGTCATATTTAAACCTTAACAATTGCTACCTAGCCTGTCACTTAGTAAGTTCTCTTTTAGCAAGAATTACATAGAATGAATTATTCAATTGACCTGTATAAAGAAATGACTATTAGAAGAGCTATTAAACATGGAAAAACATATTTAGAAATTGGACAGCTGAAGTTCGTTTCCAAGCCCTGATGAATAAAAAGTTAGAAGTCCTAGAAGCCTGAACATAAGAAAATGTTTTCCCTATTTTATTCAAAAGGGGTAAGAAATTTTGACATTTTCTCTTGACATTTTGAAACTCACAGTGTAGATTGATGCTGCCTGTACAATTTGCTCATAGTTTATTAAACAGACCTACAAAGGAAAGAGTTAAGCTCTGGGAAGCAGAATGAATAAATTAAGCAGAAAAAGAAGAGCAGGTGATGGTAGAAGAGAGAGTATTTAAAAAATTGTGAGCTGGGTATGGTGACACATGCCTGTAATCCCAGCAACTCAGGAGGCTGAGACAGGAGGATCATGAATTCAAAGCCAGACTCAGCAACGGTGAGGCACTAAGCAACTCAGTGAGCCCCTGTCTGTAAATAAAATACAAAATAGACTTGAGGATGTGGCTCAGTGATTGAGTGCCCCTGAGTTCAATCCCCAGTACCAATTAATTAATTAAACAGTCAGTGTCTAGCACATACTTCCAAGGCATCTGATTCTATAGTTTGCCTTTCAAACTCCATAAGTTGTAGACAACCAGTAACAATACAAACTATTCTTTTCCAGAGACATACTAATAGATTTTTTTTCTGATGATGATTCAGTTGATTTCCTTTTCCTAATGTTTAAGTCATCAGTTTTGCATTTTTGAGGAGATTATTTATGTAAGTATCCCTGATGGCCTATGTAGCCTCTGCATGTGCTGCTTTTTGGATTCTCCTTTGAATTTTTTTCATAGCATTTTACTAGTTATCTCATTAATTAGTAAGTTAAATATAATCTTTAATCTGTATTTATTCTATATTTGTACAAGATGCATGAGTTTTTTTTAAAAAATATGTGTCCTTTTATGGAAAATGGGTGGAGGAGTTATTGAAAATATAGTTATTGGGAAGAACATGGTGTGTTGGCAACAGAAGAGGTATAGAAGTAGTGGGAAGGCTTTAGATTTCTGTCACTATAACAAAATAGCTAAGATAAACAACTTATGAAGATGAAAGGTGTATTTTCAGTCATAATTTCAGAGGTTTCAATCCATGGTCTATTGGTTTCATTGCTTTCAGGCCTTTGACAAGAGAGCACATGATAATGGGAGCATGTGACTGAGGAAACTGCTCACCTTATAGCAGCTAAGAGCAGAGAAAGAGGAGAACAAGAACATACTCCTGCAGGATATAAAATCAACACCCATAAATCAAAGGCATTTCAGTATATCAGTGACAAATCTTCAGAAAAGGAAACGAGGAAAACTATGCCATTTACAATAGCCCCCCCCAAAAAAAAAAATAAAATACTTGGAAATCAACTTAACAAAAGAGGTGAAATATCTGTACAATGAAAACTACAGGACTCTAAAGAAATCAAAGAAGACCTTAGAAGATGGAAAGATCTACCTTGCTCTTGGATAGGCAGAATTAATATCATCAAAATGACCATACTTCCAAAAGCACTATACAGATTTAATGCAATTTCGATCAAAATCCTAATGACCTTCTTCATAGAAATAGAAAAAGCAGCTATGAAATTCATCAGAAAAATGAGAGACCTAGAATAGCTAAAGCAATCCTTAGCAGTAAAAGTGAAGCAGGTGGCATCACTATACCAGACCTTAAACTATACTACAGCGCAATAGTAACAAAAACAGCATGGTATTGGCACCAAAACAGACTGGTAGACCAATGGTACAGAATAGAGGACACAGACTAACCCACAAAATTACAATTATCTTATATTAAACAAAGGTGCCAAAAAACATGCATTGGACAAAAGATAGCCTCTTCAACAAATAGTGCTGGGAAAACTGGAAATCCATATGCAACAAAATGAAATTAAACCCCTATCTCTCACCATGCACAAAACTCAACTCAAAATGGATCAAGGACTTTGGAATAAAACCAGAGACCCTGCATCTAGTAGAAGAAAAAGTAGGCCCTAATCTCCATCATGTGGGATTAGGCCCCAACTTCCTTAATAAGACCCCTTTGGCACAAGAATTAAAATCAAGAATCAATAAATGGGATGGACTCAAACTAAAAAGTTTCTTCTCAACAAACGAAATAATCTGTGAGGTAAATAGAGAGCCTATATCTTGGGAGCAAATCTTTACCCCTAACATATCAGATAGAGCACTAATCTCTAGGATATATAAAGAACTCAAAAATCAAACACAAAAAAAACCAAATAACTCAATCAATAAATGGGCCAAGGACCTGAACAGATACTTCTCAGAAGATGATATACAATCAATCAACAAATATACGAAAAAAATGTCCATCATTGCTAGCAATTAGAGAAATGCAAATTAAAACCACTTTTTCATTTTCAAAGATTTCATCTCACTCCAGTCACAATGGCAGCTGTTATGAAGACAAACAACAGTAAGTATTGGCAAGGATGTGGGGGAAAAGGTACATTCATACACTGCTGGTGGGACTGCAAATTGGTGCAGCCAATATGGAAAGCAGTATGGAGATTCCTTGGAAAATTGGGAATGGAACCACCATTTGACCCAGCTATCCCTCTCCTTGATCTATTCCCAAAGGACTTAAAAACAGCATTCTACAGGAACATCAATGTTTATAGAAGCACAATTCACAATAGCTAAACTGTGGAGCCAACCTAGATGCCCTTCAATAGATTAATGTGGCATATATACACAATAGAATATTACTCAGCAATAAAAGAGAATAAAATCATGGCACTTGCAGGTAAATGGATGGAGTTACAGAAGATAACATTAAGTGAAGTTAGTCAATCCCAAATAACCAAATGCTGAATGTTTTCTCTGATATATGGAGGCTGATTCATAGTGGGATAGGGAGCAGGAGCATGGGAGAAATAGATGAACTCTAAATAGGGCAGAGGGGTGGGAGGGGAAGGGAAGGGGCATGGGGTCAGAAATGATGGTCGAATGTGATGGACATTATTATCCAAAGTACATGTATGAAGACACAAATTGGTGTGAATATACTTTGTATACAACCACAGATATGAAAAATTGTGCTCGATACGTGTAATAAGAATTGTAATGCATTCTGCTGTCATATATAAGTAAAAGAAAAATTAATTTAAAAAAAAAAGAACATACTCCTAACTTCCTTCTGCCAGGCCCCATCTCCTAAAGATTCTGTCACCTCCCAATGGTGCCACCAACTGAGGGCCAAATCTTCAACACAGGGGTCTTCAAAGGACATTAAGAGTCAAAGTATTGCAGGAAGTAAGGCTAGAATTTTAAGGAAAAGTTAGATCAAAATGGCAGTGTGATGGAAGCAAAATATGAATTATTTTAACAGCTGGTGTCAGAGTTTCTCTTAGGGAGGTTACTATATTTTTTGAGGCAATACTTTGAATGCTCTTTACTGTTGGCGACAAGACATGAATTTCATCAGGGACTAAAATAAAAATTTTAAGAGATGGCTAAAATGATCATCCTAAAAGAAAAAAAAGTCTTAATTCCTGAAGAGGGAAGGAAAAGGAAAATCAGGAATATAATGTGCAGTTGAAGACCATGTAAAGTAAAGAGCTAGTAAGAAATTTCAGAATTAGAGCAGTTAAAAAGCATTTCAAAAAAAAAAAAAAGGATGCCTAATGCTCAATTTGAAGTCATTTGCATTGGTGCAATGTAAACGCTTCCAAAATTAGTTTTGTGTCAGTTAATTTTATGGGCAAATTCTAGGAGATTCCATAAGTATTTGGAGATTTAAAAAGAAACAGAATTTCACATGAGTTGCTACAAACGCACTATCCACGAAAACCTGAGCCCAAAAGAAGGGTGTGATGCAAAACATGCTCCCCACAGAGACACAGAAATCTTAGAGAGGAACTCAAGTTTCCTAGGGTTTGAGGTGACCTTATTTAGCTCCCAGTGGGCAGCTCTACAGCTTACAAATGGGTTACATAAACCAACCATGAAGAATTTCAATTTTTGTCTTGGAAGTGATAGAGAGCCACAGAGGTAACTGGTGTGCCAAGATAGACATGCTCAGAGGTTCATGAAAAGAATGATAACTAAACACTGATTCAGGGTTGGGAGAGCAATGGAAGAGTGTTGCAAATTATAAGTGGGAAAAATTATTATACATGGGACATTAAAAATAAACTCATCCAGCACAGAATACAATGCTGTGACTGACAGAGTGACAAGAGACCAAATAATGGTTTGGATCACTGATTCATTGTATCATACTTCAAATTTCTAGCAGAGGGAAAGCCTAAAATTAGCTTCTCAAATATTGAGAACATTTAAGAAATCTTATTAACATTAACACATGGCAAATGGGAAATGATGTGTAAACACCTTTTTAGAGAACATTGACATTTTCTCAGAAATGGTTCATGGAAGAGCCATCTTTCTTATCATCCACAAACACTTTTTGAGGATGAACTTGCAATGAGACACTGATAGATCCAGGTGACTTGTATTAAAGAGCAAAAAAGAAAATCCAATCTCCTTTTGGAGTCAGTATAACACTGAAGTTGAGAACATGAGTTTTGAGTTTAAACAGAATCCAGTTTAGACCATGCTCTATGCCTTACTGATTGTGTGATCCTGGACAAGTTATTTAACCTCTCCATGACTCTTTATAAATCTATAAATGAGAGTTAATAACAATAACTTTATTAAAAGAATAAGAAGAATTAAACATCAACAATAATGTTTAAGCACTTAAAAAACAACAATAGCTTATTACATTTAATATCTGCCACACTATGTAAAGCACATTATATGTACCTTTTAATCTCATAAAACTCTTGTGAGAAATCATGGCATTTGCAGGTAAATGGATGGAGTTAGAGAAGATAATGCTAAGTGAAGTTATCCAATCCCAAAAAACCAAATGCTGAATGTTTTCTTTGATATAAGGAGGCTGACTCATAGTGGGATAGGGAGAGGGAGCATGGGAGGAATAGATGAACTCTAGATAGGGCAGAGGGGTGGGAGGGGAAGGGAGGGGGCATGGGGTTAGAAATATGGTGGAACATGATGATTATCATTATCCAAAGTACATGTATGAAGACACGAATTGGTATGAATACACTTTGTATACAACCAGAGATATGAAAAATTTTGCTCGATATTACAATTCTTATAATAATGCATTTTGCTGCCATATATAAAGAAAAAAAGAAAAAAACTCTTGTGAGGCAGATATTATTATAATCCTCATCTTACAGATGAGATAATATATGCATTGCACTTACATAGTACATTATCACTAAATGTAAACTAACAGTATTACAGGTAAGTTTGTTGTAAAAGAGCAAATGTTAGAAAGAAGAGCCAGAGGTTATCTCATGACCTTTTCTACATCTATCACCCTTGGACACTACCTAGTAGCCTGATAGTAGGGAGATTTTTGAAATTGTTTCTGCAGTAACTCTACCACTTTTTAACTATTTAGTCTGCAATAAGGTATCAGATATTTTTTCTATAGCACAATGGCATGCTCAAAGCATGTTTAAGAAACATTGACTCTGCAAGGGTATGTAGAAGGAATAGGAATAACAAAAGGGAGGCAGAGAAACCAGCTAAGAATTAATATTAATATTGGAAGAGATAAGGTAAGCTAAAGATAAGGTAAAATAAAGAATATTTTTGAGAGATTTTAGAAATTTTTGCTTGTCTATACATAGGGATAATGACCTGTCAGTTTTATTTTCTTTTAATGTCTTTGTCTGATTTTTGAATTAGATTAATGCTGGCCTCCTAAAATGATTGAGAAATAATCCATCCTCTGCAACTTTCTGGAAGAGTTTCCATAGAATTGATATGATTTCTTCCTATTATGATATAAAGTCAGTCTGTGATTTCTGCATGCATAGGTTCAACCCACTTCAAATCAAAAATATTTTTAATTGCATCTCTACTGAACATGCACAGACTTTTACTTGTCATTATTCCCTAAACAACAGAGTATGATAACTATTTACATGGCATATACATTCTATTATGGATTAAAAGTAATCTAGAGATTATTTAAAGTAAACAGGAGGGTGGGCATAGATTTTATGCAAACTCTACATCATTTTATATAAAGAGCTGAGCATCCACAAATTTTATTCCACAAAGATATTAAGAGATGACTATCTCATACATATGTTATAAACTCCACAATACACTGGGAGTTTGTTTGTTTGTTTAAAATGTAAGATATATTTTAAGTAGATTTAAACACTAAGTAAAACTAAAACAGTGTTTTGCATTTCTTTGTCTACTTTGCTTTTCTACCTGGTAACATTTACCTTCTACAAAAAAGATGTTCTTTAAACTTTCTTGTAGTGAGGGTCTTCTGGTAATTAATTCTTTAAGTTTTTAAATATCTGAGAAGGTCTTTATTTTGCCTTCATTTTTGAAAGGTAATTTTGCTGGGTATAAAAATCCAGGTGACAGGTTTTGTTTGCTTTTCATGTTTTAAAGATTACTCCATACTCTTCTTATTTCAATTGTTTCTGATGATAAATCTGGAACTGTCTATATCATTGTTTTTCTGTTCATGTATCTTTTGTGTCTGGATACTTTGAAGATTTTCTATCATTTTTAGAGATTTGATTATGATGTGCATTAATGTGTCTTTCTTTAAGTTTCTTGAACTTGGGATTCCTTGAGCAACTTGGACCTGTAGATTCATAGTTATTATCAAATTTAGAAAATATTTGGCCATTAATTTATTCAATTTTTTATGTTTTTCACCCTACTCCATGGAATTCAACTAAACATATATTGTTCCTGAAATTGTTCCACAACTCACTGTTCTATTAATTTTAAAAAATTCACTTTATTTTTATTTTTTAAAGTTTCCTTTTTTGTTTGTTTGTTCATTTTTGAGACAGAGTTTTGCTATGTTACCCAGGCTGGATAAAACTTCTGAATTTGAGTGATTCTCCTGCTTCAACTTTCCAAATATCTGTGATTATAGGTGCTATTTTGAACAATTACTATTAGTATGTCTTCAGGTTCATTTTTTCTTATGTATTTATAACCTACAGTTAATCTTATTCATGGTATCTTTCTTCACAAACATTGTAGTTTTCATTTCTAGAAGTTTGGCTTGGATCTTTTTAATATGTCTTATCCACATCTAACTTTTTGAATGTATAGAGAATATTTACAAGGACTTTTAATATCTTTGACTGTTAATTCTAAAATCTATGTCATTTAGTGTCTAACATCTGGCTAACTATGCCTGACTGAATTTTTGAAGGAAGATTGACTTTCTTGCTTCTTTGCAAGAAATCTTTGGGTACCAGACATGATGGGTATTGTGTATTCTTTTATTCCTATAAGCATTCTTGAACTTTTTCTAGGATGCAGACATCTTATTTGGAAATAGTTTAGTCTTATTGGGTCTTGCTTTCAAGATTTGTTAGGTGAGACCAGCACTTAATCAGACTTAACTATTTCCCACTAGTAAGGCAAGACCAGTCCAAGTATTTTACCAAATGCTCCATGAATTATGAGATTTTCCAGACTGAATTATAGGAAGAGGTACTATTCCTAGACTGTGCTGGTGCTGGGCACTATTCTTTTTAACTTCTTGGATGATTCTTTATCCAGTCTAGATAATTTCTTCAAACACACACATTAATAAACACTCTTCTCAATGCTTAAATCTTAATACTTTCTCAGGCACTGGCCACATTTCATGATCTCAATTACCATATTTAATTACTGGCCAATGTTTGGGGCAGCACAGATATTGGAACATTTCTAGCATTGCAAAGACTGCTATGCTGAAGTGTTGTTCTAGACTCGGACTCAACTGGCCTCAAGCCTTCATTTAGTCTGTCAGTAAATCTCAAAATGTATTGTGCCTTTGGATCATCTGGGGATCTTGTTGCAATACAGATTCTGATTCAGGATTCTGCTTGGTATGTGAGCTTCTTCATTTCTAGCAACATCCCAGTTGATGAAAAGCTGTAGGTCAGCAGACTGTATTTGAATAATGCTATAAACCCATGGATACATGTCCCCATACATTATTAACTTGGTATGTGTTCCTTTCATGAGAAAAGTTGTACTGGAAGAAACAAGACATAGCCTGACAACAAGTAAGGATCAGTGTAACATCTCTTAAGCTTTTTTATTTTTATCCAATAGTTTCAGTACCTGATTGTTGGGGTTTAAGTGTGCAGAGTTTAGCTCCCTCAGGCCTGACTTTTTGCAAGAGCTGTGGCTGTGATTTAGGTCAGCTGAGGCAAACCTCAGCTAGGAGGAGGAAACGTTCTCTTCCCCTTATCGCAAGGCACAAGTTCTGCATGGTTTGGCCAAGAGGAAGAAGCTTCCTGCATACTTATCCTGGGAACAGTACATTCTGAAGAAACAAATGCATCCTCAGAGGAGTAGATAATGTCTACAAAGAACTTTAGGAGGGTACTTATCAAACAAACAGGAACAATCTGAATCTAGCTCTGTGTATCCGCTGAGGCATGATATTTGGGCAATGTGGGCAACGTGATATTAAAGAATTGCTTGCTTTGTTAGAAGAAGTGTATAAAAGGAACTTGCAAATAAACCTCAGCATGCAGTTGCGATTGCTGCCTTGGCTCTGCATCCCCTGTGTCCCGGTTATTTCGTGACCCTTACCCAGGGACCCGAACGCTCTAGACGTTCACAATTGGCGCCCAAACAGGGACCCTGTTGGATTGTCAGGAAGGGTAAGTTATTTTTCTTTATATTACAGGGTGATGGGACAATCTTCATCTTCTCCTTTTTTACGTATTCTTAGGCATTCACTTGCTGTCTATGGTATTAACATTTCCCATTCTGATATAGAGATGTGTCTTAAGGTGGTCAGGGAATGGAATCCCTGGTTCCCGGAGGAAGGATCTATGGATGCAGATAATTGGAAACGGGTCCGTCACAATGTTGAAAAGGCCATGAGGCAAGGTGAAAAAATTCCAATTCGGTTTTGGTCTATCTGGTCTATTTTATATACAATGTTTAAAGCTATGGAGGAAGAAAGATTAATTGGCAACTTACAAAAGGAGTTAGCTCCCTCTATTTTAGATCTCCCTCTGGATGTTAGTGAAAAAGAAGAGGTAGTAAAAGATACGCAACAATTGACTCATAATTCTTCACAAAATTCTGCTGATTTAATTGGTACCGCTACGGAAAAGAAAACGAAAGTAAAAACGATGATTGATGATCGCTCCGTTTCGGAGCAATTCAAACTTGTTATGGAGGAGGTTTTGGGACGTCTTAATAAATTAGAAGCTAAAATGGACCCTAAGCTTTTATCAGGAACCAGGCCCTCTGCCCCTCCGGCCACCAATCCTTTTTTGGCAGCTTCTTTAAAGGCTGTCCAGGAAATGGACTCAGAACCTTCTGACGATGAGGATGAAACTCCTTTCTTTGCTTTTCCTATAATCAGGCCTGATCCAGTTAATGGAATGGCACATCCACCTCGGTATGAGGGGATTGATATTGATCATATTAGCAGATTAAAAAGGGCAGTGACAATGTACGGACCTCAATCCCATTATGTAAAAGCATTGCTTAATGCTTTTGCTACTCATTACAATAATTTTGCTCCTGAGGATTGGAAGATTGTGAGCCGTGCTCTTCTACAGGAACCTGAATATCTTCAGTGGCACATGTGGTTTTTAGAAGGATATGCCACTAAGGCTAGAGAAAATGGTAACAGTCAAAACCCTGTTATTCGTGCCATAGGATACCCTATGTTATCTGGCACTGGTATGTATGATGACATTCAACATCAAATTAATATTCCTCCTGAGATTCATGAGCAATTGAAGGAAATAGCTTTAGAAGCTTGGGACAAAATTAGACCTTGTTATTGCTCCAGTACATAGGAATTATGTAAAGTGTTAAAGCAACTATATATATTTAAATTGTGTGTGTTAAAGATTAAGAAAAAAGATAATAATTATTTTTCCTAAATGAAATAACATTCTTCTCTCCACCAAAATTTTTTTCTGAAGTTAATGGCATTTAAGTCAAAGTTTTATTAAAAGCTACATTTTATAACACTGGCACAAAAAAAGTAGTTTTAAGCTTGTTTGCACAGTTCTTTTTTTCCATTGGAAATGGAATTCATTGCCTTAGGTCTTTTTAAGTAGTGTATTATCGTTGGGGCTAACTCTATGCTTAAAAACCAGTTTATTTATAACCTGTTGTAAGTGCTATATTCTGTTTGCAATTAGGAAATGAAAAATTTTAAGTGATCTCCTGGCTTGTAAACAAACTGAGATGCACTATCCCTTTTCTATATAAAAATGAGTTAATATGTCAATAAATCAACTCAACAAGGTGGGTTTAATATTACCCTTTCCTATGTGTTTTATCTAATTCTTTTGGTTGTTAATATGGTGATAAATGAAAATCAAAATAAATTTTAAATATTAAGATTTCCGATTTATTGAGCTTGAATTATGCCACCATGCTTATGTAAAAATAAAGGTGGCACCATGGTAAAACTTAATAAGAAGTAATTTCTCAGTTGTAATAATTTTGATTTCTCTTTCTTGTGATCTCTCCTTCCCTGTTGTCTTGAACCATAGCAAAAAGATACTATATCTCTCATTACTATAGTGATGAGGTTATTGAAGTTATATAAACGCATCTCAATCTCTGTTTCTTTAAAAGGTATCTATTAAGTCCTGCTAGGTGATTGACAAGACTAAGTAGGGAAAATAAAGGTAAATATGATTCATGTTTTGCACACAAATGCAAAATTTTATAACCACATGACTTCATAATTGTGATCTCAAAAAAATTTCTCCTTTAATTTTTCTTGCAGTTAATGTAAGAATACTCTAAATCTCTAAGCTTCTAAAGTATTAGAAGTAAAGATGATCTAGTAAAGATGTAATTTATCCATTTAACATGTGTTTATTTTTCCTTATGTACTCAAGGTGATTTATTTGTTCAGCTCAGTGATATTACAGCTAAAAAACATTCATTAGCAAAAGGAGAAGCAGTCTACATCTAACAGAGGAATCAAAAATGTTTCTTATTTTTGTTGAATTGAATGTTTGACTCTAACACTTTTCTACATACAAAACATAGATTCTCCAAAAATATTATGCCATATGCTGACCAGATCGCATTATTAATTGAACAAGGAAGACAGAGAAGTATAACTTTGACGGGCAATGACATTTCTCACATAATTACCCCATTACCTAAAGACCAATGGACTTACTTGGTACAAATGACTGAAATGCTACAAATAGCGTTGGCTGAATATACCGGAGGTATTTCCTATAATTTCCCCAAGGGCAAATTATGGGACATGCTAAAACGTCAACAATTTGTAATCAATAATATTATTAGTGAATATCCTTTAGACAATGTTGTTACTGTGTTTACTGATGGATCAAAAACTAAAAGTGCTTATTGGACAGAGAATCAATATTGGGTTCAAATAACAAACTATCAATCTGTTCAACAAAATGAATTATTTGCAGTCATTCAAGTTTTAAATGATTTTGATAATCAAGACATTAACATTCTTACTGACTCTGCATACACGATGGGAGTAGTTAAAAATATATTTACTGCAATAGCTTATTCTAATAAACCTACTCTACAAAATCTTTTTCATACTTTACAAAAACTTTTACAAGCTCGTAATGCTCGCATATTTATAGATCATATTAGATCACACTCTAAATTACCAGGATTTTTGACATATGGTAATGCTCAGGTAGACAAATTAGTGATGTTCAAAACTCCTCAAGAAGAACATAATCTGTTTCATTCTAATGCCGGACATTTACACATTAAATATAAGATTCATATAAACAAGCAAAACAAATTATTAAAAATTGCCCAGTTTGTCGACCTTTACATCTTAGGATTGTACCTTCCAGAGTAAATCCTAGAGGGATTCAACCTAATGAATTATGGCAAATGGATGTTACACATGTTCCCTTGTTTGGACGTTATTCTTGTGTTCATGTTACTATTGACACATACTCTAAATTTTTGTGGGCTACCGCTCAAATTGGAGAAACCACCAGTCATGTTATTCAACACTTAGTGGAAACATTTGCTATTATGGGAATTCCTGCTATGATTAAAACTGATAATGGTCCAGCTTATACTAGTAAAAATTTTAAAGATTTTTGCAAATTATATGATATTGTTCATCTAACTGGAATAGAATATAATCCACAAGGACAAGCTTTAGTAGAACGTGTACATGCTACGCTTAAAACACAAATTAAAAAATTAAAAAGGAGGAAAATGACAGATTTAAATATGCACTTGTTTAGACATTTACAAAATCAACCTAAAGCATTGTTACATCAAGCCTTATTTATTTTAAATTTTCTTAATCTTCCACAAGGAGAAATATTGACAAGAGCAGAACGACATTTTGAGCAAAAAACCTTAGAAACAGTTCATGAACCAATTTGGATAAAAATTGCAGCAGATGCTGAATGGCAGCCAGGGATTTTACTTTATAGAGGAAAGGGTTATGCTTATGTTTCAACAGAAAATGGACACCAGCAGTGGCTCCCAGGGCGGTGGATCCAGACCCGTCACAATCAGAACGGCACCAAGGGGGGCACCCTATCCATTACCCCAGCCGAGGAATCAAGATCCTGAGCTTGATGTTTCGGTGGCAGCAATGGCGCATCTTCATCTTGGGGCCCGATGTCGTCGACGTCTTAATTTCTCTCCCTTACCTGTGTGGGGTCAAATTAAAAAGCTGAGTGGGGAAGGGCAGAAGGTGCTGCAACGAACAGGGAAGAATTGCACCCCAGAAAATTTATTTCTGGCTATGTGTGCATTATTGACAGTGTCTTCCGCTTCTGAGGTACAAAATAATAATACTCACTATTGGGCCTATATTCCCAATCCACCTTTGCTGGAACCTGTTACTTGGGGTGACATGGATATTACCTTATATACTTCTCCTGCTCTTTTATCTCCCCCTTGGAACAATTTAACATATATGAATATTAATGATGGAACACCATTTAATTTTACTTATAAGAATAATAACAGTAAACCTATATGCTTGGGCATTCCTCCTTGCTTACAATTAGATTGGCAACATTGGATACTAGTTGGAAATTGGAGTAATAGTTCTCGAACACGTTTACAATGGTTGTCTGCATGGTCCGTCAATATGACCTGGGATAATATAACTGAACAAAAATACCCTATGTTCCCTGAGTGCCCCAATTTTACTTATCAGGACTTAAGATACTCCCCTTTCATATGGCAGGAATGTTTAGGCAAATTTGGGAAGATATTTCAGAATATTATCATGTGGGGTCCTTACGGGATGTTCTTAAAAAATTGTTCAGAATGGAATATTACTGCTTGTGATTTATCTTCTACATACAGAATCCCGCCGAAAGAGAGATGGAATGAAACCATTCGGAACTACAAATTGATGGCCTGGGGTGATGGCGAAATTGCTGATCCATGCTTGGCTTCAGTGCAATACGCTCATCATTTACAAACACATTTATGGAAAATTGCTGCTGCAACTAAACCTGTAACTTTGTCTAATGGCTCTTTCTCTGGGACTAGTCAATCAGCTGCTTCTTATAATTTTACTGTATTTAAAGAATATAATATAACCACATGTGTGCCCATGCCATACCTGCTCTTAATTGGAAATGTTACTTTTGATGAGGGAATTTTATGCTTTAATTGTAAATTGTATACCTGTATTAATACATCTGTTTCTATTCCTCCTGGTTATTCCATTGTGCTGTTACAACAGCGCTCTCACATTTGGCTTCCTGTAAATTTGCAAAGAACATGGTCCCAAGATCCTGTAAATGCTTTGGTTCTGGAATTTTTTAGACAATTGTTAAAACATACTAAACGGTTTGTGGGAGTTGTTGTTGCTGTAATTCTAAGTCTTATTGCAGTGACTACAGTTGCTACAGTTTCAGGGATAGCTTTACATACTTCTTTACAAACAAAACATTTTGTTGAGGAATGGCATAAAGATTCGCATGAGTTATGGCTATCCCAGACTCAAATTGATTCTAGACTTCAAACTCAAATAGATATTTTAAAACAGACAGTTAATTGGTTAGGAAAAAAGATACTCACCTTAGAACAAAAAAATTAGATTAAAATGTGACTGAAATTCAACTTCTTTCTGTATAACTAATGTACATTATAATAAAAGCTTACACGAATGGAGTATCATACAAAATTATCTCGATGGTAATGATACAGCTCAATTAATGATTGATTCTTTACAAAAGGATATATTTGAAATTTTTGGAAAAGGGTTTCAACATGATGATGCTGCACAAATAGCTGAATTGTTTTTAAAACAGTTAGAGGGATTAGATCCCAAAGGAATTGCTCAAAGTCTTACCCATACGGCTGGAGGAGTGGGAATAGTGTTATGCTTAGTTATTATCCTGGTTATAATTATATATTGCATGTGCATAACACCATCTCAAAACTCTATATTAACTTTGTGGAAAGCTGTTTTAGAAAAACAAAAGAAAAAAGAAGGAATTGTTGGGGTTTAAGTGTGCAGAGTTTAGCTCCCTCAGGCCTGACTTTTTGCAAGAGCTGTGGCTGTGATTTAGGTCAGCTGAGGCAAACCTCAGCTAGGAGGAGGAAACATTCTCTTCCCCTTATCGCAAGGCACAAGTTCTGCATGGTTTGGCCAAGAGGAAGAAGTTTCCTGCATACTTATCCTGGGAACAGTACATTCTGAAGAAACAAATGCATCCTCAGAGGAGTAGATAATGTCTACAAAGAACTTTAGGAGGGTACTTATCAAACAAACAGGAACAATCTGAATCTAGCTCTGTGTATCCGCTGAGGCATGATATTTGGGCAATGTGGGCAACGTGATATTAAAGAATTGCTTGCTTTGTTAGAAGAAGTGTATAAAAGGAACTTGCAAATAAACCTCAGCATGCAGTTGCGATTGCTGCCTTGGCTCTGCATCCCCTGTGTCCCGGTTATTTCGTGACCCTTACCCAGGGACCCGAACGCTCTAGACGTTCACACCTGATACCTCTACTTTTACACACAAGTTAATTTCCTAAAGACACATTCAGGAGGGTGAATTTCGTATTTGCCAAATCTCAATGTGAATAGAACATTTATTCTCAAGGGAGAAAATTGTGTTTAGTGATATATTGGAGCTGATTCATACTAACTTATGAGAGTTGATTGTTAAAATTTCAGAAATTTTGTGAGCCAGTTGTTAAATCCAGCCATTATTCAGTTATCTTTATTTTAAATTATATTTCAAATAAAGATAACTACACAAACTCACCACTTCCTAATTATTTTACAACTTTACTATTTTTGCTAGACATAACTTTTTTTTTTACTATTTTTCTACTAGGTAACTTCTTGGGATTATTAGCATCTATTTTAGCTGATGCTTTGGTTTGAATGTGTTTATCAGGTGTTCACATGTTGCAAACTTAATTCCAACATTCATTTACTAATAGTAGTTGGAGGTGAGGCTTTTGAGATGTAATTAAGATTAAATAAGTTATGATGGTATCAATGGCTTTATAAGAAGAGGAAGAGAGAACCAAATTAGCATACTTGTTCTGTCTCCCCTGATGATACTGCATAATGACGAAACAAAGAAGGCTTTCATCAAATGTCAAGCAGATGGTAGTACCAAACTTTTGGACTTCCTGTTCTGTGGAACCATAAGACAAATAGAATATCAGAAGCTAGAAGTTCCCTGGTCTCAGGCATTTTCTTATAGTAACAGAAATTGGACCAAGACATCTTCCAGTGGTAATACTGTGTATTAGTGGGCTACCACAAGTTGGTAGTTTGAGATCAGCTGTGGTAAAAGTATTTACACCACAGAAACAAATAAACATTGCAAATAAGAACTTTTTCCTCCTCCCCAGAAGGCTGGTTGTTACACATTTACCAGCACACCTCTGATGGTAGTACTTCAGAAATGGCAAAAAATTGACAGAAATTCAACTACCTCTCCAACTGATATTTTCTATCAAGTCTTACAGCTACCTGAGATCAGACAATTTGAAACACAAGAGAAACATGATAGTAAGCCTAGAAAGAAAAAGATGGCATACCCACGAATAAAGTCTAGATTCTTAGACCAAATAATCTGGCATGCCATGTAATGCAGCTTCTTATCCATTGTAGGAACCATGAAGCTATACAAGGTCTTAAGAAAGACAAACAGGTTTGGTTTTAGCTGGAATAGAGATCCCTATCACATATGTGCTGGTGACAAAAGTTATTAATGCAGGATTGTTCCTTTCCGTGTGCTTTCTGACTTTCCACTTCCCCCAGAAAGATCACATAGTATCTGGCTTTGCCATCACAGATTCTAGATCTATGATGCAAAATTGGGAGAATGGGTAAGAAGAATAAGAACAGAAATGTAGGGTTTGGTGGGGTAGAAATGAGATCTTAATTCAGACCCAAATAAATTGCTCATTTTAAGGATCAATTGTTGGGGTAGGAAAAAAGAAGGTCACAATGTGGTATAGTGGGCTGGGGGGGGTGTAGGTCAATGGTAGAGCACTTGCAGAGCATGTGTGAGACTCCTAGATTCATCCCCACCACTGGGGAAAAAGGATGTGGTATAGCTTAGTCTAAGAGTATGAGAAGATGTATGGGTAGAGATACATTTGTTGATGTTAACAGAGGGATTGTGTTAAACCTTATTAATATGCTTAAAATTTTACTCTATCCAAGAGAACAGAAGACCACAGAGAAATTTTTTTTTTGTACCAGAGATTGAACCAGGGGCACTTAACTGCTGAGCTACATCCCCAGATCTTTTTATTTTTTATTTTGAGATAGGGTCTCACTATGTTACTTAGGGCCTCACTAAGTTGCTGAGGCTGTTCTCAAATTTGCAATCCTCCTGCCTCAGCTTCCTGAGCCACCGGGATCACAAGCATAAGCCACCATCCCTGGCAATCACCAAGAATTTTAAGGAAAAAGTCATAAAATTAAATCTGCATTTTAAAATTATCATTTCAGCTGCAAAATAAAGAATATATTGAAATGAGCCAAGCCTAGAGACAGTAGGGAGCTGCAAAATAAATAATATACTGAAATGAGCCAAGCCTAGAGACAGGAGGACCAATTGGCAGTAACCTAATGGTTGAAAACTCAGGGAAATTAGGTGATATTTACACCTTTGCAGGAGATACAGTAAGAGTAGGCAAATCAGACAGACAGACATGTTTCACATAAGCTATAGAAAAATCATTTGAGGACTGAGGATATAATTCAGCAGAATATGTGCTTAGCATGCACAAGGCTCATGGTTCAATCCCCAGCACCAAAAATATAAGTGATTTGAATGTTAGGATCTTAATCTTTTCATCTTCAATATTGCCATCATTCCTGGTCCTGCAGTGTTCCCCCCTCCCCTGTCATAAGTATACAGAACCTATTGTGTGCAAGACACCATGGGTTGAGTAAACTTCTAATGTTTTGAAGAAATTTAAATTACTAAACATATACCCCTTCCATTCTCAGAAGTGCCTTTCTTTGCTGGGGATGTAGTTCAGTGGTATAATGCTTGCCTAGCATGCACAAGGCTCTAGGTTCAATCCCTAACCCTGCAAAAGAAAAAAAAATGTGTCTCCTTTACAGAAAAAAAAATTATAACATTGTTTAAAAACCCTATTGGTGGGGCCGGGATTGTGGCTCAGTGGTAGAACACTTGCCTAGCATGTGTGAAGCACTGGGTTCAATCCCCAGTACCACATAAAATAATAATAATTATAATAATAATAATAATAATAATAATAATAATAATAATGGTATTGTGTCCATCTACAACTAAAAAAATTTTTTTAAAAACTATATTGGTTTCCAATAGAAGCTGAGATAGTCAATCAACAGTCTATTGACTCAATAACAGGGTTGACCATTTTCAGACTAATTGATCAACTACACAGAGGGAGTGGTCTCTCCTTTGAGGATTTTTTCCACCATCAATATTGATAAACCATAAGATCCTCCAGGCTACTTTAAAAGATTAAAATTCTCATTTGAAAACTTTTAAGGATTCCTAAATAAAGAGGACCGATAAACATCTATGATTTAATTTATTTGTGATAAGACATAAATGTTTTCAACCTAAGAATAATAACTAATTATAACACTATATCTTTTATGTGTGTATATGCACAAAATAAACATATATTTCAGTTCAGAATAACTTGAGCCAATTTTCATATAGTAACATTAGTCATAATTATCCCATACAAAAATATTCAAGGCAATAGATTCTTTTCTGTTATTGTTTAAACTGTTTTTATTGATTCTTAGAAAAGCTATACCTGAATACTTCAAACTTTATGCACTCATAAAAAAGTGATTGTTTGTTTTGAGAATATTCAATTTTTATATTTAATTTTACATCTGTAGAATTCATAAGAACACTCAAAACAATACATATTTTATAGGTATTTAGATAGATAATAGATCATCCTAGAAAAAAAAACTTGACGCTAATACTTATAATTCTGTTCTCTAAAAGATTTGAGGTTATTTGAAATTTAGAATTCATATCAGACTATGAAATTAAACTATAGACAAACATGTTTTGATAAAGGGAGCTTAGCAGAAAGGATACTTTTCAAATTCAAAGTCAACCATGGAGGTATGAGACGAGACCACTGGGATGATCAATGGCTGACGTACAAAGTAGTATGTAGTCCACGTAGTAAAGCTGGGGAGAAGTGGTTAGTGAGTTGTATAGGAAAAGTGCTCAACAGTTAGAAAAACCCAAGAAGCCAAAACAAAACAAAGCCCCAGACATATTTGATTGAAAGGGAGGAGGACCCTCAGGAAAGTAAGTTTACTGCTTACCATTAATATTGCATGTAAGACCTATAACTTAAACAGTTTCACAACACTAAATGCTAAGCATCTCCTTGCTGGAGCCTCAGTTCTACAACTCTGTTAATGTATTTGTTTGCATATATTGAGCTTCTTCAAGTGCCGTGGCCATACAAAGGCCAGAGATATAAAGCTAAAAGATGCTCAAAGGCTCTTGAGATAAAATGAAAACAAGGAAAGGAAAAATTAAAAAATATATATATATGATGTAATTGGGCAAGGCCTTGTGGGGTGCAAAGGGCTGAGAGAACATAAAAACAAGCTCTTAAGTAACTAATATTTAGTGTACATTTGCATGCCAGGCACTGAACTGAATGCTTCATATAGATTAGCTCATTAAATCTGCACAAAAATCTAAGAGTTGCAATTGTTAACCCCATTTTGTAGAGAAGGAAAGGAGGGTACAGAGAGTTCCTTTTATTTGTCCAAAGTCACACATCATTTCCAACCAGAAGTTCAGGCTGCCCTGTGCAAAATAGAGCAAATGTCTTGATAACCTTTAGTAGACTTTAATTTTCAACATGTTTTAGGTTTACAGAAAAATTGTGTTGAAAGTACAGACAGTTCCCACACACCTTCCTTTTGCTATCCCTAAACTTACTACATCCACAATTTCCCCTATTATGAACATCTTGTGTTAGTGTTGTACTTTAGTTATAGTTGATGAACCAATATTGACACATTATTATTAACAAAAGTCAATAGTCTACATTAGAGTTGCACTGTGCTGTACAGTTCTTTGGGTTTTGACAAATACATGGTGACATGTATCCATCATCACAGTATCATACAAAATAGTTTCACTGTCCCCAAAATCCCTCATGCTCCACCTACTCATCTCTCCCTCACACATCTAAATCTTGATGGTTTTACTTTCTTAATAGTTTGTGTTTGCAACCACTGATGTTTTTACATTATTAATAATTTGTATTTTATAGAATGTCATGTGGTTGAAATCCTTCAATGTGTATCCTTTTCAGAATGCCTTCTTTCTTAAAGACGTTTTATTAAGTGAAATGCATTAAGTGTGCTTTAAATTAAATGCATTAAATCTGCCAATTACTGGACAGTAATTGTCATGGTCATTTTCCTCCTACTCCTTCTCTTCCTCCTCCTCATCTTTGTCTTCTTCATCTCTAATTCTTCTCTGGAGGTGATCCAGACATTTGCCCTATTTTGCACAGAGCAGACTGAACTTTGGGTTGGAAATGATGTGTGACTTTGGACAAATAAAAGGAACTCTCTGTACCCTCCTTTCCTTCTCTACAAAATGGGGATAACAACTTAAATTAATGTTCCTTTATGTCTTTTCATGAATAATATTCCATCGTCTGAATATACATGTTTCCTTATTCATTCACCTATTGAAAGACATACTGGTTTCTTCTAGGTTTTGGCAATTTTGACTAAAGCTGATGTGAACATTCTGGGCAAGTTTTTGGGTGGACATAAGTTTTTAACTCATTTGGTACCTACCAAAGAGCATGATTGCTAGATCATATGGTAAAAATATGTTCAGCTTAATAAGAAACTGCCAAACTTCCAAAATGGCTGTACAGCTTTTCAGTCCCACCAGCAATTAATTAGTGGTCCTGTTGTTCTACGTCCTCACCAGTATTTGGTATTGTCAATGTTTTGGATTTTCACTATTCTAATAGATGTGTTGTTTTAGTTTGGAACTCCCTAATGGCCATTAGTGTCTTTTAAGATGCTTATATGGCATCTGTTCAGATCTTTTGCGCATGTTTAATTGCATTAACAGCCTCATCATTTGGATGAAGTAACTGAGACAAAGAGAAGTTCCACAACTTGCTCAAGGTTACACAACTGGGGTTGAAGTCAGGCAGCAGGGTTCAAAGTCCACAGGCTTGATCACTCTTCTGTTTTGCCTCCAGGGGGCATGTTCTAGAGTTCACAAGCCTGAGTCCCTGAGCTATCTCTGCAATTTACTTGGTGTCTAAATTTTGGTGAGTTTATTTCATCTCTCCAAGCCTCAGTTCCTTCTTCTGTGAGATGAAGATCACAGGTCTTGATATTGTAATGAGAATTAAATGAGAGTACAGAAAGTGGTGAATTTCTTCTCAGCACATAGGAGCTGCCAATAAATGGCAGCTATATTAGGTCAATGCACATGAAAGAGTAAGAAAGGCCTAAGAATTAGCCATAAGAATTAGCTCCTGCCTTTAAGCTAAAATAGATCAGTCTGAATCTTTAAATTATATAAAAACTCAGACATTTCTCAGGAAGGTTTTTGTAATCAGTTGTCAGCTGAGACCTCAATCCTTATACTGGGTGCATATGAATGAATAAAGGAAGTTCTAGTTTCTAAAATATGAATAGAATTTTATTGTATTGAACTTCCCTTTCCTGTTCATCTTACCCTCCTGCTATCCCTAAAGAAAAAAGAAGAAGAAAAAAAGTTACAATTCTATTAACCTTGCAGCTAACGAAGCATGCTTTCAACCAGATGGGACCTGCTTGGATTCACTGACCCTAGAATAGGTAGCAAAGAAGAAAAACATCCAAATGATTGCACCTGATGTTTATGAATGGCTCTCAGAGGACTGAAAGCTCCTCTGAAATTACAGGAATTCTGGGTTGGGAATGTCCTTAAGACCACAGGGTTTAGTTTAGGGTCAGAACAAAGGCAAAGAGCTTGTAGAGATGCTGAAGAGTGTATGTGTGGAGCGGGTAGTGGGATAGAACATCATTTTAGCTTTTATTGAACCATTTTATCAATAAAAGTAGACAATTAGCTAATTATATTTGGCTACTTTCAGAGCAGTTTCTGAAATTGTTTGCTAACAAAAGCAAGATAAAAGTTCCAATAGGAAAAAAAAATCCCTAAAGAAACCTCATCTTCACGCCTTCCACTTTATTCTAACATTGTGGCATGTTTAGAATACCTTATTGTCTTTAAATAATGTCCCTTAATTAATTTGGGTAACTTTTTTTCCTCACAAGAGTTAACAAAGTTGAATATTTTTACCTAAATATTTGGGGTGAAAATCTAAGTACTTCCCCTTAGTTATTCAAGTTTGCAGAACTTACCTGTTGCTTACTTCTTCTAGTAGTAGTTACTGGGAAAGTTCACATTTAGTAAAACAATAAGTTAATTAGTGTGTTTAGAAGAAACCAGTTTTGTGGGCATAAACTGGTATTAAAACATTACAAAGTACTTTGGTTCTGATTTTTTAAATTTTACCTTTTGATTTCCATTAACTCATTTCACCATTGCAAGTACTGCCACTGCATAGATGTTATTAATATGAAGATGAGATCCCCACATTAAATAAGGGTTGAGGAGCAGCTAGGCTAGGAGAGAAAAGAAACTAACATTTTAATGAGCACTTTCAGCCGCTGGGGTTGTAGCTCAGTGGCAGAGCACTTGTCTAGCATGTGTGAGGCACTGGGTTCCATCCTTAGCACCACATAAGAATTGTTGGGAAAATATATAACGGCAGCAGCACCCCAGAGAAAAACCCCAACATGGCGCCTAACGACCCTCTTTCTCCTCTTTTTTTTTCTTTCACTGGCCCAAAACATTCCCACCGGCGCCAATGTTCAAATCCTGCGGGTGGGAAGCCTTAGCCCAAATAAGAATTAACTTCTTGGACTCCGGAACTGACATATGGAAGAGCTTGCCAATAAACGGGCGACCCGTTATCTACCTCAGCCCTGCTACCTCTCCTTAGATCTATATAAACACACAGCCTTTTGTAAGAAAGTGGAACCTCTCCAGTGAGTGGTGTCTCCCATTCATAGTGCGGTGCGGCATCTTACAGTGGTGCCGAAAACCCGGGAGACAGTGTGCTCGACAAACCGAGCCCCGTCTCCGCCACCACTGTCACCAACGACACATTTCACCCTGGTCTATCTTTTTGGGCACTGGCTCCATGCACTCACCACTGATCGGGTTTAGGTAAGTTCCCCCTCCCCAGCTCGCCAACTCCCTTCGGGCTGCCAGCAGGGTATGTGATCGTGATCGTCCAGCACGCTCCTGACGCCCAGTAGGGAGGAGGGAATGCACCCCACTAAGACCTTCACTGGTTGCAGTGGACCCTCTGGAAACCCGCTTCCCTTTGGGGCGTGAGGCTTCTGGGTTTAGACGAGAGAGTCTCCCTGTTCTCTTCCTCCTCCGCGGAAGCTGCATCCTGCCAGAGCCGCGCCCCGCCGGAGCTGTGTTCAACCTGGAGCTGAACTTCCGGCCCAGAGCTGCATTCTGCTGGGGCTCTGTTCCTTCCTTCCTTGACTCTCTCTCGTTCCGGTGGAAAAATTTTCCTGATGTCAGGTTGCCCGCAGCCTCGACCCTACAGGGTCACACAGACTGCACTTCGTCAGTGACAACCAAGCTGTGCCCTCTGTGCCTACTCGCAGTGGATTGGTCGCTTCGGGGACGCCCACATGACCCTCCATCTGCTCTATGCTTCCAGGAAGTCCCTACGACCTGGGTTAATTCTTTTTCTCCCTTTGCTGTCCCTTCCTCCACTCTTTAACTATGGGTGCCTCCTCGTCTATACCCGAAAACTCACCACTCAAGTGTCTCCTTAAGAATTTGGCTACTCTCTCTCTTTCTCCAGATCTCAAGCCCAAAATGCTTATCAGATTCTGTACCCAAGATTGGCCCTCATATCCATTAGATAATGACAATCATTGGCGTCCAGAAGGCTCGTTAGATCCAAACCTTCTTAGGGATCTTCTTAACTACTGCCTGCGCCTAAAAAAATGGAGAGAGGTCCCATACGTTGAAGGTTTTAGCCTTCTCACCCAACACCCCGCCCTCTGCACTTCCTGCTCTCCATCTCAGGTCCTCCTTGCTTGTAAATCCCTCCCTTCCCCTACTTCTTCCCCTGACTCTGCAGATTCTTCCTCATTTGACCCAATAGATGAACCTCCACCTTATCCCCCAGCCCCATCTGCCCCTCCTCTCCCGCTACACCCTCCGTTTCTTCCGCCTGATTCCACTGATCCTCAGCCTTCCGTTTCATCCCCCTCCCCCCCCGCTCTCTTCCGCCAGTCCCACCTCCTCCTCCGCTGAGACATCCCCTTCTCCTCCCTCTCTTTCCTGTCTGCCGCCACCTGCCTCTTTCAGTCCTCCTGTCACCAGGTCTAAGGGACCCCCTCCTACTCCCATGATGATTGCACCCCTCCATGAGGTAGCTGGTTCTGAGGATGTTATTAGAGTACATGTACCTTTCTCCATGTCGGACATTACTCAGTTAGAGAGGAAGTTAGGCTCATTCACCACTGATCCCACCACTTACATTCAGGAGTTCCAGTGGGTCCTGAAGGATACAGCCTGACCCATCATGACATCTACATGCTCCTGGCCAATACACTTCTCCCTGAGGAAAGGTGACAGGTCTGGGAGCTAGCCCAAGCCCATGCTGATGAAAATCATAGGACCAATCCCAACCACCCCACGGGCCCTCATGCTATCCCAGAGCAGGATCTTCTATGGAATTACAATACCCCTGGAGGCTTACAGTCTCATGACCTTTTTGCATCCTGCCTCTTGGCGGGCCTAAAAAAGGCCACCCGCAAGGCCGTTAATTTTCAAAAGGTGCAGGAGGTCATACAAAAGAAGGAAGAAACACCTTCAGAATTCCTGGATAGACTAACCAAGGCCCTCCAGCAGCACACAAACCTCGACCCAGAAAGCCCTGATGGCCATCATGTCTTAATGACATATTTCCTGGCCTAAAGCTACCCTGAGATTAAAGCCAAACTTAAGAAGCTTGAACAGGGCCCTGCTACTCCTCAGACTGAAATTCTCATGGTAGCTTTCAAGGTGTTCCATAGCAGAGAGGATTAAAGCGAATGCCTTAGGCAGAGGGCTGAAAACGCCAAATTCCAAATGTTGGCCCAGGCCATTCAGAGAAGGTCATCACCACGCCAACCCAATAAGACACCCCCTGGAGCTTGCTTCAAATGTGGTAAGGAGGGACGTTGGGCCAGGGATTGTCCTTCGCTGAGGATACCCTCCACCCCCTGCCCAAAATGCCACCAAAGGGGAGACTGGAGGGTAGA
This sequence comes from Marmota monax, assembly GCF_021218885.2. Lineage (NCBI taxonomy): Eukaryota > Metazoa > Chordata > Mammalia > Rodentia > Sciuridae > Marmota > Marmota monax. The sequence continues at coordinate 5,760,124 of NW_026692947.1, forward strand.
CTGCCCAACAACCCAAAGGGGAGGTTGGTCAGCCGCTCCACAACCCCAGCCTCTCCTGGGCTTGGCAGATGAGGATTGACAGAGCCCTGGGCCTTTCCTCCCAACTATTACCATCAAGAAGCAAGAGCCTAGGGTCACATTTCTAGTGGATGGACGCTTCATTACCTTCCTCTTAGACACTGGTGCCACATTTTCGGTCTTGAGGGAGTATTGGGGTCCTACCACACCTTCGGGGTAGGAGGTAAACAGATTTTCCCTCGAAAAACACCCCCCTTATCATGTTATATGCAGGGATCCCTTTTGTCCTTCACACACTCCTTTCTCGTTATGAGCCATTGCCCCATTCCCCTTCTGGGAAGGGGCATACTCTCATTATTGAATGTCACCATTCACATATCACCCCACACCTCCCCCGCTTCTCATTTCCTCATGATGTTCCTAGGGACAGATACACCTCCATCATGCACTCTCCCACGACTATCTAAACCAGTTAATCCTGAGGTTTGGGACACAACTACACCCTCTATGGCTAAATGCAGTCCTATTCATATTGTCTTACGGGACCCTTCAAGATATATTAGTCAACCACAATATCCACTCACAACCACAGCCCTCCTCGGATTAGAACCCATCATCCAGGATTTATTACGGAAGGGGTATCTTAGGCCTACACACTCTCCTTTCAACACCCCCATTCTGTCAGTTAAGAATCCTAATGGGTCTTACAGGCTGGTTCAAGACCTTCGCCTCGTCAATTCCTCTGTGGTCCCCATCCACCTGCTAGTGCCCAACCCCTACACTCTCCTCTCTCAGATCCCTGCTACTACCACCCACTTATCAGTCCTAGATTTAAAAGATGCCTTCTTTTCTATTCCCTTGTCCTCAGAATCTCAGGATATCTTTGCTTTTATGTGGACTGACCCTCACACACGCCATTCTCGTCAGCTTACCTGGACCGTCCTCCCACAGGGATTCAGGGACAGTCCCCATCTCTTTGGCCAGGTTCTTGCCCAGGACCCCACATCCTTTCACCCCACGTTCCCTGACTTTACTCTCCTTCAATATGTCAATGACCTTCTTCTATGAAGTCCCTCTTGGAACACTCTCAATCCCACACCACCCAGCTTCTCAATTTCCTAGCGGATAAGGGATATAGGGTGTCTCCCCACAAGGCCCAGGTTTCCCAGTCTTCTGTCACCTACCTTGGTTTTTGCCTTGCACCGGGAAAAAAGGAAATAACACTGGGTAGGAGGCAACTCCTCTCTAATCTTCCGGTGCCTCATACGAAAGCCGAAATACTATCATTCCTAGGACTAGCAGGTTATTTTAGGGCCTGGATCCCAAATTACTCTCTTCTAGCCAAACCCCTGTATGACCTAGCAAAGGGACCTCCTGGTGAATCTCTTGCCTCCTCCCCCCGCTACCACTTTTGCAGACTTCAGCAACTCCTCTTAAAGGCACCCACCCTTCACCTTCCCGATCTTTCAAGACCGTTTCATCTATATGTCCATGAAAAAGGGGGGCAAGCACTTGGGGTCTTGGGTCAAAATTATGGGCCTACATTTGCATCTGTGGCATATTTGTCCAAACAACTAGACCCTACCATCCGTGGGTTGGCCCCTTGCTTAAGAGCTCTGGCTGCTGGACAAATTTTACACAAAGAAGCCTCTAAGCTGACTTTTGGGGGCCCTTTAACTATCCACTCCCCATATCACTTGAAGGATCTTTTAGCTTATAAGGGCCTTCAAACCCTTCCTCTATCCAGAGTTCTGTTGCTCTTCACTTCCTTTCTGGAAAACCCTAATATTACGTTCCTCCCCTGCTCTGCACTGAACCCTGCCTCACTGCTCCCAATGACCCCCACGTCTGACACACCAGCTCATAATTGCTTGGAAACCTTGGATGATTTCCTCCCCTGTCATTCTTCCATTTCTGAGGGACCACTCACCAAGTCTGACCTTATCTGGTTCACTGACGGCAGTTCCTTTAGGCAGAACGGCACTCATTACTCTGGATACACCGTAGTTTCAGCCACTGAGATTATAGAGGCCAAAGCTCTGCCTTCAGGAACTACCAATCAGCAGGCCGAACTTGTAGTGGCCACTAATGCCTGCCTCCTAGCACAGGGCAAATCCCTCACCCTTTATACTGACTCAAAATATGTCTTCCATATTCTATTATCCCATGCTGCAATATGGAAGGAGCAAGGCCTACTTACCACTAAAGGTAATGTGATCACTAATTCAGGTCTTATAACCAATTTGATAGAGACCTCCCACTTACCCACTCAGTTGGGAGTTGTCCATTGTAGGTCCCATCAGAAGGACAGCTCTCTTATCACTGAGGGCAATGCCAAAGCTGACCAGGCGGCACGAATGGCTGCTATCACTTCCAATTATGACCCTCCTGGGGGACATATAATGGCCGCTTTAGACTGTCCATCTGAAGCCCCTACTTCTTCTAGTAAGAACAAGGATCTTTTTGAGTTCCTCCATACTCTATTCCACTCCAATTCTCAGTCTTTGACCCTCTTTATACAGAGCTTCTTCTCCCTTACCCCCTCTGACAAAGCCATGCTACAGAATATAGCCTCTAATTGTCAGATCTGTCAGCGGACCAACCCTCATACTCCTTTAAGGCCTAAACCATTTCCCTCCCACCAAGCCCGGGGACACATTCCTGCTGCTGACTGGCAGGTAGACTTCACCAACATGCCTGTAGTATGGCGCACTAAATACCTCCTTGTCTTTATGGACACTTTCTCTGGTTAGGTTGAGGCATTTCCCACTTCCAATAAAAAGGCTTCTACTGTAGCTTCAATCTTACTGACAGACATCATCCCCAGGTTTGGTATGCCCACTTCCCTACAATCCGACAATGGCCCTGAGTTTATTTCTAGGATCACACAAAAGGTCTCTCAAGCCCTCTCCTTCAAGTGGTATTTACACTGTCCATATTGCCCCCAGGCTTCAGGGAAAGTGGAAAGGGTAAATCAGACTCTGAAGGAAGTCCTTACCAAATTAACAATGGAATTAAACTTAGACTGGGTCAAACTCCTTCCCTTGGCTTTGCTTCAGATCAGAGCTCTCCCTAAGAAACCATCTTTACTGTCTCCCTTTGAGATAATGTATGGAAGACCTCTTATACCCCCAGGGTTGGTCATTTCACAAGGACCTCTCACACGAGATTTGTCTTTACCTCTCTTGTTTCATCTCCGCTCGGAACACTGGAAATATCAAGACTGGCTTCTTCCGGACACAGACTCCTCTCCAAACACTCCTCCCTTAACACCTGAGAGTTTAGCCTATTATAACACCCCAGAGGAGAAAGGGCCTCTTGCCCCAAAATGGGAAGGCCCCTATCCTGTCATTCTCTATACCCCCACCGCCGCCAAACTTTCCTTACCAGGCAACCACCTCACCCCCTGGATTCACATTTCTAGGTTGAAGCCATATTACCAGGAGGCCCCATCTGCTGACAACAAGACTACCCTAGAGGAGCCTCAAGAGTCACCTCCTAGACCTCCCCTTTACTCTGCTCTCCACAATCTAACTATCCTCTAAAGCTTCGCCTGTCTCGCGTAACCGCCCATACTCCACCATGACTCCCACTCTTCTAAGTGGTATTTTCACAGTCATCACCCTTCTCCCAGGGACGTCATCGTCCTCCTCTTATACTTGGAGATTCAAAGTCAGAGAGACATATGTCCAAGACAGCACTCGTTACACTCGCCTAGTTTCTTCAGTTGATTGCGCCCCTATGGGATGTAATGCATCTATCTTCCTTCCCCTCTCCTCCCAGAATTCTGAACTTTTAAAAACAGCCACTAGGCCTTACCTTTGCTTCTTATATGATCAGACAGAGGATTACTGCAAATGGTGGCCCGAAACCTATGGGGGTGCCCCTACTGGTCATGCAACGTTCATGACCCACGTGCATGCATCGGAGATTCCTGTGTTGGAAATTTCAGATTGATCTCGGGGGGCTATCAATTGGCTATCACTGACCCTAACTATCCACGCTGGACCTCTAGGGTAAATGCTTCCTTCTACTGTGACATATCCTGTCCCACCCCCTGTGGCTCCATCTCCATCTCCCGAGAGCTTCAACCCTCCCAACCCTCAGTAGCTATAATCTCTACTGACATAAAGCATTCCGAACAGCAGTTGTTAGACTCCATACAGGATCCATATGAGCCTAATGTTGGGAGTTCACCACACTATTCATGGCTACGACTACTTACTGAAACTGTAACCTTCTTAAATCTAACCCTCCCCACCATCACACCAACTGATTGCTACTTATGCACCTCTCTGACTCGACATTTGCTGCAGCAGTTCCCTTGAACTTCTCTGCTTCTGACCTCTCAAATTTCTCCACACCATCTGCCTGCCATTCTCTCTGAACCCTTTCAACCGACGCTCCATTATGGGGGCCCAAGGAGTCTAACCATACTGTGATTCCCCGGCGCTGCCTCCTGGGCTTGGGTGTGTCCCAGTCAAAGTTTTGCCACTCTAACAACACCTTTAACTTCACCCTCTATGCACCACCTGGCTCATTCTTCTGGTGTAATGGTTCTCTCATCACTATCTTATTCACCAACACTACCCCATGTATACTGGTGATGCTTGTCCCGCAATTGACTCTCTATACCCCAGCTGAAGTGCAGGCCCTCTTGTCTCCCCCAGTGTGGAATAAGCAGGCTGCTTTCCTTCCAATACTGGTGGGTCTCTCACTGGCTGCATCTGTGGCGGGAGCAGAAATTTCTGGTGGAGCTCTAGGACACCCTTATGGGCTGTACAGGACTTAAGTTCTAAACTTGAACAAGCACTCACTTCTATGGCAGAATCTCTAGCATCTGTACAAAGGCAGGTCACTTCCTTGGCTCAAGTTACTCTTCAAAATCGATGAGCTATAGACTTACTCACAGCCAAAAAAGGTGGAACCTGTCTTTTCTTGAGGGAAGAATGCTGTTACTACATCAATGAATCAGGCCTTGTGGAAACTAATGTAGTCAAGCTCACCGACGTGGCTACCTCTTTGAAAAATCCACCAAACAAAACCCATTTGCCACCTTCTTTTTAGCCCACTTCCAATCATGGCTGTTGCCTCTTTTAGGACCCATATGTCTCCTTTTCCTGATGTGTCTGTTCCTGCCCTGTCTGCTTCACTTCCTACAGGGCCAATTACAGAAGATCTCTAACCAAACTTTCAACCAGCTTCTGCTTAGGTACTACCAGCCTCTGATGACTAATGAACCCCCAACATCTTCAAGAGAACACTCATTGCTGAAGCTCACTACCAGGCGCAACGGAATGCAACGGACATCAGACAGTGGGAAACAACAAACCCGGAGAACCTCTTAATCTGCCTTCCTGGATTCTTGAGCCTTTATGTCCTTTTAAGCCTCCTCATGGCCCTTGGCCTCTTCTCTGTCAGTCCCCCGACATGGAACTTCTGCCCAAAACTGACATTTGTTTTAATTTTTATCTTCATCCTGTTTTTGTTCGCTCTGATCTTCTTCAGGTGCTGGTGACGCCATGTCAAGGCAACGCTTCCAGTATTTCCTAGAGTCTCAGTTACAGGACCAGTGGCTGATACCAACAATCTCCTCCATCCAGGACTGGTTCAATGCCATCGACAATTTGTGGTTTCAGGGAACTTTCATAGACTTCACCCCTACGGAAGTAGCTGTCTATAGCCACTGGTTTTATTTCTGGTTGCCATGATATCCCCAGACCTGTGCCCCCAACATTCCTCCACTTCCCCTTCTAGGCCCTACGCCGCCCCCACACAGCCGGAAGCAGCTAGATCTGACCAACGACGCCCCAATTCCTAAGAAAACAAAAAGGGAGAAATGTTGGGAAAACATATAACGGCAGCAGCACCCCAGAGAAAAACCCCAACATGGCGCCTAACGACCCTCTTTCTCCTCTTTTTTACTTTCACTGGCCCGAAACATTCCCACCGGCGCCAATGTTCAAATCCCGCGGGTGGGAAGCCTTAGCCCAAATAAGAATTAACTTCTTGGGCTCCAGAACTGACATATGGAAGAGCTTGCCAATAAACGGGCGACCTGTTATCTACCTCAGCCCTGCTACCTCTCCTTAGATCTATATAAACACACAGCCTTTTGTAATAAAGTGGAACCTCTCCGGTGATCTGTGTCATGTGGTGTCTCCCATTCATAGTGCGGTGCGGCGTCTTACAAGAATAAACAAATAAAGTAAAGGTATGTGTCCATATACAACTGCAAATTTTTTTTAATGAGCACTTACTCATTGCCTTTCTCATTTTTACATAGTATTCTATTTCTTCCCACAATAATCCCACAACAAAATACAGTCACCAAGGACTGAAACTAATAAAATTCCTATGGCTGTGTTAAACAGTCTTGGACTGGACATACCTGTATATTAACTAATACTGAGAATAAGCAAAAATAACCTAGCTACTTGATCCTGGAATATGAGAACATGAGCCAAATAAAATAGTTTAATTCCAAGATTAAGTACATGCTGGCCTCACTTGAGCCCACTGTTATTAGCAAACTATGCCATGAACACAGACTGGACACATTTGTGTCTTTCCATAATGTCAGAATTTAGTGAATAAAAATAAATTCACAAACTACATCAATTTCATCAGTATTAATTCACCAAGTATTCATGGTTCACTTGGTGCCATAACTTGGGCAATCTCAATTTCTTTTATTTCATTGCAATCTTAATTATTAATATCTATAACACTCATATCATACATTACATTTTACACCATGATATATAGGTTACAAAATGCCTCATGGTTAACAGCCACAGGGTTTAGAGTCCACAACTAAAAACAAAGGCAAAGAGCTGGTAGAGATGCAAAAGAGTCACTGCAGATGGTCAGATGAGGTAGAACCCAGCCAAAGAACATGTTGGAGGAGTGGAGTTTGTTCAAGGAGCATAGCTATTCAAGATGTGGAAATGTTCAAGGCTCAGAACTTGCTCAAGGTGAAAGCCCAAACAGCAGGCAATCTCAAAGTGGGCCAAGTCAAGCAAGGAGATCGAGCTGAGCTAAAGCCCTAGAAACCAAGTTGGGAGCTCTGTGGACCTCTTGAAGAGCTCACCAGGGGTTCTGACAAGGTGACCAGTCACAGTGTGCCACCATGTCATACCACCATGTTAGATGCCCTTCCTTTTTGTGTTTGAGATCAGGGGGTTGCATTTAGGTTCTGCTGTGTGTGATAAGCTCACAGGCCTGGTTTTTCTGGTATGGGTTTAATAAACCCATGTATCCCATGTGTCTCTTTTTTAATTCAAAAAGTTTTTATTAGCATGGTTCATTTATTTATCAGTTTATGCCTTGCATTTGTGCTGTGCACATATGGGTTTTTCTTTTCAATGACTTCTATATGTCCAACGTCTGATGGTTATCTATTTGCCCAGAAAAGTTACCAAGTCGTTCTGCCTTAGCATTTGTACTCAAAATAGAGTAGCTAAAGGAAAACCACTGCTTTATAAAATGGAGTAACTCAGGACGAGGCAAGGATGAAAGCTGCTGTTCTATGTGGTATGAAATAACTCAGCCTGCTCTCCAAAACTATTATGTCATAATTTCTACCTAATCCCAACAAATCCTTCATTTTAAATTTACTCAGCCCTAGCCCCAAACCCTTTATATATCCTCCCCTGCCTAACCCCTTCTGAGATATTACTAAATCTCTGTCAAGGTTATGTTTACCTTTATTACGGTAAGTCTAATATGCTTAGATTTGTTTGCCAGTGATTTATTTTATCTTTTTCCTCATGCTCTTTTGGGGAGACAACAGTCTCCCCAATTTCAGATGCTGAAATTTGCCCAAATTCATACAACTACTATGAACTACTTTCTTAAAGAGCCATCTGTTAAGCCTAGTTGTAGCTAACTCTGAAGTTTACATTTTATCTACCGGCATATACATTTAGGCATAAGTGTTAGATTAGTTTTAAAAAACACAGACTTGTATTATATATTCTCAGAAGTTCACAAGTGAGCAACTAAAGATGAGACAGCAGCATTAAAAATGACAATATATAAACACAAGGGAAATTCAAGTCCTTAAATCAAGTCAAAATTTATTTACTGCCATCTGCTCTTCACGGTGACATGGCAATAAAATGCATAAATAAATGAGTCACAGATCATAAAAGAGTTTCCCCAAAGAGTCCTATAAACAGATGCAAACAAACAAGATCTGAAGTCTAAGTATTGATTGATAGCACAAAGGAAAGGTTAGAATTTTCCTCATGATCCAAAGAAAATCACATAAGCCTTCTGGGGTCACTAGGCAATGTGCTCTATAATCATAGGTTTTAGGGGGCTGAAAATTGAGAAGTTATTGAAAACACAAAACATCAAATAAAATGCAAAATTATATCTATACCAGAGGCATTGAAGATACTTTATTGACTTCAAAATGAAACAAGATTAATAGACTCTTTGGGATACAGAGAGAGGCAGAGTTAATCAATAGTCCCAAACAGTTTGATTCATTTTAAAAGGAAGTAGAGAAGGGGTAAATATCCTAATGACAGAGTCAAGTGAAAGAAAACAACGAAGCCCTTGCCGAAAAATAGAAGATACATTTGAAGTATACCCGCCAAGGGTTTCCAGCTCTGAAAGTGGGATTCTAGGGTCAGGATGAAAAACTGGAGTGAGGCCTAGTGAGTCTTGACTCTGCCATTGAAGATCTTAAAGAACACACACTGGAAAGTAATGCAGGCAATTTGCATAGCAGGGAAAGTTTCTCCCGACTCTTGGTACAGAAACCAACCACCACATTAACATTATAATATCTGAAAATGCTAACTGTACTGTTGATGAATCATGTGATTCTGCAATTTGTATATGGGTAAAAATGGGAGTTCATAATCCACTTGAATCAAATGTATGAAATATGATATGTCAAGAGCTTTGTAATGTTTTGAACAACTAATAATAATAATAATAATAATAATAATAAATAACAACAACAACAATAACTGACACACATGTAGCACTTTTTCTGCCCCAGGCTGTGTTCTAAGAGTCTTACATAAATTAATCCATCTGAGTCCACCCATGAGGTAATACTGTTATCTTTACAATGAGGAAACGGAGGCACAGGGTGAGTAAGTAACTTGTATAGATCTCACAGAAATGACAGAGCCAGGGACTGGGGATGTGGCTCAGCAGTAGAGCGCTTGCCTAGCACATGTGAAGCACTTAGCACCACGTAAAAATAAATAATTAAAATAAAGATATTGTGTCTACCTATGACAAAGAAAATATATACTTTTAAAAAATGACAGAGCCAACATGAATCAATCAATTAAAAATGTAGCCACTTGCTCTTGAGTAGAAATACATTTTCCTCAGCAGTTTACTTCAAACCTTTGTACTGAGTCCTCCTCAGTATTTACATAGTCTATAGGCTTCTCCTTCCTTTTGGCAATTGGTGCTTATTTATCACTTATGAAGCACATGATTTATTGTATTTCACCCACTGTTTCTTTATTATTAATATGCACTGATGGGGTCCAACATGATGTTTTAATATAGGGCTATATAGACATAGATAAATTCAAACTGATCAACATATCTATCGTATCACATGCTTATTTTGAGGATGAGCTATTTAAAATCTACACTCAGCAGCTCTTAAATATATGGTATATTATTATAAACAATAGTCACCATGCTGTTAATAGACTCTCCAGAAACCAGTAAAGGAAGAAGATCAAGAGAGAACATACTGGGGAATGAAATGTACCAAACTATGCTATGTCCATGTATGGATATAACACAATGAATCATATTATTATATTGAACTTCCCTTTCCTGTTCATCTTACCCTCCTGCTATCCCTAAAGAAAAAAAGAAGAAGAAAAGTCACAATTCTATTAACCTTGTAGCTAAGGAAGCATGCTTATTAAATTAAGCATTATTAATTTAAGCATATTAAATTAAGCTATTTAAAATAATAATAACAATAGAAGGGAGATAATAGAGCAAGTGAATGAAGGAGGGATGGAGGTGGGAAGGGAAAGGGAAGGTACTAGGGAATGAAACTGATGAAATTAGTTGTTTGTTACCTATATGACATAATGAATCCCACTTTTATATATAATTATGATGCACAAAGAAAAAATAAATTAAATTTAGATCTCTAGAACTTATTTCTCCTGACCATCTGAAACTTGGTACCTTTTAGATTTCTGCTATTTCATTAGAACAACTGTGTTTTCCTATGTAAGCTACACTCTTGGAAGTATATTTAGGTTAGTTGGCCCAAACCAATTTGTTATTTTCTATTCATTTTCATAATTATAATTATCCAATTTAAAGGATTATTTTTGATATTTTACATTTATAATTATTTTCTATTCATTTTTTATTTTGGAACAATCTCAAATTTACCAAAAATCTTCAAACAGAAGTCAGAGAACTTTTCTTCCTGAACCATCTGAGACGGTTGGTCAACTTGATATTCCATTACTCCCCAAATACTTTATTGTGTTTCCTATAAACAAGAACATTCTTCTGTAAACTCATAATACAATCATAAAAATCAGAAAGTGAACACTTTCACTACACTACAATTTAATTCTTAGATCTCAATGGTCCCATTAAATCCTTTAAGGATACAGTTTAGAAGCATATATTGCATTTAGTTGTTATGTCTCTGGTCTCCTTTAGCCAGGATCAATTCTTCAGTCTTTTCTTAATTTTCATGGCCTTCACACTGCTGGAGATTACAGACCAGTTATTTTTTTTAAATGTCTCTCAATTTAGAGTTGTATGATGTTTTCTCATAATTAAATTCAGGTTACACATCCTTAGCAAAAATAATTGTGTGTTCTCATTGCATTCTATCAGATGGTACATTTAAATTTGTTCCATTACTAATAAAATCAGCTCTAATAATTTGATGTATCTGGCAGATTTCTCCACGACAAAGGTACTCTTCTCTTTGTAATTAATTATTATTTTATATGGAGTCATTTTTGAAACAATGGAAATAACCATTCTTATCAGACATTCCACTTATTAATTCATATTGACAAGGACTCATGACTTCCTATTACATTCAGTGGGTTACAATCCTTTAAATGTTCAGTGCCATTACTTATCCAATGCTCACTAGGACCAATGGGAACTCCTTCAAGTTGGCTTCTCTATACTTTTGACATGGTCTAATCATCATAGAGAACTATTCTGCTTTCTGTTCAACAAGATATTCCAAAAGTTTTGTCCCAGCCCTGGAATAATCATAGCTTCAGAAATCCCTAATTTTTTTTTATTAGAAAATGACATTTCAAAACCTGACTGAAATGTGTGCTCATTGCTAATAGTGGGAGTTTCTACTACAAGGTTGTCTTTCACACACACGCATGCCCACGCGCGCACAAGAGCACACACACACACACACACACACAGATTTGATTTGTCGTACTTACTGAAATCCATGAATGCACATAAATACAACCAAGTCCAGTCTGAGAATTGGTTCATTCCAGTGGTCTCCCTAGTAGACAATAAAAATCTTAACTCCCTCTTGTTTTGATATCTTTACTTTTTGATCAATCCCTCTGTTTGTAATCAATTCCCCATTAATGATTCTGTGCCCACTCTGTCTAGAGGAGTATAAAATGTATAAAACTATTTTTTATAATCACAAGTCAGTTAAATACCAAAGATAATTAAATTTAATTATAATTATTTTTGTCTCAGTGTTCCGCTGATGAGCCAGTGTTAACTAGATGAGTCACCAGACAAAAGCAGAGATAATTCATTAATCACATTTATTCTGTAAATTTTACTTCTCTAGCTTTCATTTTAGCAAAATCACTAATTGCATGGTTGTAATCAAGATTTTTCACACTTCTACTACAAGTAATTCCAAACTAAATAACCTTTCTTGGCCCACAGAAGCCCCTACACAAGTTTTTTTCTAAAAATTTGTTTTTACTAATTTCAATTAGTAAATTGAAATTTTTAGTGAGACAACAGAAACTAAGATAAAAATCCCTAAAACAATAATCTACTCAGAAACTAATGTGTCATTGTTTTTGTCAGCTTTTTCATTGCTGTGACTAAAAGACCCAACAAGAACGATTTTATAGAAGGAAAAGTTTATTTGGGGCACACAATTTCAGAGGTCTGTGTCCTAGATGACCCCTGACTCCATTGCTCTGGGCCTGAGGTGAGGCAGAACATCATGGCAGGGGACCGTGACAGAGGAAAGCAGCTCAGGACAGGGCAAAAAGGAAACAAAATGAACTCTGCTTGCCAGGAACAAAATAGAAACCCCAAAGTTATGACCGCAGTGACCTACCTTCTCCAGCCAAGCCTGCCTGCCATTGTAATCCATATCAAGGATCAATCTACTGATTGAGTTAAGCCTCTCATAACCCAATCATTTCATCTTAAACTTTCTTCCATTGTCTCACTCATAAACTTTTGGGGGACACCTCATATCTAAACCATAACAGTCATGTTCAAACATTTTAATATATCATATGATATCATTGTAAAAGTATTACAGAGTATTCAAAATGCATCATATAAATCATTATCATATAATAATTTTCATAGTTTAAATCAATATCTATATCCAAGATTTTATGTACAGAATCAGTATCACACTTTATACATGTTACATAAAGACCTGCATAAAGATAAATATGAGAACATTGTGACACATTCACTATTGCAAAATATTTCCCAAATGACATGTTCAATTATTGAGAGCCTGCAGGAAAATGGACACTGGCAAGACAGCATTGGTGTTTGATCATTCATTATGCAAAATATATTCATAGTATCTGAGAGGAAACAATTGGCAAATTAATTTGATTATTCTCTTACCTAAGTGTTTCTACTATTCAAATCCTTCCCTCGTAAATAATGTTTCCTTCTGATGTTGGCAGCTGTATAGTCTACAACCTTCACAGCACTCAGACACGGTCACCTTTTATTTTGAGGACCATAGGGCAGGAATGAGGAGATGAATGTTGTTAGTCTGAAAAGGTTTAGAATCACAGGTCATGCTGCTCCATGGCTGAGACCATCTCATGAGTGACACCCTGACCATCAGTTCCTCAATAAATTCGTATTTTTGTGTTTGTAATAAACAAAGCCCTCTGAGCCACAGGGCCCAAGCAGGGGGACCCTTTGCTGAGATTTAAGGACAGGACTGCTATGCTGCTTACACTGGAAATAAAAGACAAATTTTTATTGATGAGAGCTTGAAACACAGACAGGGATAAATGGGAAGAGTAATTGGATCCAAATGGGAACAAACACAATAAGACAGAAAAATGTCTATATGCCCAGAGATAGGAAAACTTTGTACATACCTACACTATCCCCATGATTTCCAGACTGCCCCAAGGGTAGAGGTCAGTGTCAATAGCTGTGATGTCTTGCAAAATACCCGATATAGGGCTGGGGTGGTGGCTCAGGGGTAGAGCGCTTGCCTAGCATGTGTAAGACACTGGGTTCGATCCTCAGCACCACATATCAATAAATAAAATAAAGGTCCACTGGAAACTAAAAAAAAAAAATTTAAATGCCCGATATAAAATCAATCCACAGTAAATGCTGAGTATGAAAGAAGGGAGAACATAGCCCCTGAATTGATGAACTCAAACTTCTGGTGCCTTAAAATAAGTCCTCGTCCCATGTGTCCTTCACTTCTTTCTTTCTTCCCTACTGGCTGTAGCTCAGTGGCAGAGCACTTGCCTTGCACATGGGAGGCACCGGGTATGATCCTCAGCACCACATTAAAAAAAAAATACAAATAAAGTAAAGGCATGCTGTCCATCTACGACTACAAATTTTTTTTAAATAGTATTGGAAGTCTGGTTCCTCATATTTATAAGGTAAAGTGTTCAAGCAACTCTTTCCATAGATAGCAATTATGGAATCTGGATGAAATATTTTTTAATCAACTACTTACAGGTATTCAAATGGGACCAGAAGGAGGTGGAAGTGAGAGGCAAGTTTACATTTGAAAGTCTAGAAATGAGTAAGAATTGTAAATTTTTGGTGGTTTGGCCTTAAATATTCCCCTATACTCCATATATCCAGAAGTAGAAAACTGAGGCTGTACCTCCTCAATATGAAAGAGGAGAGAGTTCCCTGAGAGAATAGCTGAGAGTTTAATAGCATAACCCTAGAAGTACAGGCATCAAAATCTAAGCATAAATCTTCCCATATTCCTGGACAACCAGTAAATTTTGAATTCATGGGAGGTACTGATGGGACAATTACTGTTTTAGCCCAAGCACTTTAACTATTAAAATTTAAAAGCCAGCAATCATCAAAAGAGCATAAGAGAAGGCAGGGTTGCTATAATGTATTACCTATAGCATTCAGTTTTCAACCCCAAATTATTAACTATGCAAAGAAACAGCAAAACATGACTCAGACTTGGGAACAAAAGAGGTAAATAGGCAGTGGCTCCAAGTGGCCCTAGATTCTGTACATAGAAATCAAAGATTTCAAAGTAGTTATTATGAAGAATTATTTAAAAAAAACACATTCGAAGAATTAAAGGAAAATGTATCTCAATATCTGAGCAGGTAGAGAATCTCAACAGGCAAATGGAAAACATTTTTTAAAAAGAAAAAAATATAAATTCTAGAGAGAAAAGTAGGTTGATAGTTCACTAATGGACTCAATAGTAACTTTGAGATAGCACAAGAAAAAAAATAAGGGAATTTAAAAGAAAACAAAGAAAAGTATTGAACATTAAGAAAAAAATGAACCATTTCAGAAAACTAGGGGCCAAGGTAACAGGAGTCCCAGAATAAGAGAAGAGAGAGAATGGGACAGGGAGAAAAAAAAATGAATAAAGACTTAGAATCTCCCAAATTTGGTGGAAAATGTTAGTCTAAAGGTCCAATAAGACAATCAAATTCAGAGAAGGATAAATATAGAGCAAATTACAGCGACATACCACATAAGAAGTCAAAGTGATAAAAGTTAAAAAAAATTAAATCCAAAAATTTTATATTTTGTCTTGTTTCCTTATTATATATGTGGTAGAATATAACCAAGTATTCCAGTAAAGGCTGAAAATCAATTATGCAAGTAGAATAGAAGAAATAGAAGTACTACTCAAATACTACTCTTATATCTGGTTATCATGAGACAAGCTGATTGACCTGTACTCATTCTATCTTTATGCTCTATGTGCCTCACCGCTGGCTTTTAGTGTTGCTCTGTACATCCCAGGACTTCTATTCCTTTTAACCTATTTGTATTAATCAGTACCAGTTACCACAACAAAATTACATAGACTAGGTGACTAAAACCACAGATATATATATTTCTTCCAATTCTGGAGGCCAGAAAGTCTAAGACCAAGTGCTATAAGATTCACTTTCTCTAGGGACCTTCTTCCAGACTTGCAGCGCCTGTCCTTACATGACGGAGAAAGAAAGAGCTCTGTTCTCTCTCTTCCTCTTATTATAAGGATAGGAATCCCATTAGGAAGGCACCACCCTCATGACCTAATCTAAATCTAATTACTTCACTGCTGTGACCTGCCTGGCCGTTAATTCAGGTTCCTGGACCCGGTGGTGAGGGGATGGAGAAAAGACAGACATGCTGGGAGCCATTAGCCAAGTAGGTATGACAATTTCCTTGCCAGCGTACCCCATGTTGCAGTGACATTGAATGTACTTAACCTTGCTCAAGGACCAAGGCAGATTAGGGTGTTCCCGGTTTTAAGATAATCTTGTTTAGGGCGTTCCCAGTTTAGGTTCCAGGTTTAAGGTTTAAGATTATTCCTGCTGGGAATAGGGCGTATCCTGCTGCCTGAGTTCCCCTTGAGTTCTCACGGGATTCAGACAGTATATTTTGGAGATAGAAGCCCAGTGGAGGTGGATTTGGGCAGAGAACGTGGATTTGGGCAGAGAACGTGGATTTCCCCAGAACGTGATTGTAGACGGCTGGTGTGAGTTCGGGAATAAAGAGTTGCTGTTTGAATCTACAAGCTGTGTGGTGGCTCGTGATTGTGTGCCCAGCCAGACTGCGGCATTTGTGCCCAGCCAGACTGCGGCATTTGGTGGCCCGTACGGGGAACTTCTGAAGCTTAGAGGTAAGTGAAATTGCTCGCCCCTGAGGAAGAGCGAAAGAATGGGTGACCAACTCAAAAAACAATGTGTTATTGTTTTGATTTATCTTGTTTTTGTTTCAAGCTGCCTATCCCTAGAAATTTCTCAGGCAAACTGGAAAAAATGGTTGACTAAAGGTTTGAAGTTTGTCGGCCCTGAGGAAGAGAAAATTGATACAACGATTTTTTATTCAGTTTTTGTTTCATTCAGTTTCGGCTTTGTTTTGTGCTATCTTATTGGGTTGCGTTATCTTTATAGTAGATTAGAAATTAGTAAAAAACAAACCGAAAAGATGTTAAGTAAATTGTTAGAGGTTCAGACCATGGAGAAAGACATTTTAGATCAAGCAAAAGAGAAGGTCTCTCGAGCTAGTCAGACAGAGGAAGAAAATTTAAAGGAAAAGGGGTTGTTAGGAAAAAGGCCACAACAGGAGGCTGTTACTAACTCCATTTTATCACAAGAGGGCGTAATTCAACCAACAGCCCCACCGATGGAGACAGCTGAGTGGCCCTCAAACCCCGTAGTTGATAAATGGGATCCTGAGACAGGACCTCAAAGATTAGCATGCCCTGTACTTGAACAGGCAGGAGGGCAGCGAATTCACCGTGCTTTAGATTTTAAAACAGTGAAGCAGTTAAAGGAGGCTGTAACAACCTATGGTCCCCAAGCTCCCTTCACGGTAAGCATGGTTGAGTCCATTACTAACTTGGACATGACGCCAGCAGATTGGGCTAGCATGTGTAAATCTGTACTAAATGGAGGACAATATTTGTTATGGAAGGTTGCCAATGAGGAATTTTGCACGGAGACAGCTAGGCGAAATGCAGCAGCCGGTTACCCTCAAAGAAATCTAGATATGTTGTTAGGAAAAGGACCTTATGAGGGTCAACGGCAACAAATTGAATATGATCCTGCTATATATGCACAAATTGCTGCAGACGCAGTTAGGGCATGGAAGACTTTACAAGGACATGGAGATTTACAAGGTCAGCTATCTAAGGTAATACAGAGAGCTAATGAACCTTACGCTGACTTTGTAGATAGGCTAATTCAAACGGCTGCCAAAATTTTGGGGATACAGAACAAGCAATGCCATTAATAAAACAACTGGCTTATGACCAAGCAAATCGTTGCTGCAGAGAGGTTATTAGACCATGGAGACATGAAGATTTAAACACATATATTAAATTATGTAGAGATATTAATGAACAAGGGCAAGTCTTGGCAGCTGCAGTACAACAGGCTTTAGATGCCAGGCCAAAAACATGCTATGATTGTGAACAAACAGGACATTTTAAAAGGAATTGCCCCATAGGAGGAGGGTTTAACAAAAGTAGGTATCAAAGGAATAGAATACCAGGTATTTGCCCACGATGCCGTAGAGGGAGACATTGGGCTAATGAATGCCGTTCTCAAACCACCATAGAAGGTACTCCCTTATCAAAAAACGGACAAAGACCAGGTATTTATCCAAGATATCGTGGAGAAAGGCATCAGGCTCCATTGCCAAAAAACGGACAGGGGGGCCCAATGCTCCGGGGCCCACAACCACAAATATACGGGGCAGTGGAGGATCCCAGCAACACCATCAGGGTAGTGCCCAGGACACATTGTCCATTAAATCCCTCATCAGACAAACCCGAGGGAGCGCAGGGTTGGACATCTGTGCCTCTGCCAGAGCAGTATTAACTCCAGAGATGGGAGTTCAAATCATTCCCACAGGAGTAAAAGGACCTCTTCCCCAAGGAACAGTAGGCTTATTACTGGGACGTAGTTCATCTACATTAAAAGGACTTATGATAAGTCCTGGGGTAATTGATCCCGATTATGTAGGTGAAATAAAAATTATAGCTAGTTCTCCAAGAGGTATATCAGTAATTTCACCTGGAGATAGAATAGCACAGTTGTTAATAATACCCAGCCTACATAATAAATTTCCTAGTCATAGTGTAGAAAGAGGTTCCAGGGGATTAGGCTCCACAGGTGTAGATTGGGCTATGTTGTCTTTAAATTTAGATTCTCGCCCAATGCTAAAACTAAATATTCAAGGTCATGAGTTTAATGGGCTACTGGACACAGGAGCTGACCTTAGCATCATATCTCGTCAAGAATGGCCAAAACATTGGCCATTACAACAAGCCACTCAAACGCTTCGAGGCCTAGGAGTGGCGACTAATCCCCATAGAAGTTCTATGATATTAGATTGGAAGGATCCTGAAGGATGTGAAGGAACTATACAGCCATATGTATTGGATCATCTTCCTATAAATTTATGGGGACGAGATGTCCTAGATCAATTAGGTTTGACGTTAACAAATAATATCAATCCTAATGTGCCCACTACTAGAGCTAGACAAGGCTTTAGGAAAGAAAAAAGATTAGGAAAACAAGGGCAAGGTATAGCAGCACCAGTACAAATAGATCAAGGAACAGACAGACATGGGTTGGATTTTCAGAAAGGGCCACTGAGACAATCAAAATTACTTGGAAATCAGAAAGACCAGTGTGGGTTCCTCAGTGGCCCCTGACTAAAGAAAAGATACAAGTAGCCCATGATCTGGTCAAACAACAATTAACGGAAGGACATATACAACCTTCCATATCTCCCCATAATACTCCCATTTTTGTCATCAAAAAGAAATCTGGTAAATGGAGATTATTGCAAGATTTAAGAGCCATTAATAATGAGATGGTTGTTATGGGACCTGCTCAATCAGGGATTCCTCAATTGTCTGCTTTGCCAAAAACCTGGCATGTTTTAGCTATAGATATTAAAGATTGTTTTTTTTCAATTCCAATTCATCCCGAGGATAGTCCACGTTTTGCATTTACTATCCCTGCATTAAATCATGAAGGTCCTGATCAGAGATATGAATGGAAAGTACTCCCTCAAGGGATGGCTAACAGTCCAACTATGTGTCAAATATATGTTAACAAAGCAATCCAGCCACTTAGAAATCAAAATCCTGAACTACAAATATTTCACTATATGGATGATGTATTATTGGCACATAAAGATAAAAACATATTGCTGGAATGTTATGCCACACTTACAAACTTATTAAAAAATTATAATCTAGAGATAGCAATAGATAAAGTACAATTAAATTTTCCAATTAATTATTTAGGAGTTCTATTATCCTCAACCATGGTCCGTCCACCAAAAATTCAAATACGAGTAGATCAACTCAAATCACTTAACGACTTTCAAAAGTTATTGGGAGACATAAATTGGATAAGGCCTTATCTAGGTATACCAACAGGAGAATTGGGACCTTTATTTGATATTCTAAAAGGTCCATCAGATCCAAATTCACCCCGCATGTTAACTCCTAAAGCAAGAAAGGCATTAAAAATTATTGAAACATATATGGAAAACATACATTTGGATAGAATTGATATAAGTTTGCCTTTATTATTTATTGTACTACCAACAAAAAATATTCCTACAGGAGTATTTTGGCAAGAAGGTCCATTATTGTGGATACATTTACCTTATTCTCCTAACACTATTCTTACTAGGTATCCTGAGGCTGTAGGACAATTAATACTCAAAGGAATAAAAGCAGCGAAGGGAGTGTTTGGAATTTCTCCCAATAAAATTATTACTCCATATACTATGGATCAAATTGATGAGTTAGCTAATGAGTTAAATACTTGGGCAATAATCATGTGTAAATCTAATGTTTCATTTGATAATCATTTACCATCTAATCCTTTGTTGTCTTTTTGGTCTAAGCATCCTGTAGTTTTTCCTAAAATGACAAGAAAAACACCTATCATGAATGCTCCAAATATATTCACTGATGGGTCAAATAATGGTACAGCAGCAGTAGTTACCCCTGATCAAACTTTTACATTTTTAGTACCCAAACAATCAGCTCAAAAGGTAGAGCTTAATGCAGTTTTACAAGCTTTTGTGATGTTTAAAGATTCTGTATTTAATTTATTTTCTGATAGTCAGTATGTAGTTAATGCTATAGTATCTCTTGAAGATGCTGGTAGGATTTCCCCTTCTTCTACTGTTTTCTCTTTGTTTTCCACTATACAAAGTCTAATCTGGGACAGAAAAGATCCATTCTTTATAGGACATATTAGGGCACATACAGGATTGCCTGGAGCCCTTAGTTTAGGCAATGATTTAGCAGATAAAACTACACATGACATACATATTTTCTCTACATTTGAAGAAGCTACAAATTTTCATAAAAGGTTTCATGTTAATGCTAATACTTTACAAAAGCGTTTTAAAATAACTAAGGAACAAGCCAGACATATAATAAAACAATGTCAAAATTGTGTGACATTTTTACCACAAGTTAATCTTGGAGTCAATCCTAGAGGACTGATACCTAACCATATTTGGCAGATGGACGTCACACACTTGCCAGAATTTGGAAAATTAAAATATTTACATGTTACAGTCGATACTTCTTCCGGATTTCTGATGGGCTCCCTTCATGCCGGAGAAAAAACTAAAGATGTTATAGCTCATTGCTTACAAAATTTTGCCACTGTGGGCGTTCCTAAACAGTTAAAAACCGATAATGGTCCTGGCTATACCTCTACCTCTTTTAAACAATTTTGCTCATCCTTTGGTATTACTCATATAACAGGAATCCCATACAATCCACAGGGACAAGGCATAGTTGAAAGAGCTCATCAAACTATTAAAACATACTTATTAAAGCAAAAAGAGGGAATTGGAAGGGGGTATATATCCCCCAAAGATAAACTTAAAATAACGCTTTTTACTCTAAACTTTTTAAATTTGGATTCATCAGGACTTAGTGCTGCGGAAAGGCATATGTATCCAAAAAATGTACATAAGCCTAAAGTACTTTGGAAAGATATTCTAACAGGACAATGGAAAGGTCCTGACCCAGTGATTGTCTGGAGTCGGGGGTCTGTTTGTGTTTTTCCACAGGGAGAACAGCAGCCCATTTGGATTCCAGAGAGATTAACTAAAACAGTTTCTACAGATAGAAAAGAAGATGATTTGACTCAAATCCATAACAGTTGATATCCAGAACTCCAGCTTGGCCATTCTTACATCTGCGACAGTGATTAACCAGGATGCTTTTTTCAATAGCTATTTTATTATTGCATTTTTCCACATCATAAGGTTCTATTTTTATTTTTTGAGCTCATACAAACCTAGGTTAATGTTTTTCTGATCAGTTTTATTTTTTGACTGTGGAGTTTTTAAACATTGCAATGGAGATTTCACCTAGGTAAAGCTACAAGGCCTTTACTATTTTCTTATGTGTTGTACGTTTGTGTACACTCTTGTGTTTTGTGTTGTATGTCTGTATGTGCGTATGTCCATATTTCTTATATGAGGAGCGCTCATGAAAAAATGGATCCGAATTATTATTATTTTTTTTATTCATGTGATTTAAATGGTTTAATTTAAATTATGTAAACAGCTGTTAAGGATTGTTTTTAAAGGTGGTTAACAGATCTGTTTGTTTACTAGTTTAAATTAGGTAAAAAGCTGTTAAGGATTGTTTTTAAAGTAGGTTAACAGATCTGTTTGTTTACTTTCACCTTTCCTTTTCATTATATTTAATAATTCTTTTCAGGATAATGTCTCTTTAGCATCATTGCCAGAATTCCTATCTCCATCCCAGTGCCGGTGAAGAACTCAACAAGTAATGCTCAATCAAAGAGTCAACTTACTTTGGGAGGAAACGGATTTTGGGAGGAAATGGACATATTGATAGATTCCTCTGCTTTGAACTGCTTGCAGAACTTGCCTGGACTATGTAACTATCGTTTGGTGCAGCGAATTGTGGTAATGCTGGCATATCTTTGCTGATGGTGTCACTAGTGATGCAATTTTTTCCTTGCCAGCGCACCCCATGTTAATTGTGGTAGTGCTGACATATCTTTGCTGATGGTGTCACCAGTGATGCAATTTTTCCCAAGGAGCCGTCAATTGGCTTGGTGTCGTGGCATTTCTGTATCCTCCTCCCTTCTGCTAGTGATGGTCTAAAATTTGGGGGCCAATGGCTTATGCTGGACCGGTAGTCAGTGACGGGTATGATCCAATTGCAGTGGTATCAACCTAAGACAGGAGGCTGACGCCTAAAGGTCAGTTTTCCGATGACGGGTAAGAACCATATGTTGAATTGGACAACCTACCAGGCACGGTCCATAAGCCACATTAACCTCACTCCCCCACTGGCACCAAGGCCAAATTTGGGGGCCACAGAGGTGAGGCAAAGAACCTCACCCCCCCACTGGTGCATAGACCTATCCACAAGTATGGCTGTATGCTGGACCGGTAGTCAGTGACGGGTATGATTCAATTGCAGTGGTATCAACCTAAGACAGGAGGCTGACGCCTAAAGGTCAGTTTTTCCCATGACGGGTAAGAACCATATGTTGAATTGGACAACCTACCAGGCACGGTCCTTAAGCCACATTGCTTGTTGTTTAATTAATCAGAAGGGGGGAGATGCTGGGAGCCATTAGCCAAGTAGGTATGACAATTTCCTTGCCAGCGTACCCCATGTTGCAGTGACATTGAATGTACTTAACCTTGCTCAAGGACCAAGGCAGATTAGGGTGTTCCCGGTTTTAAGATAATCTTGTTTAGGGCATTCCCAGTTTAGGTTCCAGGTTTAAGGTTTAAGATTATTCCTGCTGGGAATAGGGCGTATCCTGCTGCCTGAGTTCCCCTTGAGTTCTCACGGGATTCAGACAGTATATTTTGGAGATAGAAGCCCAGTGGAGGTGGATTTGGGCAGAGAACGTGGATTTGGGCAGAGAACGTGGATTTCCCCAGAACGTGATTGTAGACGGCTGGTGTGAGTTCGGGAATAAAGAGTTGCTGTTTGAATCTACAAGCTGTGTGGTGGCTCGTGATTGTGTGCCCAGCCAGACTGCGGCATTTGTGCCCAGCCAGACTGCGGCACAGACAGACATACAAATGAGAAAAATCCAGGTCCTGGTGGTTCACTAACAACCCTGCTAGAGAGGCAGTGACACATAATAAGCTCTGCTTGTTTATTATATAGGTATAAACATCAAAAGGATTTATTATGAGAAAGTTTCTCCAAGGTAAGCAGAACCAAGGTCATGAGTATGAGCATCCCAATTATGATTATGTTTACAGCTTGCACCCATAACTTCCTACCCCAGAGCAGCTGGCCCTCTGAACCTCAAGAATTGAAT
The DNA here is from genome assembly GCF_021218885.2 of Marmota monax. Lineage (NCBI taxonomy): Eukaryota > Metazoa > Chordata > Mammalia > Rodentia > Sciuridae > Marmota > Marmota monax. The sequence continues at coordinate 5,783,436 of NW_026692947.1, forward strand.
AGCTCCATGGCTAACACAGAACCTCCTATTGAACAGGGCAGCACCATCGCTGAGCAGTCTCAAATCAAGGCCCATCATCACTGGGCAGTGCCAAATCCAGGCCTTCACATCGAGATTCCAAAGAGAGGCCTCTGTCATAGGACAGTTCAAGACTCATAATTCTGTTAAGGTCCTGACACTTCACAAATGTCCCATCTCCATCATATTCAGAGTTAGGGCTGCAATGTACAAATTTAAGGGATGGGGATACATTCAGTCCATTACATGATTATTGGTCTTCTTAAAGCAAATGAGAACAATCTGAATTATTCTGTAACTTATAAAAGAGTTTTGATTAAGATTTTAACATTAAAAAAAAATTCCCTGGGCTGGGGATGTGGCTCAAGTGGTAATGCGCTCACCTGGCACACGCGGGGTGCTGGGTTCAATCCTCAGCACCACATAAAATAAAATAAAGATGTTGTGTCCAATGAAAACTGAAAAATAAATATTAAAAAATTCTCTCTCAAAAAAATAATTCCCTGAACTTCTCTGAAGGTAAAACAAACTTTGGTTGTTTGAGAAACAAGAAATATTCAAGGACTTAAACTTAAGAAGAATGATAGAAATAATGATGCCACCTAACTAAATACTTTTAAACAGTTGTCAAACATTCCAGAATGGTTCTCTGACCTGAACCTTTCCTTTCCTTCTGTCATCTCTCCCTCTGTCATTGTCTTGGGGACTGGAATAAAAATGCAATTTAATATATTGTTAAAATTGTCATGAAAGGAGAGGAAAAGTTCTCACAACAGTCCGCTTCCTTTTCAATCCCTTATGTGATAGGCTATATTAGTGTTCTTTTATATATTTTATTGGTGCATTATAATTATACATAGTAGTGGGATTCATTGTTACATATTCATATATGTACACAATATAACAATATAATACAGTCATTTCATGTGTTCATATCTTTTTAACACATAAGAACCATTGAACCACTCTCAGATCTTCTTTTCTTTTGGACAAAAAGACAACTCTTTTCTCAGCAAGGACAAAATGCTAGTATGTTAGAAAAAATTAAATTATGTGACTGGACTCATTCTTTTATTTTGACAAGTGGTTTAAGAATTATTTCAATTAAATAGGCTGACACTGAAACAAAATTGAAACATTCCAAATGTGAACACAAATTGCACCCATTTATTGAACATGGGTATTACATTTTAGTGTCAAATAAATTTAAAGCATTTTAAAAGCACTTTACCAGTTCAAACTGCAATTGAATGTGTAGCTGATTTTGTAAAACTGCTGAGTAAATTTGGACATGAAAATATTCTCCAAAACTATCTAAAGAGAAAGAAGATTTTATGTGATTGAATGTCTGTTCCTCAAGAAGTGAAGGTAGTGTTGTTGTTACCTTGGGTTTTATATGGCATATTGTGGGAAGTCTGGACGTTTTGTTGTTGTTTGTTAAAGAAATCACCACTTTAATATAATGATGAATAGCATGCTGGGAGGAAAGAAAAAGAGGTAGAGAAATCAAGAGAAGGAGAAGGAGGGCCACGTTGGAAGGCTCTGGGGCTAGCCACAGCATGGTGGCTTTCCCCCAGGCCAGAGTCAGCACGTTTCAACAGAACCAAACTCTGGTCAGTGTTTGGTAATTGTTTTCATTTGTAATTTTAATCACATTTTTATTTGCTCTGCATTTTCTTCTTGGCGCTTCTAATTATTGACACAAGGAACAACTTGGTCAAATTTGTGCGATTCCTTGTACCTGACAGGACTTTATGTTTATCTTTTACAGCCAGGGTATGAGAAAGAGATATTTAAGATGCAGTGGGTAGAGATGGAATTTTCCAGTCCTTGAAATGGGCAAGAGGATAAGCAATATGTATTCTTTTACTTTTAATTTAGTTTGACTAATTTTTCCCAGCACATTTTGCCCCTAAGAAATAGGAGGGGGAAATTACTTTACCTTGGATCTCTGTAAATTCCAAACTTCTTTGGCTGTAATTAAGAGAAATTTTGAACACTGGTCCAGATTGATAAGTGTCTTAATTTGATTTTTTTTCTCCACATTGAGATAAACCTGACATACTTGTCAGAGGGCCTGTAGCCTCCTTGGCTTGCTTCCACTTTCTTTCTACAAATTTCCCTTCCTGTATATCCAAATATTGTAGGTCTTTTCCATTTCCTCAAGACCCCCAAATTCTGAACAACATTTTCTCCATTTCCTTAGCCAGACTGTGAAGAACAGGCTTGTCTCCTCCTCTGTTCCAAACAGCATGACCCTGTTCTTAACTGGAGCAAAAACAAGCTCAAACCTTAGCCATTAAGTAGCAAGTGTAAAAAGAATCAAATAATTCTTAAAAATGCAAAACCAGCAAATTATTCCATATCTGTATCTAGGGCATGTGCCTCCAGGTTCATGGAGCCAATACCTGGGTGTCAGAGGAAAAGCTTGCATTTTTAGTTTAGGAAAGTTTGCTTCATGTTACATAGAGGTTTTTGAAGGCTATCAGAAAAAAATTCTCCATGAAGGGAAGCCTAGACAAAAATTTTACCAAATATGAAATTTCACTTACAAATAAAATCAGTCTCCTCAAAAAGTACATAGCTGGTTTGCCTTTAGGATAGATCTGCATTTTGTATACCTGCTAAATGCTAACAAGCTTTCTCGCTTATTCATTTAGCTGCTAAGGCCACACAATCACATAACATGCAGAGCCTGGAAACTGTTTGTTGGCGGTAGTGATTTGTAGCAATCACTGGACATGATAACGTGCCAGTTTCAAACCTAGGTTTTAAGCTGTCACTCAGGTTTCCATGTGACCTCTTAAGTTTCTGACATTCCACGGAAGAGCCTGTGAGACAGCCTGCTGATTCCAGGATGAGAGCCATGTGGAGCAAAGCCTTCCATGCCAGCCCAGTCAACCCACAGATGTGGAAGCTAAATAAATGCTTATTGTTCTATGGAACCGAGAGTTTGCAAGCCTTTGTTACACAATAGCTAGGCAATGAAAACGGCTTTAAAATAATAAATTGCATTATATTCTCCACATATAAATGTTGTGTTGCATGAACACCTTGTGCTTGCAAGTTCTTTATTGTTGAATTTTGTTTGCTTGCTACATCTTTCCTACTCTCCTTGCCATATCCTCCCCTCCAATGCCCATGTAACTGATGTTACGAATCTAGGTTTTATCTTTCTTTAATTTTCTCCATATCCATATGTGTTAGTTAGCTTTAAGTCACTGTGACCGAAATATCTGACGAGAACAATTTTAAGGAGGAAAAAATCATTTGGGGCTCAGGATTTCAGAGGTTCAGTCCACGATCAGCTGATCCCTTTGCTCTGGGTGCGAGGTGAAGCAGAACATCATAGCATGAGGATACAGCAGAGCAAAGCTGCTCAGTTCAGGTCAGCCAGGAAGCAGAGACGGTGATTGGGGCATCAGAGACAAAATATAGATCTCAAAGGCACACACCCAGAGGCTTATTTCCTCAAGCCACACCCTACCTGCCTTCAGTTACCACTCAGTACAGTTTCCCTTTCAAATTATTAATCCATCAAAGGGATTGATCCATTGATTAGTTCATAGCTCTCACAAGCTAATCATTTTACCTGTGAACATTCCTGCATTGTGTCACACATCAGCTTTGGGAGGATATCTCATATCCAAACCATAATACCATATAACTACACATAAACCTGCAAAAAAAAAAAAAATATATATATATATATATATATATATATATATATAGTTGTTTGTTTGTTTGTTTTTACAATGAATAAATATATTATATATACTTTACAATGAATATATATATTCATTGGTTGTTTTTACAAAAATGGGATAAGATTGCAAATAAACATCATAAAGGAGAAGTGCAGGCTGATACACATGCATATGATAGAAGGATACAAATATTTCTCAGGGTCATAAAAGACTTCCTTCCCCAGGGAAGTAATCTTTAAGCTGCACCATAAAATTATTATTATGGGCTGAACTATGTCCCCCCCCCAAAAAAATTCATAAATTAGCTCAGAAAATTCACTCTCAACAAAATAAAAGGTAGCAAAATTTTGTAACTGTGCTGGTTTTCTATTGCTGCTTTAAAAAATACACAAATTTAGTGGCTGTAAACAACACACATGTTGTTTAAACCCACAGTTTCTGTGAGTCAGGAGTCTAGGGGAATGGCTTAGCTAGATTCTTTGAGAGGCTACAATCAAGGTGTTATGTGGGCTGTGTTTTCATTGAAAGGCTCAACTGAGGAAAAACCTGCTTTCTAGCTTATTCAGATGATTGGCAGAATTCATTTATTTGTGCCCATAAGAGTAAGGGCCACAACTTTTTGCTAACTAGAGGCTAGAGTTCACCTGTGTTTCTTTGCCATGCTGGTGTCCTTAATATTATCATTTACTTCACCAAGCCCAAAAGGAGAAGCTCTAAAGTGAGTCTATTGGCAAGTTGGTCTTTAATATAATATAATATAAACACAGGAGTGACATCCCATCACCTTTGTCTTATTCCATTGGCTAAAGGCAAGTCACAAATTCCATCCACATTCAAGAGAAGGGAACTACACAAAGTCATTAAAGGTAGAAGATCATGGAAGCCACATTACAGTCTCTCTGCCACACAGGTAAAACCTTCCTCATCTATGAATTAGGATGCACACCTTTTCTTGGTATTCCACTGATCAATTTTATCAGTGTGTCTGACTTCTGAAAATAAGCCACCAGATGACTAGTGTTTCTTTCTCCTTACCTTGGGCTTCCTATGGCTTGAAGTTGCTTTTGCTTCCTTTGTTATAATTTCATTCAAATCAACAACATTTGTTGGATACCTTCTAAGTAGTAGTCTTTGCAGAGGTTGTATGAGGTCCAACCACTTCTATTTTTAGAGGATACTGCTATACTTAAAAATTTGGAGAAATTAGCCATAACATTTACAACATTGTTGTATGCTTTAAGTGGAAATTTTAGAACTAAAAAGAATACCTAAAATTAAAAAATAAATCACTGGGTAGACTTTACAGCACAAAGATAAGACAGGAAAGAATCAGTTAATTTCAAATTAGATCAATGGAAATTATCCTATCTGAAAACAGAAGGGAGAAATTATAAATTAACAGATTTTTAGGAACCTGAGGGATAATATCAACAGGGTTGACACACAGAAATGGGAGTCCCAGAAGGAAAAGAAGAGTGAATGTGGTAGAATAAAATGTGTAAGAAATTTATGGCAACAAAACTTTCCAACTATGATGAAAGGCATATATTAACAGATTCAAGAAAACTCAATAAGGAAAAACAACAGAAAGCCATGTCTAGATATAGCCCAGTCAAGCTGCGTAGGCAGTTCTTGACAGTGACCACACTTTGGCTCATATCCTTGTGCAATCCTCTCTCCATGAATGTGATTTGAACCTAGTGACTTGCTTCTAATTAATAGAATACAGCAAAACTAATAGGACATACACTTCCAATATTAGGTGATATAGTAGACAGATATTGGCCATCTTGCATGTACTTTTAGTATACCTTGGTACCTCTTTCAGAAACAATAAGGTGGCACACGTGCATCAGTCCAGATCCAGTTAAAAGAGGAACTACCAAAATTATTTCAGATAGAATTTCACATAAAGGATTGTGAAAGGATTGAGAACTAAAAATGCAAACACGGAAGCTAAGGTATTGAAGTGGCACCCCCTTTCTCCACAGAAAAGCCCTCTTCACCATGGCTGATTTAAGACTGTCAGCAAAAGAGTCTCTGCAAAAGAATCCATTGTAGATAAACTTCCTATTTTCATGTCGCCCTGCTTACTTGGCCACTGGCCAAGAAGATACCAGCACTCCAGGTGCTGGACACCCCCTTACTAGTTTTTCACAAACGTATCCAGTATAGTACTTTGTAGAACTGTGCAAACAAGGTCTTTGGCCTTGAGCTGAGCTTCACAGAGATGTCTACATTTTTAAGATAAGTTACAGATGGGCCCATGGTAACAGCTGGCAGGGGGAGGAAAGAAAGGGGAGATGAAGTTCTCCCCTTCTCAGGTGTTGTCCTTGAAGAGTTAACTTGCCCAGAACAGTGAAAGAAAAAGCTGCTTTTGTGTGAACTTCTGCAGACTGTGAACTTCTGAGTCCCTCCCCTTACACGCTGGGTATAAAACTCTGAAACTCCCTGAACTCGGGGTTCAGGGGATTAATTGATTACAGCAAAAGCTGTACCCTCTGGACCTGGCTGCAGCCAAATAAAACTGTTTCCTGCTATCTTCGGTGCCTTGCCTCGTTTGTCCTTACAACATTTTCACAAAGATTGTCACAGTAAGAAGCAAGTATAATCTGAGGGCCGGAGGAACAATAGGGAGATATTGATAACTATAAAATGTTGAGGCTTGAAATGGGAACCTTATGGAGAGGAACAGTCCTTCCAAGAAGGATACTGGTCAGCTGGCATCAGTATCTCTGAGTTGGCACAGTAAGGTAATAAGGGAAAACAGCAAACAGCAACATTGGTGCTACAGCAACCAATTTTCACTGTCAAGCTGAAGAACCATTCGCCTTGATGAAAATAAAGAGGAAGGAGCAAGTTCTTTTTCCTCCAGCCTTCTAATCTTCTTCTGACAGCCATATTGCCAACCTAAAAGTAAGCAGCTGGCAGGAAAATAAAGAAAGTAGCTTGTGGAGTCCAGCAACACAGAGCAGAAAATAGAAAAAATAGAATGTTGGCACTAAAGAAGAAATTAGCTAACAAAATGTGAAAAAGCAGATCAAAATCACAGAAGTAAAGACAGTGGGAAGTTGAGAAGCCAGGAATACATGGATGAGCTCCTTTAAGTGGAAGGATAGGCAGGACAAAGTAATGGTACTGTATTCAATGAGTGGCTTTCTTTACCTCTAACTTTTGACAATGTGGTAATTCACAGAAGATTCTAACAGTGAGTGAAATATGCCTTTAGGTCTGTGCTTACTTGTTCATGTTATAGTTGAAAAATCGGGACAATTTTAAATATTCTATGATGCTTTACCCTGCCCCCAGTTTCTCCAACAACCTTGTCTGGACTCCTTCTTCTGATGTTCCATTCTAGAAACCTCAACTCTGGAGCATCGGTTACCTTGATAAAAATCCAACAGTAATTGCAAAAAGAGCCTGAAGCTAGTTCAAAATAGATGTCATAAAAGTCATGCACTTTATCTATACACAGTATATTTGAATTTATTACACTTAATACTTACTTATCTGGTTTCCCTTAGCAACCAGGCAGGAGTGGCTGAACAGAGAGGAAAAGAAAAAAAAATGTTACCTCATTCTGGCTGTTTCAAAAAGTCACCATGGAGAAGAGAGGTGCCAATAAGAAAGAAGACATTATCCCTACCAAAAACAGAATAGCAGTATGAAATGTGGAAGTACTTGACCCTACAAACCATACAATTTCAAAAGCATTGGTGAGGGAGAACATAGCACAACTGTCAATTAAGATAGCACAGCAGCCTGGAAGTATTCAGGGGTTGAGCTCTACCTTGCCTCATCTCTTTGGGAAATGTCATTTTTAAAACAGACTAGAACAACCATGTGTCTGCTGTTTATCACCACATGCCTGATGTCTGGAACAAGACGGACAAACAGTGAATCATGGATAACCACATTGATGCCAAATCACAAAAAGTATTTAAAATTGTGATCAATATATTCTAGTGGAAAATGCAGAGATTTATCAATTACATTTTGAAAAGTCATTGTTATAATAAGCACTGAAGACTATGCTATAGAAGGTAGGTCCAGAGTTACTTAAGAACAAAAATGCACCAAAGCAGTCTACTGCCCTAATTTTCAGTAGGCACAAGGTGAGCATATGGTTCAACATTCTTTACTTAAGGAGGAGCTGTATTTAGATTTTATATATCTCCATATAGATTAGTTATCTATTTGGGCCTTCTTATTTTATGACTAATCAAAATTCTTCTGTTGGGACTGATGCATTGAAAGAGATAGATACATAATGAGCAGTTATGAGATTATCCCACAAGTGGAGAGGGCAAAAGAGATGCTTTAAGAACAATTTTGAAACTCATCTACTATTTGGTATAACTAGAAGATGCTAACGATGTCTAATAAATAGCAACTGGAAATGGCATAGTGTCGCGACCCCTTGCCCGCAAGGAAGATGCAACTCAGGAATCTTCTTTCAGCAGTTTATTCAGGCCCTTGATATTTTTTCTTCTCTCTCTCTGATGCCCCTCCCAGCCTTAATAAAGCATCCCAAGCCCCAATGCAAAGCTGCCGCGTGGAGCTTTCTCACAGGGTGGTGAAAAATCATGTGCCAACTCTCCCAGATAAGGAGTTGTTTGTCACAGACCACAGCGGAGCCAGCGTCATCTTGTAATGGCGACCATAATCTGCAGAAACGGCAGAAGCGGCTCACCACAGTTCCCCGTTTCTGTTTTCTTAAAACAATACAGGCGAGAGTAGAGGTCCTATCCCACTGTGCAGAAGTGGCTGCATAGTATGGCTCAGTCCTAAGGAGGCGCCTTCCCCAGATCTGAGGCCATATCAGCCGACGCCTTTTTTCGTGGGGCGGGGCGTGGACGCGTCTAACCCGCATGCAATAGGACATGCTCTCCTTGAGGTCCACGTCAAGGATCACTCAAGTGCAGTGCCTTGCCTCGCATCCTGTATCGTGATGATGGTGGACGAAGGGGGATAGCTGAGGCTGAACTGTGGCTGCTTATAAGGACAAACAAGTTGACAGCACTCTGAAAGAAAGGCACAGACTTCAAGGCGATAGAAAAGTACTAGTGTGGAAACCCATCTGCGTGCAATGGCAGTAAGACCGGCAGAGTGCAAGGGCTTTCCAACACTAAGAGAATAACAAGGAAAGTCATGTCAATCCCAGTGCAATGTTATAATAACTTGGGGTGTAACGACCATGACAAAGGTTTACTGCTTAAGATGCGTAAGCCAGACTTGAGGCGAGTTGCCATTTTCTAAAGCTGCAAGAGCTTGTATGATCATAGCCTTTTCTTGTGCATGGCGAGTTTTAAGGCGACAGAGAAGCCACAAACAAAGTACAACACTGAAGCAACACATAGCACCAAAAATGCCCACTCCCACCCATTCCTTAAAAAAGGAAAAGGCAGAGGATAGCCAACTGGTGAATTGACCCAAAGTCACTGGTTCGACACGGGTGCTATTCAAAACAGCAATCCGAGTTAGTTGAGACTGGATCAAGTTTTCTGCTTCCATGGACCAGGTTCCGGATAGATACTCTCCGATGATGCGGGAGGCATTTCTGGAATCATAAAATCTGACAGAGGTTATACATAAATGTGCATGTTGATCAACACAACCCAAATGTACTAGGTCAGACAATTCCTCAACTTGAGCTTGAAGCAGATCTATCCTTTGATTAGCAGCCAGAATCCCAGATAAAATGTGTTGATTAATTCTACTTTGAGATTCAAGTATGGTGGATGTTTGTTGAATAACCTGATTAATAGTGGCAGCAGTTTGTACCTGGCTGGCCATGGCTACTCCAGCTATAACTGCTGCAGCAGCAGACACTGCCACAGCTGTCACTATAGCTGCCGTAATTCCAAAATCTCTACGGGCTCTAATCAGTTCAACAATAGGAAAAGATTCTGGATCTGCAGTAACCGGGATCGGGACAAAGGTTGGAATTTTCATAACCACTGCCGTAGTCCAGGAGCCATTCCAACACTCAGACAAATAACATGTAGTATTAGAACAATTAAGCATCCCCTGTGATGTAACATTAGCCAAAAGAAACAGGAACGGAGATTGGAGACAGACTGCTGCGGAGGGTAATGTAGCATTAAACAATTGTGAATTGTGTGAAGTAATTTTAAGTCTCCTACCTCGCTCCGAGTCTTGGGTACTGCCAGAAACATTAAACAGCCAACTTTGGACTCCTAATATTTCCCTGGGGAAACACAAGCACGGACTATACTAGCCCAATCTGAGGGAGTCATGCAAAATCTAGTAAGTCCCTCCACCTGAGTGAGAGTGAAAGCGGCATCTATGCCATAAGTGCGGACAGATTCTGCCAAGGTTTTAATTATCTTAAAGACTAAAGGCTCATGATATCTTCCCCTGTTATTGTCCTGAAATACAGGGTATGCAAGTCCCATATCTGTATTAACTGTCCTCCAAACTTGTGCATGAAAAGATCTCCCGGAACCTTGGCTCCCCCCCACATACGGAGGTGGGGCAATCGGCACCATATCTTCTTCTAGATATTCTACCTCCTCCTCCTCAGAGTTTTGTTGACCAATGTTAACTCCCTTCCCCTTCTTACAGTAGGCCTGCGTGCCCTGTGTCTCCTTTTTCTTCTTTTTCATTTTTATCTTATGTAGTTGTTGTAACAATATATCAAGGTCCTCAGAACTCTCTGAGTCGCTTGTGTTCTCAGGCGTTTTTAATTCGGTCAAGTCTGGGTAGAGCCTTCTCCTATTTTTATCTTCAGGCTCTTTTGCCTTCTCACTACTGTTACTTTTAATACTCTCTGCCACTTCACTACATGATCCTTCAGATTTTTCCTCATGCAGCTGCTCAAGAATAGCTTGACCCTCACTTACAGCTTCCTGGCATTTACCGTCTGTTATACATCCTCTAACTAACTTCCAAAGTGGTATAATGCCACCCTGCAAGGTACCTTGCTCATGAGCGAAATCTAGATCTTTCCCTAATTTGTCCCAGCTAGGAATCGTAAGACTCCCTGAAAAAGCAAACCAAGGAGCCGCTATATCAGCTTCTCTTAAAAACATCTGCAAAGTACTCTGCTTTATCTTAAGTCCTTTTGAATGTAACGACCCATCTAGGGCCAACAAAATTGGGCTTGAAGAAGCAACGCCCATAATGTTTTTAGAGCTATAAAGAAAGTGAAAGTATAAAAGTCCCCGCTCTCTTCCTTTTACAGGGGAGCGTTCCATTCTATGAATTCCCCGCTCTCTTCCTTTTACAGGGGAGCGTCCCTGTCGTCACAACAACAAAAGAAGCACAAAAAACAAAAGTGAAATGACACAACAAAAGAAACACAGAAAACAAAAGCGAAAGTACACAGTGCAGCTGCAATAAAATGTAATGCTCTCTCTTTCTTTACAGAGGAGCTGCCCCGCTTTGATCGCGGATCCCACTTACCTGGGACTAACCCCGCTTTGATAGCGGATCCCACTTATTGGGACTAACCCCGCTTTGGTCGCGGATCCCACTTACCTGGGACTAACCGGTGCACCACCCCTGACTGCTGAAAGTTCTGGTTCCCGGGTCTCGGCACCACTTGTCGTGACCCCTTGCCCGCAAGGAAGACGCAACTCAGGAATCTTCTTTCAGCAGTTTATTCAGGCCCTTGATATTTTTTCTTCTCTCTCTCTGATGCCCCTCCCAGCCTTAATAAAGCATCCCAAGCCCCAATGCAAAGCTGCCGCGTGGAGCTTTCTCACAGGGTGGTGAAAAATCATGTGCCAACTCTCCCAGATAAGGAGTTGTTTGTCACAGACCACAGCGGAGCCAGCGTCATCTTGTAATGGCGACCATAATCTGCAGAAACGGCAGAAGCGGCTCACCACAGCATAGTTCTTTTAACATCAAAAGGCTATATAATTATTGTGTTTTGAGTATGGTTTGAGTGTCCCTCAAGGGTAACTGTGATTAAAGTCTTAGTTTCTAGGGAGGTGGTGGAACTCTTAGGAGGTAAGGCCTAGTGTGAGGTCCTTAGGTCATTGGGGGCATGAAGTAGTTCATGTGTGATTTGGGGGGAGTTCTCCTTCAATCCCTTCAATTCTCATGAGAGGATTGTTACAAAAGAAGCAAGCCTGACCACTCACATCCTCTTTCCTCTTCTTGGATGGATATGTGACCACTTCTAACATATTCCCCCATCATTGCCATTCATCATTCTCCATCACTCACCAAGGGGTCATCACCATAATCAAGCCAATGCAAACATCATATTCTTGAAACCACAAAACTGTGGGCTAAATAAACCTCTTTCCCTATAAAGATATCCTGTGTCAGTATCTTATTATAGTAATGAAAAAATAATTCACTTATCTTTAGACTTCTCCACTTAAAGTTTTTTTTTTTTTAAAAAGAAGCTCTTATCAATCTAGTACTTTTATCAAAAGCAACTATAAAGTTAGATAAGATTTTTTAAAAGATGGTTATTTGAAGATATTAAAAAATAACCAAGGTGGCCAGACAGGGAAGTCAAGAACTCCAATGACAGGGAAACATATTGGAATATACCAGACATTCCCCACAAATTTCTCCTGTCAGGATGTTTTCCATTTGCTGGTGGGAGGTAGAGGCACAACAGAAAGCACTCCTCAAGAGCTTCAAATAATCTCATGGTGATGAGGAGAGAAAAATTGGGGTTCAAGACAAATAGAGCAGCCAAGATCCTGGAGGGAAAAAAGCTCACAGAGAAATGACTATGACATTTTGCAAAAACTTTACCTCCAGGAATCCAAAGTATCTAGAGAATAAAGGAAGCAGATGGAACAGTAACAGTAAAAACAAACAAGCAAAAACCCACAATTGTTAAGATGTTTAAAAGATAGAGATTTGGGAAATCTCATGGAGCTCAATTGGCAAAAATTGGAGTTCAGAACTTGAAATAGAGTTGGAATATTGGACAATATGCCAAGTTGTAAGTAGAAATCTGTAAGTGAATATAGGTTAAAGAACATAATACCATCCCTCACAAAGCTTGATAGGAGCCAATGTTATCTGTCCCCAGTTAAATGCTGACAAGTAGAAAAAGTAATCCCCTTTGGAGGAAGGGTAGCATCCAGTATTTTAAAATAGTTCCATATACAATGCTCTGCATTCAATGAAAAATGTACTGAACCAAATAATTGAAAAGCAAAATAAAAACAAACAGTAGAAAGTGATTCTCAGATGACTCAAATTTTGAAGTTATCATGTATATAATTTAAAATAACTTTATTAATATCATTCCTATATTAAGGTAAAAATAGATAAAAACATAGAGAATTGTTCTAGAAGATTGGAATGAATATATATATATATATATATATATATATATATATATATATCTGGGTATAAATCCTAAAATTAAAAATTAAATGTCAGTAATGTGTAGTACTAACAACAAATTATAAACAGCAGAAGAGATGATTAGTGAAGTGAATAATATGTCAGAAGACTGAAACACAAAGATAGAAAAAAGAAATTTGTAGAATGGATTTATAAGATACAGTTTTTTAAAAGTATATATTTACTTATTTGTAAATGATAGGTGGTGTCCTAGAGGGGAAGGAAAAAAATAGGCAACACAATATTTGAAGAGATAGTGCTGAGAATTTTCCAAAATTGTTGATAGACAATAAGCCACAGATTCAACAAGCTTTAATAACCCCAAGTAGAATAAAAACAAAGAAAATTGTATCTAAATACATCATAGTAAAAATATTAAAAATTAAAGAGAAAGAAAAGATCTTAAAACCATTTGAAAATAGGGAAAGTTGCATATGTTTTAAAAAGTAACAATGAAACTGATAGGTGAGTCTTCAATAAAAAATATGGAAGCCAGAAACAATGGAATAAAATCTTTAAAGTTCTGAAAGAGAATAACAGTCAACCTACTCAGTTAAAACACACTTCAAAGGTAAAAGGTGAAAGAAAGACATTTGCATACACATAAAAAACCTGTGGGGAAGCTAATGCCAGCAGATCTATAGCCACCAAATACTCAAGAAGTTTCCAGAAAAAAAGAAAAACATTCCCTAATTAAGCTCAGTAACACAAGGTATAAAGAATTAAGAAATGGGGCTGGGGATGTGGCTCAAGTGGTAGCGTGCTCGCCTAGCATGAGGGAGGCACATGTCCTCAGCACCACAAAAAAATAAAATAAAGATATATTTTAAAAAGAATTAAGAAATGGCTAGTTCTCTCTCTCTCTCTGCACCTTCTGGTGCCATATTCCCAGCTGCTTTCCTCCACCATGCTCTTCCACCATGATGTTCTGCCTTGCATTGGACCCAGGGTAATGGAGTCAGCTATCTATGGGCTGAGACCTCTGAAATCATGAGTTCCAAAATAAACTTTTCTTCCTCTAATTGTTCTTCTCTGGTCTTTTAGTCATGGCAGTAAAACAGCTAACTAAAACAAATATAGGTACTGAGAAATGGGATTGTTGCTGTGATTAACCTGACCACATGTTTTAGAAGCTTTGGAGCTTTGGGAAATCATGGGAGGATTTTTTGAACATTTAGTGATGAAAACTGCAAAAGCTTTAGAATGTTGTAAGTGGATATTAATGGGTAATTCTTATGGGAGTTCAGAAGACCAGAATGCTGATAGGACTGTAGACAGTAAAGACAGGGATCATAAGGTTTCAGAAGAAAAAGAAGACTCTATTAAAGATTAGACTAGAGGCCATTCATGTTAAGTCAGGCTAAGAAGTTGTCTGCATTTTGTCTATGTTCTGATACATTCTGTGAGGCTGAATTTAAAGGCACTAAACTCCTTAATCTGGTGGAAGAAATTTCTAGGCAGCATAGCATTCAAACAGTGGCATGGATATTGCTGGCAGTCTTTAGCCAAATTTATTGTGATAATCAGGAGCAGAAATATTTGAGAAACTTTTAGTTTGCCCAGAAAACTCTGTGTAAAACTGGAGCTAAGGAAGACCTTGTTGTTAAAGACAATGCAACCATTAAAGAAATCTTAATGACCTTGCACAGAGACAATGAAAAAGATGGCTTAAGGGCATCTCAGGAATTAGAAAGACTATATCCATCTCAGGCTGAAGAATTTAAAAGTAAAAATTCCTTTGAGCAGAGATCAGTGGGTCAACCTACTTGCACAGAGCAGACTAGGAAGTTGTTTCACCCTGCTCAGATGGCCAGGCACTCAGAAGCTGATGCAAGCCATGGTTCCTGGAGGATTGGCTATTGCTCCAGATGGCAGCAGACCTTGGCAGCAACCATGTGGTGCTGGTTTTGCAGGATTGCAGGATACTGGAGCTCTAGGGTCATGAAGACTTCCACCTAGATTTCAAAGGAAGGCCTAGAAGGCCAGGTAAAGTGCAACAGAGTCAGAGTTCCTACAGCCGCCCAAGAGGGTGATATATGGAAATGTGAGAAAGAAGCTGAAAGTGCAGTGGAGACCCCCAAGATTAAAAAATGGCAGTACCATGGGAGGTATGCTGAGGAAAGCTCCAGAACTTGAGCAAAGACAAGCCATATGAGCTACAACCAGCAAAGTCATGGGGTCAGAGCTATACAAGCCCTTAGAGAGAACATTAGGGTGCCATATGCCCCAGATGCTAGTCATGGATCTAAAGAACTTGTTTTCCCAGATGGATTTCAGTCTTGCTTTGGTCCCATCTCTTCTTTGCATGCCCCCATTTCTCCCATTTGGAATGGAAATGTTTACTCTGTGCATTTACATATTGAATGTGTGTAAGTTGGTATTGATTTTCACAGGGGCTCATGTTGAGCGTTTGCCTTCAGTCTCAGAGGAGACTTTGTGCTTGGATGATGAACCCAGCCAAATTCCCTCTTAAGATTGGGAGCCATCTCCTCACAAAGTCATGAAAAGTTAATTTCTGTTTTACTATAAATTACTGAGATTTCTAAACTTGTTTGGTATTCCTGCCCATGCTCTGAACCCATGCCTGGGTTTCCTTGACCAGATAACAACCCTCTCTAAAACCTTAGGGGCACCTCATAAATCCTGGCTGCCCCTGACCAGACAACAACCCTCTCTGAAACCTGGGCGGTGCCTCATAGACTCTGATGTTCAGATCTGAATTTACTCCCTACCTTAAAATATCATGCCATGTAGATCATTAACCTGCTATCTGCCTTTGTATTATGCTTGTCAAAATCCTGTTGGCTGTAAGTTCTCAAGACAGCCCCCTTTGCAACTTTTTGTGCTATAAAACCTTTTTCCTAGAGAGTTGGGGGGCTGTTCTCTGGCCTGGGTTTTTGGGTGAGACAGTCACTGGCCAGCTTTTGTGTACACAACACAAGCCTGCTTTAATTTTATTTAAAATTGGAGTCAGTGGTCTTTTCTTGCATCATGGTTCAACATTGGACTTTTGGGAATCCCTGGAAATGTTAAGACTATGGAGACTTTTGGAAATAGGCTAAACGCATTTTGCATTGTGAGAGGAGCATGAGCTTTTGGGGGCCAAGGATAGAATGTGATGATTTAGATATGAAGTGTTCCCAAGAAGCTCATATGTGAGACAATGTAAGAAAGTTTAAAGGTGAATGATTTGGTTATAAGAGGTTTGACCTAATCAGTGCATTAATCCCCTGTTAGGGATTAACTTAGTGGTAACTTTAGTGGTAACTGTAGCAGTTCGGATGTAGTTGGAGGAGTTGGGTCACTGGGGATGTGCTTTTGGGGTTTATATTTGTCTGTGGTATGAGAAGTGCTCTCTCTCTCTCTCTCTCTCTCTCTCTCTCTCTCTCTCTCTCTCTCTCTCTCTCCTTCCTGATGCCATGTTTCCAGTTGCTTTCTTCCATCACAATCTTTCATCATGATGGTCTGGGCCTTACTTTGGGCCCAGAGCAATGGAGTCAATCATCTATGAACTGAGATTTCTGAAACATGAGCCCCAAAGTAAACTTTTCTTCCAATAAAAAAAATGAATAAAAGAATCAGATATATAATTAAACTAAAGGAATACTGAATATCAAACAATGATAATATCTTGCAGAAGCAAAAATATTGGTTCAAACCTAAGTAGAATTAAGATCTGTGACATTGATGACAAAAATAGGTACAAGAAGAAAAAAAAACTTTAATGTATCATTTTTCCAGAATAACTGTAAAATAAAAGCATTTTCAGTTATAAAAAAAAAAACTACAAAAGTTCAGTACAAATAAGTTCTTGGTGAAAAAAAAAAAAAACAACTAGCAGATGTTCTTTGGTAAAGTGAAAATGAGCCCAGAAAGAAGTGATAGAAACGCATAAATTGGTAAATGTTTTTATGGCTTTAAACAAGAAAGAACTGCTATGAAGGAAGGAAGGGAAAAGGGGAAATCAGAAGGGAAGAAAAAGGAAAGGGAGGGAAGAAATAGGCAAGAAAAGAAAGAAAATGAAAGTAAAAAGGGAGAAAGAGAGGGAGGGAAAAAGGAAAGAAGGGAGAGATGAACAACAATAATAAATCACTTCTATAGTGTAGATCTTAATGTCTCCCAAAGGCCCATGTATTAAAGGCTCATTCCCCAAAGTAGTGCAGTTTGCAGGTGGTAGCTCATTTCAGAGGCAAGGCCTAGTGGGAAGTCTTTGGGTCATTGACGATGTGCTTTTGAAGGGGGTGTGAGAACCCAGTCTCTTCTCTTTCTCTCTTTTATTTCTCAGTCATGAAGTGAGCAATTTTGTTCCTCTTCACATCCCTGCTGTGCTATGCTACCTCACCACATCCCCAGAGCAATAGGACACCAAAGTGAGATGGCACACAGTTGTAATTAATCTTAGATACTTGGGAGGTAAAGGCAGGAGGACTCCAAGTTTGAAGCCAGCCTGGGCTATATTGTTGTAGGGACAAACGAGGCAAGGCACCTAAGACAGCAGAAAATATTTTTATTTGGCTGCAGCCAGGTTCAGAGGGCACAGCTTTTGCTGTAATCAATTAATCCTCTGAACCCTGAGTTCAGGGAGTTTCAGAGTTTTATACCCAGCATCTAAGGGGAGGGGCTCAGAAGTTCACAGTCTGCAAAAGTTCACATAAAAGCAGCTTTTTCTTTCACTGTTTTGGGCAGGTTAACCCTTCAAGGACAACACCTGAGAAGGAGAGAGCTTCTTATCCCCCTTTTTTCCTCCCCCTGCCAGCTGTTACCATGGAGCCCAATTTGTAACTTATTTTAAAAATGTAGACATCTCTGTGAAGCCCAGCTCAAGGCCAAAGGCCTTGTTTGCACATTTCTACAAACTACTATACTGGATACATTTGTGAAAAACTAGTAAGGTACCTGGAGAGCTGGTATCTTCCCGGCCAGTGGCCAAATAAAACAGGGTGACACAAAAATAGGAAGTTTATCTAT
The DNA here is from genome assembly GCF_021218885.2 of Marmota monax. NCBI lineage: Eukaryota > Metazoa > Chordata > Mammalia > Rodentia > Sciuridae > Marmota > Marmota monax. The sequence goes on from NW_026692947.1 coordinate 5,801,477, forward strand.
ATTGAACTCTTTTGCAGAGACTCTTTTGCTGACAGTCCCAAAATCAGCCATGGTGAAGATTTCTGGAGAAGCCCAGTTAAAACTTTTCTGTGGAGAAACAGGGTGCCACTTCAATATAGCAAGACCCCATCTTAGAGGGAAAACAAAAAGTTTTTAAAAAATTTTAAATCTTTAAAAAATTTTAGGACCAACAAATCATGTACTGAAACTTCTAAAATTTTGAGCAAAAATAAACTTTTTTATTAGTTGATTATGTCAGGTATTTGTTATAAAAACACAAAGCTGATTAGCACAATTGTTAACTAGAGAAGTTTTAAAAAAAAAAAGAAACTTTGCAAAGATTCAAGATGGCACATTAGAATAAGGCTGCATTTCCAATTGCTGTATGACTCAGAATCCAAGCACCAGAACAAATGCTTCTCAGTGAAGTTTGGTGAAAGAGGGAATTCACCAAAATTCAATATCATGCAATCAGAATCTCTTCAGAGATTTCAGAGACTCAAAAATGTGGGCACATTAAACACAAAACAAGGAAGAGCACATTGTAGCCAAGCCAGTTACCACAACAGCAGTGACACTGGTTCTCAGCAGAGAAGTGGGAATAAGACAAACAGAGAGAAAAACAAAAAGAACAAACTTGGCACAGAAAAACTTGCAGATCAGAAAAGCAGCCTGAATTTAGCTAATCCTGAGGCTGCATAATGAACTGATGCCTGAAAAGTGCTCCGTATTTGTCAATTGCTAAGCAGAGATCTGAAGCAGGAGCCATTGCAAGGAGGTCAAGCTGCAGCTTCCTGCTGTGAGAGTCCAGGAGATCATAGCAAGCATGGCCATACTGTCTTGGCAAGTGCCTACTATGTGGCCTAGGGTGTGTCCAGCAGAATATGGATAAAACAGCCACAGAGCAGATTGTATCCATGTGAATTCAAGTCAGAAATACAGAGGGGCATGCAACTCACTTTCCCTTTGAGTCTAGCAGCTCATGTGACCAGCTGAAGAGAGTCAGGAAACTGAATGGGTAAGTGCAAATATATTCAGGGACTAAGCCTTCAAAGACTACTCATGGACAGCAGATTGTATGAGACTGTGGAAGGTTGACTTCCCTATCCAATGAGATCCAGACTTCCAAAAGAGGTCAGCACCTTCCTGCCCCTAGGGATGTGTTGATATAATCTCTTCAGAGCAGATACTCGGAAGAGTATCTGCTTATGGCCTGATTAGACCTAAATCCTAGAGACCAGAACTTCTCTCACAGAACTCTGCAACAGTTCCAGCCTGGGAATGCATTGATCTGGTGTGTGCAGATGAAATTGCAATTGATAATTCTTCCTATTCCATCCTACCCATACTGGTGAGAAGGGAAGCTGACAACTATTTCAATCAGCTTCAGACTTAGGACTCTCCAACTGGCATCATGGTGCCCCAAAGAGGAAGAGGTTAGCATCCCTCCCTCCCTTTCTCTCTCTCTCTTTCTCATAAATAGCCCCAAGAGGAAATAGAATAAAGGATGGTCAGGCATAGTCAGTGACCATCCATCCATCCTCATCAACAGTTTAGAGCATCTCAGTGGAGACAATTCTTTCATTTTTTTTCAATGAGAATCTTTTTTCTTCTTTTTCTTTTCTTTCTTCCTTTCTTTCTTTTCTTTTTTCCTTTTCCTTTTTTTTTTTGTGTGTGTATGTATGTGTGTTCTTGCTATGCTGACTCGTTTGGGATGTATGTGCATACACATGCTTGAGTTTTTTCTCATTCTTTTTTTTTTGCGGGGGGGGTTTAAATTTGTTTTATTTTATTTTATTTTTTTTACTCTTTTTTATTATTAGTTGTTCAAAACATTACAAAGCTCTTGACATATCATATTTCATACATTTGATTCAAGCAGATTATGAACTCCCATTTTTACCCCGTATACATATTGCAGATTCACATCAGTTCCACATCTACTTTTTTACATACTGCCATACTAGTGTCTGTTGTATTCTGCTGCCCTTCCTATCCTCTACTATCCCCCCTCCCCTCCCCTCCCCTCTCCTCCCATCTTCTCTCTCTACCCCATCTACTGTAATTCATTTCTCTCTCTTGTTTCTTTCCCCTTTCCCCTCACTTCCTCTTATATGTAATTTTGTATAACAATGAGGGTCTCCTTCCTTTACCATGCAATTTCCCTTCTCTCTCTCTTTCCCTCCCCCCTCTCGACCCTGTTTCTTATAATAATTATGTTTCCTGGTCTTTTAAAGGCTAGAGTTTTTGGCTTGTTTCTTTTGGTTTTGTTTGTTTCTATTATTTTTATTTTTCTCTTTTGTTCTTCCACTCACTAGTAGCCAAATTTTCTTATCTCATTCTCACTTTACTTTTTTCTTTTTCCTCCTCTATCCTCCCAGCTATCATTTAATATCTCTCTCTCTCTCTCTCTCTGCATTCTGTTTGTATTTTGAACATTCTGAACTTTTTTTGCCTTCCTATCATAATTTATTTTCCCTTATTTTTTTTTTACCAAAGTTAAGAACTTTTGGTTTATATAACTCCTGCCCCACCATTCATTTAGTTGCAATTATTGTACTATGGATGGCATAGATGACACCTGTGATTTACTTTAATGCCCAACTTAGCTCAATTTTTTTTTTTTGCTATTGGCAATTGATGACCCCAGCATTCCTCTTTGTGTGGTACTTATGGTTATAGATGTCATAGTAGGTATCTGGTTTTTATTTTAATGTTGTATATTAATTGCTTTAGTTGTTATTGTTTATTTCACCATTTTCTATGAGATGGTGGAAAGGGGCACTACAAGATCATGGGGTAGAGACTCTGCTGCTGAACTAAACTGAGCCAAGAGACAGCATGTCTTGCTTCATACACAAACTAACCACACGAAAACTTCAGTGATATTTTAATACAGGAATAGAAGAGACAAAACTCCCCCAAATAATGACCAGCCATAAGTTCCTGGCTAGAGTGGGTTCTCAGGTCCCACTCACAGACACCCATTCCTACAGAGACAAAGAGAGAGGAAGAGAGAAATAATTAATTAATTAGCACAAAGATGGTAGACACCGCAACTGTGAGAGGACTCAATATATGTCACTCTATGATATATTGGCAAGAGAAGACCATGCCTAAAATGATCCATGCATAGAGTGGAAGAGAAATTCATCCCAACAGATGCATAAAACCCAACATGGGAATTCAAGAAATATGAAAAAACAAGGTTACAGAGCACCTCCTAAAGTTCATAATTCACAAGCAACTGACCCAAAAGATATTGAAATAGATAAAATATCAGTTAAAGAATTTGAAATAAAGATGATAAAAATGATCAATGAATGTTAAGAGAATAGAGAAAAACAACTGAATTAATTAATGAAGTCAGTACAGGATATGAAGAAGAAATTCAATAAGGAGATAGAGATATTGAAAAAGAATTTAACAGAAATCTTAGAAATGAAAGTGTACTGTTGAAAGTCTTTCTAATAGAGTAGACCATGCTGAAGACATAATCTCAGAACTGAAAGACACAGTAGCCAGCCTTGAACATTCAGACAGTATTAAAGAAAAGAAAATGTTAAAGAAAATAAAAGAGAGAGGCAAGCTAATGGAATGAATAATCTCTTCAGGAAAATAATAAGGAAGAATTTTTCAAAGATTGAGGATGAGATGGACATCCAGATACAGGAGGTATTCAGAACCCCCAAGAGACAAGATCAAAAAAGAACCTCTCTGCAACACATTATACTTAAAATACTTAACATAGAGAACAGTATAGTATTTTAAAAACCTCAAGAGAAAAATATCAGGCCACATTTAGAGGCAAGACAATCAAATAACTTCTGACTTCTAAACACAAACTCTAAAAGCCATGACATCTTGGAATGATGTGTTCTAAGTCCTGAAAGAAAATAACTGTCAACCAAGATTTCTATATCCAGAAAACCTATTTTTCAGAATGAAAGAAGAAAGAAAACCTTCCAAGATAAGCAGAAACTAAAGGAATTCCTCACTATGAAGCCAGCACTAGAGAGAAATACTTGAAATAAAACTTCACACCAAAGAAATAAAAAACTAAGCCCAAAGCTCAAAAATGAACAAATCTCATTTGAAGAGTAGCTAAGCAAATGAGGAACAGGACCAAATTAAACATTTGTAATTAGTCAAAATAGCAGGAATTCATAAACATCTCTCTATAATAACATTGAAAGAAAGTGGTCTCAACTTTCCAATTAATGACATAAGCTGGTAAAATGGATTAAAAAACAAGACCCACCTATATTTTTGCAAGAGGCTCATCTTACAAGCAAAGATACCACAGGCTAAAAGTTAAAGAATAGAAAATGATATAGCTTGCACATGGAACCAGAAAGCAAGCAGAAGCAGCTACTTGCATATCTGACAAAGCAGACTTCAATCAGAAGAAGCAAAGAAGTTCACTTAACACTGGTAACAGAAGCAATACAACAAAAAGATAAGAGATAGTAAATATTTATGCACCATATATGGCCACACCTAATTACATAAAAGAGATATGACTTGAATTAAAGAAAAAAACAAAGACCTAAAAAAATAAAAAATAAAAAAATTTTTTAAAAAGACTCAGATCCTAATACAATAATAGTAGTTGATTATAACACACCTCTCTTACCAATATATAGGTCATCCAGACATAAACTCAGTATAGGCTCTTTGTATTTGAAAAATATTATAAATCAAATGCCCTTAACAGATATCTAAAGACTACTTTATCCAACAACATCAAATATACTTTTTTCTCAGTAGCTCATGGAACCTTCTCCAAAATGGACCATATTTTAGGCCACAAAAGAACTCTTAGCAAGCACCAAAAAAAATTGATATAAATCTTTGCATCTGATGTGATCACAATAGAATAAAATTAGAAAGCAACACCAAAATCACTATATAAAATATGTAAACAAATGGAGACTGAACAATACACTTTTTTAAAAGAATTTTAATATTTATTTTTTAGTATTTGGCGGACACAACATCTTTGTTTGTATGTGGTGCTGAGGATTGAACCCGGGCCGCACGCATGCCAGGCGAGCGAGCTACCGCTTGAGCCACATCCCCAGCCCCTGAACAATACACTTTTGAATGATGAATTGGTGATAGAAGAAATCAGGAAAGAAATTTTAAAATACTTAGAATCAAATGAGATTGTGATATAACATATCAGAACCTCTGAACACTATGAAGGTGATTGTAAGGCTGTGAGTGCCTACATAATAAAATCAGGAAGATCCCAAATAAACAACTTAATGATACATCTCAAGACCTTTGAAAAAAGAACAAATGAATTCTAAAACCAATAGGATGAATGAAATAATTAATGTCAGGGTAAAAATCACTAAAATTATAAATAAAAAATGTAAAACAAAGGAAGAATTAAACAAAGAGTTGGTTCTTTGAAAAAATAAACAAGATTTATAAGTCCTTAGTCAAATTAACCAAAAGAAAAAGAGAGAAGACCCAAAAATTATTAAAATTAGAAGAAATCATCAAAAACATCAAAGAAAACCAGGGAATCATCAGGTACTATTTTGAAAACTTATACTCCAATAAATTGGAAAATCTAAAAGAAATGGATAGATTTCTGAACACACATGACCTGCCAAATTTGAATAAGGAGGACATAGAAAACCTAAACATACCAATAAACAGCAATGAAATTCAAGTAGTAATAAAAAGCCTTTCAATAAAGAAAAGCCCTGGGTCAGAGGAATTCCTAGCTGAATTCTACCAGACATTTAAAGAAGAACTAATGCCAATGCTCCATAACTTATTCCGTGAAATGAAAATGGGTGGAACACTTCCAAATTCATTCAATAAAGCCAGTATCACCCTCACACCAAAATCAAATAAGGAGAAGTCAAGGAAGAAAACTACAGACCAACATACCTGATAAACTTAGATGCAAACATCTTTAATAAAATATTAGCAAATCATATTCAATGACATGTTAAGAAGATTGTATATTATGATCAAGTTGGTTTTACCCCAGGGCTGTGAGGATGATTTAACATATGCAAATTATTAAATGTAAAATCATCAAATGTAATTCACCATATAAATCAAATTAGGGAAAAAATTCACATAATCCTCTCAATAGATGCAGAGAAGGTCATTGACAGAATTCACCTCCATTCATGATTTAAAAAAAAAAAACACTGTAGAAATTATGGACAGAAGATACTTACCTCCTCATCATAAAGCTCTGACAAATCCAAAGCTAACTTCATGGAAATCATCGTTTAAAATCTAAAACACAACAAGGATATCCACTCTCAGCACTCCTACTCAACATAGTACCAGAAATTCCAATCAGAGGAATTAGTCAAGGAAACAAAAGGGATTTAAAAGGTAAATAAAGAAGTGAAATTACTTCTGTTTGCAGTGATCCTATATTATAAAATTCAAAAAGGTCCACCAGAAGTTTATTAGCTAGAGCTAATAAACTCAGATAAGTAGCAGGTTACAAAATCAACATACAAAAATTAATAGCTTTTCTATACACGAACAATGTATCTGCTGAGAAAGAAATCAGGTAAACAATTCCATTCACAAAAGTCTCAAAAAATTAAATACCTGGAATCAGTCTGACCAAAGGGGTGAAAGATGTCTACATGAAAACTATAGAACATTGAAGAAAAATATTGAAGAAGATCAACAGACCTCCCATGTTCATGGATAGACAGAATTAATATTGTTAAAATGCCCATACTACCCAGATTCAGTGGAATGCCCTTTAGTATACCAATGACATTCTTCACAGAACTAGAAAACAAATAGTCCTAAAATTCATTTGGAGGAATAGAAGACCTAGAATAGTGAAAATAATTCTAGTCAAAATAATTCTTGGTCTATACCCAAAGGACTTAAAATCAGCATACTATAGTAATGCAACCACATCAATGTTTATAGTAGCTCAATTCACAATAGTTAAACTGTGGAAGCAACCTAGATGCCCTTCAGTAGATGAATGGATAAAGAAACTGTGGTATATATACACAATGGAATATTACTCAGCATTGAAAGAGAATAAAATTATGGCATTTGCAGATAAATAAATGGAGTTGGAGAATATCATGATAAGCAAAGTAAGCCAATCCCAAAAAACCAAAGACTGAATGTTCTCTCTGATAAGTGGATGCCAATCCATAACAGGGGAGCATGGGAAAAATGGAGGAAATGGGAGGGAGTGATGAGGAGGGGGGAAAGGGGCAGGTGGAATGAGATGGACATCATTACCCCAGGTACACATATGACTGTGTGCTGAGAGCCACAGCTGAGTCAGAATGGCTCCTGGCATTTTGCCAATAGTATTGGTTGACAGGCGAGGCATTACTATCCGCCTCGGCCACTACTTTGGAGTTCTCGTGGGGATTACTGGGGATTCCTGGAGAGTTCCCATTGGTTGGGGAAGTGCAGGAGGAGGGATTTCCTGAGGAGATATTTCTGGTGGCTGGTTCCTGGACGAGCCGCGTGGCAATCGGGAGCGTGTGTGGAATGTGCTGGTGGAGTTCAGAAATAAAGTTTGTTCCTGCTTCAGTGGCTGGTGATTTATGCCCAGCCAGACTGCGGCATTTGGCGGCCCATGCGGGGAATGCCTGAAGCTCGGGGGTAAGTGAAATTGCTCGCCCCTAAGGGAAGGCGAGAGAATGGGTGACCATTTCAAAAAACAATGTGTTCTTGTTTTGATTTGTTTTGTTTTTCTTTCAAGCTGCCTATCCCTAGAACTTTCTCAGACAAACTGGGAAAAAATGGTTGGCTCAAGGTTTGAAGTTGTTTGCCCCTGAGGAAGAGATAGAAATAGACCACAAATGCACATGTCAAGAAAATAGGAAAATTGATAAGATTTTTTGTTCCGTTTTTGTTTCCTTCTGTTTCGGTTTTGTTTTGTGTTATCTTATTGGGTTGCGTTATCTTTATGGTAGATTAGAAATTAGTAAAAAACAAACTGAAAGAGTATTAAGTAATTTGTTAGAGGTTCAGACCATGGAGAAAGACATTTTAGTCAGATAGAGGAAGAAAATTTAAAGGAAGAAAGCTTAGAGGAGAAACAGCTATTAGGGAAAAAGCTACAACAGGAGGCTGCTAACACCGTTCTATCACCAGAGGGTGTAATTCAACCAACAGCTCCATCTATGGAGACAGCTGAGTGGCCCTCAACCCCCGTAGTTGATAGACGGGATCCTGAGACAGGAACTCAAAAATTAGCATGCCCTGTACTTGAGCAGGCAGGAGGGCAGTGAATTCACCATGCTTTAGATTTTAAAACAGTGAAGCAGTTAAAGGAGGCTGTAACAACATATGGTCCTCAAGCACCCTTCACTGTAAGCATGGTCGAATCCATTACCAACTTGGACATGACGCCAGCAGATTGGGCTAGCATGTGTAAATCTGTGCTAAATGGAGGACAATATTTGTTATGGAAAATAGCCAATGAGGAATTTTGCACGGAGATAGCTAGGCGATATGCAGCAGCCGGTTACCCTCAAAGAAATCTAGATATGTTGTTAGGAAAAGGACCTTATGAGGGTCAATGGCAACAAATTGAATATGATCCTGCTATATATGCACAAATTGCTGCAGACGGAGTTAGGGCATGGAAGACTTTACAAGGACATGGAGATTTACAAGGTCAATTATCTAAGGTAATACAGGGAGCTAATGAACCTTACGCTGAATTTGTAGATAGGCTTATTCAAACAGCTACCAGAGTTTTTGGGGATACAGAACAAGCAATGCCATTAATTAAACAACTGGCTTATGACCAAGCAAATCGTTGGTGCAGAGAGGTCATTAGACCATGGAGACATGGAGATTTAAACACATATATTAAATTATGTAGAGACATTAATGAACAAGGGCAAGTCTTAGCAGCTGCAGTACAACAGGCTTTAGATGCCAGGCCAAAAACATGCTACAATTGTGAACAAACAGGACATTTTAAAAGGAGTTGCCCCATAGGAGGAGGGTTTTACAAAGCTAGGTATCAAAGGAATAGAATACCGGGTATTTGCCCACGATGACATAGAGGGAGACATTGGGCTAATGAATGCCTTTCTCAAACCACCATAGAGGGTACTCCTTTATCAAAAACAGACAAGGACCAGGTGTCTACCCACGATATCATGGAGAAAGGCATCGGGCTCCGTTGCCAAAAAACGGACAGGGGGGCCCAATGCTCTGAGGCCCATGACCACAAATATACGGGGCACTGGATGAACCCAGAAACACCATGGAGGAACCCAGCAACACCACCAGGGTAGTGCCCAGGACACATTATCCATCAGATCTCTCATCAGACGAACCAGAGGGAGCACAGGGTTGGACATCTGTGCCTCCGCCAGAGCAGTACTAACTCCAGAGATGGGAGTTCAAATCATTCCCACATGAGTTAAAGGACCTCTTCCCCAAGGAGCAGTAGGCTTATTGTTAGGACGCAGTTCTTCTACCCTAAAAGGACTTATGATAAGTCCTGGGGTAATGGATCCCGATTATGAAGGTGAAATAAAAATTATAGCTAGTTCTCCAAAGGGTATATCAGTAATTTTACCAGGAGATAGAATAACACAGTTATTAATAATACCCAGCCTACATGATAAATTTTCCAGTAGTAGTATAGAGAGAGGTTCCAGGATTAGGCTCCACAGGTGTAGATTGGGCTATGCTGTCTTTAAATTTAGATTCTCGCCCAATGCTAAAACTAAATATTCAAGGACATGAATTTAATGGGCTACTGGATACAGGTGCAGACCTTAGCATCATATCTCGTCAAGAATGGCCAAAACATTGGCCATTACAACAAGCCACTCAAATGCTTCGAGGCCTAGGAGTGGCAACTAATCCCCATAGAAGTGCAATGGTATTAGATTGGAAGGATCCTGAAGGATGTGAAGGAACTATACAGCCATATGTATTGGATCATCTTCCTATAAATTTATGGGGACAAGATGTCCTAGATCAATTAGGTTTGACATTAACAAATAACATCAATCCAAAAGCGCCCACTATTAGGGCTAGACAAGGTTTCAGGAAAGAAAAAAGATTAGGAGAAAGAGAACAAGGTATAGCAGCACCAATTCAAATAGATCAAGGAATAAATAGACATGGATTCGGTTTTCAGACGGGCTCACTGAGGCAATAAAAATTACTTGGAAATCAGAAAGACCAGTATGGGTTCCTCAGTGGCCCCTGACTAAAGAAAAGATACAAGCAGCCCATGACCTGGTCAAACAACAATTAGTGGAGGGACATATACAACCTTCCATATCTCCCTATAATACTCCCATTTTTGTCATTAAAAAAAAATCTGGTAAATGGAGATTATTGCAAGATTTAAAAGCCATTAATAATGAGATGGTTATTATGGGAACTGCTCAATTAGGGATTCCTCAATTGTCTGCTTTGCCAAAAACCTGGTACATTTTAGCTATAGATATTATAGATTGTTTTTTTTTTTTTCAATTCCAATTCATCCTGAGGATAGTCCACGTTTTGCATTTACTATCCCTGCACTGAATCGTGAAGTTCCTGATCAGAGATATGAATGGAAAGTACTCCCTCAAGGGATGGCTAACAGCCCAACTATGTGTCAAATTTATGTTAACAAAGTAATCCAGCCACTTAGAAATCAAAATCTTGAACTACAAATATTTCACTGTATGGATGATGTATTGTTAGCACACAAAGATAAAAACACATTGCTAGAATGTTATGCCACACTTACAAATTTATTAAAAAATTATAATCTAGAGATAGCAATAGATAAAGTACAATTAAATTTTCCAATTAATTATTTAGGAGTTCTATTATCCTCAACTATGGTCCGTCCACCAAAAATTCAAATACGAGTAGATCAACTCAAATCATCTAATGACTTTCAAAGGTTATTAGGAGAAATAAATTGGATTATCTAGGCATACCAACAGGAGAGTTGGGACCTTTATTTGATATCCTAAAAGGTCCATCAGATCCAAATTCACCCCGCATGTTAACGCCTGAAGCAAGAAAGGCATTAAAGATTATTGAAACATATATGGAAAATATGCATTTGGATAGAATTGATATAAGTTTGCCTTTATTATTTATTGTAATACCAACAAAAAATATTCCTACAGGAGTATTTTGGCAAGAAGGTCCATTATTGTGGATACATTTATCTTATTCTCCTAATACTATTCTTACTAGGTATCCTGAGGCTGTAGGACAATTAATACTCAAAGGAATAAAAGCAGCAAAGGGAGTGTATGAAATTTCTCCCAATAAAATTATTACTCCATATATATACTATGGATCAAATTGATGAGTTAGCTAATGAGTTAAATACTTGGGCAATAGTCATGTGTAAATCTAATGTTTCATTTGATAATCACTTACCATCTAATCCTTTGTTGTCTTTTTGGTCCTCGCATCCTGTAGTTTTTCCAAAAATGACAAGAAAACCACCTTTCATGAATGCTCCAAATATATTCACTGATGGGTCAAATAATGGTACAGCAGCAGTAGTTACCCCTGATCAAACTTTTACATTTTTAGTACCCAAACAATCAGCTCAAAAGGTAGAGCTTAATGCAGTTTTACAAGCTTTTGTGATGATTAAAGATTCTATATTTAATTTATTTTCTGATAGTCAGTATATAGTTAATGCTATAGTATCCTTTGAAGATGCTGGTAGGATTTCCCCTTCCTCTACTGTTTTCTCTTTGTTTTCCATTATACAAAGTCTAATTTGGGACAGAAAAGATCCATTATTTATAGGACATATCAGAGCACATACAGGATTGCCTGGAGCCCTTAGTTTGGGCAACGATTTAGCAGATAAAACTACACATGACATACATATTTTCTCTACACTAGAAGAAGCTACAAATTTTCATAAAAGGTTCCATGTCAATGCTAATACTTTACAAAAGCGCTTTAAAATAACTAAGGAACAAGCTAGACAAATAATAAAACAATGTCAAAATTGTGTGACCTTTTTACCACAAGTTAATCTTGGAGTCAATCCTAGAGGATTGATACCTAACCATATTTGGCAGATGGACATCACATACTTGCCAGAATTTGGAAAATTAAAATATTTGCATGTTACAGTTGATACTTCTTCCGGATTTTGATGGGCTCCCTTCATGCCGGAGAAAAAACTAAAGATGTTATAGCTCATTGCTTACAAAATTTTGCCACTGTGGGCGTTCCAAAACAGTTAAAAACAGATAATGGTCCCGGCTATACCTCTACCTCTTTTAAACAATTTTGCTCATCATTTGGCATTACTCACATAACAGGAATCCCATACAATCCACAGGGACAAGGCATAGTTGAAAGAGCTCATCAAACTATTAAAATGTACTTATTAAAGCAAAAAGAAGGAATTGGGAAGGGGTATATATCCCCCAAAGATAAACTTAAAATAACCCTTTCTACTCTAAACTTTTTAAATTTGGATTAATCAGGGCTTAGTGCTGCGGAAAGGCATATGTGTCCAAAAAATGTACATAAGCCTAAGGTACTTTGGAAAGATATTCTAACAGGACAATGGAAAGGTCCTGACCCAGTGATTGTCTGGAGTCGGGGTTCTGTTTGTGTGTTTCCACAGGGAGAACAACAGCCGATTTGGATTCCAGAGAGACTAACCAAAGCGATTTCTACAGACCAAAAAGAAGATGATTTGACTCAAATCCATAACAGCTGATATCCAGAGCTCCAGCTTGGCTATTCTTACATCTGCAACAGTGATTAACCAGGATGCTTTTTTCAATATCTATTTTAAAATTGCCTTTTCCCACATCATAAAGTTCTTCAGACCTAAGTTAATGTTTTTCTGATCAGTTTTATTTTTTGACTGTGGAGTTTTTAAACATTGCAATAGAGATTTCACCTGTGTAAAGCTACAAGGCCTTTACTATTATGTTATGTGTTGTATGTATTATTTTATGTGTGCACACTTGTGTTTTGTGTTGTATGTCTGTATGTGCGTATGTTCATATATCATATATGAGGAGCGCTCATGAAAAAATGGATCTGAATTTTTTTATTCACGTGATTTAAATGGTTTAATTTAAATTGGGTAAACAGCTGTTGAGGATTGTTTTAATATGTGAACAAAAAAGGAGGTTAACAGATCTGTTTGTTTACTTTCACCTTTCTTTTTCATTATATTGAATAATTCTGTTCAGGATAATGTAAATTGTTCAGAATATTGTTTTCTTAGTGCCTGTTGGAATGTTACATAATTTCTTTTTAGCCATCATTGCCAGAATTCCTATCTTCATCCCAGTGCCGGTGAAGACAAAGATAAAACCAAACTACAGCTTCTTCGATAGTTATCACAACAAACTGTATAAACTGATGCATCAATGAATAATAACAAGTAATGCTCAATCAAGGAGTCGATTTACTTTGGGAGTAAATGGACATATTGATAGATTCCTCCACTTTGAACTGCTTGCAGAACCTGCCTGGACTATGTATCACTTGTGTATATTGTGAACTATCTGCTGGTGCAGCGAACTGTGGTAATGCTGGAGTATCTTTGCTGATGGTGTCACCGGTGGTACAATTTTTCAAAGGAGCCATCAATTGGCTTAGTGTCGTGGCATTTCTTTATCCTCCTCCCTTCTGCTAGTGATGGTCTAAAATTTGGGGGCCAACAGAGGTGAGGCAAAGAACGTCACCCCCCCACTGGCACCAAGGCCAAATTTGGGGCCAACAGAGGTGAGGCAAAGAACCTCACCCCCAACTGGTACAAAGGCCTATCCACAAGTATGGCTGTATGCTGGACTGGTAGTCAGTGACGGGTATGATCCAATTGCAGTGGTACCAACCTAAGACAAGAGGCTGATGCCTAGAGGTCAGCTCATCCGATGATGAGTAAGGACCATATGTTGCATTGGACAACCTAAAAGGCATGGTCCCTAAGCCACATTGCTTGTTGTTTAATTAAACAGAAGGGGGGAGATGCTAAGAGCCACAGCTGAGTCGGAATGGCCCTTGGCATTTTGCCAATAGTATTGGTTGACTGGCGAGGCATTACTATCCACCTCGGCTGCTACTTTGGAGTTCTTGTGGGGATTCCCGGGGATTCCCAGAGAGTTCCCATTGGTTGGGGAAGTGCAGGAGGAGGGATTTCCGGTGGCTGGTTCCTGGATGAGCCGCGTGGCGATCCGGAGCGTGTGTGGAGTGTGCTGGTGGAGTTCAGAAATAAAGTTTGTTCCTGCTTCAGTGGCTTGTGATTTGTGCCCAGCCAGACTGTGGCAACTGTGCATATGGAGTGATACTACATCATATACAACCAGAGAAATGAAAAGTTGTGCTGCAATTGTGTACAATGAATCAAAACACATTCTGCTAACATATATACCTAATTAAAATAAATAAATTATTATTTTTTTAAAAGCAATGCTGGACAATACCTAACATTCTCAACACCTTATTTTAAATTATATTACAGAGCTATGGTATTAAAAACTACATGGTACTGAAGCTGGGTGTGGTGGCTCATGCCTGTAATCCCCGTGGCTTGATAGACTAAGGCAGGAGGATGACAAGTTCAAAGCCAGCTTCAGCAAAAGCAAGGTGCTAAGAAATTCAGTGAGACCCTGTCTCTAAATAAAATACAAAATAGGGCTGGGGATGTGGCTCAGTGGTCAAGTGCCCCTGAGTTCAATCCCCAGTATGAACAAAAATAAAAACAAAACAAAAAAACTGCATGGTACTGGTATAAAAACAGGCACATAGAACAATGGTACAGAATAGAAGACACAAAGACAAACCCACAAATTTACAGTTACCTGATCCTTTACAAAGTTACCAAAACATATATTGAAGAAAAGACAACTTTTTTAAAAAACAAATTGTGCTTGGTAAATTGGTTTTCCTAGACTTTATCTCTCACCCTGAACAAAAGTCAACTCAAAACGGAATCATACCTAGGAATTAGACTAGAAACTATGCAACTTCTAGAAGAAAATATAGTGTCAACACTACAACATATAGGCACAGGTAATGACTTTCTTAATAGGACCCTAAAAGCTCATGAAATAACGCCAAGAGTTAATAAATGAAATGGCATCAAAAAGTTTCTGCAAAATTAAAGAAACAATTAAGAATCTGAAGAGAGAACCTACAGAATGGGAAAAAAATCTTTGCTAACTATTCTTCCAACAGAGGATTAATATTCAGAATATATAAGGAAATCAAAAAATTAACAAAATGACAACAAATAACCCAATTAATAAATAGGCAAATAAACCAAATAATTAAATGCACTTCTCAAAAGAATACAAATAGCCAACAAATATATGAAAATATGTTAAACATCATTAGCAATTAGGAAAATGTAAATCATAGCTACACTGGAATTTCAGATCACTATAGTTAGCACTGCAGTCATCATGAATACAAACAAAGCTTAAAGAGGGGGAACAAAAATGGAGATCTGATTCCATCATGTATGAATTTGTCTAGATGAACCCAACTACTACTCTATATAAGGCTCTAATAAAAATTTTAAATATCAAAAGAGAAAGAGAAAGCCAACATGAAAATGGGAATAGGATAATTCACAATTAAAGCATTTTAGTATTCTAGTATTTTCTACTCTTGCATAAATGTTATCTTTGTAAACTGGATAAGTTATAAATGCTGGAGGTTTTTTTCTTTTATTTTTGTAAGTAAATAAGATTCTACTTATGGGGCTGGGGATGTGGCTCAAGTGGTAGCACGCTCGCCTGGCATGCGTGCAGCCCGGGTTTGATCCTCAGCACCACATACAAAAACAAAGATGTTGTGTCCGCCAAAAACTAAAAAATAAATATTAAAATTCTCCCTCTCTCTCTCTCTCTCTCTCAAAAAAAAAAAGATTCTACTTATGAAGAATGATTTACGCGTAAGGTCCAAATATAATGTTTTCTATAGATCTATGATTATAGAAAATAAAATTAAGGTCCAATAAGTGGATAAACTTATCAAGATTGCAGATTCTGGGCTGGGCTAAAAGAGAATTCAGGCATTCTCCTTTTCAGGATCAATAAAAATACATTAGTTGTGTTTACTTCTACATCTTACTCCTAATACAGATTGTATATGATACAGTATGAGGAGCCAGATCATCACTTCATTCATAAATTTGGTTGGATTCTTTCATTCTTGTGTTTCTCTGTTTTCTGAGTTTTTCATCTCAATGACCACAATCTCTCCTCTTCAGAAAAAGATATCTTAGAAACACAACCTGTAGTTCTAAGATTCTTGACTGCTCATCTCTAAAATTAATGCATGCCTTATGGTGCTTAAAGTACCCATTCAATGAAGAAACTTCTGAAGATCCAGAATAATAGGCAAAGGAGTCACTGAAGATGTTTGAAAAAAAAAAAAAACTTGGGTCTGGAAGTGGTAGAAGTTCTTTGCAGACTGTTTTGCTTTTGCTATTCAAAGTATAAATTTATTCTCTTTGTAAAATTTATTATTCAACACAAAAATATAATTATTTTTCTAGGTACAAACTTGCCATATCTTTGATGCCCCCTACTGCGGTGTCCATTTAACCACAGAAATATATTAAAACCTGGAAGCATCCAGTTCAGCTTTAAGATTCTGGAAGAATGCTTTCCGAAGCTTGGCACACTTTTCTAATAGCAACATCCTTACATAACTCTCTGGGTTATAAAATGTTTATGGGAAAACACCACCAAAACAGTTTAATCATAAGTCAAAAGCTTTTAAATTTTTTTCTTTAATCTTAGAATACAATACATTAAAATGCATAAGAACAGGCAAATGAGGTAGCTTTTGTGTTCTTGAACAATCCCCTGCAGATTTGATACTTAAGAAGCACCTCAAGTTCAAGATTGGGAAGATTTTCTTCTTGTTTCAAAGTCCTTCCACATCAGTCTTACCAAAGTACCAAAGATAATATGGTGTAGAAAACCTAGAAAAGGGGAATAATTGGTATTTAAAAAGAATTTCCCTTTTCAAGGATTCTATATTGCATTATCAAGGCCTCATAAATACTTGCTCTTGAACAAGAAAATTATTATTCAAAATTTTTGAAGAAACCTTTAGAAAATCCTCTTCTGACCTCATTTAATGAGATATTGTTTTATATGCTTAAAATCTGCCAATTTTTTTCAAATAGAATTACTCTTGTAACTAGGTTTATAGGAATGTGATTGATATGCTTCAGGGGAGTTTATACAACTATGAAATATGGCCCAATGTATTTATTGCCATATTGTATCAACAAATTGTTTTCAGTGTCTGTAATTTTGTTATATAACACTTCCTCACTAGTTTTGCCTAGTTTCTTATAAAAATAAGTTACAATGTATTACGGCTAAAAGTCTTTGAACACCATATCTAGTATTTGAACCTGCCGCAGTCTGGCTGGGCACAAAATCACGAGCCACTCAAGCAGGAACAAAGTTTATTTTTTGAAACTGCCGCCAATGTCCGGTACCGCCCGGGAAGACTTTTTCCACCCACGTGGCCTCCTCCCAGACCCGCAGAGAGAGCTCCTCCCCCGGAACTCCCTCCTACTGTACTTCCCCAACCAATGGGAACCCTCCAGGAGTCCCGTAGCCGGCCTAGGTGAACAGCAGGAGTCCAATATCCATATGAATGCAAATCTTAACATAATCATATCATCTCAATGGCTAGCTGGCGTCACCTTTCGACCAAAAATGCCATGCATCATATACTTGGCTCTTAGCATCTCCCCCCTTCTGTTTAAGTAACAAGCAATCTGGCTAGGGACCGTGCCTGTTAGGTTTGTCCAATTCAACATATGGTTCTTACCCGTCATCGGAAAACTGACTTTTAGGCGTCAGCCTCCTGTCTTAGGTTGATACCACTGCAATTGGATCATACCCGTCACTGACTACCGGTCCAGCATATAGCCATACTTGTGGATAGGCCTATGTACCAGTGGGGGGGTGAGGTTCTTTGCCTCACCTCTGTTGGCCCCCAAATTTGGCCTTGGTGCCGGTGGGGGGGTGAGGTTCTTTACCTCACCTCTGTTGGCCCCCAAAATTAGACCATCACTAGTAGAAGGGAGGAGGATACAGAAATGTCATGACACCAAGTCAATTAACGGCTCCTAGGAAAAATTGCATCACTGGTGACACATCAGCAAAGATACGCTAGCACTACCATAATTTGCTGCATCAACAAATAGATCACAAAGCATACAAGTGATACATAGTCCAGGCAAGTTCTGTAAGCAGTTCAAAGCAGAGGAATCTATCAATATGTCCATATCCTCCCAAAATAAAGCATACAAGTGATACATAGTCCAGGCAAGTTTTGTAAGCAGTTCAAAGCAGAGGAATCTATCAATATGTCCATATCCTTCCAAAATAAATCGACTCATTGATTGAGCATTACTTGTTGAGTTATAAATCATTGATGTATCAGTTTACACGGTTTGTTGTGATAACTCTCGAAGAAGTTGTAGTTTGGTTTTATCTTTGTCTTCACCGGCACTGGGATGAAAATAGGAATTTTGACAATGATGCTAAAAAAAAATATGTAACATTTCAACAGGTACTAAGAAAACAATATTTAGAACAATTTACATTATCCTGAACAGAATTATTAAATATAATGAAAAGGAAAGGTGAAAGTAAACAAACAGATCTGTTAACCTTCTATTTGTTCATATATTAAAACAATCCTCAACAGCTGTTTACCCAAATTAAATTAAACTATTAAAATCACGTGAATAATTAAAAAAAAATTTTTTGGATCCATGTGCATGAGCGCTCCTCATGTGTGATATATGGACATACGCACATACAGACATACAACACAAAACAGAAGTGTGCACACGTAACATATAACACATAAGACAATAGTAAAGGCCTTGTAGCTTTACCTAGGTGAAATCTCCATTGCAATGTTCAAAAACTCCATAGTCAAAAAATAAAACTGATCAGAAAAAACATTAACCTAGGTCTGTATGAGCTCAAAAATAAAATAGAACTTTATGATGTGGGAAAAAGCAATAATAAAATAGATATTGAAAAAAACATCCTGGTTAATCACTGTCGCAGATGTAAGAATAGCCAAGCTGGAGATCTGGATATCAGCTGTTATGGATTTGAGTCGAATCATCTTCCTTTTGGTCTGTAGAAATTGTTTTAGTTAGTCTCTCTGGAATCCAAATCGGCTGCTGTTCTTCCTGTGGAAAAACACAAACAGAGCCCCGACTCCAGACTATCACTGGGTCAGGACCTTTCCATTGTCCTGTTAGAATATCTTTCCAAAGTACCTTAGGCTTATGTACATTTTTTGGATACAAATGTCTTTCCGCAGCACTAAGCCCTGATGAATCCAAATTTAAAAAGTTTAGAGTAAAAAGGGTTATTTTAAGTTTATCTTTGGGGGATATATACCCCTTTCCAATTCCCTCCTTTTGTTTTTTTTTTTTTTTTTTTTTTTTTTTTTTTTTTTTTTTTTTTTTTTTTTTTGTTTTGTTTTGCTTTTATTAGTGCATTATTATTACTAGTGCATAGTTGTACATAATAGTTTGGTTCATTTTGTAAACAATCACACATGCATGGACTTTTATTTACTCCATTCCAGGTTCCAGCAACCACCCATTCCTTGCCCCCACTTTTCCTCTCCTTTCCTTCCCCTATTTCCCTTCCTCTACTAATCTTTCTTTTTTTTTTTTTTTTTTTTTTTTTTCTCTATTTTTTTTTTTTATTTTTTTTTTTTTAATTTTTTATTGTTGGCTGTTCAAAACATTACATAGTTCTTGATATATCATATTTCACAATTTGATTCAAGTGGGTTATGAGCTCCCATTTTTACCCCATATACAGATTGCAGAATCACATCAGTTACACATCCATTGATTTACATATTGCCATACTAATGTCTGTTGTGTTCTGCTGCCTTTCCTATCCTCTACTATCCCCCCTCCCCTCCCCTCCCCTCCCCTCCCCTCCCCTCCCCTCTTCTCTCTCTGCTCCCTCTACTGACATTCGTTTGTCCCCCTTATATTATTTTTCCCCTTCCCCTCACTTCCTCTTGTATGTACTTTTGTATAACTCTGAGGGTCTCCTTCCATTTCCATGCATTTTCCCTTCTCTCTCCCTTTCCCTCCCACCTCTCATCCCTGTTTAATGTTAATCTTCTTCTCCTGCTCTTCGACCCTACTCTGTTCTTAGTTACTCTCCTTATATCAAAGAAGACATTTGGCATTTGTTTTTTAGGGATTGGCTAGCTTCACTTAGCATAATCTGCTCTAATGCCATCCATTTCCCTGTAAATTCTATGATTTTGTCATTTTTTAATGCAGAGTAATACTCCATTGTGTATAAATGCCACATTTTTTTTATCCATTCATCCATTGAAGGGCATCTAGGTTGGTTCCACAGTCTAGCTATTGTGAATTGTGCTGCTATGAACATAGATGTAGCAGTGTCCCTGTAGCATGCTCTTTTTAGGTCTTTAGGGAATAGACCGAGAAGGGGAATAGCTGGGTCAAATGGTGGCTCCATTCCCAGCTTTCCAAGAAATCTCCATACTGCTTTCCAAATTGGCTGCACCAATTTGCAGTCCCACCAGCAATGTACAAGTGTACCCTTTTCCCCACATCCTCGCCAGCACTTGTTGTTGTTTGACTTCATAATGGCTGCCAATCTAACTGGAGTGAGATGGTATCTTAGGGTGGTTTTGATTTGCATTTCTCTGACTGCTAGAGATGGTGAGCATTTTTTCATGTACTTGTTGATTGACTGTATGTCCTCCTCTGAGAAGTGTCTGTTCAGGTCCTTGGCCCATTTGTTGATTGGGTTGTTTGTTCTCTTATTGTCTAATTTTTTGAGTTCTTTGTATACTCTGGATATTAGGGCTCTATCTGAAGTGTGAGGAGTAAAGATTTGTTCCCAGGATGTAGGCTCTCTATTTACCTCTCTTATTGTATCTTTTGCTGAGAAAAAACTTTTTAGTTTGAGTAAGTCCCATTTGTTGATTCTAGTTATTAACTTTTGTGCTATGGGTGTCCTATTGAGGAATTTGGAGCCCGACCCCACAGTATGTAGATCGTAGCCAACTTTTTCTTCTATCAGACGGCGTGTCTCTGATTTGATATCAAGCTCCTTGATCCATTTTGAATTCACTTTTGTGCATGGCGAGAGAAAGGGATTCCGTTTCATTTTGTTGCATATGGATTTCCAGTTTTCCCAGCACCATTTGTTGAAGATGCTATCCTTCCTCCATTGCATGCTTTTAGCCCCTTTATCAAATATAAGGTAGTTGTAGTTTTGTGGATTGGTTTCTGTGTCCTCTATTCTGTACCATTGGTCCACCCGCCTGTTTTGGTACCAGTACCATGCTGTTTTTGTTACTATTGCTAGTACATAAGGTCAGCACCTGTGTCCAGTAGCCCAATAAAGTCATATCCTTGAATATTTAGTTTTAGCATGGGGCGAGAATCTAGATTTAAAGACAGCATAGCCCAATCTACACCTGTGGAGCCTAATCCCTTGGAACCTCTTTCTACAGTACGACTGGAAAATTTATCATGTAGGCTGGGTATTATTAATAACTGTGCTCTACCACGCGGCCTGCGCAATGGTTTCATTAATGAGGTTCTAAGCATAAAGTTAGTTAGAAGAGATCGAAATAAAACACACAGACTCAGTTACCTTATTTCTATTGCCAGGTCCGAGACGGCTCCCCTCTCTGGCTCCAACCTCTAACCGCCCAGCAGGGCAGCAAGGATTACTCAGGGCTAGCAGGAGAGAGAGAGAGTGAACACGCCAGGGAGTAGCCTTTTATTGGGGAACAAGAAATTCAGGGGAGAATTCCATCCAATGAAGGTTGAGGGGGGACTGCACTCCAAGGTCAGGGTCAGTGATTGGGCCCCCGGGGTCAGTGGTCAGTCACACCCCCACACGGACGGGTTCTCTCATCAGGAAAGGGCTGGGAAAATTCCGACACAGCCAGAAGCCTCAGACCCTTAACGGGAGTCGCCCAGTCACGTGTCAGGATGGCTTCCCACATGTGCTATTCTATCTCCTGGTGAAATTACTGATATACCTCTTGGAGAACTAGCTATAATTTTTATTTCACCCTCATAATCGGGATCAATTACCCCAGGACTTATCATAAGTCCTTTTAGTGTTGAAGAACTGCGTCCCAATAATAAGCCTACTGTTCCTTGGGGAAGAGGTCCTTTTACTCCTGTGGGAATGATTTGAACTCCCATCTCTGGAGTTAGTACTGCTCTGGCAGAGGCACAGATGTCCAACCCTGCGCTCCCTCTAGTTTGTCTGATGAGGGATTTAATGGATAATGTGTCCTGGGCACTACCTTGATGGTGTTGCTGGGTTCCTCCAGTGCTCCGTATATTTGTGGTTTTGGGCCCCGGAGCATTGGGCCCTCCAGTCCGTTTTTTGGCAATGGAGCCTGATGTCTTTCTCCACGATATCGTGGGTAAACACTTGGTCCTTGTCTGTTTTTTGATAACGGAATACCCTCTATGGTGGTTTGACAAAGGCATTCATTAGCCCAATGTCTCCCTCTACGGCATCGTGGGTAAATACCCGGTATTCTATTCCTTTGATACCTAGCCTTGTTAAACCCTCCTCCTATGGGGCAACTCCTTTTAAAATGTCCTGTTTGATCATAATTATAGCATGTTTTTGGCCTGGCATCTAAAGCCTGTTGTACTGCTGCTAAGACTTGCCCTTGTTCATTAATGTCTCTACATAATTTAATATATGTGTTTAAATCTTCATGTTTCCATGGTCTGATGACCTCTCTGTAGCAACGATTTGCTTGGTCATAAGCCAGTTGTTTTTATAAATGGCATTGCCTGTTCTGTATCTCCAAATACTCTAGATGCTGTCTGAATAAGCCTATCTACAAATTCAGCGTAAGGTTCATTAGCTCCTTGTATTATCTTAGATAATTGTCCTTGTAAATCTCCATGCCCCTGTAAAGTTTTTCATGCCCTAATTGCGTCTGCAGCAATTTGTGCATATACGCCAGGATCATATTCAATTTGTTGCCGTTGACCCTCATAAGGTCCTTTTCCTAATAACATATCTAGATTTCTTTGAGGGTAACCGGCTGCTGCATTTCGCCTAGCTGTCTCCATGCAAAATTCCTCATTGGCAACCTTCCATAACAAATATTGTCCTCCATTTAGCACAGATTGACACATGTTAGCCCAATCTGCTGGCGTCATGTCTAAGTTGGTAATGGATTCGACCATGCTCACAGTGAAGGGTGCTTGTGGCCCATAGGTTGTTACAGCCTCCTTTAATTGCTTCACTGTTTTGAAATCTAAAGCACGGTGAATTCGTTGCCCTCCTGTCTGCTCAAGTACAGGGCATGCTAATCTTTGGGGTTCTGCCTCAGGATTCCGTCCATCAACTACGGGAGTTGAGAGCCGCTCAGCTGTAGATGGAGCTGTTGGTTGAATTACGCCCTCTGGTGATAGAACGGGGTTAGTAGCAGCCTCCTGTTGTAATTCCCTGCCTGATGGTTGTTTTTCCTCTAAGCTTTCTTTCTTCAAATCTTCCTCTGTCTGACTAGCTTGAGAGACCTTCTCTTTCGCTTGACCTAACATGTTTTCTACCATAGTCTGGACCTCTAACAATTTACTTAACAGTCTTTCGGTTTGTTTTTTACTAGTTTCTAATCTACTATAAAGGTAACGCAACCCAATAAGATAGCATAAAACAAAACCGAAACAGAATGAAACAAAAACCAAACAAAGAATAGTTGTATCAATTTTCTCTTTCTCAGGGCCGAACAACTTCAAACCTTGAGCCAACCATTTTTCCCAGTTTGCCTGAGAAAATTCTAGGGATAGGCAGCTTGAAACAAAAACAAGATAAATCAAAACGAGAACACATTGTTTTTTGAAATGGTCACCCATTTTGTTGCCTTCCCTCAGGGGCGAGCAATTTTACTCACCTCCAAGCTTCAGGCGTTCCCCGTACGGGCCACCAGTTGCCGCAGTCTGGCGGGGCACAAAATCACGAGCCACTCAAGCAGGAACAAAGTTTATTTTTTGAAACTGCCGCCAATGTCCGGTACCGCCCGGGAAGATTTTTTCCACCCACGCGGCCTCCTCCCGGACCCGCAGAGAGAGCTCCTCCCCCGGAACTCCCTCCTACTGTACTTCCCCAACCAATGGGAACCCTCCAGGAGTCCCATAGCCGGCCCAGGTGAACAGCAGGAGTCCAATATCCATATGAATGCAAATCTTAACATAATCATATCATCTCAATGGCTAGCTGGCGTCACCTTTCGACCAAAAATGCCATGCATCATATACTTGGCTCTTAGCATGAACCCATCCACCCCCAGCACTCTCAGTACCTTTAATTTCTTAATTTCTTTCATGCCTTACCTTTAATTTCTTTCTATAGAACATACCACCTTCTAATATAATGTAATATAATCCTATGTTATAATTGAAATTCATTTTTTAATTGAATAAAAATTGTATGTATTTATCATATACACATGCTGTTTCAAAGTGTGTGTATACGTGTGTATGTGTGTTTGTGTGTTTAGAGAAAGGCCTTTGGGAGGTGAATACGATATATAAGTTCATCAGGTGGAGCCCCATAACTGAATACAAGTGGCTATGGAAGAAGAGAGAAAGAGAGACCAGAGGATGTATACACACACACACAGTGTTCCTTGACTTTTGCCATGTCTCTGCCAGCATGAAGTCTGGAAGGCCATTACCAGATGTGGGCCCTTGAACCTCCAGGACTGTAAGGTAAATAAAACTCATTTCTTTAGAAAGTTACCCAGTCTCAGGTATTTCACTACAGTAACAGAATCCTATGACCAACATTTTCCCAACTTCCACACCTCAACCAAAGCCCTTGGTAACCCCATTCTGTGCTCTCTACTTCTACAAGTTCATGTTTTTTAGATTTCACCTATATGTGAGATCATGCAGTATTTATATTTTATTATTCATTGTCCACTAGTTCTAAGATATAACCTCCACAAAAAAAGAGATATTTTTAAGAATAGTACTAGGCACATAGAAAGTAATTGATAATATTTTCTATTAAATAAGCAATAATAAGAACCCATGGACAGTAAAGTTGATGAAACATCAGAGAAGATGTTCAGAAAATTCATAATTAAAATGATCTGTGAATTAAAGAATGATATAAATAAGCAAATACAGGCAAAAGTTGAGGGGCTGGGGATGTGGCTCAAGCAGTAGCACACTCACCTGGCATGCACGGGGCCCTGGGTTCGATCCTCAGCACCACATAAAAAATAAAAGATGTTGTGTCCACAGAAAAGTAAAAAATAAATATTAAAAAATTCTCTCTCTCTCTCTCTCTCTCTCTCTCTCTCTCTCTCTCTCTTAAAAAAATTGATCTCTCCAACAAGGAGATAAGAGAGCAAATACAGGTAGCAAAAGATTACTTCAAGAGAGACATAGAGACTCTGAAAAAAAAGCGAGTCAGAAATTCTTGAAATAAAGGATACAATAAATCAAATTTAAAAACTCAATAGAAAGCATAACCAACAGACTAGATCAACTGGAAGAAAGAACATCAGATAATGAAGACAAAGTATACAAACTGGAAAATAAAGTTGATCACACAGTAAAGATTGTAATCAGAACATTCAAGAATTATGGGACAGCATCAAAAGACCAAATCTAACAGTTATTGGGATAGAGGAAAGGCACAGAGTTTCAAACCAAAGGAATGTACAAACTATTTAATGAGATAATATCAGAAAATTTCCCAAGCATGAAGAATGAATAGGAAGACCAAATATAAGAGGCTTTCAGGACATGAAATGTACAAAATTACAACAGATCTACACCATGGCACATTATAATGAAAATGCCTAGCATACAGAATAAGGATAGAATCTTAAAAGCCACAAGAGAGAGGAATCAGATTACATAGAGGGGGAGACCAATTTGTATCCCAGCAGATTTTTCAACCCAGACCCTCAAAGCCAGGAGATTGTGGAACAACATATACCAAGCTCTGAAAGAAAATGGATGCCAACCAAGAATCTTATATCCAGCAAAACTAAGCTTTAGATTTGATGTTGAAATAAAAACCTTCCATGATAAACAAAAGTTAAAAGAATTTACAACTAGAAAGCCTGCACTATAAAACATCCTCAGTAAAATATTCCATGAAGAGGAAATAAAAAACAATGATGAAAATCAGCTGAAGGAGGTATTACACTAAAGGAAAATCTAATCAGAGGAGAAACCAAGTCACGTTAAATACCAAAAATAAACAAAAGTGGCTGGGAATACAAATCATGTCTCAATAATAGCCCTGAATGTTAATGGCCTAAACTCACCAATCAAAAGATACAGACTAGCATATTGGATTAAAAAAAAAAAAGACCCAACAATATGCTGTCTCCAAGAGACTTATCTCATAGAAAAAGACATCCACAGACTGAAGGTGAAGGATTAGGAAAAATCATACCATTCACATGGACTGCAGAAGCAAGCAGGGGTTTCCATCCTCATATGAAATTGCCGCAGTCTGGCTGGGCACAATCAGGAGCCACTTGTCAAAAGAAACTAACTTTATTTTTAGAACCACACACGCCAAACAAAACAGCCTCTCAGGAAAATCCCTCAGAGCCTCAACTGCCACCACCAGCTTTCCACAAGCCTCTCTCTCCCCCACAAGCTTCTTTCCACCTCCCACAATCCTCCTGCTCTTGAGGCCGATTGGCTGGGTCACGTGGGCGGAGCCAAAAAAGTCCCCCAATGAGCAGCTCCGTGGTCTGAAAGGGCAATGAAACAGCCCAATGAGCATCACCGCAGAGGAGCCAATCAGCTAGATGTTGCTGGGGCCGAGGAGCCAATCAGCTAGATGTTGCTGGGGCCGCTGTGAGCCAATCATCATCCGGCAGCTGGAAGTTTTCTGGCAGCTGGAAGTTTGCTGGGGCCCCTTCAGCTGTGGCTCTCAACATCTCCCCCTCTCTGTTTAAACAACAAGCATGTGGCTTAGGGACCGTGCCTGCCTTAGGTTGTCCAATAGTACATATGGTCCTTAGGTTGGTACCATTGCAATTGGATCTTACCCATCACTGACTACCAGTCCAGTATACAGCCACACCTGTGGAGAGGTCTTTGTACCAGCGGGGGGGTGAGGTTCTTTGCCTCACCTCTGTTGGCCCCCAAATTTTAGCTGGACGATCATGACAAGCAGAAGGGAGGAAGATACACCAAGCCAATTGACGGCTCCTTTTGGAAAAATTGTACCACCAATGACATCATCAGCAAAAATACCCCAACACTACCACAAGTCGCTGCACCAACAGATAGTTCACAATGCATACAGGTGAGCTCACAATGTGTCCAGGCAAGTTCTGCAAGCAGTTCAGTGATGGCTATTGTAGAAGCTGTAGATTGGTTTTATCTTTGACTTCACCAGCACTGGGATGAAGATAGGAATTCTGGCAATAATGGCTAAAGAAAAAATTATGTAACATTACAGAAGGCACTAAAAGAAAACAATTTTCTTAACAATTTACATTGTCTTCACCGGCACTGGGATGAAGATAGGAATTCTGCAATAATGGCTAAAGAAAAAATTATGTAACATTACAGAAGGCACTAAAAGAAAACAATTTTCTTAACAATTTACATTATCTTTAAGAGAATTATTAAATATAATGAAAAGGAAAGGTGAAAGTAAACAAACAGATCTTTTAACCTTCTTTTTTGTTTACATATTAAAACAATCCTCAACAGTTGTTTACCCAATTTAAATTAAACCATATAAATCACGTGAAAAAAAAATATTTGGATCCATTTTACCATGAGCGCTCATCATATATGATATATGGACATACATACATTCAAACATATAACACAAAACACAAGTGTGCACATATAATATAATACATACAACACATAACATTATAGTAAAGGCCTTATAACTTTTTACAGGTGAAATCTCCATTGCAATGTTTAAAAACTCTATAGTCAAAAAATAGAACTGATCAGCAAAACATTAACCTAGGTCTGTATGAGCTCAAAAAACAAAACAGAACTTCATGATATGGCAAAGGGCAATAATAAAATAGATATTGAAAAAAGCATCCTGGTTCTGTTGCAGATGTAAGAATAGCCAAACTGGAGTTTTGGATATCAGTTGTTATGGATTTGAGCCAAATCATCTTCTTTTTGGTCTGTAGAAATCGCTTTAGTTAATCTTTCTGGAATCCAAATCGGCTGCTGTTCTCCCTGTGGAAACACACAAACAGACCCATGACTCCAGACAATTACTGGGTCAGGACCTTTCCATTGTCCTGTTAGAATATCCTTCCAAAGTACCTTGGGCTTATGTACATTTTTTGGACACATATGCCTTTCCGCAGCACTAAGTCCTGATGAATCCAAATTTAAAAAGTTTAGAGTAAAAAGGGTTATTTTAAGCTTATCTTTGGGGAATATATACCCCTTCCCAATTCCTTCTTTTTGCTTTAATAAGTACATTTTAATAGTTTGATGAGCTCTTTCAACTATGCCTTGTCCCTGTGGATTTTATGGGATTCCTGTTATATGAGTAATGCCAAATGTTGAGCAAAATTGTTTAAAAGAGGTAGAAGAATAACCAGGGGCATTATCTGTTTTTAACTGTTTTGGAACACCCACAGTGGCAAAATTTTGTAAGCAATGAGCTATAACATCTTTAGTTTTTTCTCCGGCATGAAGGGAGCCCATCAAAAATCCAGAAGAAGTATCAACTGTAACATGCAAATATTTTAATTTTCCAAATTCTGGCAAGTGTGTGATGTCCATCTGCCAAATATGGTTAGGTATCAATCCTCTAGGATTGACTCCAAGATTAACTTGTGGTAAAAAGGTCACACAATTTTGACATTGTTTTATTATTTGTCTAGCTTGTTCCTTAGTTATTTTAAAGTGCTTTTGTAAAGTATTAGCATTGACATGGAACTTTTTATGAAAATTTATAGTTTCTTCTAGTGTAGAGAAAATATGTATGTCATGTGTAGTTTTATCTGCTAAATCATTGCCCAAACTAAGGGCTCCAGGCAATCCTGTATGTGCCCTGATATGTCCTATAAAGAATGGATCTTTTCTGTCCCAGATTAGACTTTGTATAGTGGAAAGCAAAGAGAAAACAGTAGAAGAAGGGGAAATCCTACCAGCATCTTCAAGAGATACTATAGCATTAACTACATACTGACTATCAGAAAATAAATTAAATACAGAATCTTTAAACATCACAAAAGCTTGTAAAACTGCATTAAGCTCTACCTTTTGAGCTGATTGTTTGGGTACTAAAAATGTAAAAGTTTGATCAGGGGTAACTACTGCTGCTGTACCATTATTTGACCCATCAGTGAATATATTTGGAGCATTCATGATAGGTGTTTTTCTTGTCATTTTTGGAAAAATTACAGGATGCAATGACCAAAAAGACAATAAAGGATTAGATGGTAAGTGGTTATCAAATGAAACATTAGATTTGCACATGATTATTGCCCAAGTATTTAACTCATTAGCTAACTCATCAATTTGATTCATAGTATATGGAGTAATAATTTTATTGGGAGAAATTCCAAACACTCCCTTTGCTGCTTTTATTCCTTTGAGTATTAATTGTCCTACAGCCTCAGGATACCTAATAAGAATAGTGTTAGGAGAATAAGATAAATGTATCCATAATAATGGACCTTCTTGCCAAAATACTCCTGTAGGAATATTCTTTGTTGGTAGTACAATAAATAATAAAGGCAAACTTATATCAATTCTATCCAAATGCATATTTTCCATATATGTTTCAATGATTTTTAATGCCTTTCTTGCTTCAGGCGTTAACATTTGGGGTGAATTTGGATCTGATGGACCTTTTAGGATATCAAATAAAGGTCCCAACTCTCCTGTTGGTATACCTAAATAAGGCCTTATCCAATTTATGTCTCCTAATAACTTTTGAAAGTCATTAAGTGATTTGAGTTGATCTACTCGTATTTGAATTTTTGGTGGACGGACCAATGTTGAGGATAATAGAACTCCTAAATAATTAATTGGAAAATTTAATTGTACTTTATCTATTGCTATCTCTAGATTATAATTTTTTAATAAGTTTGTAAGTGTGGCATAACATTCTAGCAATGTGTTTTTATCTTTGTGTGCTAATAATACATCATCCATATAGTGAAATATTTGTAGTTCAGGATTTTGATTTCTAAGTGGCTGGATTACTTTGTTAACATAAATTTGACACATAGTTGGGCTGTTAGCCATCCCTTGAGGGAGTACTTTCCATTCATATCTCTGATCAGGAACTTCATGATTCAGTGCAGGGATAGTAAATGCAAAACGTGGACTATCCTCAGGATGAATTGGAATTGAAAAAAAAACAATCTTTAATATCTATAACTAAAACATACCAGGTTTTTGGCAAAGCAGACAACTGAGGAATCCCTGATTGAGCAGGTCCCATAATAACCATCTCATTATTAATGGCTCTTAAATCTTGCAATAATCTCCATTTACCAGATTTCTTTTTGATGACAAAAATGGGAGTATTATGGGGAGATACAGAAGGTTGTATATGGTCTTCTGCTAATTGTTGTTTGACCAGGTCATGGGCTGCTTGTATCTTTTCTTTAGTCAGGGGCCACTGAGGAACCCATACTGGTCTTTCTGATTTCCAAGTAATTTTTATTGTCTCAGTGGCCCTTTCTGAAAATCCAACCCATGTCTGTCTGTTCCTTGATCTATTTGTATTGGTGCTGCTATACCTTGTTCTTGTTTTTCTAATCTTTTCCCTCCATAAAACCTTGTCTAGTCATAATAGTGGGTGCATTTTGGTTGATGTTATTTGTTAATGTCAAACCTAATTGATCTAGGACATCTCGTCCCCATAAATTTATGGGAAGATGATCCAATACATATGGCTGTATAGTTCCTTCACATCCTTCAGGATCCTTCCAATCTAATACCATTGCACTTCTATGGGGATTAGTTGCCACTCCTAGGCCTCGAAGCGTTTGAGTGGCTTGTTGTAATGGCCAATGCTTTGGCCATTCTTGACGAGAGATGATGCTAAGGTCTGCACCTGTATCCAGTAGCCCATTAAATTCATGTCCTTGAATATTTAGTTTTAGTATGGGGCAAGAATCTAAATTTAAAGAAAGCATAGCCCAATCTACACCTGTGGAGCCTAATCCCTTGGAACTTCTTTCTATAGTACGACTGGAAAATTTATCATGTAGGCTGGGTATTATTAGTAACTGTGCTATTCTATCTCCTGGTGAAATTACTGACATACCCTTTGGAGAACTGGCTATAATTTTTATTTCACCTTCATAATCGGGATCAATTACCCCAGGACTTATCATAAGTCCTTTTAGAGTAGAAGAGCTGCGTCCCAATAATAAGCCTACTGTTCCTGTGGGAAGAGGTCCTTTCACCCCTGTGGGAATGATTTGAACTCCCATCTCTGGAGTTAGTACTGCTCTGGCGGAGGCACAGATGTCCAACCCTGCTCTCCCTCTGGTTTGTCTGATGAGGGATCTGATGGACAATGTGTCCTGGGAACTACCCTGATGGGGTTGCTGGGTTCCTCCAGTGCTCCGTATATTTGTGGTTTTGGGCCCCGGAGCATTGGGCCCCCCTGTCCATTTTTTGGCAATGGAGCCCGATGCCTTTCTCCACGATATCGTGGATAAACACCTGGTCTTTGTTCGTTTTTTGATAATGGAGTACCCTCTATGGTGGTTTGAGAACGGCATTCATTAGCCCAATGTCTCCCTCTATGGCATCGTGGGCAAATACCTGGTATTCTACTCCTTTGATACCTAGTTTTGTTAAACCCTCCTCCAATGGGGCAATTCCTTTTAAAATGTCCTGTTTGTTCACAATTGTAGCATGTTCTTGGCCTGGCATCTAAAGCCTGTTTTACTGCAGCTGCCACAATTTGCCCTTGTTCATTAATGTCTCTGGCATCTAAAGCCTGTTTGACTGCAGCTGCCACGACTTGCTCTTGTTCATTAATGTCTCTACATAATTTAATATATGTGTTTAAATCTTCATGTTTCCATGGTCTAATGATATCTCTGCACCAACGATTCGCTTGCTCATAAGCCAGGTGTTTTAGTAATGGCATTGCTTGTTCTGTATTCCCAAAAACTCTGGTAGCTGTTTGAATAAGCCTATCTACAAATTCAGCATAAGGTTCATTAGCTCCTTGTATTACCTTAGATAATTGACCTTGTAAACCTCCATGTCCTTGTAAAGTCTTCCATGCCTTAATTGCATCTACAGCAATTTGTGCATATACACCAGGATCATATGCAATTTGTTGCTGCTGATCCTCATAAGGTCCCTTTCCTAACAACATATCTAGATTTCTCTGAGGATAACCAGCTGCTGCATTTCGCCTAGCCGTCTCCTTGCAAAATTCCTCATTGGCAACCTTCCATAACAGGTATTGTCCTCCATTTAGCACAGCTTTACACATATTAGCCCAATCTGCTGGCGTCATGTTCAAGTTGTTAATGGATTCGACCATGCTTACAGTGAAGGGTGCTTGAGGACCATAGGTTGTTACAGCCTCTTTTAGCTGCTTCACTGTTTTGAAATTTAAAACTTGGTAAAATCGCTGCCCTCCTGCCTCAAATACAGGGCATGTTAATATTTGAGATCTTGTCTCAGGATCCCAACTATCAACTGCGGGGGTTGGGGACCTCCCAGCATATGGAGGTGGCCTTGTTAGTTGGACACTTACGTCCTCTGGTGATAGAAAGGTGTTAGTAGCAGTCTCCTGTAGAGGTGGTGCTGTTGGTTGGACACTTACACCCTCTGGTGATAGAAAGGTGTTAGTAGCAGTCTCCTGTTGTAACTTTCCCCCTGATGGCTTTTTCTGTTTTACACTTTATTTCTCTGTCTGACTAACTTGAGAGGCCTTCTCTTTTACTTGAATCTTTTCCTCTGTCTGACTAACTTGAGAGACCTTCTCTTTTACTTGAATCATTATGTCTTCTCCTTCCTCTACCATTGTCTGAACTGAAGGCTTTGGACTAAGCAAACAAGATATGAACGTCCACAATGGCAATGTGCCAACTGACAGAGTCCCTGGGCTTTTCTTTTCTATTCTTTTTAAATCTTCACCATGATGGTTCCATTGTGATATATTTAACAACTCCTCCTTAAAAAGCCATGGGCTACATTTTTGTATTGTATCAACGTATGCCCTGACTGTTCTTGATTTTACTGAGATGCCTCCTTCCTCTAACAATTTACTTAACACTCTTTCAGTTTGTTTTTTGCTAATTTCTGATCCCGTATTTCTACTATAATACAACCCAACAAGATGACGCCAAACAAAACCGAGACAGAATGAAATAAAAAGGGAACAACAAAAAGTCATTATAGCCTTTCTATCCTCCTGACATGGGCATCCGTCCTTTCTCCCTATCTGTTCCTCAGACGTAAATAGTTTTTCCTCAGATGTGAGCGGTTTTTCTTCCGTCTCACTCATCTCCAGGGACAGGCAACTTAAAACAAAAGTGAAGCAAAATAAAAGAGGAATCTTAAAATGGCTACCCATCCTCTCGCCCTGCCCTCAGGGGCGAGCAGTTTCACTTACCCTCAGTCGCTCCCCGTGCGAGCCACCAAATGCCGCAGTCTGGCTGGGCACAATCAGGAGCCACTTGTCAAAAGAAACTAACTTTATTTTTAGAACCACACACGCCAAATAAAACAGCCTCTCAGGAAAATCCCTCAGAGCCTCAACTGCCACCACCGGCTTTCCACAAGCCTCTCTCTCCCCCACAAGCTTCTTTCCACCTCCCACAATCCTCCTGCTCTTGAGGCCGATTGGCTGGGTCACGTGGGCGGAGCCAAAAAAGTCCCCCAATGAGCAGCTCCGTGGTCTGAAAGGGCAGTGAAACAGCCCAATGAGCATCACCGCAGAGGAGCCAATCAGCTAGATGTTGCTGGGGCCGCTGTGAGCCAATCATCATCCGGCAGCTGGAAGTTTGCTGGCAGCTGGAAGTTTGCTGGGGCCCCTTCGGCTGTGGCTCTCAACATGAAATAAAGTAGACTTCAAGCTAAAGTCAATCAAAAAGGATAAAAAAGGACACTACATACTGCTCAAGGGAGCCATACACCAACAAGACTTAACAATTATAAATATATATGCCCCAAAAAATGGAGCATCTATGTTCATCAAACAAACTCTTCTCAAGTTCAAGAATCAAATAGACCACAACACAGTAATTTTGGGTCACTTTAACACACCTCTTTAATCACTAGATAGATCTTCCAAACAAAACCTGAACAAAGAAACTATAGAATTTAATAATACAATCAATAACTTCGGCTTACTAACATATATAGAATATTTCATCCTTCAATGAGTGAATACACTTTCTTCTCAGCAGCATATGGATTCTTCTCTAAAATAGACCATATACTATGCTACAAAGCAACTCTTAGCAAATATAAAAAAGTAGAGATACTACCCTGCATTCTATCAGATCGTAAAGGAATGAAATTAGAAATAAATGATAAAATAAGAAATAAAATCCACTCCAATGCCTGGAGACTAAACAATATGCTACTGAATGAACAATAGGTTGCAGAAGACATCAAAGAGGAGATTTAAAAAATTTAGAGGTGAATGAGAACACAAATAAAACATATTGAAATCTCTGGGACACAGTTCTAAGAAGAAAGTTCATTCCTTAAAAGAAGAAAAAGTCAACAAATAAATGACTTAGCATTACATCTCCAAACCCTAGAAAAAAGAAGAAAAAATCAACACCAAAAGCAGTAGAAGACAGAAAATAATTAAAAATAGAGCTGAAATCAACGAAATTGAAACGAAAGACACAATTGAAAAAATTGACAGAACAAAAAGTTGGTTCTTTGAAAAAATAAATAAAATTGACAGACCATTAGCCATGCTAACAGAGAGAAGGAGAGAGAAAACTCAAATTATTAACATATATAATGAAAAATGAAATATCACAATAGACACTACAGAATGAAAATGTGTACTCCAATAAAATAAAAAATATCGAAGGCCTCAACAAATTTCTACAGTCATATAATTTGCCCAAATTGAATCAGGATGATATACACAATTTAAACAGATCAATTTCAAGTGACAAAATAGAAGATGCCATCAAAAGTCTACCAACCAAGAAAAGCCTAGGACCGGATGGATACACAGCAGAGTTCTGCAAGACCTTTAAAGAAGAACTAATACACATACCCTCCAATTTATTTCAGGAAATAGAAAAAGAGGCAGCGCTTCCAAACTCATTCTATGAGACCAATCTCACTCTGATTCCAAAACCAGGCAAAGACTCACCAAAAAAGAAAACTTCAGACCAATATCTCTAATGAACATAGATGCAAAATTTCTCAATAAAATTGTGACAAATCGAATACTAAAACATATCAAAAATATTGTGCACCACGAACAAGTGGGATTCATCCCAGGGATGCAAAGTTGGTTCAACATACAGAAATCAATAAATGTAATTCATCACATCAATAGACTTAAGGATAAAAATCATATGATCATCTCAATAGACCAGAAAAAGCATTTGACAAAACACAGCACTGCTTTATGTTCAACACACTAGAAAAATTAGGAATAACAGGAACGTATCTCAACATCATAAAGGCTATCTGTGCTAAGCCCCAGGCGAACATCATTCTAAATGGAGAAAAATTGAAGGCATCCCCTCTAAAAACTGGAAGACAGGGATGCCCTCTTTCACCACTTCTGTTTAACATAATTCTTGAAACACTGGCCAGAGCAATTAGATGAAAGAAATTAAAGAGATACACATAGGAAAAGAAGAAATCAAATTGGCACTATTTGCTGATGATATGATTCTATACCTAGAACATCCTAAAAGTTCCACCAGAAAACTTCTAGAACTAGTAAATGAATTCAGCAAAGTAGCAGGATATGAAATCAACACCCATAAATCAAAGGCATTTCTGTATATCAGTGACAAATCCTCAGAAAGGGAAACAAGGAAAACTACCCCATTCTCAATAGCCACAAAAAAAAAATACTTGGGAATCAACTTAATGAAAGATGTGAAAGAGCTATATAATGAAAATTACAGAACCCTAAAGAAAGAAGTCAAAGAAGACCTTAGAAAATGGAAAGATCTACCTTGCTCTTGGATAGGTAGAATTAATATTATCAAAATGACCATACTTCTAAAAGTGCTATAAATATTTAATGCAATTCTGATCAAAACCCCAAAGCCATTCCACATAGAAATATAAAAAGCAGTCATGAAATTCATTTGAAAAAATAAAAGACTCAGAATAGCTAAAGCAATCCTTAGCAGGAAGAGTAAAGAAGGTGGCATTGCTATACCAGACCTTAAACTATACTACAGAGCAATAGTTAACAAAAACAGCATGGTATTGGCACCAAAACAGACTGGTAGACCAGTGGTACACAATAGAGGACACAGAGACTAATCCACAAAATTACAATTACCTTATATTAGACAAAGGTGCCAAAAATACGCATTGGAGAAAAGATAGCCTCTTAAACAAATGGTGCTGGGAAAACTGGAAATCCATATGCAACAAAATGAAATTAAACCCCTGTCTCTCACCATGCACAAAATTCAACTCAAAATGGATCAAGGACTTTGGAATAAAACCAGAGACCCTGAGTCTAATAGAAGAAAAAGTAAGCCCTAATTTCCATCATGGGGGATTAAGCACCAACTTCTTTAATAAGACTCCTTTGGCACAAGAATTAAAATCAAGAACCAATAAGTGGAATGGACCCAAAGTAAAAGGTTTCTTCTCAGAAAAAGAAACAATCTGTGAGGTGAATCGAGAGCCTACTAATTAGGAGCAAATCTTTACCCCTCACACATCAGATAGAGCTCTACTCTCTAGGGTATATAAAGAACTCAAAAAGCCAAACACCAAAAAAAAAAAAAAAAACCTAATCAATAAATGGGCCAAGGACCTGAACAGACACTTCTCAGAAGACGATATACAATCAATCAACAAATATATAGAAAAAATGTTCATCATCGCTAGCAATTAGAGAAAACTAAGATTTC
This sequence comes from Marmota monax, assembly GCF_021218885.2. NCBI lineage: Eukaryota > Metazoa > Chordata > Mammalia > Rodentia > Sciuridae > Marmota > Marmota monax. The sequence continues at coordinate 5,838,578 of NW_026692947.1, forward strand.
ATCTCACTCCAGTCAGAATGGCAGCTATTATGAATACAAACAACAATAAGTGTTGGTGAGGATGTGGAGAAAAAGGTACACTCATACACTGCTGGTGGGACTGCAAATTGATGCAGTCAGTATGGAAAGCAGTATGCAGATTTCTTGGAAAATTGGGAATGGAACTTAAAAACAACATACTCCAGGGACACAGCCACATCAATGTTTATAGAACCACAATTCACAATAGCTAAACTGTGGAACCAACCTAGATGCCCTTCGATAGATGAATAGATAAAAAATGTGGCATATATACACAATGGAACATTACTTAGCAGTAAAAGAGAATAAAATCATGGTATTTGCAGGTAAATGGTTGGAGTTAGAGAAGATAATGCTAAGTGAAGTTAGCCAATTGAAAAAAAAATGCCAAATGTTTTCTCTGAATTAAGGAGGCTGATTCATAGGAGGTAGGGAGAGGGAGCATGGGAGGAATAGACAAACTCTAGTTAGGGCAGAGGGGTGGGAGGGGAAGGAAGAGGGCATGGGGTTAGAAATGATGGTGGAATCATTTGGACATCATTATCCAAAGTACATGTATGAAGACACGAATTGGTTCACGTGAATATACTTTGTATACAAACAGATATGAAAAATTGTGCTCTGTATGTGTAATAAGAAATGTAATGCATTTCGCTGTCATATATAAATAAAAAATTAATTAAAAAAAAACATTTAAAAAGTAATAATAATACAATCTATAGTTATTATGGGAGAATTTTAAACATGTGATTTATTTATTTATTAAATAAATCCCACATTATTTAATTATTAAATTTTTGTGTAAAGGCTAAGATGATCAGCTTAAACTCCTTCCCCAATATTTAGTATAATGCAAAGATTAGAATTTTTCTTTAAATGTGCTTTATTCAGGAAAGGGAGTGAAGCTCAATAGTAGAGTTGACCTTTGCCTAGCCTGTCAAGGCCTTGAGTTTGATACCCAGCACTACAGTACATAATAAATATTCCTTATCCAATTGTTCATTATTCATAAAATTCTTCTTACTCTCAATGAGGGTGCAGTGAGATGAGCAGATCAAAACCAAATGACTATTAACTGCGGTGGCCATAGACTATATGCTACCCCATACATCTCAAAACTGTAAATCTAAGTCAGGCCTAAGGCAACCTGAAGCTGGATCAAGAAATCTGTCCCAGCCTGAGGAAATGATCTGTCAGATCAAACAAGTAATTATGAGGCTACATATCTGCCTACATTCTAATGGATTTTCAAAAAACCATTATCGACTTATGTGGTTGAAAATGAAAACCTGTAAGAAAATTTAATAGATGTTAATTGTTTAGAAGATTTTTTTGTATCCCATTTTACAAGTTACATATTGCTTCCACATACACATGACCTCATTTGATCATGACTAAGCTGTTCACCACTTTATATAACAAGAAAATAAAAATGAGTTTTTCAACTTTAAACGAGATTTCAATACTTTTTTGTTTAATAATTTGTATTAGTATAGACTTCAGATACTTTAAGTTTCAGATACTTTATTACTGTGATATAAAGACTATAACTTTTTATTACATACATAAATGGTGCTCAATTTTAGACATGGTTGAAGTTAAAGGAAGACAGAGCTGACTGGTTGTACCTCCGTAAAATGCAGTCTGTATCCCTGAGAAAGTTCACAAATCAATTTTATCACATACTCAGAGTTGGTCCAGTGTCCAGGTCCTTCCTCCTACTGATCAAACATACAACAAGGCTGTCATTTGTAGAATTACTTCCTGTTTCCTGCATATTAAAGAAGTTTGTGATCCAATATAGGTAGATAAATACATAATCTCAATGATATGGTAGCATAATTGAGCCTAATGTCAATGATATGCTATGGTTATTATCATAGAATCTGTACAATCTATCAAGGGGACTGAATGCACAATTTCCTTGGCATAGACCCAGAGATTATTCTATGAAAGAATTGCATTTATTATGATTTGTATCTGGAATGGTCCCCAAAGGCACGTGTGTGAAAGGCTTGATCACCAGCCTGTAGAGCCACTGGAAGGTTGTAGAACTTTGAAGAGTTAGGGCCTAATAGAAGGCAGTTAGGTCATTGGAGGAGAGCTCTTGAAGGGGATATTAAGACCTTGGCCCCTTCCTTTCTCTCTCTTTCACTTTCCTTTTGCCATGAGGTGGACTGGTTTCCTCTACCAGGCACTTATACCATGACATACTTCTTGCCACAAAAGCAACAGGGCAAACCGTGAGTCAAAATAAATATTTCCTCCATATAAGTTTCCTTTTATTAGTTATTTTGTCACAGCAACAGAAAGTCACAGTATCTTTAAAAAAAAAAAATCAATATAGCTGAGGTGAAGGGAGGAGGTAGAAGTGAGTAATAAGTAATAATATTTATGGAATTTATGTGTTGAAAATGTTCTAAAATTGATTGTGATGATGCTTGTACAACTCTGTGAATATGCTAAGAACCATAGAATTATATATTTAAAATTTGTGAATTGTATGATAGCTGTATTACATTTCAGTAAAGCTGTTAAAAAAAATGACTGTAATACTAGAGGATATAGATAATACGAGAATTGAAGTATTTAATTCACTTAATAGCTGAAATACATGTATTTTCTTTTTTAATGCTTTTTAGTTCATAAAATAAAATGTAAGAATAAGTATTTAATACAATTTTTAAAAATAATGTTTAAAAATTAAACATGGGCTGGGGATGTGGCTCAAGTGGTAGCGCGCTCGCCTGGCATGCGTGTGACCCGGGTTTGATCCTCAGCACCACATACAAACAAAGATGTTGTGTCCGCAGAAAACTAAAAAATAAATATTAAAAAAATCTCTCTAAATAAATAAATAAATAAATATTAAACATTACATAAAATAAAAAATTATGAAAGTTTAAATATTAAATATAAATCATCAGTCTAAATATGTTATTGGCAGATAAGAGGAATAATGTATCACAAACAAGGTAAGCTGAACACTACATAAAATAAAGAAAACATAATTAGTTATGGAAAATCAAAAATGAAATATTATAGTCTTTAAGAATATCAATTAGTCTTTATTAGATAGTGAACTTATTTTTGTGTGGAATTTCCAACTGCTAAAAAAGCTCCTAGTTCTACAATAGCTGAATGGGAGCAGAGCAGCTCAATCCCAGGTAGTGATTGAGCAGTGAGCCCTGCAGGTAGGAAGTAGGTATGGTCAGATAGTACCTACAGGAAACTGAAAGAACATGCAGGGAACAGAGTTTTAGTTTGTCCCTCACACTGTAATTCCACTGCCAAAATTGGGCCAATCCATCAGTAAAGAGATTCATATGTTTCTGCATTCTAACTTGTGGTCCTGGATAAACTGAAGAGACTTTCTTCCCCAGCCCCACGTCTTTCTGAAGGGCACCAAGTCCCAGGTGTCCTCTCAGTGTCTGCCAGTACAGATGGCGAAGACACACAGCTGAACTAGGGATAAGTATAGGTATCTCGAAGAGGTCCTGAGTGGGCAGCTTAAGGCAGGTATAAGACCGGAGCTTTCACACCATCCCTACATGAGATGATTCCAACCTCCCCAAAGGCTTGAGTTATAATTCAGTGGTAGAATGGTTTGATAGCTTGTGGTTTTGAGGGGGGAAAGAGGTGTGAAGTAAGAACAAAGGTTATTTCTAAAGATTAAGGAGAAATGAGTAGTGAAGTTAGAGAATAGAGAAAAAATGGAGAAACTCTGAAACAGTCCTTGAGGAAATGTACATGAAAATAGGCTGACTACAATACAAAAAATGGAGAAACTCTGAAACAGTCCTTGAGGAAATATACATGAAAATAGGTTGACTACAGTACAATTGTTGGGAGGCATGGAAGATCTCAATGAAGTTGGTGCCAGTCAATCACTTGCATAGAAGTTTGTCCAGCAGTATGATTCTCTTGAGCTGTGCTTAGATCCAGGTGAAGATTCCTAAAAGCAGATCACCTTGATGGAGTCTTTTCTACTGGTTGCCCCACTCGTTATAATCTGCCCATCTTGTTATAGATTATTTTTGTGCTTACATCTCTCTACCTGTAAAAGGGAAATGAAGAGGGATGTATGATTAGACAGAATTTATAATCTGACATTCCAGGATTGTTTTTGGCAAGACCTTTTCTTTTGCAAGATAACAAATCCCTGAAAGCCATAAACTGTACTTTATTCATCTTTGTGTCCCCAAATATCCCAAATTTATAACATGCAAATATTTGTGAGATAAATGACACAGTGAATTTTAAAACCTCTAAGTCTATTGAACTTGGTTTGGGCTTATTCCCTCCTTCAAACTAGGAAATAATGAACAGGCAGGGGAAAAGTTGAATAATTAGGAAAGCCTTTTCTGTTTTATTAACAAATAGGGAGAGAAATATTAAGAATGAGTTAGGGGGCTGGGGATGTGGCTCAAGCGGTAGCGCGCTCGCCTGGCATGCGTGCGGCCCGGGTTCGATCCTCAGCACCACATACAAACAAAGATGTTGTGTCCGCCGATAACTAAAAAATAAATATTGGAGAAGGAAGATGGCGGCGAGGGGAGTGCATTGCCCCCGTGTGCTGCTTCACTGTGTGGGAGTATGACAAGTCAGGACGGCTAAAGGATATCTTGTTAGGAATTTCCAGCAATAGTGGGGTGCTCCGGAACCTGGAGGAAGGATTTCCATCACACGAGGATCGGCTACGGGGACTCAAACGCGAGAGGTTTGTCGCACGGAGGGTAACACTGCTTATTCAGCAAATCGCCCCGTGGCTAGAGTCTGCAGCGCGCGCTGGGAAACGAGGAGATAGCGACACAGGGATACAGCGCTGCAGTTTCTGCCAGCCGTGCAAGCACCGTACTCAGGGCTGAATTCTGGGTTCGAGACGGGGGAAGGAAGCGGTCCATCTCGGTTCTCCACACCAGTCAGACCACAGAGGAGGCCAGCAGCCACCATGTTGGAAAGCTGACGTCACCATCCCTGTTTTCGACTGACCGCAGCTCATTCAGCCATAGAACAGGTAATTTCAGGCTGCAATTCGCCTGCGGCTTGCAGACAGATTGCTAGGGTTCAGTGCCTGGGTGCTTCTTAGAACCTGATCTTATCGGAGCGAACACCGAGCGCGGGGCGGCCGAGTTCCGGCTCCCGGAACCGTCCCGGAACCGCCCTGGCCCAGGGCTGCGGAGCCTGCGGAGGCTGCTTCTTGGACCCTGCTCCTATCAGAGCATACACCAAGCACTAAGCGGCCGAATTCCGGCTCCCGGAACTGAGCCCGCGGGGACTGCTTCTTGGAGCCTACACTTATAGGAGCTTACACCGAGCACGGAGCAGCCGAGTTCCGGCTCCCGGAACTTCCCTGGCCCGGGGCTAGGAGCCCGCGGAAACTGCTTCTCGGTCCGGGTCCTGCTGAGGGCCGGTCAGGACTCACCCGTTGCTTTGGTTGCCCGGCAAGGGGAACGAAATGCTGCCATTTGCATAGGATACCAACATGGCAGAGATCTGATGTCCTCAGAAAGCGGCGGAGGAGAGAACTTCATCAATACCAGCGGCAACATAAACAGTTGGTCTCCTGGTAGGGGGGGTGAGGCACAGACACCTGAGTCTCCTCAATTTGTCGTCGAGCCAGAGGGGAGGAGACGGGCCGCCGCCAGCGCCCGGAGCAGGCCCAGCGGCTCGCCAGCGTGGTGACCGCGTGACCCCAATTGGAGAGGGGGTGGAGCGGAGCCGCCACCCGCACCCGCAAGGTGGGCAGACCCGCGACCCAGTGGTACATGGGCATGGTAGGAGGGGCAGGGCAGAGCCGCCGTTCGCGCTTGCAAGGTAAACAGACCTGTGACAGCCTGGCGGGTGAGGCCCAGTGGCCTGCCAGTGTGGTACACACGTCACCCCAACTTGAGTAGGGGCAGAGCAGATCCTTCTCCCACGACCGGATCAGGCCCTGCCGGTGTGGTGGTCACGTGACCCCAATTGGAGTGGGGGGCGGAGCGGAACCGCCACCCGTGCCCGCAGGGTGAGCAGACCTGTGACCAACCTGCAGATCAGGCCCAGGGGTCCGCAGGCGTGGTAGGAGGGGCAGGGCAGATCTGCCGCCTGCGCCTCCAAGGTAGGCAGACCTGCAACAGACCAGCGGATCAGGCCCAGGAGCCTGCCGGCGTGGTACACACACCACCCTAATTGGAGTAGGGGCAGAGCAGAGTCGCCACCCGTGCTAGGAACAGGCCCAGCGTCCTGCAGGCAGGGTAGTCACGACACCCCAATTGGAGTAGGGGCAGAGCAGAGCCTCCACCTGTGCCCGAAAGGTGGGCAGATCTGCGACCGACCAGCGGGACAGGCCCAGTGGTCTGCCGGTATGACAGACACGTCACCCCATTTGGAGTAGGGGCAGAGTAGAGCCGCCGCCCACGCCTGCAGGGTAAGCAAACCTGCAACCGACCGGCGGATCAGGCCCGGTGGCCTGCCGGCGTGGTACACTTGTCACCCCAATTGGAGTAGCGGCAGAACAGAGCCGCCGCCAGCGCCCAAAACAGGCCCAGTGACCTGCCGGCGTGGTAGCCACGACACCCCAATTGGAATAAGGAGAGAGCAGAGCCGCCGCCCGCACCTGCAGGAAAGATACGCAAGCAGTATGAAAAGACAAGGAAACAAAGGACCACAAGCAATACAGGTCAACGCAACTTTAGAAGAGGTAACAGCTGCAGCAGATGGAATGTCAGATAAAGAATTCAGGATATACATGCTTCAGATGATCTGGAGTATCAAGGAAGACATTAAACAGCAAAATCAGACAATGAAAGATCACTTCGACAATGAATTACGCAAACAAATCCAGGAAGCAAAGGATCAACTATACAGGGAGATAGAGGTTATAAAAAACAAACAAACAGAAATCCTAGAAATGCAGGAAGCAATAAACCAACTTAAAAACTCAATGGAGAATACTACCAGCAGAGTAGAACACTTAGAAGATAGAACATCAGACAATGAAGACAAAGTATTTCAACTGGAAAAGAACATAGACAGCTCAGCAAGACTGTTAAGAAACCATGAGCAGAACATCCAAGAAATATGGGATAACATTAAGAGACCAAACTTAAGAGTCATTGGGATACAGGAAGGTACAGAGCTCCAAACCAAAGGAATGAGCAGTCTATTCAATGAAATAATACGAGAAAACTTCCCAGACTTGAAGAATGAGACAGAATCCCAAATCCTAGAAGCCTACAGGACGCCGAATGTGCAAAATCATAAGAGATCCACACCTAGACACATTATAATGAAGATGCCCAACATACAGAATAAGGAGAGAATTTTAAAAGCTACAAGAGAAAGGAAGCAGATTACATTTAGGGATAAGCCAATCAGGATAACAGCTGACTTTTCAACACAGACTCTGAAAGCTAGAAGATCCTGGAATAACATATTTCAAACACTGAAAGAAAATGGGTTCCAACCAAGAATTGTGTATCCAGCGAAATTAAGCTTCAGGATGGAAGATGAAATTAAAACCTTCCACGATAAACAAAAGTTTAAAGAATTCGCAGCTAGAAAACCATCTCTTCAAAACATCCTCGCCAAAGCATTACAGGAAGAGGAAATGGAAAATAACAATGAAAACCAACAGTGGGAGGTAGGACAGTAAAGGGGGGGGGGAAATAATCAAAGAGGAAAACAAACCATGTTTAGTAACAGAAATAAACAAATATGGCTGGAAGAACAACCCATATCTCAATAATAACCCTAAATGTTAATGGCTTAAACTCACCAATTAAGAGACACAGGCTAGTAGAATGGATCACAAAACAAGACCCAACAATATGCTGCCTACAGGAGACACATTTGATAGGAAAAGACATACATAGGCTGAAGGTGAAAGGTTGGGAAAAATCATATCACTCATATGGACTTCGGAAACAAGCAGGAGTGTCCATACTCATATCAAATAAAATAGATTTCAAGCCAAAGTTAATCAAAAGGGATAAAGAGGGACACTACATACTGCTTAAGGGAACCATACACCAACAAGACATAACAATCATAAATATTTATGCCCCAAACAATGGTGCAGCTATGTTCGTCAAACAAACTCTTCTCAAGTTCAAGAGTCTAATAGACCACCATACCATAATCATGGGAGACTTCAACACACCTCTCTCGCCACTGGACAGATCTTCCAAACAAAAGTTGAATAAGGAAACTATAGAACTCAATAACACTATTAATAACCTAGACCTAATTGACATATATAGAGTATACCACCCAACATCAAGCAGTTACACTTTTTTCTCAGCAGCACATGGATCCTGCTCAAAAATAGATCATATATTATGTCACAGGGCAACTCTTAGACAATATAAAGGAGTAGAGATAATACCATGCATCTTATCTGATCATAATGGAATGAAACTGAAAATCAACGATAAAAGAAGGAAGGAAAAAGCATACATCACTTGGAGAATGAACAATAGGTTACTGAATGATCAATGGGTTATAGAAGACATCAAGGAGGAAATTAAAAAATTCTTAGAGATAAATGAAAACACAGACACAACATATCGGAATCTATGGGACACATTGAAAGCAGTTCTAAGAGGAAAATTCATTGCTTGGAGTTCATTCCTTAAAAAAAAAGAAAAAACCAACAAATAAATGATCTCATACTTCATCTCAAAATCCTTGAAAAAGAAGAGCAAACCAACAGCAAAAGAAGTAGAAGGCAAGAAATAATTAAAATCAGAGCTGAAATTAATGAAATCGAAACAAAAGAAACAATTGAAAAAATTGACAAAACTAAAAGTTGGTTCTTTGAAAAAATAAACAAAATCGACAGACCCTTAGCCATGCTAGCGAAGAGAAGAAGAGAGAGAACTCAAATTACTAGCATACGGGATGAAAAAGGCAATATCACAACAGACACTTCAGAAATACAGAAGATAATCAAAAACTATTTTGAATCCTTATACTCCAATAAATTAGAAGATAGTGAAGGCATAGATAAATTTCTTAAGTCATATGATCTGCCCAGATTGAGTCAGGAGGATATAGAAAACCTAAACAGACCAATATCAATTGAGGAAATAGAAGAAACCATAAAAAGACTACCAACTAAGAAAAGCCCAGGACCGGATGGGTATACAGCAGAATTTTACAAAACCTTTAAAGAAGAACTAATACCAATACTTTTCAAGCTACTTCAGGAAATAGAAAAGGAGGGAGAACTTCCAAATTCATTCTATGAGGCCAACATCACCCTGATACCTAAACCAGACAAAGACACTTCAAAGAAAGAAAACTACAGACCAATATCTCTAATGAACCTAGATGCAAAAATCCTCAATAAAATTCTGGCGAATCGGATACAAAAACATATCAAAAAAATTGTACACCATGATCAAGTAGGATTCATCCCTGGGATGCAAGGCTGGTTCAATATACGGAAATCAATAAATGTTATTCACCACATCAATAGACTTAAAAATAAGAACCATATGATCATCTCGATAGATGCGGAAAAAGCATTCGACAAAGTACAGCATCCCTTTATGTTCAAAACTCTAGAAAAACTAGGGATAACAGGAACATACCTCAATATTGTAAAAGCAATCTATGCTAAGCCTCAGGCTAGCATCATTCTGAATGGAGAAAAACTGAAGGCATTCCCTCTAAAATCTGGAACAAGACAGGGATGCCCTCTCTCTCCACTTCTCTTCAACATAGTTCTCGAAACACTGGCCAGAGCAATTAGACAGACGAAAGAAATTAAAGGCATAAAAATAGGAAAAGAAGAACTTAAATTATCACTATTTGCAGATGATATGATTCTATACCTAGCAGACCCAAAAGGCTCTACAAAGAAACTATTAGAGCTAATAAATGAATTCAGCAAAGTGGCAGGATATAAAATCAACACGCATAAATCAAAGGCATTCCTGTATATCAGCAACAAATCCTCTGAAATGGAAGTGAGGACAACCACTCCATACAAAATATCTTCAAAAAAAATAAAATACTTGGGAATCAACCTAACAAAAGAGGTGAAAGACTTATACAATGAAAACTACAGAACCCTAAAGAGAGAAATAGAAGAAGATCTTAGAAGATGGAAAAATATACCCTGTTCATGGATAGGCAGAACTAACATCATCAAAATGGCGATATTACCAAAAGTTCTCTATAGGTTTAATGCAATGCCAATCAAAATCCCAATGGCATTTCTTGTAGAAATAGAGAAAGCAATCATGAAATTCATATGGAAAAATAAAAGACCCAGAATAGCAAAAACAATGCTAAGCAGGAAGTGTGAATCAGGCGGTATAGCGATACCAGACTTCAAACTATACTACAGAGCAATAGTAACAAAAACAGCATGGTACTGGTACCAAAACAGGCGGGTGGACCAATGGTACAGAATAGAGGACACAGAAACCAATCCACAAAACTACAACTATCTTATATTTGATAAAGGGGCTAAAAGCATGCAATGGAGGAAGGATAGCATCTTCAACAAATGGTGCTGGGAAAACTGGAAATCCATATGCAACAAAATGAAATGGAATCCCTTTCTCTCGCCATGCACAAAAGTGAATTCAAAATGGATCAAGGAGCTTGATATCAAATCAGAGATGTGCCGTCTGATAGAAGAAAAAGTTGGCTACGATCTACAGTCGGTGGGGTCGGGCTCCAAATTCCTCAATAGGACACCCATAGCACAAAAGTTAATAACTAGAATCAACAAATGGGACTTACTCAAACTAAAAAGTTTTTTCTCATCAAAAGAAACAATAAGAGAGGTAAATAGGGAGCCTACACCCTGGGAACAAATCTTTACTCCTCACACTTCAGATACAGCCCTAATATCCAGAGTATACAAAGAACTCAAAAAATTAGACAATAAGAGAACAAACAACCCAATCAACAAATGGGCCAAGGACCTGAACAGACACTTCTCAGAGGAGGACATACAGTCAATCAACAAGTACATGAAAAAATGCTCACCATCTCTAGCTGTCAGAGAAATGCAAATCAAAACCACCCTAAGATACCATCTCACTCCAGTAAGATTGGCAGCCATCATGAAGTCAAACAACAAGTGCTGGCGAGGATGTGGGGAAAAGGGTACACTTGTACATTGCTGGTGGGACTGCAGATTGGTGCAGCCAATTTGGAAAGCAGTATGGAGATTTCTTGGAAAGCTGGGAATGGAGCCACCATTTGACCCAGCTATTCCCCTTCTCGGTCTATTCCCTAAAGACCTAAAAAGAGCATGCTACAGGGACACTGCTACATCCATGTTCATAGCAGCACAGTTCACAATAGCAAGACTGTGGAACCAACCTAGATGCCCTTCAATAGACGAATGGATAAAAAAAATGTGGCATTTATACACAATGGAGTATTACTCTGCATTAAAAAATGACAAAATCATAGAATTTGCAGGGAAATGGATGGCATTAGAGCAGATTATGCTAAGTGAAGCTAGCCAATCCCTAAAAAACAAATGCCAAATGTCTTCTTTGATATAAGGAGAGTAACTAAGATCAGAGTAGGGACGAAGAGCAGGAGAAGAAGATTAACATTTAACAGGGATGAGAGGTGGGAGGGAAAGGGAGAGAGAAGGGAAATTGCATGGTAATGGAAGGAGACCCTCAGGGTTATACAGTGGAGGGGGTAGAGAGAGAGAGGAGGGGAGGGGAGGGGAGAGGGTGGAGGATGGGAAAGGCAGCGGAGCACAACAGACACTAGTATGGCAATATGTAAATCAATGGATGTGTAACTGATGTGATTCTGCAATCTGTATATGGGGTGAAGGTGGGAGTTCATAACCCACTTGAATCAAAGTGTGGAATATGATATGTCAAGAAATTTGTAATGTTTTGAACAACCCACAATAAAAAATTTTAAAAAATAAATAAATAAATAAATAAATATTAAAAAATTCTCTCTCCCTCTCTCTCTCTCTCTTAAAAAAAAAAGAATGAGTTAGCCTGAAATCCCAACAACTTAACACCTTAAAATTCAGTCTTTCAGTTTATAAGAAAAATAGTTTAAATTTCTGAACATTTGGTTGATAAAAACAATTGCATGTATATTTATATTCCATGAGGATTTGAAATTGTTTTATGCATTTATATACAAAAAGTAAAATTACATAAAGCTCATTTAAAACAGTATTATTTACAGAGAGGTATTAAATGACTGAGGATATTTAGTGGTGAGCTGGGGATTCATAAGGCTACAGAATAAAAATGGCACATCTTCAAGAAATGTGGGATTTTCGTGTGGAAGAGTGAGGAAGGAGCAGTCTGAGAGGTAGATTGATAATGACTATTGTTCTCCGAAGAAAGCACAGCATAAAAAGACTATGATGATTGATTTTTATATGTCAACTTCACTAGGCACAGGTGGCCCAGATATTTGGTCAAGCTTTACTCTGGGTGTTTCTGTGAGGATGTTTCTGGATGTGATTAATATTTAAATCAGTAGATTGAGTGAAGCAGATTGCCCTCCATAATGTGAGTGGGCCTCATCCAATAAGCTGAAGGCCTCAACAGAACAAAAAGGCTGTGTCCTTCCTCAAATAAGAAAGAATTCTTTCCACCTCACAGCTTGTCTTTGAGCTAGGACATTGACTCTTTCTGGGTCTCAAGCCTGTAGCCTTCTGAGAGGCACCAGTGTATTAGCTTGCTTGGTTCTCAGGCCTTTAGATTCAGACTGGAATTTATGCCATCAGTTCTCCTGAATCAGCAAACTGCTGATTCATCCTGCAGATCTCAGAATTTGTCAGTCTCCAAAGGGAGCCAATTCCTTATAATATACATACTCTGTTGGTTTGCCACTCTGGAGAATACTAACAAAGAGATCCAGAACATTCATGCTTGACCTGTCGAATTAGAAATGACTCCCTTTCCAATCCTTCACAAGTATATGCTGATTTTGGTAAACAAAATTATAATCAATCCACTTCCTAATTAGGCTTCAAATTGAAATTATCATAAAGTATAACTGAATTGTGGAATCCAAGCAGTGGGTAACTTAATTCTCCCTGTATAAGTCATCACCACTTTTCTTTGATAATTTTCATTAAAAAAAAAATTTGGAAATGCCAGGCATGGTGGCACATGCCTGTAATCCCAGCGGCTCTGGAGGTTGAGGCAGGAGGATTTCAAGTTCAAAGCTAGCCTCAGCAAAAGTAAGGTGCTAAGCAACTCAGTGAGACTCTGCCTCCAAATAAAATACAAATAGGGCTGGGAATGGAGCTCTGTGGTTGAGTGCCCCTGAGTTCAATCCCTGGTACCCCCACCCCGACAAAAAAAGACAATTTGGAAAAAGAAATTGCTTTGAAATGCATAAGTTGTGAGGGAAAAAAATCTTTATACTAAATAAGAAAATGTTTATAAAATTAATAGAATAAAGTAGTAAAATCTTGCTAGGTGCTATAGGTTAGATCTGGAATGTTCCCAAAAGGTCTGTGTGTTCAAGGCTTGGTTGTGACTTGTGATGGAGGTGGTGGAACCTTTAGGAGATGGCATCTAGTGGGAGGAAATTAGGACACTGGGATGTGCTCTGGAAGAGGATATTGGGACCACAGGCCTTTCTTCTCCCTCTCTTTAGCTTCTGGAACATCATGAAGTGAGCAGCTTCTTCTTCCACACACTTCCACCATAGTCTTCTGCCTTGACATTAGCCCCAAAGCGCAGGCAACCAACCAGGAACAGAAACCTCAGAAACCATGCACTAAAATAAATCTTTCCTTTTTAAAAGTTGATTATCTCAGGTATTTTGTCAACAGGAAATGGGAAGCTAAAACACCTCCCAATTTTAAAATGACATTAACAAGAATAGAGAGCATCATAAAGTAGGGTATTTTTTAATAACTTACTACTACTTTTAATACCATTACCCCCACCCACTCTCAAGCAAATAGCTTTCCTCTCTACTTCACTGACAAGAGTGATACCATCAGGCATAAAACACCCTACTGTTCACCACCCTTACCTGGAAACTTATTTGTAGGTACCTCCATTTTTATTTTTTCCAGTCTCAAAGGGTGAGGTATATGGCCTCCTGTTCAAGTCCAATCACATTGTCCCTTATCCCTCCTGCAATCTCCAAAATCTTTTTCTATCAGTTGGTCCCTCACTGCTCCTTATTTTGGGGGCCCCTTTCTCATTACAGCCCCTCACCATGATATTTCTGAAATGTTTAAGAATTTATGTCTCTAAAACATTCTACTTTTGTCTCAGATACAAGGTAACTATTTTGTGGAGATTCCTATCTAGAGGATTCTGGGTATTCCTTGGACAATGGCTACTCAAAGTGCTAGACTGTGAACTGTGTGTTACCGGTCAGAGATTCTGATGAGGAGCTTTCATCAGAATGTAAAGTAACTATGTCAGTATGTATGCAGCAGCTTCATTTCTCTCTCTCTCTCTCTCTCTCTCTCTTCTCTCTCTCTCTCTCTCTCTCTCTCTCTCTCTCTCTCTCTCTCTCTCTCGCAAGATATTACCAATGAAGGTAGTGTGTTGATTTACATTCTGGCCCAGGCCTCTTATCTCACTATGTCCTAGCAATGAATGTTTGTGGACTGCAACCAATCTGTGAACCAACTCGTTTGTGGACTACACATTGAGTAACACTGGAGTAATCCTAATGTAACTATCTCTCTCCACACCAACAGCCTACCCACTTAAGTGAAGCTGGAGAGAGAACTGTCATAATTTTCTCTGCTTGGTGTTCAGCATCACATGTGCTTGAATTAATTTCTGACTAGTACACTGTTTTCCAAATTGAACTAAAAACGTCTTGTAAAATCAGTGTAGTGGCCTTACCAGCTAAATTCAAGGAATTGAAGTGGAAAATACTAACAGGCATCACAAATTTCTTGGTAAGAATTATTTTGTGGAACTTCTGATTTAGCTATGTTTATATATAATCTTTGAGAGATTAAATTATTGTTCAGAAGATTCATTCTCCTAATCTCTAAGGGTAGAGTATACTTTTCTTCCCTTGACCTTGGGCTTGCCTTATGACTTGCTTTAACCAATGGAATGTTAGCAGATGTAACAGGATCAAAGGTTTGATGAATATTTGTGCAACTGGACTTACTCTTTTGCACTTCTTCCATTTCCAGGAGAAAAATATGCTCAGGCTAGTCTGCAGAGAGCAATAATAAGATGAGAGATATGCGGGGCAGAGCCACCCAGGCTAAACCACCCAGCCAGGCTAAGCCTATGTCAGCCAACCACCAACCACCCACAGGCAAATAAACCAAGTTCTGCCAAGATCAGCATGCTACCCAGCTGAGTCCAGCATAGATCAGCTGGCCCTAACTAACCCACAACAATGAATGAAAGAAAATAAATGCTTATTCTGGAATGTTCACGAGATGTTCTAATTGTTTTATTATGCAGAAATAGCTGACTGATAAATATTTATTTATACATGTTTGTAGTGGGTTGACAACATAATGTGTATTGCAGTGAGTTACAAAAGATTTGAAAGCCACAGGTCTAGAAAAGCTCCATGTTTCTCCTTCACCTCTTGTTGTTTAATAAGGCTTAACAGAAGATCCTGTCCAAGAGTGGCTGTTTGTAAAGAATGCAGGTACACAGAAAGAAGATAGAGCTATGAGATGAAGAGAAGGGAGTGTGTGTGTGTGTGTGTGTGTGTGTGTGTGTGTGTGTAGAGACAGAGAGAAAAACACGGTTGGATTTGTTGGCAATGAACACCTATTTTAGATTCTGAGCTTCCTGAAACTGTTTACTGCAGCCTTTTCTTTGATTCCCTGAACTATCAGTGTCTTCCAACAAATCCTCTGCTTTCCTCAAGCTATTTCAAGAAAGGTTTCTGTTTACTTGCAACATAAATGGCAACTTCTTAATTAATAGCATTGTATTTGTAAATAGTATTAAGTCCTGATTTTCACACTGGCATATATTAATTCTATTTATAATCCACCTCCTTGCAGTATGCCTACCTGAAGAGCATATAAAGTTAAATACTGAAAATTAGAGCAAGAATTTTCTCCCACAACTTAATTCAACCTAATACTTTCCTACCCCACTATTGCTATTACACATCAACCTTGAAATGTTGGCTGCTTCACAGAGGTTTCAAATATCCTAACATTAAAAAACTTAATTTTCAAAATACAATTCATGGCTCAAGGGTAATTATTTCTAATAAATACATCAATAATTCTTATTCATTAACTTTATACTTCCTATGTTTTTGGTACTCCATCCAAGAGGACTACCCACAGGGTGAGAAATCATAGTAAACTCACCCACAGAAGGGCTAAGGCACAGTGGAAGAGGGAGAGGCTGCATAAGAGTACAAGTGAAGAATCCAGTAGGACCTTCTGCACAGCCAACTAAAACATCCCATGCCTTTGGGTCTGCTGTACCCAGTGAGTACTAAACAGAGAAGCAGTAGCAACCAACAGAATGAAGACTGTATGCTGCGTGTTATGAATAGTGGAGTAAGAAGATAATGTCCCTTCTTCCTCTCCTCGCTGACATCAGAGTTGTAAGGGCTGAGAGAAGAGGAGGCAAGGGCGTGGCATGCATTCTGATTCCCAAGAGCCACAAGTTAGACCTTTGCTAAATAGAATGACATTGTTTTGATAACCAAAAGTAACAGAATAAGATGCAGAAGTAGCTGAGAAAGCCCTGTATGCAGGTGGCAGCGGTATATGGGTATGTGTGCCAAAGGCAGCCAATGGGCAAGTTTTTGTTTGTTTTTGCAGTGCTGGGGAACAGTTCATTAAAAAAAAATCCTTCTTATATTTAAATGAGATTCTTCAGAGCCTGTTTCTCTGTATTGTTGTCTCTGGGAATATTTTCATCTAAGGAGACCACCAGGGTGGCATCTCCTTGGTGACCTCTAGAGAAGCTCTGATTTAATTTCTAATCTCTACATTTAATAATAGTAATTAACATCTGAATACTACAGCCAGCAGCTGCATTTTTGTGATTAACATCTAAGAGCCAAATTGTACTATTCTACACAATATATTTAGATTACTATCTTCAATCTACAAGAAAGTTTTTTAGGAGCCCCTTAATCTCATGAGCAGCAAATTTCCAAAACAATTTAAAGTTATTTTCTAGGATTATTTACACAAATCACTTTAATGTTATACTTTGTTTCCATTTTAGTGGTTGACACATCTAATCTTTTTCACACATCCACAGATTACTTCATAATTTAGATCCCTGCATTCCTTAAAGATTTATTTTTAGGGAATGTACTATATTTAAAAGTCTTTTTAAACAGGAAAAAAAAGACAATTCTATTTTATAACTTGGAAAAATGAGGGGAAAGAAGAGAATAAGTACTGGAACAGTGTATCAAGGACAGAATTAAGATGTGAAATCATTTCATAATCTAGCTTTTCTTCATATTTAGCAAAATAAATCATTATAACATCATATAATAGGAAGAAATTTAGTAAAATTGTTAAATGGCCTATTTAGAACACTGTGCATATGTTCAAATATGATTCTCCCAGACAGATAAAAGTACCTTATTTGAAAATTATAGGGATATTTCATAATTTCCTGTCATAAATAATTCTGAATTTTAAAAAAATCTTCTGAAAAAAAATGTTATTTCTAACTGCAATATTCATTCACTAAACAAACACTGGGAACCTACAATGTGTCAGACATTGTGCCTGATGCTGAGGATGTAAGTTAAAACTCTGAATCGTAGACTTGATTGGATTAAGAGATGCCAAAGATTAAGAGGCTTCTGGGTGTGTCAATGAGGTGTGTCTAGGAATGATTGGCATAGGGGATAGCAAACTGAAACAGAGACCCTCCCTAAGCCTGGGCAGCACCATCCAATAGGATGGTGGCTTGGATGGAATAAAATTTGGAAAAACAAGGAAGCAACAGCTGCAAACTGATTCTTCTTGAATGGGTTTTTGATTGTTGCTGTGATTGCCTGAGGATATTTGACTCTCACTTCTTCACTCTTTCAGAGTGGACTCTGTCAGTGATTATCCAGGGAGTTTTCCAGAAGCCTTTGGTCTTGGACTAGGGTAGCACCATTAATTCCCCTTGTTCTGAGGCTACAGTCTCTTGGACAGTGCAGCTCCTGGTTCCTCCAGCTCTTTAGCCTTCAGACAGCCATTGTGGACTATCCAGGTTCTGGTCATGTAAACCAATCTAATAAATCCCCTTTTATAATCATACTTCCTATTGATTCTATTCCTCTAGAGAACCCTGGCTAATACAGTCCCCACCCTTAAATAGAAATTCAGCTTACTATAAGTGGAGATGCCTAGGGGTGAGACATAATATGTTGGGTAATAAAGTTAGAATTTAAAATGTTTCCACAAAGTTCACAAGTTCAAGAGTCTTCACAAGGTTCAAAACAAACCAGGTGAAATTACATAGCAGTATATTTATACCCATTCAGAAGGGAGGAAGGCAACAAATCTGCTGGAGTGAAAGTACAGAAAGACCAGGTTAAACACCACCAGATACAAAAAAGACCCAGAGGATGCAAATGATACCAAGTTTAATAACCATGTGCAATGGTTGCTAAGCACTCTCATTTTAGGACAGATTAATAAAAATACGCAAAGAAAAGGGGCCAACATATTTTCAATTGATTTTACAACACTCAGATCTCAGAGAGTTAGGGGGTGGCTTATTTGAAATACAAATTAGAGCACATTCATAGGACAATAGGAAAGGCAAAGGATCGGAAATAATATCAATAAATATTTGTCAAAGGGAATAATGATGTTTCATCTCTAAAAGAAGCTTAAGTGGGAGATGATTGCTATTTTCAAATTATTTATAGTTTTGTGACAGAGTTCGATAGCTGTCTTTCAATACACATTTCCTCCTTTGTCCTTAGCGGTAGAACTCTAATTTTTTTTTTAAGAGAGAGAGAGAGAGAATTTTTTAATATTTATTTTCAATTTTTGGTGGACACAACATCTTTATTTTATGTGGTGCTGAGGATCAAACCCATCACCCCGCGCATGCCAGGCGAGCGCGTTACCGCTTGAGCCACATCCCCAGCCCAAGAACTCTAATTTTTAGTGGGAATTTTGACATTTCCCAGCTTCCTGTGAGATCCAGTGGACCAAATTCAGGACATGGATATAGTAATATAAATGGTATATAGTACTTCCAGAAAAATCTCCTTAAAGAGCGGGGCGTACCCTTTTACCTTTCTTCTTCAGTCCTGCTACAATGGAGCATGGGTGTGACTGGCACTCCAGCAGCCACCCTGGATCCCAAACACAGAATTTACACCCCAGGAACTGTGTCAGGGTAAGTAGAAAGATCCTGGATCCCTTTCAGGGCAGTTATCATCTCAGCTGGATACTACCTACTTCTGGATATCTTCTATATAAAAAGAAAAAAAATGTTCCTTTATAAGACACAGCTTTTTGGAGTTTCCCTTACATGTAGCTGAACTTTGATTATGAGAGAGATTTTCCTAAAAGTTAAGATATATTTTTTAAATGAGCCACAATGATAGTTATCTATTCTATGTCTGTTTAAATGGAGATTGTGAGACTGGCTTCAGAAATGGTGAATATTCCAGGGTATGATGAAAAAAGTGGTTACCAGACCTCTTTAAGTTTCTTTCAACCCAGGTGCAGTGGTACATGTCTGTAATCCCAGCAACTCAGGAGGCTGAGATAGGAGGATGGCAAGTTCAAGCCCAGTGTTGCTTAGGGAAACCCTATCTAAAAATAAAAAATAAAAAAGTTGGGGTATAGCTTAGTGGTAAAGCACCCCTGGGTTTAATTCCTAGTACCATAAAGAAAAAGTTACAGCTCTTAAGATTATATGATTTCCTCCACCTTGTAGATCAGTGGCTCTTAATTTTTTTTTTAAATAGCTCTTTCTCCCTTTTATAAATATGTTTGGGATGTCATTAGCACATTGGGCCCAACATGAGCAGTCTACTAACCTTGCTTTACAGCATCACAAGATTACCTTTTGGAGTTTAAGTTATTTTAAGACCAGAAATACTGAAACAATAATGAAGAACCAAACAGTGAATTGATAAACTCTTGTAAATTGATGTTATAATCATTATGAGCCTGGATAAATTGATAAAATAATAGGACTTCTGTTGAGGCCCTTCTTGTGTGCCTAGAACAGTTGATAAATCAAGGTTTAGTTAGAATTATAGCCTTGTTAAAAATGAGGATACCGATGGCCTTTCCCTTTTTCCATCTGCTCTTTTCCTTTCTACTTTCCAATTTTTTAGCTGTAACTCTACTTTATATCATTTTAATATTATTTTGTTAAACTAGAATTATCTGTGTTTTATCTATTAGTTGGTTCTTTAAACATTTATTTCCTCAAAACAATAATCTATACACATGTTAGGAGCAGCACACTGTGCAAAGAAATACAAAAGAAGATAAAATCCCCCTTCCATCCCAGATTTCTACACCTTCTCCCCAAAGGCAACCAGTTTTTATGTCGTCTGGCAGAAATATTCTAAGCATATATAGACAGCTATCTGTATATCTCTAACTATATGATAATATATATATATATATATATATATATATATATATATACACAAATATACAAATGCATATGTGAATGCTTATTACTATTAGCACATTGAATTTTTCATTTGAAATGTCTTCAAGATTGTTCTGTATAGGTATAAGCAGTTATGTGTCATTCTTTCTGAAAAGGTCGTGTATATTCCATTATACATATGTGTGTAATTTTATTGACTAAAAATCAACCACTGCATTAACAAAAAATACTAGTAAAAATATTTTATTACAGACAAAATTCTTAAAAGCTTAATTTAGAACTCAATTTTTTTTTCAGTTCAGCAAACATTTAGTAAGCATGTACTATGTGCATGAACCTACCTTTATTCTCTCTTCTTTAGCATAAGGCCACAGCTTATGCTTGATATCTAATAATAGGGACAGAGAGTGAGAAATAGCAGTATTCGGCCCTTCAACTTTTAAAATATTACATATGTACATATTGTTTCTAACTCTACAATTACGTTGCTTAAGACACTAAGTGGTTTTCAATTTGTTTTATCCATGTGAGTTCTTCTTTAGAGTAGGCTCATATTATTTTATTTGTTCCTATTTCCTTACTTCTTGACAGCTCAATCTGTCACTGAAAGCTCAGTCCTTGTCCCTGATGCCAATCCAACAATGAGGACAACACGGTTTTGAGAAAAAGGAAAAAGATGGTTTATTGCTTTGCTAGCAAAGGAGAAACACAGAGTACTCCTGTCCCGAAGGCTGCGATTCTGCCTATCAGCAGGAACGGATGCCGCGGTGGGGTAGCAGGGATTCAGAGAAAAAGAGATTAGGGAGGAGAGATCAGAATGGAGAAGAGCAATGAAAAGAAGATCAGGAAGAAGAAGATCAAGAAAAGAAGACCAGGAAGGAGAAGATCAAGGTAAAAGGAGAAAAGAGAGTGTTAGGTTGATTTGAGGTGGCTAAGGGAACAAAGCACCAGGCAACCCATGCTTGCAAAAGAACAACCAAACTGGTGCTGGCAGACAAGCAGTGATGTGCCTCATAACCACCTGTCAATCAGCAGGGTCTCCTGACCAATCCTGGAAGGACATGGATCTCAGCAAGTTCCCGCGACCAACCCCAGGAGGACAAGAGATTCTAAAAACTTCCCTTTCCTGTTCGGAGCCCTCCCTTCCTGCCCTAAGCCCAATAAAATTCCAATCCGGCTGAGCCTGGGCGCCATTCCTGGGGACCTGCTCTGTTGAACTGGAGGGTCTCACCCAGGAGCGAATCTCAATAAGGCCTTGTTCAGCTGTTTATAATATGCCTCCTTTTGGTCACAGGCACCTGATCTTATAGAGAGGCGAAGATCAGGAGAACTTTAGGGAAAAGCAGATCAGGGAGGAGAAAATCAGGGAGAAGTAGTTTTGGGAAAAAAAACATGTAAGTTTCAAAGTGACAGTGGATATAGTCAAAGCATGAAGTGGACCCCTGTTACAAATCTACTGCAGTTTGGCAATTTAGTGCATACATTACAGTAAAATTTTTCCTACCAAAATTGTTTATGACCTCTAACTTGTGTAAGCATTTGAGGCTTATCTTACTGAACTTCTCTCTTGCCCAGTGATGCAATTTCTCTTTGGATAGCTCTGTATCTTTGGTTTCAGTAAATCTCTCTCTCCTCGTTCTATTTCTTCTTTTATGGATTCTCTTTTCCTTTTGCTTTCTTTTTCCAGAACTGGACATCAAACCCAGTGTCTCACACACACTAGGTAAGTGCTCAACCCCTGAGCTACACCCCCCAAATCTCCTTTATGGTTTTCTTTTCCTCTTTTTGGGCTCCATGTTAGGCTTCCCCTGCTTTTCACTTCATATGCTCTTCCTGTGTGATGTTGGGTCTTCAAAAAGCATATGGTAGAATGTAATACCCAATGTGAGAGTATTAAAGGTGGACACTTTAGGGAAGTGATCAATTCAAGAGGGCCTGCTCTCATGAGTGGGATTAGTGCCCTTTCTGACTTATGAGGATGCAGCAATACAGCACCATTTATGAAGCAAAGAGCTCTCCTAGATACTGAACCTGAAGGCACCTTGATCTTGGACTTCCCAGCCTCCACAACTGTAACAGATTTCTATTGTTTGTAAATCACCCAGTCTAAAAGTCTGGTATAGCAAACCAAATAGATTAAGAAGGGTCTTGATCTTAGCTATGATCACTAAGAAATTTTTCTCCATCCTGGTATTATATCCATCTGCATGTTGGACATCTCCCCATGGAGTTCTCTACATGTCCTCAAATGAATTCATCCTTGTGCCTCAAATTGATAAGTCTTCAGTATTCAGTTGTTGACATATTGCCCACCCAGGTATCCAAACCCAGATCCTAACATCTGCTTAAGAATCTTCTCTTCCATTTTTTTTTTAAGAGATAAAGAGAATTTTAATATTTAATTTTTTTTAGTTTTCGGCGGACACAACATCTTTGTTTCTATGTGGTGCTGAGGATAGAACCCGGGCCGCACGCATGCCAGGCAAGTGCGCTACTGCCTGAGCCACATCCCCAGCCCTCTTCCATTTTATATACCTAATCCATCCCCCAATTTTTCTAATTTCACTTACTAAATACTTGTCCTTGCCTCTAGTCTTGCTATTACTGTTGTAATTTTAGCCTCATCACTTCTTGACTACATCAATAGCCTGATTTCTTTGCCAAATTTTGTTTCCATCTAAAATACAAATTAGGCTGGGCCCAGTGGCACATGCTTATAATCCTAGCAACTTGGGAAGCTAAAGTGAGAGGATGGCAAGTTTAAAAGTCAGTCTCAGCAAATTTAGTGAGGCCCTAAATAAAGTTAGGAGGCCCTATCTCAAAACAAACAAACAAATAATAAAAAGACCTGGGGAAGTACCTTGGGGGTAGAGTGCCCCTGAGGTTTAATCCCTATTACCAAAATAAATAAAATAAAATGCAAATTGGATTCTGGAGTCTGAGGCAGGATGTTTACAAGTTCAAGGCCTCAGCAATTTAGCAAGCTTGTGTCTCAAAAACAAGAAAAATAAAAATAAAAAAGGGCTGGAGATGTAGCTCAGTGGTTAAGCACCCTGGTTTAATCCTCAGTAGCAAAAAACTAAAACATAAATTAGACCCAGTGTCTCCTGTGATTAGATGTCTTTTTTCATGTCTATAAAAGTAATTTGCCTTATTCTTTGAATATCATAAAAGCAATCATGTGGTTCAGAACTTCTACCTCTGTGTTTACTTAATGCTCTAGGAATATACCAACTATTTTTAGTTCTCTGTTGTAACATTTTAATTAAAGACTTTTTGCCTTTCCCAGACTATTTTCTGTACCTGGAATGCTCAATAGTATCTTTTACAAATAGTGTTTTTATATTTTGTTTAAGAAATGTTTAAGTATCCAAAATTATAAAGTCACTGTTTTATATTTTACATTTAGGCCCACAATAAATATAGAATTTTTTTTAATGAATAGGCATTAAGATTTCTTTTTGTTCCACATGAATATTTCATTTCCCCAGTAGCATTTATTGAAATGTCCATTTTTTTAGATGTTGATGAACCTTTTATTTTATTCATTTATTTACATGTGGTGCTGAGAATCAAACCCAGTGCCTCACACATGTTAGGCAAGCATTCTACCACTGAGTCACAACCCCATCCCGGAAGTGTCCATTTTTTTCCACAATACTATAGTGTCACCTTTGTAGAAACAAATATTCAAATCAATATGTTTGGGAACTCTATTCAGTTCCATTGGTTTTCTTACTATCCTTATGCCAGTACTATAATGAATTGTTTTTTTGTAGCTTTTTTTTAAGTATTAATATAGTAGGACAAATCCTCCAAATTTGTTCTCCTTCCAGATTGTCTTGGATGTCATTAACTTTTTTAGTATCTGTTTAAGTTTATAATCAGCTGGTCAATTTATACAAACACACAACCTGCTGGGATTATACACCTAGGGATAGACTAACAGAACTGACATCTTTACAATACTGAGTCTTCCTATTTATGAGCATAGCATATTCATTCATTCATTCATTCATTTGAGTTTTCTCTAAATTTTTTCAATAGCATCATTTTCAGTATAGTGTTCTTATTGTATGCTTCATAAAATTTATTCCTAAGTGTTGTAGACTGAATCATAGCCCCAAAGGTATCAGGTCTTAAATCCTGGAACCACTAAATGTTACCTTATTTGGAAAAAGGGTCTTTGTAGATGTGATTAAGGAAATTGACATGAGGAAATGACTCTAGGTTATCCAGGTGGTCCCTAAAAAACATCATATTGTCCTTTATGTGAGAGGTAGGGTCAATTTTGAGACGTACATATAACAACGACAATGTAAAGATCAAAACAGAGTTGGAGTGATGTGACTTCAAGCCAAGATATGCCAGGGGACATCATAAACTGGAAAAGGCAAGGAACAGATTCACCCCTAGAGCCTCTGGAGGTATAGCAGCCCTTTGATTACAGACTTGGGGGCTCTGGCACTGTGAGAGGATAGATCTGCTTTAAATCACCAAGTTTAGGGTAATTTATTACAGCAGGAAACGAATAGAGTAGATATTTTTATTGTACTTGAATTCAGTATCACTTTAAAAAAATCATTTTCTAATTGTTTAGAGTTACATATTTTTGTTACTGTATCCAGCAACTTATTAAATTCACTTACTACTAACAGTTTGTAGATTATGTGTGAAAATGATAGACTATTATGCTTTCTCCAAAAGAAAAAAAAAGACATATCTTTTCAATTTTTACTTGCCTTTTTATTTTTTATTATTATTATTTTTTTGCAATTGCTGGGATGTTCAGTACAATAATGACACACTTTTGATTCTAGAACTAAGAGATAGTATTAGCTGTTCCAAATTTAAAATAAGAAAATTGTGAAAAATTAAACACAGAACACACATATATGTATCCCAGAAAACAAACTAGTCAAAAATAACCAACAACCTTCTACTTAACAAACCCAAAGAACTTTTTCTAAACCTTTCTTCTGACGCTGTATCACTGGACATTGCTTATTTTAACCCAATTCTCAAAACTTCTTTCTTCCTTGCTCTGCTGCTTTTCTTCTTCTAACCCTTTTCAAAATTGGCATTCCCAAGACTTTCTCCCTAGAACTTTTTTCCCTGTCCTTGTCAACTCTCCAGAAATCATTTTAAGGCCCATTGTTATTCTTCAAACCAAGGCCAAGTTCAGGTGCTTTCCTTTTCTTCAGGAGCAAAACATTCCTTTCTCAGGTTCTTTCCCCAGCAGAGGAATGTAGTCTTCTCTGCTCTGCCCTATTTGCTGTACTCCCGAAGAATCTTTTCACTTCAAAGGTTTTACTAATAAACATGAAATCAAGTCACAAAGATCCCAAATCTTCTCAGTGTTTTGGTTCCTGAACTACATGTAGATTCCTTTTTGTAGAAAAGTGCAGAGTTGGAGTGTTAAGAAAGCTGGCTGCTTAGAGGACTCAGTGGCATTTATCTTGGTGAACTTCCTAAGTTCAGGATCTAGCTTTGTGTTACAGGACCAAAGGAGCTGAGTCATGTTGATTAGAAGCTCTTCTATAAAAACCCAAATACCGATATATTAATTTACAATGAAAAACATAACCATCAAAGGAAATGGCTATTCACTTCATTTGACCAGGACATTCTCTCCTTGTAGAAAACCGTATTGGCACTTAAAATATTATTCAGAACTGTATTTGTTGAGAAAAGAAACAGAATTAGTAGTTTAGTTGTATGATTTAAATGTTTAATGTAATCCTATCAACTTGGATAGAGAGGAGACTATCTTCACTATCAGAACCAGAGGTTCTGTACCTGGGTATGATGCATTGTCCTTTAGACAGGGTCCGTCAAATATTTGCTTCCCAGGATTTTCTTGGCTCAATTCCTGATTAGGTATGTTGTATCAGTAAAAGCTTGTTCTGACCAGAAACTCATTTCTGGTTTCATCCAGACAATCTTTATTTGCAAGTGTTTGTAAACTGTTTCACTGGTACTCCTAAATATTGCTCGGCATACATCTGCATATTACACACAGTAAGTCCTCACTTGTACTCCAAGAGAGACTATCATGAATAGCCCCTGATGCCACACAGCCTGGCAAACAACAGACACTCTCAACTCTGGTGAACGAATAAATGCAGCTGAGAAAAGCATTACAAAGCACCTCTCCTTTCAGGCTGGAAACTCTGCCAGAATGCAGCTCTTTCCTCACCTCTACTTGAGGACTCTGCCTGCCCACGGATCTGCTCCAAGCTACCACCATAGGTCAGGGCGGACAGAGAAAGCGCCAACTGGGAAAGGACTTCGTCTAAATTTTGTTTTCCCACTCACGGCGTTTATCCCTCAACTACTAAAGAGAGATTAAATAGAACGGAGTGATGGGTAGCGGAAGATAGAGTGAACGTGTCCCCACTCCCCGTGCGGGAGGGTGTTTTAGCAAAACACAGCTGCATTCTCAGCCTGGAGAAACTCATCTTGCCACCCTCAGTCTCTCTCGGGTATTGGGCCCCAATTCAGAGATCCAGGAAAAAAAAATGTAGCTCCAGGTCGCTATGGCCGAAACTACTTGCTGGCTGGGCGACGGCGGACTCAAGGCCGCCACACTAGACCTCGCGACTGCATGACGGGCAGGCGCGCGCCGCCAGCTTGTCGCTGCCGGAGGACGGCGGGAGCCGAGCAGCCGGCGGCGGCAGTACCTTGGGAGTACCGCGCTCCCGCCGGGGTCTGGCGGATCGCCTGACCTGCGGTTGCACACCAGACCGGAGGTCGCCGCCCCCCCCCCCCCCCCCCCCCCGACTAGGGCGGTCGGGTCTAGCCGGACTTTCTCAGGCTGACCGCGTTCCTTCCGCCCTGAGAGGGCAAAGAGTCCCGCTCCCTCGCGAGCACCTCTCGCCCGCGCTCCTGAGCGCCCCCTAGGAAGGACGCCGAGTGGCGGCTGCGTCTCGACGGCGGTCTTCCGAGCGCACGATAGGAGTGGCCCGGCGGCGAGCGGGGCTTCCCCGCCCCTCCCCCTCCACTCTGCTCCCCTCCCCCTCTGGCGGCCGGAACCTCCCTGCGGGGCGGAGTGATACCGGCGGCGGCGTAGAGCGCGGCGCGGCCGTGAGGGGCGCCCGGGACTGCGCTGGGCGGGCGGCGGCGGCGGAGGGAGGAGGGGAGAGAGGCGGGGCCGGGGCGGGTTGTTGTGAGGCGACTGCGCTACTGCCGGACCGGGGCGGTTATGGCGGCTCCATATTAACACCCTCCTCCTCCGCCGCCGCCTCCTCCTCCTCCTCCTCCTCCTCCTCCTCTCCCTCCGCCCGCGCTCGTAAGCCATCTCCCCCTTCACCCTGACGCCTACCTCTTCCCCACACCTTTCCCCCTCCCTTCTTCTACCATGCCCGGCATGATGGAGAAAGGGCCCGAGTTACTGGGGAAGAACCGATCGGCCAACGGCAGCGCCAAAAGCCCGGCGGGCGGCGGCAGCGGCGCCTCCTCCACCAACGGCGGGCTGCACTACTCGGAGCCCGAGAGCGGCTGCAGCAGCGACGACGAGCACGGTGGTAGCCTCGAACTCCTCCCCGCCAGCCCGCCTGCCCCCCTCCTCCCTCCTCCCCTCCCCCAGCCCCCTCCCCTCCCCTCGCCGCGCTCCCGCCCTCCCTCCCCTCGGAGCCCGGGCGCTGCGGTAGCCTCGAACTCCCGGTGCAGTGCCGCAGCACCCCGCGACCCCCGTCCCTCCGCCCTCGACCAATCCTCCGCCCTCGCCCCCCCCAGCTCCCCGCCCCCCATCCGCTGCCATCTCCCGGACTGCCCCGAGTTAATATCTTCCTATCCACCGCCGCTTCTGTCCTTCCTACAGCAATTTTTATTTTTTTATTAAGTGTCTCTTAATTTTTTTTTCTTCTTTTTTCATTTTTATTTTTTATTTTTTTATTTTTTGGCATTGCTTTGCAGATGTTGGGATGAGAGTCGGAGCTGAATACCAAGCTCGGATCCCTGAATTTGATCCAGGTAGATATATTTGCTTAAGGAAAATCTCGTCTCCCCTTTTCTGGGCTTGGTTTGGGGTGGCCGGGGTAGGGGTCCGGGTGTGGGGCTTGGGAGGGTTGTGGGGCTGGGTTGGGCTGGGCAGGGCAAGGGAAGGCATCTCTGGCGGAGAGGCTGTCAGGCTTGGCCGGGCAGTGACACAGGGCGTGTGGGCAGATGTGTGCATTGCAAGGTTAACATGGTTTCCTTTGGAGACCACTTGCCCGCTGATGGCATCGCCTTTCTGCCCCCGCAGCACGAAGCTGGGGTCGGGGTGAGTGGAGTCGGAGGAGTCCGAGGCCGGGGAAACAGGGACTGCAGAGCCGGGGGCTGGAGGAGAGAGGGCGTACGGGCTACGTGTAGAGGAGCCTGCAAATGTCAGTTGCCACATAACCGGCCCCCGGGAACCCCTGGCCGCGCTCTGCAAGGACAGGCTGTGAAGGCCTAGGCGCCTGTCACCCGCCCAAGCCACGGGCAAGCCCTGCCGACCCCCTTGCAGGCGGGATTGTCTCTTTTCTTTCTTTTTGGCTAGGTGGTGTGGCTTTGGCCGCGGCATCTCTGCGGAGTGTTGAAGCCGCGGAGGAAAAGGGGTGGGGGAAGGGAGTGGGGAGACGCCAGCGGCACACCTCGCTCTCCAGCCAGCCCTAGGAAGTCAGACCACAGGACAGTGGCTGCAGCTGCCAAGGAGACATTTTCTCCCCGAGCAGCCAGGTTCCAGCGTCCTCTGCCAACCCAGCTTGCGGGCTCCCAGTCTACTTTTCTCCAAACAGGCTCCCTCACAGTCACGGGATTTCAGCCTGCGCAGGGATTGGGCGAGAGTTCCGCATATGGAGGCGCCCTTTCTGGAGCCTCTCAGGAGTGGAGCGCGTTTTCTCCTCCCTACCCCGCCCAGACTCTCTTCAGTTCAGGCTTTAGACAGGCTTAGAAAAGCCCCCTCCCCTTTTTTCTTAGTTGTTCATTTTTTGCCCAGTGCCCATTCATATCAACATCGTGTCTGACTCTTGAATTATGTTAGATGTTAATAGTGCTTACTTGAATTTTCTAGAGGGAGACAGCATGTTTGTTTAATTATTAGATGGGGATGGATGTGTTCGTTTTCTTCCTCCCTGTTAGAACAGTGCAAAATTATATTTACCAACCATTTGAACAGTTTAGGTAGCAGCTCTTCTCCCATGGGAAGAGGATAAAATAATCAGTGTTAAAAGGATTGTCAAGACAGTCTCTTATCCAGTAGGTGAAAACAATGTTAGAAGAGTGCTCACAAGATCTGGGTCGAAATGACATGACTGTTAGTTCATTTTATGCAAAGGCTATCAGTATGTGTACTGGTGGGTTTCAAGTATTCTTAAACATTTTTGTGAAACTGTTTTTCCTATTCGTGTAACTAGTAGGTGAATGGCACTTGAACATCACCATGTACCTCAGGGTTTAGCTTGACATTTAGAAAAAGCATACCTTGGCTTTAGGATAGACTTAATTTACCTACTCTTGTTTTTGAGCTCTGAGCAAGTCATTGGCCTTCCTGAATCTGTTTGCCAAACTATTTTATGGTATTCTTGCCAGGATTAAATGATGGGGCATATGGCTCTTCTTATTCAGTAGATTAAATTTCATAATTATGAGAAATTGTTCTCAGTATATTTACACCTTTTTCACTTGGAACTTTCATTAGTACACTGTGCTTCTCTTGATATGATAAAGTTATTTCCAAATTAGAACTTAGCAGCCAGAATTATTTCATAAGTTAATAAGCATATCTTTTTGTCCCATTAGGTCAATGTGAGTAAACATTTGTTTCCTGTACAGGTTAATTAGGGGTTTTGTATTTAAGAACCAGACATCATACTGAAGTGAACTTATACTGTAAAGCGTTTTTTAAAAATAATAAATCATGGAATGAATTTCAAAATTTAAAGAATAATTCATTAAAACAAAATATTATTTAGGTGGTTTGACATGATGACTATTTGGACTAACCAACTTAATTGAATATACTTTGCTTATTTTGAACATAAGTAGAATAATCTCCAGTCCAAGCATACAATTAAAAAAACAATTACCATTTAGCCTTAGATAGGCTTTTCTGTTCTGACCGTAGGTCAGTTCTGCCAACTAAATGTATATTATCAATTTGTAGACATTTTTTAAACATAAATATATATATGTGTGTGTGTGTTATATAAATTTTTTTATTATTATTTATTTGTATGTGGTGCTGAGAATTGAACCCAGGGCCTCACACATGTTAGGCAAACGCTCCACCACTGAGCCACAACCCCAGCCCCAGACATTGTTTTAGTAAGGAAATATACTTTTTGCTGCTCTGTTTTATTCCAAGTGTGGAACTATACTTCAGAGTTTTCATTTTCTATCAATTCAAAATAATTAGGTGAGAATTTGCATTTTGAAAAGATAATAATGGAAGAGATACTTATTAACTTATGACAGAAATTGAGAAGTAGCTACACTATCCTTTTCTCCTACCATTTCATTCTGAGCATCTCATAAACCACTCAGCCCACCTTTGTGAACATTATTCACCCATAACCCTAATAAGTCATCTGACAGAGAAAATTACTTAGGTACTGAAATTATTAAGATAAAATGTAGAAAAAATAAGAAGATTATTTGTGAAGGGTATTTTTATTGAAAGATATGATGGTTGTGATAGAAATTGAGCACATAATGAATTTATCAATGACAAATAATTACTGATATGTAGATTTATGTTGGAAAACTAAAGTTAGGAGGTCAAGGACACTTTCTCTTTCTTAAGGAATCATTGCTAATAAAGTCTTTAAAATTTACAAACTAGATTTCTGATTATTTTTCAATCATTTACTAGTTCTTCCTTTTACTTAGTGGTCACTGACATCTTACTTCATGAAGAGTGGTTTTCCGTAGTGAATCTTAGCTCTGATCATATGCCATTAGTAAGGATGGTGATCTTAGGTGAACTATCTGACTTTTCTAGGCTTTAAATTTCTTATTCATAAAAGGGAGGTGTTAAGTGTATCACAAGATTAAGTGAAAATCAATGTATACACAATAGGAGTTTTCAAAATATTTTGCTTACATACCTATAAACATATTTTGGAGCAACAGATTCATATATTTTAAAGTTGACATCTCTTATTTGTAACTGAGTTTAAGTAATTGAAGAATATAATCTGTGGTATATTAAATGCATCCATTAAATATACTTTATTGATATGATCTTTCTTATCTCTTTTGTAAAATACATTGGTAGATTCCTTAAAGTCTGAAAGTGTATATTATTCCTCTTTTGTCTTTGAAATCATTTCCATGCATTTTCCCCACAGAATTTTATCTTCCATAATATATTTGTATGCTTGGAAGTATTTTATTGATCACCTGCCCAACTTCTCTACTTCTCTTCACAATATGTCCAACTTTTTTTCATAATATATATTCTTGTGAACATAAGATGCTACGTGAATAGCTCTTCTGACTTGAAGTATTGCATCACTGATTAAAATTGTAGTTATATCTCAAAGGAGGGTTTTGTTGATACCTTGTCTGGAACCCTTTAAGTTTTAAAATTCTGGTCGTTGTGTTCTTGTAATATTTGGAATGGATAAGACATTTGTTGTTTTGTTTAAGAGAAGGGCATTTTTTAAAGAGGGATGACAGAACTAGAAGGAGCACATAGTAATCCCCCAATATCTGCAGGGATATGCAATAACTTAAGGTAGGCCTTAGCAAACTCAAAATATTTTTTTTTTCCTTATTAAGTCAAGAACTTCCAACTTTCACTTGAAGTATTTTGTGACTTTCCTTTGGCATATTTGAATTGTCACTATTGCCATTATTGCACTTTGGGGACATTGTTAAGTAAAATAAGAGTTACCTGAATACAAGGACTGCAGTACTACTACAGTTAATCCAATGACCAGGACAGCTGCCAAGCTGTAGTGCATACAGCATAGATATGTGGGACAAAGTGGGGTGATTACATCCCAGAGAGGACTGAGTGGGACTGGGTGAGATTTCATGATGCTGCTCAGGGTGGTGTGCAGTTTAAAAATTATGAATTGTGTATTTCTGAAAATTTTCACTTAATATTTTTGGATCACAGTTACCATGGGAAGTGAAACCTCAGATAAGGGGGGACTACTTTATGTAACATAATTGACAGATGAGTTGTCAGGCAGATTGTCTTGGGAAAGAAAACAGAGTTCAAAGTCTGAAAATTAATTCCCTTAAAATTTATTTATTCTTATGTATCCCTGGGAGTCTTTGCTGACCCCAATTTAAAGTTGGTATATCAAGTATATTATTTAAAGCCTACTATATATAAATAGTAGAATTTTTTAAATATTCAGACTATCTCACTCTTCATTTTTTAAGTTCATTATTTAGTGTGTCTGTTCCATGATTTCCATCACAGTCCTTAATTTTAATACTTTAAAGGAAATCTAAAAAAACTTAGATTTTTTTTTTACATATTTTGAAATTTGCTGTTGATAAGAAGTCTTAGCCTGTCAAATTGTATTATGGTTTCTTAGTTGGTTGTCCCCAGTAGCCTCATAAATTACCAACTGTGTTTAAAAGAGATCCAAGTGACTTCAAAAAATTAAGCTTTTAAATGTTTTATTTAAATACTGCTTTAACAGGCTATTTTCAGAAGTGACATGGTACTACATAGTCTTAAAATTATGGTAGCTTTCAATATAGGTTTTGGTTTGCTTTTAATATATTCAGAAGATAATATTCTTCTAAGGCTTGATTACTTTGTTGGTGAATCAGGTTTGATTCTCACTATTTCTGAATGTGAAGATAGTATTTGGATATGCTTTTAAACATTTTTACAGTTAAAATAAGCATTAAACTTATTTATGTCCTTTAAGTATTTGTTTAGTGTAGTTTTTATACTAGAATGGGTAAAGCTTTATTGGATGCAAAGTTTTCTAAAGCATAATTATTTTAATAGGACAAGTTACTCTCTGAATAAGATGAGAAGTTAGAAAAACAAAAAAAGGTCATTTCAGTTATTCAGTCTTATTTTCAAAGGATGGGTGAGAGAATATTAGCCATTTGAGTTATATCCCCATGAGGTTTTACTTATTTATTTTAGGTAATGGTTGATAAGATGAGAAGAAGCCTTTCCAGGATAAAGAAGGGAACTTAAGTAAAAACTATCTTAAATAAACATGCCAGTAATATTAAGTCTTCTATAATGCTTATCATGTGTCTAGCACTTACATTAATTCAGTTTTTGAACAACTCTATGAAGTAGGTAAGTACTCAACATTGCTATTTTTAGAGATGGGGAAAACTGAGGCTCAGACTGATTATGTGGATATACCCAAGGAGACACAACTACCAAGTGTCAGAGCTAGGATTCAAATTCTGGGAGTCTGACTCTGATCCACTTGTGTAAACATCAGTTCTCTCTTGGACCTAGTTGACCCACATACAATTGAAAATGTTAGAGTCCAGGGTCAGGGAAACATTCTAAAATGCCTGATTAGGCATTTTCTGCTATCAGACAGAATTGCCCTCTACTCATACCCCTTTTAACCTCTGTGTCAAAAGAACTATTAGTCCCCACAGCTTAGATGCCAGTTTCTATCAGATCAAGCCCTTCATTACAATACTAGGAATTTGGGGGGAAACATGATTGATATTGTTCATGAGAAATTTTTTCTTTAAAAGTTCAACTTTTGTTTAATGAGATATAATTTACACTTTATGTAAGAGTGAGTTGCAAGGAAATGTATTTAATTGTTAAGCATGATATGCTATTAAGACTTGAGACAATGTATTTCATTTTCTATTATATATGATTTATCTGATGTTATTGTTAAAATCCATTATGCAAAAAGAATCAGTTCCATGTTAAAGGATTCAACTTTAGGACATTCACCAGATTAGATTTTATTAAGTCAAGGCTTCTGACCAACATAGATAGAATTTCTGTTTTATTTCCATTGAATGGGTTGACTATTTTGCATTTGTATATGTTGGTATATTTATTTGTTTATTGGTACCAGGGATTGAACTCAGGGACACTTGAACACTGAGCCTCCGCCCCAGTCCTCTTTTGTATTTAATTTAGAGACAGGGTCTCATTGAGTTTCTTATTCTTAGGGCCTGACTTTTGCTGAGGTTGGCTTTGAACTCATGATCCTCCTGACTCAGTTCTTGAGCCACTGGGATTACTGGTGTGTGCCACCACGCCCAGCTTGCATTTATATTTTTACATGGGAGTCTGACAAAAGCAGACACTACTATTTAAAAAATTACAGCAATCTTGGCCGATTTAGAGTGGGACAAAACAATACCTGAGGTATTCTCTCTACTTTAAAAATTCAGAATTCTTAGTGATGATTCCTAATATATGTAGTAATATGTAGAAGGTTGAATCAGATTCTGTTAGGAAATAGGAATATGTAATCTACTTCAGAAAGTCTTTTTAATTTAAGTTGGCTAAGCAACAGAATTTGCAAAATTTCCTGTTATCATAAATGGATATCACTGTCTTTAAATGTATTTTTCTTCTCTTTGTTTTCCTATACTTTCTTTGTCCACCTTTGCAGGTAATGTTACACTTACTTTCAATGTAAATAAATTGCATAATATTCAAAGTAATTAATTTTTTCCCCAGGTGCTACAAAGTACACAGATAAAGACAATGGAGGGATGCTTGTATGGTCTCCATATCACAGTATCCCAGATGCCAAATGTAAGTTTTCTGAGATTGAACATTAAGGTTAACAGGGATCTATCAGCCAGTTCAAAATGCAACTTATGTTTGTTTTTGAGTCTTTTAGATTCTTATAAGAAAACAATTTTGTTGTTGTTTTTTTTTAATGGAGGTTGTTATATTAGAATGTTTTTCCTTTTGAAAGATAGTGGGTTGATCATTCCAAGTTGTGTCAGGCCCATGAAGAATGAAAAACCTAGGATCTGATGGCATTGCTGCTTAAATCCTCAAGCAGGGGAGGGAGTTACTATATAGACCTCTGCACAGGCTTTTCCTCAGTATATGGAGCTGTAAAGAAATGCCTTCAAACTTCAAAGAGCCCACTATCATTACCATTTTAAAGAGGAAAGGGGAAAGAACTGACTTCAGCAGCCATCAGGTCATCTTTGTGCTCTCCATTTCTGGACGGAGACCTTCTGGATCATTGACCATGCACTTCTTGAATCATGGTGTGGCTTTAGACTTCAATGTGATGTAGCGGACCTGATCCTTTGCGGCACATCAGATATAGGAAACGTGCAGGTAACAACACTAAGATCCCCGTCCCTCCATTCAGTTATCATTGAACTTATTAAATAACAACAGCAACAGCAACACTGAACAGACATTCTAGAAGCTATAAAATAGCTTGTCTTTTTAAAATATTTACTAACATCATAAAGATGTATCATGCTTTCAGTGTCAAGAAAATTAATGATGTCCTATGTATCATGTGCATAGTAAGTCTAATCATGCTTATTGATGCAATAAGAAAACTAAAAATTGAAAACTGAGTATACTTTTGCATACCTGATAATTCTTCCTATTTAAGAACTCTAGAATACCAGCTAAAGGTCTAGCTGGTAATCTAGGAATATGTTCTTTTGTGGCATTCTTAATTGAAAACATGAAATTGTTCATTTGGTCTGGAGTTGTGTACTGACAATTTGAAAGATTGGGTTTCTCAGGTTTAATTCTCATTAAAGGCAAAGGTTTTCATTCACAAAAATCATCAGGGTGTCATTGCATTTTGCTGTTTTAGCCTTGTTTTATACAGTGGTGCACTTCTTAGAAAAGTGGAAAACAATCCAGAAAGCTAGCATGACCTTAGTAGTGTGGTGTCCATTTAGAATATCCAGTAAAGGTCTAGGGCAGTGATCTTAAATCCTGGATGTGCATTGGAATCATTTCGGAAACTTTCTTTTAAGGGTACTGATGTCTAGCATTCCTCTTAAACCAATTAAATCTAAATATTCACAGGTGAAGCCTGGGCATCTTACTTTTTAAAAGCTTCCACACTGATTCTAATACATAGCCAGGGTTGAGAACCACTGGTTGGTTGGTATTGGTTAGTTTTCTATCTATAGGACTATAAAATACTTTTATTAAATTTAATCAGCATATATTTAGATGTAATGTATTTAAATGCTGTGGATTCTAAGCAAAATGTAATATTTGGATTTTTTGCACCAAAAATTTATACTGGGGGAGCTAATAGTAGCATCCATAAAAAATAGTTGCTGTTATAATGGCATATTGTTATATAGCACAATATTAAACTGTACTGACCAATATTAGTAGCAGATTCTTAAATACTTAAAATGATGTGCCAAATGCTGCTCTAAGCACTTCCCATATATTAACTCATTTAATTGTAAGAGGAAGGCATTATTTTTGTCACCATTTTGGGGGGTGGGGACTTGAGGTAAACAAGGTCAAGTTACTTGACCAAGTCAGAAAACTTGGTAATCAGAAAATCAAGCCTAGGTAGACTAGTTATTTCAGGACCGAAATTTATAACCACTGCTTCTGAGAAGTATGTTTAAGGAAGTATAAAGGGTTAAGAAGAAGTGATGGTTTGGACTTCACATAAAACCAAGTCCTGAATTTGGCATATTTCTTAGCAGTGAGGCCTTGAAATAGCCAGTATCATCGTTAAAACTGCTTAAGTGAAGAATTTGTTAACTTAATTACATATGAAGGATGAATGAAAATGAAATATTCAGATTCTCTTTATATAACAAGCAGGGAAAACTGAAGAAAATTTCAGAAATACTGAAGCATACTTAAATTTGTTATTATTCTATAGAAATGGCAAAATCATAGGTAAATCATCTTTTATACAACAATCAGAAATGGGATTGTAAAGGCTTTGAGCCAACTCTAAAACCTGAGAAAGGGTTTTAAATAGTTAAGTTTCTCAAATGAAGAGTAATAGAAAAATCCAGAATTTGTTTTAGCATTTACATTGTAATTAAATTCTGTTGTCTACTCAGATTGGTATTTTTCTGCATATAAAAATAATTGTACTGATTCCATTGAATTTAATAAGTGTATGATATATGGTCAAAGAGATGGCATACTAAATAAAATTTTAAACCAGGCAAACCTCTGATCCTGTTTATATAAGTCTCTTTTTGTAACATTTTGTGGAAGATGGATTTGGCTACTTTTTTGCCCCAGAAAAAATAAAGTATTTTGTCGTGTTTAAAAAAATAACATACATGGGCATATTAAGTAAATGAAAATAATTATCTAACATTGTTTCATTACAGTGGATGAATATATTGCAATTGCAAAGGAAAAACATGGCTACAATGTTGAACAGGTATAGAGAATGAATTTATTTATTTATTTTAAGATGTGGGTTCTTATTATGTTGACCAGGCTGGTCTAAAACTCCTGGGCTCAAGCAGTCTTTCTTCCTTGGCCTCCTTAGTAACTGGGACTATAGGCATGCACCATTGTACTCTGCTTGGAAATAGATTCTTAAATCTCATTTCAACTAAGTAGCATTTCATCTTTTATCAGAATCAACAGTAAAATTTTGTTTTAGAGAAAATTTTAGGTAGATTTGTTTTAGAGAAAATTTAGGTAGATTTGTTTTTAGAGAAGTGAGAAAGGTAAAGCATTTATAACCTGGGTTATCGAGGACTAACTATAGTCTGGCATGGTAAATTAATATTATTTTATTGAGGTGTTTATCTGTATATCTAAGCTTCTTATTTAACTTTTTTTTTGTGGTGCTGGGGATTGAACCCAGGGCCTTATGCATGCAAGGCAAGCACTCTACCAACTAAGCTATTTTACCAGCCCCTTATTTAACTTTTTTATGCTGTATCTCTTTTTAAAGTCTTCAAAGATTTATCCCCTAAAGGAGTTGGCCTACTACTTAACAATAGAGTGCAAAGTTATAGAAATTTTAGAAATTGGCCATTTTAGGCTTATGACTTAGTGACTAAGAATATTACTTATATGCCTTCTAATAATTCTATATGTATATATTGTGATAATAATATAACTTTTAAAAATATGTAATAAAATATTTGTTAAAATTGCAGGGGAAGTTCAATTCTTGGAAGTGTTTAGCCTATCTATACTTCTAAGTATTTCTCTACTAAGTCCCAACTGAATATTTCTGATTTTGTGTTAAAATCGATAGTTTCATTCAAGTATTGATATACTTGATAGTTTCCTTTTAGTATATTTTTTTCTATACATTGACAAATTAATAAGTGTGGTGGTGTTAAAAACCATGGTATAAGCCTATAAATCTGCTTTAGAAATTAAAGTTATCCTCAGCTCACTCTTTTTCTTAGATTGTGCAGCAAATATGGTATGTATGAATATTCATTGTTCTGACACGCTGATTTAAAAGAAAATAATTTTTTAGATGATGCAGCAAATATGGGATGTATGAACATTTGCTGTTCTGGGGCTCTGATTTACAAGAAATAAACAAAACAAGGTATGCTACCTGGGTACCTCTGATTAAAAGCCCTAAACTGTG
Source organism: Marmota monax (assembly GCF_021218885.2). Taxonomy (NCBI): domain Eukaryota; kingdom Metazoa; phylum Chordata; class Mammalia; order Rodentia; family Sciuridae; genus Marmota; species Marmota monax. Next base: position 5,877,615 of record NW_026692947.1, read on the forward strand.
ACTATATCTTCAGTTGAAGTCATAGGCTTAATATTTTTATCTAGTTTGTGTTTAACTTTTTTAAATGTGATAGAACATAAGTCCATTAAAACCAAAGAGGAATGATTTCTCTTCAAAGGCACTTGGCATGTTGTTTTGGCATAAACATAACATTGAGAAGTCCCTTGCTGATCTCCCTAATTTCACTCCCTTTCCGGATGAGTGGACAGTTGAAGATAAAGTCCTGTTTGAACAAGCCTTTAGTTTTCATGGGAAGAGCTTTCACAGGATTCAACAAATGGTATGGTGATTTTGGTCTTTCTGCAATTCATACCTGAATGACATCTTATGCTACTATTGAATACTTCCTAATTAGTGAATATAAAAAAAATTTCCAACTTTTAATTTTAAATTATTTAAAAATAGGTATATTTCCATATCGTACTATTTTCTAAAACCATTCATGCATGACAGTTGTGTGCTGTTTCTATTTAATAAATTAGTTTTGTTTTGACTTAAATTTTATGTGGTGATAGTTAGAAGTATGTTTGTTCTCAGAGGAAAAAAATCATAATTTCAACTTTATTTTTAAATGTTCATTTTATGACATTAGAATTAGTTCTTAAATTTTTAATGTATCAATGTCTGAGAAATTACTGATTAAACTAATTTAGCCAAAGTGAATAAAAATTAGATGATATCTGTAAATATTTCTAGACATCTTCCATAACTGAAGAGAACATTTTTGGGGGAAGTTTGAGTGATCCTTGCTTGCCAGTATAACATTTGAGTGTATGATAATTAACTTTGATATTCAAAGACTTTATTCCATGACTAAACTCTGCATTATTTACCATGTTAAGACCTGGATTTAAAACCAAGTGATTCAAAAAGTTCAGTATTAAGAACCGAACTAGCTCTTCTTATTTCTTTATTTTATTGATTGATTGATTGATTGATTGTAACAGGGACTGAACTCAGGGTACTAAAGCCACATCCCAAGCCCTATTTGTGTTTTTTTTATTTAGAGACAGGGTCTCACTGAGTTGCTTAGTCCCTCACTTTTGCTGAGGGTGGCTTTGAACTTGAAATCCTCCTGCTTCAGCTTCCCAATCTGCTGGGATTCCAGACATGCACCACCATGGTTGGCTGGAGCTAGCTCTTTAAAACATTTTGCTAAATGAAAGGAAGCCACACTCAAAAGACCATATGCTGTATGAGTCCCTTTATATGAAAATGTTTAGAATAGGCAAATCCATAGAGACAGGAAGTAGACTCGTTGTTACCAGGGAGGAAAGAATAAGGAATGGCTCCTAATGGGTATAGGATTTCTTTTTGAGGTTAGAAAATGTTATGGAATTAGATAGCGGTAAAGTACAACTTAGTGAATATACTAAAAACCACTGAGCTGTTCACTTATTTTTGACTTTTATGTTACTTTAATTATATTAAAAATTTTCAATTTATAGAAACGATAAAGAATTGAGTGGGTCTTTAGATGATATACTATTGTATGTTTAAAATTAATACTGAATACTAATATGGCTATGCTGCAACTTCTGGGGACATTCTAAGTTAATTTGTGACATTCTTCCATCCACCTCCCTCAACCCAGAACAAACTTTAATATTCAGAAATGTCAGTGATATTAGTGTGGTGCGGTACCATGATTTGAACAATACTTTTTAACTCTTATAATTTATAAAGATACCTATGAAGTATTTTTCATTTGTGTCTTTATTATCAAAGAACAATATCAGTGATACTCATCTTGTTAATCAAATTTCATGGATTAAACTTGGAATATCAACATTCTTTGTTTTGTTTTCTTTAAGCTTCCAGATAAGACAATTGCAAGCCTCGTAAAATATTACTATTCTTGGAAAAAAACCCGTTCTAGAACAAGTTTGATGGATCGTCAAGCTCGTAAACTAGCCAATAGACATAATCAGGGTGACAGGTAGGTTTAATGCTCGTTTGCAGTTATACTTTTGAAGACATAGCATTGGATCACTTCTGTTTTTAAGGCAAAAAATTAGCACAACAGATTTTAAGTATCTCCTATCCTTACATTCATGTTTCTGCTCTGATAGGAAAAGCCAAGTGGTCAGGAGTCTTAATAGTAAGAACTCCGTTGAACTCTTTTAAGTATAATTACCAATGTTTCCTTTTAATTTTTGGTTTTGGTACTGGGTACATTTCCATCCATTTTTATTTTTACTTTTTATTTTGAGGGTCTCACTATGTTGCTTTAGGAACCCACTAAATTGCTGAGACTGGCCTCAAACTTGTGATCCTCCTGCCTTAACCTCCCCAAGTCGCAGAAATTACAGGCATGTGGAACCACGCTAAACTCCCTTTCGGTATTGATATACTCAATACATATATTAAGAATATATTTTGAGGATGATGTCCTTTCAACAATTACCTGCGTAACTGAAGACTTCATTATTATGACTGTAACTTAGTGGTAGTATAAAATCATTTTGTTTCCTGGTTTTTGTCTGTTTTTACTCTCTAGCCAGCTGAAATTGTAAGTATTGTATCAAACTATATGTATTTTCTTTCCTATTGAACCTTTGGTTTTTTAACTATAAATGTTGCTAAAATTATTCTGTAAGCTTCAAAGGATTAATGTTTCTAAAAACTGAAGGAATTAAAGTATGAACTCATCTTCCCAACAAGAAGTCTCATTCTATTGAAGAATATTTAGTAAAATTATTAGGTGATAGATCAGCTTGATAAGAGCACTGGAATAAAAGGAAAAAAAAAAAAGAATTAAATGTCCTAATCTTTGTTTATTTCAGTGATGATGATGTGGAAGAAACACACCCAATGGATGGGAATGATAGTGATTACGATCCTAAAAAAGAAGCCAAAAAAGAGGTATGATCATTAGAAGTTCTTATAATTTCTCTACAAATCCACTATAAAAGAATGAGTAGTACTTCATATTAAGAAAAAATTTTTATATAATGATTTAGGGGATAGTAAATATCAGTGCCAATTAGAGGGTTTTGGAAATACAGTAATATCAAAAACCTCAGTTAACCAATGTTTTAAATAATTGGGGACATCTCCTTTAGTCAGAGATACAAACCCACTGCCAAAATCCCCAGCCTTTAATACATAGAAAAGAAATAAAACTACCCTTAGTTGATATATGTAAAATTAAACTTTCTGATTTTGTTCCTGGTTTTCCTTGGAAACGTTTTGCTTCTTTTATGTTATAGCAAATTAGAAAGTAGTAGCAGGTATACTGACAGCAGGGGAAATTGAAAGCTGTCTCAAAGAAGAGGTGGAAGAATACCCAACTAAAAAAATACTCATATACCTCAATATGATGATGATAATGATAACTTAAAATAACATTAAGAAAAGGCTAAATTGGTATACATGTTCTGTTGAATAAGGCAAGAAATTTTGTGGTTGTGAAAATAGTTTAATGTTGATTGTTAAAGGATTATGAGATATAGGCAGCTTTGAAGTAACTTTGAAATTGGAGACCTGAGTTTGTTCAATCTTATCATATGTTAAATGTGTGACCTCATCTAATTGAATGACTGCCACTCCCTTGAACTCAGTTTCATGGCCCATTCTGGTTCTTGTCAGCACTAACTCTTTCATTAATAAAATTTTTAAAATCTTACTCTACTTCAACTTGATGTTTTACTATTCTTTCTACTGCTAAATATTCTCAAAGTTCCTTGATTCCTTCATTTTCCTCCAAATCTGCCTTGCCTTTATTTCTTCAAGCCATAGATTCAGTGAATAATTACTAAAATTGCTTTCTTCCCCATTTCTTCAACTTCCCGTTTCCTCTTCCCATACACGTCCTATAGGCTTGTAAATCCAATATGCTGAATCAGTTGCGTTCTTGAGAGGCATTGCAGGAGAAAAATGACAACATTATGCAGATTTTTGTTACTACCAAAAACAGCTTCCAATATCACGGAAATATTTAATGCCTCTCAAATTTTAACTTCTCAGTTTTTTCTTTGGTAAAATGAAAAGAATAGGATTGTTTTGAAGAATACAGGGACAGTGGATCTTGAATACCAGTGGCTATTGTTTTATTATCCAGGCAACTCTTTTGAACAATTATCCCTTTCTTCACCTTGCCTGAAAGCCCTGACCACCTAGAATACTTGGCAGATTATTTCATGGAGAAAATAACATGCAGATGCTGCCTTGCATTAGAGCTGTTCCCTTAAATTCTGCCCATTTCATCTTAACTGTGTTTGTGTGTAAAACATCATATTACATTTAGTTTATTTTGTCCACTAAAATATGAGCTCTTTGAACTCACAGGAACTGAGTTATTCATAAGTTATTCATCTTATAGCCCCCAGCACTTCATGTAGTATCTGATATATAGCAGATATTCAATAAATGTTTGTTGAATGAACATTCTTGTGCCTGAATGCCTCTCTCACACTATCAAAGTTTTCTACTCTTGTTCTATATAGTTTCACTGCTTGTTTGATCCTCTCCATCCCTTCTTATCTATTCCAGACTTTGTTCATCAGACTTTCTTCATCAGTTATCCCTTCTCTTAACCATATTTCCACTACAGCCCAGATGTTTAAGTCTTCCATTTAAAAGTATAACCATCTCTCAACCAGTCTAGAAAGAACTATACTTCTGTCCCACCACTTCAATGAAACTGCCAGCACAGGTAACCAAAGACCTCTAACTGCCACATCCAGTGATTGATTACTCATTGTATTCTTGTGCTTTTTATCAAATATCATGTTTTTGACCCTTCTCTTCTTGAAAACTCTTTTACTTTTGTAACATCTTCCTCTGATTTCTGTTTCTCTTGTTAACCATGTGTCTTAGTTTTTCTGACATTCTTCCTGCTTTCTTATTTACTGTATTCATTTTGTCACTGTCTTTCTCAAATAATTGTGAATTTTGTCCATCTCTTCTCTGAATTATCACAACTGTTTTTTGTCCTATTGCAGCCCATTGTTTACCTTGTTGTCAAAGCAGTCTTTTTAAAACTGAATCTGCTTCTTGCAACCTTTCTATGGATTTATCTATAGGATCAAACAAACTCTCCAGTTAGGCATACCTGACCTACCCTATATATTTCAAATTGACAGTGTCTTAATTTCCTTGCTTTTGTCCTGTTGTTATTTTGGTCCCCTTTTTCTGGAATTTCTTTTCTACCCAAATCTTCCCAGGAAATTTCTTACAACTCTACAAGATGTAGCTTTTTAATGAAATCTTCTTGTGCCTTATCTTGAACTGACAACCTCCTTATTTTTCTTAAATCTGTTGCAGTGCTGATTGCTCTGATCAGAATAGGTTTATTCTTTATCCCCCTATACCATCCCCACCTGCCTATCCCTGGTTAGTAAGTTCTAAGAACTTTGTTTTCTCTTTTTACTCCCAGAGCCTGTCAGATAGTAAGCATTTGGTGAAATTATTATAATGAATGAGAATACATTTTATAAATACAATTACTATACATACATACATACATATATATATACTGTTTTGCCCAACTATGCAAGATGATGTATACTCATTTGTTGTTGTTGTTTGAGGGGATTGTTTTTGTTTTGTTTTTGCTTGTGTTCTCATCCTTTTAGCAAACAGTATGAGATGAATGTGAGTTTAAATGCATTAAAAAAGATATGTTAGGGCTGCATTCCAGATCTAGCACTATATGTCAGGAGCTTCATTGCTCTTTCAAAAATTATAGAGTACATGCCTGTAATCCCAGCAGTTTGGGAGGCTGAGGCAGGAAGATCACAATTTCAAAGCCAGCCTTAGCAACTTAGTGAGGCCCTAAGCAACTCTAAATAAAAATGATAGGAATACTAGGCAGGGAAGTACTACATTATGGCTTTTAACATAAATCTTTGTTCTTGCTATTGCCTATTGTTAACATACTACATAGAAGGTTTTTAGACTTTTAAAAATTGTGAACTATATGTATGATAGTATATATACAGTTTAAAAATAGTAAACACCAGTCTATCCATCCCTGATCTTAAGAAATAGAAGTCTTTTGTGTATATTTCCTCAACTGCATACCCATTCCCTTCTCTCCAGGGGGAGTCTCCATCCAGAATTTTTTTAATTATTCACTCCATTATATCATGTATATATGTATCTGTGATTAATTATCATTTGGTTTTGTCTATTTCAAACTTTATTTAATTAGAATCATATGAAATGTTTTAAGACTTGCTTTTTGTTATTTTGGCAATTAATTTTCATTGCTATATTATAGTGTTCCATTGTATACATATTCTATAGCCTATCTATTACTCTATTTTAGGAAATGATGGGCATCATTTCCAGTTGTTAGTATGAGTAATGCTAATAGGAATATGTCCTTGGCCAGGCGTGGTGGTACACATATGTAATCCTAGCAACTAAGAAGGCTGAGACAAAAGGATCACAAGTTTCCAGCCTGGGCAACTTAGTGAGACTCTGTCTCAAAATAAAACAAAGAAAGGGCTGGGTATGTAGCTAAGTAGTAAAATGTCTCTGGGTTCAATCCTCACTACTACAAAAAGAAAAAAGTCCTGAATGCACATGTATAAGGGATCCTTTGGGATAGTAATTTTCATCAAGGTTTAGTATTGCCCCCATTAGAAGCATTTAGAAATTATGGAGGTATGTTTTGTTCTCACAGTGATCATAGGGCACCATTGTCATGGAGTGGGCAAGAGTAAGGGATAACAGCTGTCCTAAAGTGCCCCAGGATTGTTAGAAGTGGGATTACTCTCTTTTAGAGCATAGCCATATCTGGTTTTCCTAGATAATGACAAAATATTTTCCATATTTGATAATACTTCATTGAACTGTGAGAGCACTCATTGTTTGTTTCCTTGCCCATACTTGATTTGATCAGATTTAAAATGTTACAAATCTGGCAATAAGAGATTTATCTCATTGGACTCTCATTTATCAGATAATTAATGAGGCTGAACATTTTTCCATTTGTTTATTGGCTATTATGCATTTTTAAGTACTTTTTGTATTTTTACTACTGTATTGGACATTTTTATTTTTTGTCTTAAAGACAGAAAATATGAATTATTGCGCATTCTGTATATCAGTCCTTTTAGTTAATGTATTGCAAAGATCATTTAGCAGTTTGTATTTGATCTTTTTATTCTCTACAGACTTAGATAAACAACTGTTTTATCAAAAGCATGTCAAGTTTCAAATTTCTATATTCTTTTGTATTGTTTTGAAAGTTTTCCTTGTTGCATTTAAGTTCTTAAGCTAATAGTAAATTGTGTAAGGTAGAGATCCATTATTATTATTTTTAATATGGAAGTGATTCTATCTTTTTCAGCTAGTCTGCAATACAAGCTTTATCATATATGTCATATATGAGGCTTCTATATATGCATGACTCTGTGTTGTACTCCTCTTGTCAGTTAAATATCCCTTGTCAAGTCTACATTGTCCCACTCACTATAGTTTACTTTTTTGAATCTTTTTTTTTTAAGAGAGAGAGAGGAGAGAGAGAGTTTTTTAATATTTATTTTTTTCAGTTTTCGGTGGACACAACATCTGTATTTTGTTTTTATGTGGTGCTGAGGATCGAACCCAGCGCCCCGTGCATGCCAGGCGAGTGCGTTACCGCTTGAGCCACATCTCCAGCCCACTGTTTTGAATCTTGATAGCTATCAGAAAGTTCCACTACTTGGTTTTTCTTTTTTTTTTTTTTTCAAACATTTATTTTTTAGTTATAGTTGTACACAATATCTTTATTTATGTGGTGCTGAGGATTGAACCCAGGGCCTCGCACATGCTAGGTGAGCACTTTGCCGCTGAGCTACACCCAGCCCGGTTTTTCTTTTTAAGTAATAAGTTCCTTAGCTATTTTTGGGCCCTTGTGCTTCAAGTTTGTCACATCCCTAGGACAGCCTTACTAGATGTTGCATTGACTATGTATAGAAATAGGAGAAAAGAAACCTTTTATAATATACTTATGGATTATTTTAGATTCCCTATGTAGAGATTTATGTTACTTGAAAATAATAGCAATTTTTTTTTTTTCTTTGCAGTCATTATCCTCATTTCTTTTACTGGTTAAAATCACCAGTGTAATACTGAGTAGATGTTATTTGTTTTTAGTCTTGATTTTAGAAAGAATGATTTTTATATTTCTACATCAAGTAGGATGTTTTGGCTCATTCCCATTGCTAATAGTTGATGGTAGCTATTGGTTGGAACAGTTCATGTGGACTCTGTAAACTGGTCGTCTTTGAGTGTCTGTTTGGCTTCTTAACGGAATGGTGGCAATTAATCCCTAAAGCACTGTGTGGCTACCCAGCTTGCCCAGCCTTGGAAATTACTCGGTGTCACCTCTACTGCATTCTGTTGCCTATAGATGAATCAGTTTTCCCAGACACAAGGGAGGGGTCATAAATCCCTGCTTCTCAGTGGCAGGAATGTTGAAGAGTTTGCTCACATGTTTTAAACCAAGATAAGAATATGCAATTTTCAAAAATATTTTTCCATGTGTTCTTAAGAATATTCTATACTCCATTGGTATAAGTTACATGTATGTATTAAGTTAAGCTTGTCTATTTTGTGGTTGAACTCTGTATTCTTATTGCTTGCCTGTCCTGCTAGTTTGACTATTTTTGTCTATTCTTCTAATCTGTTATTTGTTTAATCAATTATTGAGAATACTTTTTTATATTTTGAAGCTGTTGTATTAGGTGTATCTGAATCTAGAATTTATGTACTTGATGCTGAATTGAGCCTTTTATCAATATGTAGTATCTTTCATTTCTTGTTTTAAATCTTGCCTTAAAGAGTGTAAGCCTACTTACATTTTCATTAATCACGATCATTAATGTTTATATTTTTGTTTTTTCTTATTTTTACATTCTGACTTTTTCTAGTTTTCTGGTTGTGCTTCATGGTCTATTTTTCGGGATTAAGAATTTGTTTTTTTAATTCTATTCTACTAGTTTTTTATTCTATTCTACTTTCTACTAGTTTGGGTGTTTCTAAATTTTATTCTTGCTATTTACTCTTAGAGACTTTATCCTGCATGTTTAACTTAAAATCTAATATTGGTATGTTGTTAATGGCTTTTTGATTAATACAAAGCACTCTTAACCACTAGCCTCCTGATTTATATCCATCATGTTAGTCACATCTTAGTTTTTAAATGCCTCAAATTAAACATATAGCCACTGTTTAGATTTACCTATGTGTTAAGTTTTATTTGCTTATCATTCTTTCTTGAATCTTAGTCCTTTCTTTTAAGATGATTTCCCTTTTTTCCTGAAATACATCCTTCCTTTAGAGTTTATTTAGTGAGGATTTCTGGGTTGTAAACACATGTCTGAGACTTGAATTTAAAATGTATTCTTATAGAGAGGATTTGCATTTGTTTCTGCTAAGTTTCTATAGGCACTACCAATCTGAGGTACTTTAAACTATGTTTGATTTGGGGCTTTTCAGGCTAGAAGATTTTATAAACTTAGGCCCCAAACCTGCCTGAAGGCAGGCCTGTGGTTGTTTCTGCTTAGTGTCTATAAGCACTACCAACCTGAAACACTTTAAATTTTTGATTTGAGACTTTTCAGGTAGAAGATCATATAAATTTAGTTCCCAAATCTGCCTGAAGGGAGGCCTGTAGTTAGGGATTCTCAGGGGAGACTTTTTAAAATTGCTTTCTTTTTTACTCAGCCAAGGGTGAGATAGGCATGACTGACTTTAATCTCCTCTCCTTCTGCAGAGCAGGGGTATTTTTTCTACTTTACACAATGATGATACTCCCCTTTCAGTGTTCTGGCTTTGTCTCTCATGCCCTGCACTGGTTGTTCTTTGAAGCCTGGGCTTTAGGCAAATGCTAGTTCCTGCATATTTGCTTATCTCTCTGGATTCTTGCTTTCTCATCATTTCTGGCCGCTAAGGAATTTCCTCACCTCCCTACCAGCTCAGAGACGAATTTTAAACGATTTTTAAAAAATACTTGACCCTGCAGTTTAAGGGGTGTTATATTGGAAAGAATTTTCTGAATATCAAATCTGTCATGTATTACTTTGAGTTTTAAGAAATAAAGCAAAACTATGTTTCATTATACAATGGTTTTATGAATTTTAGTTAATACCTAAAGAACTGGATTATTGAATCTAGTCAGTAAATAAAATTCCATGTAATAGACACATTTAAAAAAAAAAAATGGATTCCCCTCCCAGAAGCACAGAATACCATTGTATTTTTCTATCACACTTTAAGAATTTTGCAGGTAATAGTGAAATGCTGCTTAAGACAACATGGTCATCATTATTAGAATAGCTTTCCTGAACTGAGTTTAATTCTTCCTTTCTGAGGTATAAACTGATATTTTATTCACAGATTTGAAACTTAAGAATTATTGTTAAGGTTAAGATAATTTTAACCTTTAGAGGTATACTTCTCTTTTGATTGATTGATTGATTGATTGATTACCAGGGATTGAACCCAGGGTAGCTTTACCACTGAGCCATATCCCCAGCCCCCTTTTTTTGATTTATCTTGAGAAAAGTTCTCACTAAGTTACTTAGGGCCTCGCCGAGTTGCTGAGGCTGGCCTCAAACTTGCAATTCTCCTGCCTAAGCCTCTAGAGTCTCTGGGATTATTGGCATGTGCCACCATGCTCAGCTCAACAACTTTAAAGTGAAGATGAAATGTTACATCTTTTCCAGCTGCCTAATCTGCATGTCAGAATTCCTAAGTTACCTCTTTTTTTTTTTTCTTATTTATACTTTTTGAAAAAGTTTGTATTTAGTAAATTATAGTTTGATTTTGTTTTTGTTTTTATTTTTCCCCCTCTGTTGCTTAGGGAAAATATATCCAATCTTTAAGCAGTAGGAATAGTTTAGAGTTAAAAACTTATTTTTTAATTTTTTTGTAGTCTTCTGGGCCTAGAAACTAAGCATTTGATTGAGTGAAATAATCAAGGATGCATCGTGTCATAGTCTTTCCCTTATCCTCCAGTTGATGAGTACTGTGTATAGGTTTGAACTTGTACATAATAATATAATTAGTTAGAAGTATTTTTCAGGTATACTTAGTGAAGCAAATACTTCTACTGGAAACTGTTTTCAGCTCATATATTTATAAAAACCAAATGACCTGTTACTGTTATCTTTATTCTCTTAGGGAAACACTGAACAACCTGTCCAAACTAGCAAGATTGGACTTGGAAGGAGAGAATATCAGAGTTTACAACATCGCCATCATTCTCAGCGCTCTAAGTGCCGTCCACCTAAGGGCATGTATTTAACCCAGGAAGATGTGGTAGCTGTTTCTTGTAGTCCCAATGCAGCCAACACCATTCTGAGGCAACTGGACATGGAGTTGATCTCTCTGAAACGTCAGGTAGTTTTATAAAAATAGTATATTTAATGATTCTGTCCATTTTGCTTATCTACTTTTTACCTAGGTTGTACTGTACTCTTGCAGATTTTCTTAGCACCCATTTATATAAGTTTCTTGGTTTTGGGTTCTGGGCATCAAACCCATGTCCTCCAGCATGCTAGGCAAGTATTCTTCCACTGAGCTATACTCCAACCCAATTTCATTCTTTAAAATTTGTGGAAGATAAGTCTTCCATTTCTGGATTTGAATCCCAGCATTATTACTTGTTAGCTCTGTGATCTTGGGCAGACTGTATTACCTTGCTAAGCTTTAATTTTCTGTGTATGAAATTGAAGATAATCAAAATTCTCATGCAGTTTATTGAGAATTGTTTGTAATATATATTGTTCAGCAGTGTTTGGCACATTTTGAATATTCAGTGATGACTGCCATTTTCATCATCATCAGTAGTCTTATAATAAAAATATCATCATAATCAGGTGATTAAGAGGCAGGACCTAGAATCAGGGAACCTATAAGTTCTAAATCTAGGCTACACCATTTCCTACATGTATAACCTTAGGGGAGCTGTTTAATTTCTCTCAGCTTCATTTCTCTCATCTGAAAATGAGAATTAAAATATTGTGATTGGAAGGAATTAAACAAGATTATTTAAAGATTATGTATGATAAGTGCTTAAAAGCAGTGCCTAACATAATAAGTCCTCAATGAATAGTTGTTGCTATTTCTGGCCTTTCTCCGGCTTCTTTTGTTTTTTGGTTTTCATTGTTATTTTTCTTTATCCCTTAAATCTAGATGTACTTATAAATCTGTCATTTCTTACTTCATATCATCCAGCCCTGTACCCTACATGCCAGTGACTTCTGAATCTATTTTTCAAGCTATGACTTTTCTCCCAAGCTCAATAGCTGTAGCACAGCTGCCTGCCAGATCTTCCACCTAAAGATTTCTTTTTTTTCCTCTTCCCTCTCTGTTGAAATACCAGAATCATCTTTTTTAGGCAGGGTGGGGGAGTACTGAGGCACTTTACCACTGAGTATACATACCCCCAATTCTTGACAGGGTCTTATTAAGTTACTAAGGGTCTTGCTTAAACTTGATCCTCCTGTCTTAGAGTCACAGGAGGGGGATTACATTAAGGCATATGTGCCACCACGCCTACCTCATCAGAACTTCTTTGCCTCATTTTCTGTCATTATCTCTCCCCCAACACACATAATCCCAAGGGGTAACCCAGCTATATGAGTTTTATCGTTGAAATTTCTTTTCAATCAGTGCTCTCATTTATACTATACCTTGTTTGACCTTATCACCTCATGTCTGACAACTTCTCTCTTGTGTATTCTTTCTGTCTGCTTTTTAACTCCATGCAACACACACAGTTGTCAGTTATAAAGCTTATCATTAATTTCTACTTGTCTTTTGCAGGTAATAGTAGACACTGATTTATCAAAAGGCAATATTAAGAAATTTGAAATTCATCCTGAGTTAGGAAACAACTGATTGACTTTAAGAAGAGGTGTACCATGGTCATGTCACATTTACATTTTTCAGCTCTCTCCACCTGTGTGTGCTCTCTCCCTCCCCCTCTCTCCCTCCCTCCCCCCCCCCTTTCTTTCTTTCTACTGGTTCTAGGAATTACAGGATGCATCCCTATGTTATCACTGTGAATTTAGCATACTCTTGATCTTTAGAAAAATTGATGCATTATCTTTTCATATTATGCAATATTAAGAAATTTATTAGTAGTTTAAAAACATTGAAATTCTGAAGTACATGTATAATATCACTGATAAAATAGAAATTAATATAACTCTTCACACTTAATATAAGAACTTTTTAACTGTTTAGCGTAGGACTAAGATTCTCCAACATTTTCAGACTTCTTTATCCCTTGACCCTAGTTATCCTGTTTCTCTTTCCTTAGCAAACTTCCTGAATGAATATATACAAAAAAATTACTTCAGTTTTCTTACCACCAGTTATTTTCTGACCCTTTCCAATTTAGTTTTTGTCTCATATCCCATTGTAGTTGTGCCACTGAAGACTATCTTAAGATCATTTATGAAAGAATTGTCAGATCTAATGCTTCCTTATTGGTTCTTATCTCCCTTGACTACTCAGTAATGTTTGACATTATCAACCACTCCTTTCTTCTTGGAATTTCTTTCCCTTGACTTATGACACTGGTCTCTCTTGAGTTTCTTGAATATGTCTTTGAGGAGTGCTTAGTCTTTAGTCAAACCATGCATCTTTGCAGGATTCCCCATCCTCCAAATCACAGTTCTCCTTTTTAGAAAACTCCAAAAACACTTTACCTATAATATTTTCAAAGTTCTCAAGAAAACGGAGGAATAAAATATACTGGTACCTGTGCTTATATTTCATCCTCAGTACTACTGCTATACATATGGATTATTTGTGCGTGTGTGTTGCTGAGGATTGAACCCAGGGCCTTATGCATGCTAGGCAACCATTTTCCCTACTGAGCTACCCATCCTCTTACAGTTTTTTGTTGTTGTTTTTGTTTTTTTAATAAAGGTACTTTGGTTTCAGCTTTTAAGCTTCCTTGGTTATTCATTAGTGTGACATAGTAAAAGTTTACATTAATAATTTCATAAGTTATTACTACTTTTACATTGCCCAGACTGATTTCCACAACTAACCTAGTTATCTGTGCTCTCTCTCTCTCTCTCTCTTTTTTTTTTTTTTTTTTTTGTATTCCCTGTCTCAGTGAGTGGTGAGTGCCATATACACTCACTCAGCTAACTAGTTGTCCTTGATTCCCCCTAATTCTCCACAATCGAGTGTTTACAAAAGAGATCTTAATTGTTTCTGGGTTATTTCTTTATCCGACCTTGTGTACTGCCATGATCATTCCTTCATACCTTCTGTTTTAATGAAAGCTTTCTTAATTAATATTTCTCACTTAGATTGTTAAATTAATCCATCCTCTTTACCACATTCACTTCTCCATATTATTACCAGAAGTGTCTTTCTAAGAGACAAATGTGGTCATGTTGTTCCCTTACTTAAAAATCCTATGGTTTTCCTTCATTCTTTAGGCAAAATTCAAATTCTATAATCTGGCCTCAGCTTTATTTATTACCCAAGCCCTTGGGCTTTTTGTCTTCCTAAATGCTTTTCTGCCTTGAATGCATTCCCTCCCCCAACCTTGTCTGCCTGCTTAATTCTTGCTAATCTTTTAAAACTCCTTTAGGTGTCAGCTTCTCTTGAACATTTTCCCTGATCTTCCCTACCACCCTCCATCCAACAACACAAACATGCACATCTACTTCTTTCTTCTCTGTTTTTTCTCTCCAAGTCTACGTTAAGCGTTTTAGCATTTATCACATTTTTATATTTATTTATCTTCCCACAAATCTATGAAATCCTTGAGAACAGGGACACTTTACATTTTACATCTATATGTCTAATGTAGCCAATTAATTGTCCTTGAACCATCATAGATATTTATATTTTAGCTGTATTTAAGATCTCTAGTGAAAAAAAATTCACAAATTCTTTTATAAATCATTTGGTTGTCCACACTGGGGAAATTAAAAAAAAAAAAAAAAAAAGAGGATTAAAGTAACCAGTCCTGACCCTTAATGTTCTAAATGGCAAATAACAGTATTGCCAGTAGAATAGTTATTTAAAACTTGGCATGGTTTAAATTCAGATTGTACCTCCTATATTTATGGTGTTAGGAGTTTCTTAACCTCTCTGTGCCCTTTATTCTTCATCTCCAAATGGTTGTAATAGAAATAGAATCAGTTCTACACTAACTCTTGTTTTGAAAGCTTTCATTTGTTCCATTGCACTTGATATACTGGGGAACAATTTAAGCATAACATGAATTGTGTTCGCTCAAGTATGAGTTTGTCAGCAAAAAGTGCACCCAGCTGACCTGAGAAAACACATACCTCAGACATGTACCAGCTACTTCAATTCACTGTGTGTTATGAACCATATACATCTAGTGTTAAAACTTTGATCTGATTTCAAATAGCCTTTCTTCTGCTTCATAGTAACTTACAAGCTGGGGGCAGCAGTAGCAAGTGCTAGGGATCAAACCCAGGACCTTAACCATGCTACGCTAATGTTCTACAATTAATTCCTTGGCCTCATACTTATGAATTTCTTAATAATTTAGAATGTATATAACTGTGGTCTCATTTTTGTTAGGTTTTTTTCTTTTCCTGTTTGTCATTACTGAAGTTTTTGAGTGCTGTATCCCCACCTGTTTTTCCCCATAAGACCTGTGATTTTTTATTGCATATGTTGAATTATAGCAGATAGTGCTTCTCTCACAGGGAGGTTGTGAAAAATTAAATGATTTTTTTTGTCCAGAGTACTGAGAGTGATTTTTTTATACATAAATACCTAATATTAGTCACCATCATTATTCTTACTAGAATAATCATTATTTGGTCAGAACACTGCGGTAATGAGAACTTTTGATGGAAATGAATCCCTAAACATTGGTTGCCTTTGGTTATAAGAGACATTGTTAAAAAGGTATTCAGAGACTATGATTTATGATATTTAAAAATATTTAAATCTAGTTTCAAGTCTATTAAATGTGTATATTAGTTGATGTGTGTATTAATTAGTTAAATGAGCAGTATAAGTAGCCTAAGTGTGATAAGTATATTTATTCTCCTGAAATAAAATTTCAGAGAGTTTTGATATATATCCTTGTCATTTGTTTGAGTATTCAAAAATTTACCTAAGTGCATGATCTGATTTATATTTTGGGTTATTTGTTGAAGGTTCAGAATGCTAAGCAAGTAAACAGTGCACTTAAACAGAAAATGGAAGGTGGAATTGAAGAATTCAAACCTCCTGAGGTATGATATTGAAAAATACATGTGATTAAACATAGTGAAGCTTATTCTTTCAGTTATCCAGTCATTGTTTAAGTACTGTTTTGGTGACTTGTGTTGGTAACTACTCTGAAGGTTTCCTAATATGGATAATTTGTCAAATATTTTTTCATTTAGGTAGTTGATATTTTGAGGTTTGGCTAATGCTTTTTTATTTAAATTATTACTGCCCTTAGCAATCCATATAGAGAAAATACTTAGGGAAAATAGCTATAGGAGCAAGCACAGTGTATGTGAAACTAGAAGGTCATCCGTAAACAAGCTGATATATTTCTGGGACTATGCAGTGTTTTCTCAAAGCCCTTTACTGCCTATTTGAATTGGTAACACAGCAAGAATAAATCATAAGAAAAGGAGTTCATTTCAACAGATTTTTATTTTCAGACATTTGTCTTTCAGTTCAGATGAGGATTTTCCTATGTGGATTTAAATTCTTGTACTTATGTCCCTGAAAATAAAAATATCTAAAAAGATATAGATCAACCATTATTTTTGTGCCTTGTATTTTAATTGAAACCTAAATGTTTTTTGGTATTTGTGGTATTTATAGGACTCCTTAAATGCCCTGTAAGAACCAGTCAAGTCTTTTTATAGAAGTTTCTACTTAATATAAAATATTTTTTCTTTTTTAATACTCTTTATGTTATGCTTCATATCCTGGATTTGCCTTCCTGTGTATGTGATAATCAAATAATCTTATTTGGTCCTAATAATGGGACTCTTTTCCCGCCTTCCAAATCACAGGCTGACTGAGCTATCTACAGATGAAATATGTGTGAGGGGCTGTGGGAAGACAAAAGAATAGTGCTTCAGGGGCTGGGGTTGTGGCTCAGTGGTAGAACGCTCGCCTAGCACATGTGAGGTCCTGGGTTCGAGCCTTAGCACCACATAAAAGTAAATAAATAAAATAAACGTATTGTGTCCAACTGCAACTAAAAAAAAAAAAAAAACAGTAGTGCTTCAGAAATAATGTATGTGTGGCATCTTAGTCATTAGAATTATTCTTCCAGAAAGGAAGACTTATTAAAAAAAAAAAATGTTGTTGTTTTTAATAATCTCTTTCAAGGTTAGGTTATGAAAAATATGTTCTAAACCCAGAGTAAACTGACAAACATTCTAGTAGCATTTATTTATGTAAGGCCAGTATAATATAAAAAAAAATAGTGCTTTATTTTGCTGTATTATGACAGTAAAAATTATTTTAAATTTTGTATTGAAATGTTTAGTTTTTTGTTTAAGCATGAGTTTAAATTCATAAAAGTGAAAAGATTAAAGTTCCCATAATTTCAAAATAAAATTAAAATACAACAGATACTAAAAACATTATGGGAATACCAGGAAGAATTTTGTGCCAATAAGTTTGAAAAATTAAAACATAGAACTTTGTTGGAAAATATCTTACCAAAATTGCCTGAAAAAGAAAGAAAAAACCAAATAACTTATAGTCATTAAATAAAATAATGGAATAATTAACATTTTTCTCATAAGAATATACCATGCGTAGTAACATTACAGAAAAAGTCTACCTATTTTTAATGAAAAGTTAGTCTTAATTCCAAAATATCATAAAATTATAGGACCATCTCAGTTATTAAAATTATATAAAGTAAGATTTGCAAGTACAGTAGTATTTTATCCTACCTGCCTGCTACCTCCTTGATTTCACAGAAATTCATACAAGTAGGTAAAGCAGGTATTATTATTTTACATGAGGAAACTGGACTCAGAAAGTTTAACTGACTTACTCAAGGTCACACAAGTAGTAAATCAATGGAATGCTTGACTGTATTTTAGATTTTTTAAAGTCCTGCTTCGTCCTTGATTAGCATATATTATGCTGTCACTTTCATAGAAGAGCAAAATTGCTTATTCGATTCTCACAGTTTAATAATTGAGTTAAATTTTATCAAGCATTTTCTAAAATCTTGTTATAAAAATAATGATCACGATAAAATCACTTAGTCATGCATACACTGAAATTTAAGTATTTGGGGTGACTTATTGAACTTATATGATTTAATAGTATATATAATATTATATGTTTTGTTATATTGAAAGTCCCCAGGGTATATTTATATTTATCATATTTTCCTGTTCCTTTCAGGAGGAGGGCAACTTGAATGGATATTTTTCAAAATATTAGATTCATAATCACAGTAAAGACCTTTAGAATCCTATCATCCATCCTGTTACCTTTAGGTTAGAGTCTACCTAATCAGAGAATGCTAATAACCTTCAGAATAATTATAATAGGTCATTAAAAGAATTACCTCATAATTACTAAGGAGCTTTACTTGTTAATTTGGCTTTATTTGATATTTTCATTTAGGGAAAGAAAATCCATTTGCTTCCACAAGTGTTTATTTATAATCTGATGTAAGGCACAATGGTGTGAAGCACTCTGAGAAGTATGGTGGGGGAGGGTAGGAAAAAGGACAAAATGAGGTGATTTTTTTCACCTTTTTTTAAAAAAGGACTTACGTATAGATGTTGTAAGACAAACTGATAAAAGTTATACGGTAGATTTATAAACAAAGTGCTACAGGAAAATAGCAGCATTATTCATTATTCATTCTGGCTAGGATAATCAGGAAAGACTTCCTTAAGGAGGAATGTTTCATCTGAGGCTTGAAAGATAAGTGGAGGTTTTACTGTCACATAAAATGGAGAAGAGGACATTTCAGGCAGAGAGAATGATAGGAATAATGATGAGGTGTTGAATAATACATTCAAAATATATATACAGTCTGGAAATAAAAAGCACTCTTACAAACCAATCAACAGGTATTTCAAATATTTCTGTATAGTATTCACTTACTATGAACTCATTATTGGGCTAATTGCTGTATGGAATTCAGCAGAAGTATAAAACAATCTTCTCTCAAGAATCGTATTGTCTACTTAGGAAGGCAAACTTGGACGTGGAGGAATAATGAAAACCATATGAGTGAGATATTAATGAGGTTGAGTGAGGACTTCTTTGTGATAGAGATCAGTGGGCAAGAGGCAGAAGTCCTTGCAAAAAAGAAGCAAATTAAGTCAAATGAAAAAACCCTGTTGTTTCTTCAGTATAGGAGGATGTATTTATTTTTTAATTGTATGAAAATTATCCTCAAATATTATGTTATGCAGTTTTATGCAGGAGATGTTTGATAGCTACTAAAATACTAAGTATATGAGTGATGAATGGTAAAAGGGTTGGAATAGAGTTGGGTATTAGTTATAGGAATGGAAGCAAATGATAACACTGCAAAGTAGGAAATAAATTTATATCTCCTCAAGTTTGTGAGCATATTAGGGGTAGAGGTAGCAATTTTTGTTATGCTTTGATTTGTTTTGGATGGAGGTAGGTAGATGGAGACAAGGAGACTAATCCAAGAAGAAAGAATAATATAACTGGAAAAATGAGTGCTTTTTGAAGCTATAAATTTCCCATCCATGAATGTTTTCTTGCAAAGGTGGGTAACCCTTTTATTATGGATGTTGGATAGAATTTTCAGCATTGAGTAGAAGGTTTAACTTGGTAATCATTTCCAGCTCTTCAGACTTTATATATATATAATATACACATGCATACATATAATACTGCTGACAAAAGTGAGAAATACCTGTAGGCAAATTGATTTATTGGGGAAAGGATGCAGTAAGAATGCTGAATTCACTAAGGAAGTCATGAATTGTTTGTTCTAGAAGTATCTTTCATACAATTATTAGATTGTATTGTTGTATATTATTATTTTTTAAATAACAACATTTCAGATCAGGGTTTGGTGTAGAAGGATATAGTCTGTGGTACCACCCAGCTAATTTTGATATCAACACAGTTTTAGATTCCTAGTTATGTTCGAATTGTCCTTTTTCTAAATTAAATCTTTACTAAAGTGTAAATGGCTTTAAAATAGACTATAAAAATGAATAACTTAACAAGAATCCTGTCTATCTAAAATTTTTGACCCTATTTCTCCTTCCTTCTCTTTTTACTGCTTCCATTTTGTCATATAGTAACTATTTAATCCCATCTGGTTTCAGCTCTTTCCTCCTAAATTTTTCCAACAAAACTGCTTCTTAAAGGTTGACATTGTCACTGAAGACAAAACTTTTTATTCTTCATACCTTTTCCTGAGCTCTTGTTTTAGGTGACTACCCATCTTTCTCTTTGTTCTGTAACTTTTTTTTCTTTTTTCTTTTTTTACCCTCCAGGTTGTTTTTTTTTTTTTCTTCTTTTTGTTTTTTGAACCAGGGGCATTTTTTTTTTTTTTAGTCATTGAGGTACATCCCCAGTCCTTTTTATTTTTCACTTTGAAATGGGGTCTCACTAAGTTGCTAAGACTAGCCTAGAACTTGTGATCTTCCTACCTCAGCCTCCCTAGTCACTGGGATTATAGGCATGTGCCACTGGACCTGTCTTCCCTTAACTTTTGAGAGATTATGTTCTCTTTTATAGCTACTATGTTCCCTTCTCAGCATGATTTTCCTTTCTCTACATAAATGTAGGCATTGTCCAGGGTTTCTCCTCAAAATTCCTTTTTTTCCTCCTCCCTTGAAGATAGAATCTCACCATTTAACTATGTTAAAATTGCATCCTATGTGCATTTAAATGATTCAAATTCAACTGGATAGACGTTCAGCCATTTAAGAGAGAGAAACAGAATGTTTAGCCATAGCAAGTATAGTATTGCTGCAATTCTGCCTGATTCCCATTTATTGAGTATCTGCCCCAGAGTGAACATTCATGAATTGAGAATTATGAATCCAGCTCCTTCAATCTGTTTTAGCTTCTACATGACTCTTTGAACTGAGAGAGATTCTAGTATTTAAATATATATAAAATATACACAGACATACATATAATTATACGGATTGGCAGTTGTATTTGGGGTTCAGCTGAAAAACTAGTGGTGCATTTCAGTGCTGGAGAGAAGTACCTGATTGTATGGATCTATTGAGAGATTGTGTGCCTATCAGTGGCTACACTAATAAGCACATTTCAAGAGTAATTTGGCAATGGGGATGCCACAGTTTTTAAAAAGAAGCCCAATAAGTAAGTCCTGAGTAAGGTATAACTCCATTATTTTCCCTATGAAAATTTTCCAGACCCTTCAAAAATTTATTGGAATAAACTTATTTTACCCTCAAGTGGGCACCTGAGCTCTCCCTGAGTGTCCTATCCTAGTATCTCATTTTCAGCATATCCCAAATTAAATGCATCTTTGCTTTACCTTTCTACATCTCCCAAATCTACATTTCTTGACTTCTAGATTCTTAACAGCATAGCTCTTCTTCCAGCTTTCCAGGGTTAAAGTCTTATTATGGATAAAATCATACTCTTCTCACATATACTCTTACCATCAAAAACACAACCATTGTTTATTAAATTTAGTGCAAGCTTATCACCCTTGGTTTTTTGCCATTTTTTCTATGATTAATGACCCTTAATACATTTTAGTTTAGTAAAATACTACCAACTTTCTGGGCTTATTTATCACTTTTTCCTGATAGATTCTATTGTTCCCTATACATGGAATACCTTCTGTTTTCCTTTCAGAAACTTCTTTCCTAAAATCCATCTCAATTTCTAATCCTTCCAGTTTCCCTTTTTCTTGTTCATGTCAAGGTGTTACACAGAGTCACTTTATCTTTGCAAAAAGTTCCTTTATCTACCGCCAAAGGTCCTTGATATTACTGGTCAGTGGATATATACTAGTGAAATCTGATTGATATTACAATATCAAAATTCTAGAATTTTTTAAACAAAAAATTGGGGAGGAACATTGGAAGATTTGGGGAGAAAAAGATCCATTCTTCTCAGCCCGTCACTTTCTTTAGAAATTTAAAAAAATATTTTAGGACTTAGGCCTATTCTACATTCTGTGCTGATTTGTAACACTGTTTTAGGGTGAGAAAGGCTAGATTTAATATAAATTTGAAGGGAAGAAATTTTAAGAGTCACAGATCTTTTCTAAAGAAAATAAAATATCTTAAATGTTAAAAACAAGGTTAAAATTAACATTTGTAATGAATGATAGGAACATTGTAGTTGGAAAATTGACAACTAATAGGTTTTCTCAGGCTTCAATATCTTTGATATAGAGCATAAATGTTAATGTTGTACATTCCAGATTTGTACATTTCCCTTTCATTACCTTTCTGTGTGGGTAAAAAGTAACTCAATATAAATTTTAATCCTTCTAAAAATGGAGTCTTCATAAATCAGTTTTAGTACTCTCATGTCTGTGATTTGGTGAAAAGTTAAAAAAAATAAGCACTTTGAAAAAATGTCTGTCTTCATATCCTCATTAGGAAATTCTCTTTAATTTTGTAGTCAAATCAGAAAATTAATGCCCGTTGGACCACAGAGGAGCAGCTTCTAGCAGTGCAAGGTATATTAAAGATAAGCAGTTACTGTTGTTAATAATTATTTAACTTGTCATGAAAGGTGACTATCATAGTTCTTCCCTTCCTTTAGAAGTGGATCAAGAAAGAAAATGGATTTTGTATTAATCACAAAGTTTTGGTGACCAGGAATTCTGTGTTGTATTTGTGGATGTGACATACTGAGTCTATGTACATTTTGGGTCCAGAACAGCACATAATGCATTCTCAGCACTGAATAATCGATGTTGGTGACAAGCATGACCAAGTCATGTGGGCTCGGTGTCTGCTTCAGTATTCTTGCAATTAGACTCATTTTTCCTGTATCACTCATTGATGATTCATAATTAAAAGCATAAATTATAATGTTTTTGGTTTTTCTAATCACTCTGTGTAGTAGTCTCTATTTTATAAGTGTCAGGTCCTGTATGTTTAACTTTCAGTTTATCATACCTTACTTAAGAGATGTACCACTGAATGCTTAGAACCCTGGCTTTAAGTATTTGTATTTTTTAAAAGAGACTGAAGAGGTATAAATTATACATATAACATTTTAATGTACTATGTATAACTTTTTTGAGTTATATGACAGAAGACCTTTTTGTGTTCTGAATGCCCATGGGCAAATTTAAAATGCTCTAAACTTGGATTTTCTCATGTTTGAATTACCTAAGAGCAAATTGTATATTTTTATTCAGTATTGTGGGGTGTTTTGTTGTTTTTCCTCTTTAAGATGAACTATCTGCAGAACTATCTGCAGAACTATCTGCAGACTCTGATTGAGTCATTTTAAGTATGTATTTTGGGGTTTTTTTTGGGTGGTGGTGGTACTGAACCTTTTTGTGTTGAGTATCTATAGCATTTTTACCTAGATTAACTATTATAAGGGTCCCAATGAAACGAATATTCAAGTACACTTTTTAAAATATTTCCAAATGTTCATGGCAGAATATATTTATAGAAATGCCATGCAAGCATCATTCAGATATGAAAGTAATGTAATTAAAGATTGACTAATAGATGACTCTACAGTTTGGAATAGAGAACGTGAGAATTAGCCCATAAAGAGAAGTACTTGATGCTCTGAAAGCAGGTAGCTGTGCGTGAGTATCAAGCACATTCATAGAACTAAGTTTCTGAATGAGTCAGAACAAGGTTTAGTTACTTTATAATGTTCAACAATAGCTGCTTTAAAATTAGACTCTGATAATTTAAATTTTGTTTAAAACATTAGTGAGCATTTTCAATGGCTGCTTCATATTCCTTTATAACTATGACTGACAGCTCTAGCATAGTTATTTTGAATAGACATTCCTTTTATTCAAGTAAACCCTGTTTCCCTCCATCTTAATTCTGTACTGTAATATAAGAAATTATCCCGGTGAAAAGCAATTTCTGAATAGGATTTTCTAGGAAAACCTGGGCTAATATTTCTCTGTTCAGCACTCAGGATTTGATTCTGTTGTACAGAACTACTTTAAGTGGTAGAGTCCATTGAAAATTACGGCTGGGTTGGATATTAAGAAAAGCTTCATTCAAGGAAAGGGCAGTGGTAAGATTTGTGTATATATGTGGACATAGCTTATTAAAATGGAAGAACAGAGTATTAACACATTTAATCAAACATTTCCTCTGTATTCAGGCATATTCACTATTATTAATGCTTATTTTAAAAGTAACCCTTTAAATAAATTATTCTAATGCAGCCATTTGTATAGAAGTACACTTGATCTTAGAATTTCAAAGAATCTTTTTTAATAACGTGTTAATGTCTCGTTTTTATTTATTTTGACTCTGGAATTTTTGCTTCATTTTGGCCATTTTGTTTTTATTATTGTTATTACATGAGATAAAACAATATGAAGCTGGGCTGGGGATGTGGCTCAAGTGGTAGTGCACTCGCCTGGTATGCGTGGGGCACTGGGTTCGATCCTCATCACCACATAAAAATAAAATAAAGATATTGTGTCCACCTAAAACTAAAAAATAAATATTAAAAAACAACAATATGAAGCTATCTGTGTCCAAAATAGTTGTTTTGAGTGAATTAAAAAGTTCCATTTTGTCTTATATTCCCACATAATGCCCAGAATTATGTCTTATAAGTAGTATAATTCATATAGTAATATCGACTGTACCTGAGTCTTGGTGGTTATATAATTGCAGTGTCTAGCTTAATGTGTAGTTTGCTGTTAAGAAGCTATTTATCAGGCAGTATTTTCTTTTTTATTATTTTTCTTTAATCTTTATTTATGAGAAATTTTTATGTAGTTTTGCACTAATGACTTTACTTTTGCAACGCAATAATAAATTGTTTTGATATTAACACATTTTAATTTGTAGAGCATTTTATATTTAAGACATTTTATACATGTATTCTGCCTTGACACTCATTTGTAAAATGCTTTATTTTCTTGCTTATAGTAGTCTATTTACAGTGACCTGGAGAAAGAAATAATGACTCTAGTGCTACTATTAATAATTATAACTGTTACATAAACTCTCTTGTTGTAACTCTTTTAAAACCAAACACATTAAGTTCATTTTCTTTCCTAGGGTTTAAATATATCTTTATCACTTTACTTTCCTAACCTATCTACTTAGATTTTTGTTAAGTAAATGATAACCATTTAAGTAAGCTTCTCTTTCTTTTTTTCTTAATTGAAAGGGGAGTGAGGAATCAAGCTTAGATTGAATAGTAATGTCTGCTTATACTTCTGTAATCTATTGATTTATTATGCTCTTTTTAGTTCTACCTATAATTTTAGTAACATTGTTCAAAGATCCCCAAGTGGGTTATCATTAATGCTGCTAATTTAGTTCATTTAAAGTATCTATCAAGAATAGTTATACAATTTCTGTCATCTGTTCTAGTCTTAGATATCTAAATTTTACATTATAACAAATTAATAAGAGCAAGACCAATCATGATCTTCCCATATTTTTGTTAATGGTAAACTATTATCCCTGTTTGTATCATATATATAAATATGTGTCTCATATATTAATGTTTATATATAAATATCTTAAATTATAGTACAAAACACTCTTTTAAAGTTTATAAGGGGGTAGAAGCATGCTAAACAATATTTGCCGTTTTTTATTTTAGGCCACCTCTTAAATGTATTCATTTCCTGGTTATTAGTGCTAATAAAAATATACATATATAGATATGCACATATGTGTGTGTATACACATACACACTCCCCTGTTAAAATTTTTATGCTCTAATTTTATCAAGATCCCAATTTTAATTTTTAGTTCTTTTAAAACAGAAAGTGACAGAACTATGTTCAAGTGGTGTGTTTACAGTAAAATTTACCTTCTCTTTCTATAGTTTATACATTAGATCATTTTAAAGAAGAAATAAAGTTGCAGATCTAGAAATTGCTTCTTTCGTTTGACATTTGATAATAATGTAAGGATAGTAAACATGAATGATCAAAAGGAGGTGGAAATAGGAGATTCATACCTTTGCATTTGAAAGGCACACTTGTGCTTTAGATAATTCTGTTATAACAAATCCCCCAAGAATGAAGGTTAAAAAATAGAACTGTAAACCCTCTGATGCACTTACTTCAAACAATCAACAATTCAAAATTTCCAGCATTTTTGCAATGAAATTTAACTTATAACAAGGCAAGGTGAGAATACATATATAGAAGAGACCTAGAAGACAAAAGATAGATATTGAAAAGAAAATACATGATTTTGACTTTCAACTCTCAATTATATACAGTATTCATTGTTCTGCTGCTATTGATATTTTCTACCTTCTTTAACATTGAGTATATGAAGAGATTTACAGGAGGTTCAAAGAAACTCATGTTCCCAAGTGATTAAAATTTATGTCTTAGTGATTGAAAAGAACCACAATCCTACTTTCTAGATGTCACTCTATTACTGTTGTTTTAAAACTGGATTATTGATAATTATGGATTATTTATAATTCCCAACTATATTAAGTACTTGCTCATTTAAGAAATTTTGGCATAGGAAGAAAAAAAATTCCCTGAAATTGTAATACCTAGAAGCAGCTTGCAACAGTTAATGCTTTGGTTTTTTGTGTGGAGTGTTTTTTTAAGTCCAAATTTAGCTTTTTAAACATACAAAAGCAGCTGTCCATACTGTCACTTCTAAATAAAAAGACAAATTCAGATTCCATGTCCAGTTTTGGGAAACAGCATATAAATGTTCCTGAAGGTAGCATCTTGTTAGCCAAAGCTCAAAACATGAATGGACAAACTCCACTAATTTAAAATTTGAGATAATGTAGATAATGGCTATGGTAAAGTCTTTACTATTAATAACAATATCTTCTTTGGCAAACTAAAAGTATAAACAACAAGTGTAAAAAAAATTATGTATGTTTTATGTTGGGTAATGTAGAATACTGGTTGGAAAATGTGAGCTTTCATAAAATAACAAAATATCTTAATGACAATATTTTTATGTTAATTCCCAAAACTTTAAAAATATATATTAAATAGTAAAGAATATCATCTGCCAGCATAGGAAGTCAGGTTGTTTTAACTTTGAAGTGATATTTAGAAACTTGATTAAATATCATTTTTTTTCTTCATGGGAAATTTATGTTTCTCCAAATGTATATTCCACTGACTCTTGAAAATTTTAATTAGCAATTATGGTTCACATGTACGGACCTTTTATATCTTTAGGAAGATATTGACTTAATCATCATCTTTAACTCCCTTGTTGAGAAAGCAATCAGATTGCTTTTTGATTAAAAACTATGAAAAAAAGAATGGGCCACTTGTCCCTAGGTACAGATCAGAACTCAGATAGCTGTGATGCTGTAGTTGTTAAGTCATTTGTTCCTCATCACTACCCCTGATAGGTGTCCTCTACAAGCTTAATTGGGGATTTCTTCTCAAAAAGCAGTTCCAGCAAGTTGGCATTTCACTAGACTTTGCCTAGTTGAGGACCACAGTATAGAGCTTTAAGAATTACATCCATTTTCTAGCAAAAACATATTGTTGAACAGAGTCATCAGGAGTGTGAAGGTGATAAAGAAGATTATCATGTCTCTTGTGGTTTAAGGGGCAAAAATATAAAATAAAGCCTAATAGAAAAAAATCATATTTCCTGAACACTTTTTGCAGACTTAGCATTGCAGTAATGCTTGTGCTGATTTGCATCCCATAGGTCAGTACTTCCAACCTTTTTCACATCATGTATACAGATGAAAATTATAAAATGTGTCAGAACACAGATAATAACAGATGAGGCTGCTCCAGTCCTAAGACTGCCTAGGAGCTCTGGCTATTACAGCCCCTAGCCAGCCATCCTGCAAGTCAAAGGGATTATTTTTTGTGCATGCTTGTTCTCAGGACATTGATTGGGATCCAGCCAAATCAGAGGTCTGCGTATGATCTGAGCCCTTAGGTTTTAGATAGATATACAGGAGTTAATAATAACACACCTGGGTGGCTTGGAAGAGGTCCTCCACATCCAGGTCTCCAGAAAAAACTAAAGCTCTTATGGAAAGTAAATATGACAATATTGGTGACATGGTAAAGTCCATTGAGCAAGGAAAATTAAGAAGTAAAAGAGCAAAAGGAAGATAGTCAGGAGGAGACAACTTTGGAATTTATTTTGCAATATTTGGAATATATTTTGTAAACCAGATAGGTATTATATCTGCAGACTTAGAGTAAGAGTTATTCTTAAGATCTAACCCTTTTCTTATTTAAAGTTTTTATTTGTAATCTCCCATATTCAGGTTTGGCCATTTCTAGAATATAAATTAAGTATTGTTTATAAAAATTAGAACATTGATGGAGCACAGTATCTGATTTCTGATCAATAGATATTCTTCAGCACAGCTCTCAAATTTATAAATTAGAAATAGCACAGAAACTTGGTCTTTTACAAGCTGCTATTCTCTAAAGTATAAGTAGTGGAGAAGTACTTGAATATCTTAATAGTAACTATTACTGTGAAGTAATCTGGAATCTATTGTCCAATAAGCCCTCAGTGTAAACCTAGTCACTATTAGAATTCCTCTTATCTGTGAAGTTCAAATTGGAGATCAACCTTTAGATTTAAAGGGAAATAAATTCATTTGTGTTGATAAAATATTGCAAACAATGTCTGTCATTATTATTTTTTGTTATAATATGAGAACAAAGCAAAGGAGCATAGCTTACAAACCCAAAGCTCTGCATTTAACATAGGATATAATTATAGGTAAATGATGGCAGACTTCCCTCCAAATTCTCTAAGGTAAAGAAAGGAACTCCCTGTGGATCAAGCCTGGCTAGTTGAATATAGCCAGAGATGCTTGTTCCCCAGGAGCAGAATTAAAAACAGAATCAGGTCACATGGGTGCTTTCAGGTAATTGGGGATTTCATATTAATTGATATCAGTAAGAATATAACTAGCCTTTCTGCTGGGATATTTTATATTTTGAGCTAAGTGCATCTGTTTCTAGAAATGGGTCCATAAACTTCTTTTAGAATTCCTTTAAGAGCAAATTAGTATCTATTTTAAATTCTATAGCATAATCTGAGCTTCATAAATCAATTACTATCCTTCATTATAATGAAATTTTCTTAATGAAAAGTTCTCAAATAGCAGAGTACACACATTGCTTCTAAGAGCACTACTCTAACCTTATTTAAGCTATAAAGCATGGTTAGGAATCCTCCTCACGCAGTCTTTAGAACTTATAGATGAGTTAACATCCAACTGATTCTCAAAAATACCTTCCCTTTTTTTAATCCATCAGATTGTGATAATTCTACTTTTATATTTTAACTCTTATTTCTTTTTGTTGGTATCCTGGTGGGTTAGTAATTAAGACCAAACTTATAGTGGGGGAAACCTAAGGCTACTCACTCAGTCCATTGAGGGGATAAAAGAGATGGCTCATTCCCATCCAGTTTTGTTTACAAACGGTGTTGCTCAAATTTAGGTGACTGGCTACTAGGGAAATAAATGAATGTGGAATTGAGGATGGAACAAAGAATTCAATGCTTTACAATAAATGGACTGTATTTGAGAGTTCAAGAGAGGATTGGAGAAAATAACTGAGTATGTAAAAAAATGGTAAGTTTCTGATTGTTCAGTTGAAGGCAAGTGGCTGGCTCAATGAAATGACCTAATTGATAGTTTTCATCTGTGACCCTGATATCTTAGCCTCTGTCTCAGAATTGAAAAATGAGCAGAGTTTATCAGATAGGATTTCATTGCTGGTATCTTTGGTGTGTGCATGATGTATAGTACACACAGCTCTCCTTACTGATCCTTCACAGGTGTATTATTTACTTTGCCTTCCAGGTGTCCGCAAATATGGTAAAGATTTTCAAGCTATTGCAGATGTAATTGGCAACAAGACTGTTGGCCAAGTGAAGAACTTCTTTGTAAACTACAGGCGTCGGTTTAACTTAGAGGAGGTATTGCAGGAGTGGGAAGCAGAACAAGGAACCCAGGCTTCTAATGGTGATGCTTCTACTTTAGGGGAGGAGACAAAAAGTGCTTCTAATGTGCCATCAGGGAAGAGCACTGATGAAGAAGAGGAGGTGTGTTTGTGTCTGGAATTTGAGCTAATATGAGTTGAGGAGTCACCATTTTGTGTGGTGTTCTGTAAGGTTAATTTGTCAGAGGATTAGCTAAATGAGCATGAAAGGTTGACAATACACTTACTCAGTGGTGCATCTATCGTGACTCTTAAGTCATAATGACATGCTAATTTCTGATCCTAGCAGAATGGAGAGTGTATTGTTCTTCCATAGTCTTATTTTTATTTCCAGTGTTAAGCTGTTTACTAATAAAGATGCCTGTTTGGTAGCCTCATTGCTTTTTTTTGTTTTGTTTTTTATTTTGTTTTTTGTTTTGTTTAAAATAAAAGAAGCTTGTGCTTCCAATAAACACTGGTGTTATGTTTTTGTTTTGTTTTGATTTGTTTTGTTTTTCCTGTGACAGCCCAATCTATATTGTATTAAGTTCATTAGGACTTACATCTCATACATGTATTTTTGTTTCCTCACCTCTAGGCACAGACCCCACAGGCTCCTCGGACTCTGGGTCCATCACCTCCTGCCCCATCATCCACTCCAACACCAACAGCCCCCATTGCCACTCTGAACCAGCCTCCACCACTTCTTCGTCCAACACTGCCTGCTGCCCCTGCTCTTCATCGGCAGCCTCCTCCACTCCAGCAGCAGGCTCGGTTCATCCAGCCCCGGCCAACTCTAAATCAGCCTCCACCACCTCTCATTCGCCCTGCTAATTCTATGCCACCCCGTCTAAACCCAAGACCAGTGTTGTCCACGGTTGGTGGTCAACAGCCACCATCACTTATTGGAATTCAGACAGATTCACAGTCCTCACTGCACTAAAAATTAAATTGGACAGTGCTACAGTAACTTTTCACCCCATCATTATACCAGTGCTCATCTGACTGATGCAAAAGAGGAAAGAATAATCCTTCCTAGATGCTGAGGCTGCAAACTAGTTCTGAGGCAGTGGGCTGGCATAAGTGAATGTCTAAGAAATTTTTCAGTTCAATAATATGTTATAAAATAAAAAGCCTCCAGATAGCCTCCTTTCTAGAATATGTGTTCACCAATGTGATCTCATAAAAGGAAAAGAAAAAAAGGATTTAAGTATTCTATATATACCAAGGGTCTTTTTGTTTTGTTTTTACTGTATTTATTTTATTGAGGTTCTTTATATTCCTGCCTCTTCATAGTCAAGGCTCTTAGTACAAGAATGTTGACTTAGTAATTGTGAAAACTCCTTAAGTTTCTTAAGTTAAGGACTTTGGCTTTTTTTTCTTTTATTTAATGTTTTAAAAACATTTTCCTATGTTAGGAGTGCAAGAATAAATAGCCTGCATTTCAGATTTTGATATGTTCATTTAATTCATATTTAAGAAATTATAGCTGCATGTCCCTTTTTTCAAAATGTGTTGCTTTTTTTTCTAAAGGAATTCTAATTCCTTTAAAAGAAAGCAATTTAATCAATTGCAAAGCAATTATATGAAATCACAAAGAATGTACTGAATCTACTAACCCTTTAACATACAGTTTAGGGTCCTAGTGTAAAGTCCTTATTTAAAGGTCATTGACCCCCGTCATCTATCAGTAGTAATAACTAAATTGGAATAATAATTTTACATACAAATGAGGACTTAATTTATTGGAATATAATGTCTTTAAGTTCCGTGAAAATGTAGTTCATTTTGAAAAGAATTCATATTTCTAAATGCCATTTGCTTTTAACTAGTTGTTGCCTACAATTGAGGTCTTTAGAAGAGAATTATATTTTGTCAGTTATGTAGAGACAATGGTTTTGGAAGCATTTATTTCCACTACCCTTTTTGTGTTTAGGTTATTACCCTCATATTTATTAATAGAGTTTGCATTTAATATGAAGGGTGTTTTCTTGATAAATCTCTATTGTACTATTTGGATACAATTGTTTATTCCTTGCAGCCAACCTATTCATGGGTTTGGTTTAGGGTTAAATCATCAACATTTCATAAAATGAATTTTTAGAATTTGTTCTGCATTATCTAAAGATGTATTAGTATATAGTCACAATTGTGCTGTTAACTAAATACTGAGACCCCTTTTTATAAAGAAAAAGACTTCAGGTCATCTTAATTCAATACATAATCATTAAGCACCCACAAAAAATATTTTACAAGTGATAGTATTTCAACAATGTGTTACTAATATTTTTGATATAATGATTTCATATTGGAATCATGACTTGTGCAAAGGGACAGATTTGCTATACTAGTGGAACATAAGACTAAATGTTTGCACATTCACATTCTCATCACATTTAGAACTACTTCACCAAATAGTCAACTTCAAAAGTCTTAATTTATGTTTTGAGAGGTCATGTATTCCCAAAATATTGGAAAAATAGTCCCTTCCATTGGCTCTACAGCCTTAAAAGAGCTGTAGATTTAATTTCATCGGTTCCTTTTTCTTTTCACATTCAGACCAGTTTCTTCTTAAGCACCCTGTGTTCTGGAATAACCAAAACATTTTGCAGGATAAGTCTTTCTTTCTCATTGGATCATTGTTGAGGCCTGGATAATAACCAGATGAAATTTAACTGACTTTAAATTCTTAATATTATAGAATTTATACTTATTTTTACTTTAAAAGCCATGGGGGACAATTATATATCTTAAAATATCTAGAACATTTTTAAAAAGCACTTAGATTGTCTTGCATATGTGCATACTATACCTTGACAGCTTTTATTGTCTTGTCTCTTGTCAGTAGACCTTCAGTACACAGTATGTGGGATATGTCAGTCAAGTTGGTCAGCACCAGCATCTGTCCAGCTGTTCGGTATATTGTGATTCATTTAAAATCTGTTCTATCCCAAACATGGGCCAAGGTGCTGTATCTGAGGGATGTGCTGTAATTTTATTTACATACATTAGAGCGCACAGTAGAAAATCTTAGCTTCATTAGTAATATGACACATGTATATAGTGAGATGTCTTTATTATGTGCTTTGCATATTTTGTAAATATTTTGCACGTCATTTTCCTTTTTTGTTTAAGCAGTGTTTGGCCTGGAAGAGTGATATGCTTGCTGCTTAATCAAAGGATTAAAGATTTAAAGATGTCTATGTCTTCTATTTTTATATAATTTCATGTTGTATGAGGATTAGGACCTCTTCACTGTGAAATTCTAAATATTGATTTTTATAAAAAAGCAAAATCTAGAAATCTTTTAATGACCATTTTCATTAATTCTGAGGTTATCATTTTTGAAAATCTACACCAAAGTGTTTTATTACATAACTAAAAATAAATCACAATATTGATGCATCTGGTAAAATTAATGAAAAAATATTTTCTCTAAATGATTTAATTCCAGTGTAATATGGATGGAGGTAAAGGTAAGTTATAATCAAAATATGTTCTTCATCAGTGAACTTACAAATAAGTGAGTAAATGAGAATATAAAATAAAGATGAAAGAATCATTTTCTGTCTTAATATGGGCCTATATTCTTTTCAGGAATATATGTAGAGAGCAAACCAAGAATGTGATGTCATTATTTTTAAAAAAATTAGGACTTTTGTTTGGTTAAAAGTACCAAGTTTAGTTATTAAATGTTATGTTAATTTAATGTTCCTTGTTATCAAAAAAACATTACCCACAAATATTAAAAACTGGTAACTAGTTAACACAGGTCTATCAGGATTCCCTAAAAAGAAAATAATCTTACAACTCAAAGCAGAATTTGCTTTTCTCTGAATACTTCCCAAAGATAAATTATAAATACAGTATTATTACAGGAAACATAAGGAAAAGAAACCAAATTGTTTTGATTTTTTTTAACTTAGAGATTATAGATTTTGTCACTTAGAAGAACATAATAGACTAAATGAATACAGAATCCAAGTGTCAAGTTTGAGAAACTTGACTGTATTAGAAAATATCGAAAAGAAACTAGCTCATTTTTATGACAGCTGATGTATGGGAGTATATAAACAGTTTTCTTTTAGAAAAAATAGGTCACATAGAACTCACCCCAGTTTTCATCCCTATCATAACTTCGGTAACTTCCTTGTGAAGGAATGTTATTGCAGCAAAACAATGGTGTTTGGAAGTTAAACATTAAAAGGAATGCAAAGTGAAATTATGTCTGAAAGGTCATGTGGACTTATCTACCTTTTTCCTGCTTTCTGAGCCCTATATGCTTAGGGGAATAAGACTAGAAATTATTGTTGGACTGAGATATTTGCCACTGGCTGTTAAACTACTGATAAAGGAATGAGTATTTCAACTGTGGTAACTTCTTAAACTTTAGAATCCTAAAGGAGGAATTTGGATGAGCAGGATCTAAGGAAAAAACGGTGCTGAAGTGGCAAGATTGAAGGGCAGTCTTTACAATGTAAACAACATATAAGTTAATGTTACAGAATGCTTTATATAAAATGTCTTTTTCCTTTAGATTATTTTAAGAAAGCTTGGATTTTTGTTCTGCACGATTTAATTTTATTTATATTATAAGGTATGATTACCAATAATTAATAAGATCCTGAATAATACAACAATATAAAATGTCTCTTTTTAGAGTGCTTCCTAGCTTACTGCTCCTAACAGCTTTCTTATTTGACAAAGATTAGGCTTGAGGGCTGGGGTTGTGGCTCAGTGGTAAGAGTGCTTGCCTAGCATGTGTGAGGCACTGGGTTTGATTCTCAGTGCCACATATAAATAAAGGTCCTTTGACAACTAATATATTTTTTAAAAAATTAGGCCCACCCAAACAAATTTTTGTTCACGTGCTGGCTCTTCACACCATTTGGTTTGCATATACTGCATGGTTGCCCCTCTACCTCTTACAGGATGTCTCTTTTCCAATTTCACCCTGAACAAAGTTACATAACCTTTCTGAGCCTCAGTTTCTTCATTTGTAAATTGAGAGACACTATAATTGCCC
Source organism: Marmota monax (assembly GCF_021218885.2). Taxonomy (NCBI): domain Eukaryota; kingdom Metazoa; phylum Chordata; class Mammalia; order Rodentia; family Sciuridae; genus Marmota; species Marmota monax. Next base: position 5,912,663 of record NW_026692947.1, read on the forward strand.
AGTATACTTAGAAAACTATACATGTCTTACTGCCTTCTTAATAAGGAAAATGTATATTTTGACATTGATATATATTTTTTCAGTGCAAAGAATTAAGTGAATTCTAGGTGAGGTTGATGGGTTAAACATACTTATTTTCTTTTCTCCCAAAGTCTCACTGAAATAAACACAAAAACTGAAATAATCCAATCCTTAACAGTGCTGGATATCCAGAGGAGATCCTACTAGCAAGTAGGGGACAAATTTATAACAAAATCCTTCAGAATTAGAGAATGTCCCAATTCCATAAAGGTAAACAATAGCATGGGAAAATAGTCACACTTTTTAAAGTATCCCCTAATAACCTCAAAGATGTGGAGCAGCTCCCAGTGATTCCTGCCTCTTTGGTTTTCATGCCTTTATAGGGATAGACCTAGTGACTTAACTTCTAGCCAACAGAATCCAGAAACAGTGATGGATGTTACTTATATGATTAGGTTATATTAGGATCCCTATCTTGCTAGCAGACGCTTGCCTTTTCTGTTTGCACTTTTTGATGAAGCAAGCTGACATGATGGGGAGGCCCTTGTAGCAAGGAGCTAAGGAGAGCCTTCTGCCAAACCAGCAAAGAACTCGGGCTCTCAATTCAACAACCTGCTAGGAGTTGAATCCTACCAACAACTATGTTGTGCACTTGGCAATTGATCTTTCCTCAGTTGGGCCTTAAGATGACTGGAGCCCAGCCAACAACTTAATTATAGCCTGTGAGAAACCATGAAGTAGAGAACTTGGCCAAGCTGTGTCAGAGCTTTACTCACAGAAACTCCCAATTAGAGTGTACTGTTTTGAGCTGCTAAATTTGGGGTAATTTGTTTTGTAGCAATTAAAAACTAATACAGTAAATAAGTATATACCATGTTAACACCCATCTAAAGGAAGTTGGAGTTATTAACGTCAGGCAAAGATTTCAAAGCAAAGAATATTATCAGGGATAAAGATAGTTATTTAATAATGGTAAAGTTGTTCATCAAGAGGATCTCTGTTAAAACAAGAAGAAATAGGCAAGTCTACCACTATAGTTAGTGTTTTTAAAATCCATCTCTTGAAAATTGATAGTGTAAAACCAAAAAAGTCAGAATATTACTTGAAAACATTTACCAGTCACCTTTACCTAATTGAAACTAGATAGTTCTACCCCACAATTGCAGAATATTCTTTTCATGTGTACAAAAAATATTTCCAAGATGGATCATATTCTGTGCCACAAACAAGTTTTAATAAGTGGAAAAAGGATTCAGATCATCCAAAGTATGTTCCCTGAGTATAATGGAATTAGAAATCAACAACAAGCTGGGTTTTGTGACACGTGTGCAATCCCAGAGACTCAGGAGGCTGAGACAGGAGGATTGCAAGTTCAAAGTTAACCTTAGCAAGTTAGGCCCTAAGTGACTTATCGAGACCCTGTCTCAAAATCAAAATTATAAAGGACTGGGGATACAGCTCAATAGTTAAGTGCCCCTGGCTTCAATCACCAGTACCAAAAAATAGAAACAGCAGAAAGAAATCTGGAATATCCCCCAAATATTTGAAAATTAAATCTCATACTTAAAAATAACCTATATTTCAGAAAAGAAAGTATAAAAGAAATTAGGAAATAAATGTTAGTGTAAACTATATCAAAATAAATAATGCATATGCAACAATGCCATACTTAGACAGAAATTGATAGCTTTAAATGCATAAGATCTCCAATCATCTAAACTTGTTCTTGAAAAGCTAGCAAGACAGCAGCAAACCCCACAAAACCTAGCAAAAGACAGGAAATAAAGATTACCGTCTAATGAAATAGATAAAAAGAAATAAAGTCACTGAAACCAATAGTTGCTTCTTGAAAAAAACAACAAAATGATTATGGTTAGAAAGAATGACCAAGAAAAAGACCCAGTACCAAAACACACACACACACACACACGAATGATGGATATCTAAACTGAAAGAAGAGAGATCATCACTACCAATCAACAGAAAATAGAATTATAAAAAAATATTATGAATATACCAAGACATTTGAAAGTGTTTAACAAATCTTACCAAAACTGTCTCATAAAGCAATAGAAAACCTGAATCAAGTAAAAATAAATTTATAACAAAATCTTTACACAGGAATGTCCTGACCCAGTAAATTTACTGGTAAATTCTATCAAGCCCTTAGGAAACAATACCAAGCCTATCCAAAGTCTTAGAATATACAGGTTTTGAAAAAAAAAATCCTACTCATTCGATGAGAATATTAGTGGTCTGATTCAAAGCCAGATGAAGACATTACAAGAAAAATAAAACTTAATATCTCTCAAGAGCAGAGATTCAAGGATCTTTAACAAAATATTAGCAAGTCAAATCCAGCAACAATCAAAAAGGACTATACATTATCCCATGGAGTTTATATACCAGGGCTTCTCAACATCAGCACTATTGACATTTTAGGCTAGGTAATTCTTTATTATGCACTGTAGGATGTTTAGCCTCTACCCACCAGATCCACCCTCCCTACTAGTTTAACAATCAAAAATTTCTCCAGACATTGTCAAATATTCCCTAGAGAGCAAAATCGCCTGCAGTTGAGAATCACTGCAATATCCCATACTAATAAAATGAGGAACAAAAGACAGGAATATATTAATAGACATAGAAAAGGGCATTTAACAAAATCCCAAACCTATTCATGACTTTTTAAAACTTTCAGAAAACTAGGACTATACCAGAACTCCTTCAACCTGATAAGGGTATCTACAAAAAAAACTATAGTATAGTAACAACATATTTAATCAAATGCTTTTCCCTAGGATCAAGACCAAAGCAAGGATGTCTGCTCTCACCACTTTATCATTTTACTGGATGTATGAGCCAGTGCAATAAGGCAAGAAAAACAAAGGCATACATATTGGAAAGGAAGAACTAAAATAAATTGTCCTCTTTACAGATGACAAAATCTTTTATGTAAAAAATTCTAAGAAAACACCAAAAACCTACTAGATAATTAACAAGTTTAACAAAGGATACAAGATGAATATAAAATAAGCTTCATTTTCATATATTATGAATGAATGATCTGAGAAGTTAAAAAGTTATTTGTAAGAAATTTAGTAAAAATGTGCAAAATCTGTCCACTGAAAACTATAAAATATTGATGAGGGAAATAAATTTAAAGATCTACATAAATGAAGGGTAGTACTGTGTTCATGGATTGGAAGACTTGTATTTGTTACAATGGCATTCTCAAATTGATTTATGGATTCAACCTAATTCCTGTAAAATTCTAGAAGGCTTATTTTATACAAAATGGTAAGCTAATTTCAAAAATTTTTGGTAATATAAATGACCTGGACCAGGGTTCAGCGAGACTTTTTCTATAAATGGCCAGAGAGTAAATATTTTAGGTCTTGCAGTCCATAATCTGTCACAGATACTTTACTATTGTAGTACAAAAACAACCGTTAGAAAACATACATGAATGGCATATCTCTGTGTCAATAAAATTTACAAAGACATCAACCCTAACTTAGATTAGCAAAAAATATTTTGAAGAAGAATAATATTGGGTGAGTTACTCTGATTTCCACTTGTTTTTAGTTTCAATAATCAAAGCAGTATGATATTGGTGAAAAGATAGGTATAGGCCAATGGAGAAGAAAGACTCCAGAAATAAACTCACACATACATGCTCAATTAATTTTCAGTGAATGTACTGAGATAATTCATTGATAGAAAGGTTAGAACACGTGTATGCAAAAACAAAAAACAAAACCTAACCTTGATCCTTACCCTACAACATGCACAAAAATCAACTTGAGATGGATCATAGGCTTAAATGTAAGAACAAAAACTATACACTTATAGAAGAAAACAAGTCACCAAAAGCATGATTCATAATAGAAAAAATGATAAACTGTTTTATCAAACTTCAAAAGTGTTGCTTTCCAAGGAACACAGTTAGAAAAATGAAAGGGCAAACTGCTGACCAGGAGAAAATATTTGCAAAATATATACCTGAAAAGAGATTTGCATCCAGAATGCATTTTTAAAAACTCTTACAGCTTATATAATAAAAGGGGAAGAAAAGTTAAAGGGAGTGAAAGATTCCAACAAATACTTGCCAAAGAAGATATGCAAATGGAAGCACATGAAAAGATGTTCTCATCATTATTCATAAAGGAAATGCAAAGCGAAGCCACAGATGCAGGAACACCTACAAGAATGGTTAATATAAAAAAAGACTGACAATAGCAAGAATTGTCAGGGATGTGGAGAAACTGGAATTCTTTCACATGGCTGGCAGAAATGTAATATGATACAGTCACTTTGGAAAACTATTTGGGGATTTCTAAAAAATTAAATGTACTTTTACTCCTACTTACCTATTTAAAGAAAAATTAAAATATATATGAATACAAAAAGTTGTTTTCACAGAAGCATTATTCATTAGAGTCAAGTCCTAGAAATCATCCAAATGTCCATCATCTGGTGAATGGATAAATAAAAATGTCATACATTCATACAGTGGCACAGTACTCAGCAATAACAAGGAAAAACTGCTGATATATGCAATATCATAGATAAACCCTCAAAAATATTCTGACACAAAATACTGCACATTTAAATGACTTTTTTTCCAAAAATGCAAAGCTCTAGAAAGAAAGCAGATCTTCTCCTACCTTAGGCCAGGCTGACAGTAGGGTTGACCTCAAACAGACACAAAGGGTGATGGATTTGGTCTAAAATTTTATTGTGGCTATGATTGCACAACTGTGTACATTTACTAAAATCTCATTGATGAGGTAAATTTAATGGTATTAAAACTATTAAAGTTTTAAAAAATAAGAAAGAAAAAATATGGACTCAGAAGAGCTGTACAAAGGACACAGCAGCCCCAGATGGCATGCCACAATAAGACACCCTCATGGTGCCAACTGAGGTAGCATGGAATTCCCAGGATGATCTCAAGGTCATGGAATACTGAGGTATGTTGGGGTCCAAAATATTGAATTTTAATTATCAATGTTTCCCAGGAAAGGCCCTTCCTGAGTTTATGCCTTTTCATAATGCTTCTGACTTGTTTTTTGTGAAATGGAAGATATGACTAGAGAGGTTACAAAATTATTTCTTGAAATCTCTTCATAGAGAATAAGTGTCATTCTCGAAATACCAAATAGTTTTCCTGATTATTCACCTATTCCCAAATCTGACACAATCAAATTGTACTAATCAATCTATGATCCTACTTCATGGTTCCTAAGGCTAAATAAGTTTAAACTCTGTATTTTAATGCTTTATAGTGAGTACACAGAATTAATATGTTCCAGTGTTTTTTCCAACAGTGGTAGGAATTGCATTGTATGAATGTTAATAAATGAACTGTCAAAATGACTAGAATCCAGGCCTACGTTTAAAACAATAAACTAAAAAGTAGACTATTAGACAAGTGAATTGTGAAAAGAGATGGGAAGGGGGAAGATGTATGGATTAAAAGTGTCCCACTGGAGCAAATACAGAAAATATGGCCATGGGTATAATATGTGTCTGCTTCTTAAAAATTGGTGCTGACAATTACATAGAACATAGACTCTGGACGGTACTCAACCATGCTAATTCCCTACCTCTGACCTCCACGGGTCTACTAAATCATTGTTTCCTGATTACCTGATCTAAGTAACTCTACATCATGTGTAACCAGAAGAATAAGGAGTTATACTCCATTTATGATGTGTCAAAAGTTATTCTACTATCATGTATAACTAATTAGAACAAATCAAAAAATAATTTTTAAAAAATGGTGTTGAGCTGGGTGGGCATGGTAGCCCATGCCTGTAATCCCAGTGACTCTGGAGGCTGAGGCAGGAGGATTGAAAGTTCAAAGCCAGCCTCAGCAAAAAGCGAGATGCTAAGCAACTCAGAGAGACCCTGTCTCTAAATAAAATAAAAAATAGGGCTGAGGATTTGGCTCATTGGTGGAGTGCCCCTGAGTTCAATCCCTGGTACCAAAAAAAAAAAAAGGTGCTAAATTTACAGTAGATAATAATAAAAAGTGATTGTTTCTTAAGGTCCAAAGTGAAAATAAAGTGTTTCTTATTTCAGCTGCAGGATACACATAAGATAGGCTTTCTGGGAATATGGATCTTTTTTTTTTTTAATTTACATCAGTTTTAAGAGAAATTCCCCTGCCTCCCTCAGCATTCCCTGCCTCTTTTTGTGGTCAAACACACTAAGTGGCAGAACTGAGGTAAAAGTTATCTGATGGAAGCAAAAGGAACACATATCACTGCATCATAACATGAAACACAGACAACCCACAAACATTCATTCATTTACTGCCTCAGTGCAACACCTATTTGGTGAGCAAATGAGCATTCAAAGTTAGCAGGGCCCTGGGGGTTTGCTTTTTGCCTGAGCATGGTTTGCTGCTCTATCACAACTTCCATGTGTTCTATTACAAACAAAGACTTTCCATTATAACTTGTAAAGAAAGTCAGAGGTGCAACCCAAGTTCCAAGAAGAGGATTTTTCTTCCTTGTCTGATCTCACCCATCTCTAGGTAATGGAAAGTATGACCTTTTGTCCTGCTCAGCTAACCACGTTTATCAATTTTGCAGAGAAGCCGCCTGAGGAAGACAATGCATCCATCTACTGTTCCAGAAGATGGCATCCTCACCATTTCATTAGCACCATCTTTACATTGACAGGTGGGGCTACAATTGCTAGCCCTACCAATTTATCCAGTAAACAGCTGAAACCCATTTTTTTTTTATGTTTTAGACAATCTTACAGTGTCTAGAAGAAACAGATAAGATAGTTAGCCCTTTTCTTCTTGTGTAAAATATTGATAGTCCAACCCTACTCTTACTTTATAAATGAGTTTAGTTTGAAGACTGCACTTTGCTTAATGTTAGATGCAATAATGTTGAGCTTAATGTCAAAAATTTTCAAAACTGCTAAAATTTGTCTTCTTCTTAAGGTTTTATTTGTTAAATTTACACTCAATATTTCTTTGAGAGGCTAAGAACACCCAGAACCAGACTTCCCAAGTTTAAAATTGACCTCTTCAAAACTAAAAGTTCTGTGATTTGGGGCAAATTACTCAATAGATGAGTTTTTTCCATCTAAAAAAAATAGAATGGATCTATAGAAGAGGGGTGATGATTAAATGGGTTAATAGGATAAAATACTGAACACAGTACCTGGTACATAAGACTTAACAAATGTTATTATTTGCAAGTATTTAATGTTTATCTTACATGTACATTTATGTCCTGTCCTTCTCATCTACCTTCAAGATTCTTGAGGAAAGGGAACACATCAGACCAGGTAGCTCTCAGGGTCTGTCTTCTCTATTCTCCCAGACATCCTGTCTAGGAGTCTAGGGTTCACACAGGGAACTGAAAATATGTCCTTGACTTCTAATGCCTGCCTAAAGTTCCTCTAATTCTTCACTTGGGCTCCTAGCCCAGGATTCAGACAGATTCCACTTCCCACTTTTTGTCTGATCTCACGATGATGGAAAGTATGACCTTCTGTCCTGCTCAACTCTCTACCTTGATCAGTCTCTATATCAGCATGTGATTTCATCATATTGGTGGGGAGAAGGGTGAGCAGAGACAAGTGCATCATAGTCAACAATAGTATCAGGGACACCAAGCACACCTGCATGTATGCATACTACCCATTGATGTGCCCAACCAGCGAAAGGACATATAACTTCTAAACACTATAGAGATTTGTATTATGCTGTGGGGATAATGAAAAAAGAAGAAACAGGTAACCATAAGTGAAGGCATATTGTATGGAGGAGTAGGGAGAAAAGGCTGGGTTATTAAGCACTTACCCTGTGTGAGGCATATAAGAAAGCTGTCTCATCTAATTATCACAAGAAGATCGTGAGCTGGATCTAGAATTCCAAAGAAATGTCCAACAGGCACCACTTTCCCTACAGAGTGGTTGATCTGCTCACTAACCAAAGGTTTGAATCCAGATTTTAGTTCTTGTTGAAAAATAATAGATCAGGAAAAAACAGGCTGACAGTAAGCAGAGGCTGCTCCACTAGACCCCACATCTGCACTTCAGTGCACCCATGTCCCTCATCCCTTCCCATGACAGAATCTTTACCTCCCTCCTTTGAGTTTCCTACACAGCTCCTATGCACAACTGCATGTCAAATCCCAAAGCAGATATAATTATCCCTATTAATTAATGAATAATTGAAATAGGTGGCTCAGCACCTTTCTCAAGTTTGTTTGAAAGTAGAGGGGCTAGAATTGGAATGTTGATCCATTTCCTTTTATTGAATAAAATATTGTTCAGAACACACACTCTTGGAGAGAACCCTTTGTAAGAAAAAACCCTCTCTGAATTTAGGAGCCGAGAGAGACTTGGATTCAAGTTATAGTACTTGCCAAATGTCTGACCTTGAGCATGCCACCTCGTGTCACTTCTCTGGACCTCAAGAGAGCTCATCTGTAGAATGACCAGGCCTACTTTGCTAGATTGTTCTGAGGACAACATGAACCGTTTGGAAAGCCCTTGAAAGTTCTACAACTCTGAAAAGACTGCTAATGTTGGCCAACAGCAAGATGGTAAGGTTGGCGAATAACATCTACTCTAAAGGAATGTGGGGGGAAAAGAGATTGGAACCAGACCTCAGACCTTGAGCTAATGGATCAACACGTGAAAGGACTGGCTGAACCTAGTGGTCCCACAATTCGAATGCACGTGAAGAAAAGCAGAGATGACACATTTATAGGCATTAATTTTCTTAATGGCCTGGGCCAAGGTCTCACCCTCCTGCCCAACACCTTCCAGCACCTCCGCCCTGCCCTGCGCAGGCCCGAGCCCAGCCGGCCGCGACCTCTCCCCGGCCCCTCCCCGGCCCGCCCCCGGCCCCGCCCCAGCCCCGGCCCGCCCCTCCTTCCCCGCGGGCTCTGCTCTGGGGCCCCCGCCCAGGGCCGAGAGCCTGGCCTCTCGGAGCAGCCCTGCTCCTGTAGACTGGCGTCGACCGAGCCCCGCGCCCCGAGCCACACGGGAGTCCCAGCAGGTGGCCGCCCGTCACCCTCTCGGCTGAAGCCTGGGTGAGGACACCGCGAGCGCCTTTCGACTCGCCCCAGTTACTTTGAAACCGAAAACGTCGCTGCGGCTTCAGCTCGGTGCGGGGCCGCAGCGGCCGCTGGCCTGGCCGCCCTCCGGGCTGGTGTCGGTCTCGGCCGGGCCGGGCTGGGACAGAGGCGGCGGGGTCCGAGTCCTAGGCGCGGGAGGCCGGCGGGGCAAGTGGCCGAGTGAGTGCGGTGTGGAGCGAGTTTTCTTAGCAGGGGGGTGTGGCAAGGACAGAGACTGGGGTTCCCGAGCTGGGGAGCTGTTCCAGAGTGGCTGAGGGCTGGAGAAGCCAGGTTCAGGTGGGGGTGCTCTGGCAGGGTGGGACTTGCAGGCACACCCCAGCCCCTCCACTCCCTTAGCCATCCCTCCACTTCTGCAAGACTTTCCGAGCTGAGTTCACCTCCAGAGGGAACCGTTAATATTGCCATGAATGGAAACCTCCACCAGTTCCATTGCTCAGCACCCCCTCCCCAGAAGGTGAGTTCTAAGCGATCTTGAAGCCAAAAACCAAGGGTCCCAGCGATGAAATGAGTTGTTCAGGGGCACCCAGACAAGTCATGGATTCACCAGGACGTGTCCTCTCTCCGCACCCCATCCCCGCCCGCCATTATGGCTCTGCAGGGTTTTGGCAGTTGTGAGAACTCTCGGTGAAGATCAGGGCCAAGCTCTTGCTGCTGGTCGCGCAGGGCCGCTCAGGTCTACTTTCTTTCTCGGCTGTTCTGCTCCCTCCAGTGGTTTCCATATTTGGCTATTTCAGATTTACTTTCGTGAGAACTCGGTTATCTCGCAGTTGACAGGCAGGACTGCCAGAGGCATGTTGAGGTTAGTGAAATGAGGCGAGGCTCCCTGCCCAGGCTGCCCCCTGCAGCCCCACCCTCCACAGCTCTGGGCTCTGAACCACGTTCTGGGGGAATGGAATCTAGTAAACCAGTTTAAGGCACTAAATCTTTGTTGGGCACAGGTGCTGTGTGAGAACTGGACTAGGGCCAATGGATATGTTTCCTTTCTCCAGAGGTACATGCATTTTAAAAGGGTTTTAGAAGACCTAAAATGCAAAGAGATTGGCTGAAATACTTCTGGGAATAAAATAGGTCTGGGTGTGTGTGTGAGAGAGATAATTTTAGACACCAAAAGGCTGGGCTAATGGGCTAAGACCTCCCAGGGCCCAGCATGACTGCCTGCCCTGCTTTACACACACACAAAACCCAAGTCAGGAGCCTTAACATAATTGGTGGTTTGGATGAATATCTGCTGTCTGAACACTCCCACCTCCAACTCCCATCTGAAGAAGAGAGACAGAAATTGCTGCAGGAGAGATGAATGTGAGATGGAAGTGGGAAATGCCTGGCCTTTATAGAGGATTTTTGTTCTTGTAACTCTAGGACTGGGTCAGCTCTTAGAACTCACTTATCTCTCATTAGGTAAAAGGTAGGAGAAAGCCTCCTGTCAGAGCCAGCTTATGGAGAGGAGAAATGAATGGAGAAGGTGACTGGCTTGGAGTCTGTGTAGGTGGGGGAAAGAATAGCAGGCAGCAAGCATCACCTGAGAACTTTTGGATGTGGGTAGTAGGACAGTGGAATGAATATGGAAAAGAAGTGGGGGCCCCGCCATGGGAAATATTGTCGTGACTTGGGTGTTTCAGGGGAAATATTTGCAGAGTGGGGGAGCTAGATGCCTCTGAGTCATTCCCATTAGGCTAGCAATGGGAAAGGTGCCTCAGCACTTGAACAAATAAACCTTCTGTGATTGTCTCTGCTTTACTAGAGAGGACCATGAAGAAAAAATAATAATAATTTCTTGTTGTAAAACTCATTCCTTTCCAAAGCATTTTTTCATTACTCCTGTCACTTTGTTCTTATTTTGTCCTCCATGACACCCTCATGAGTCAGGCCAGAGCAGGATTATTCTCCACACCTCCCAGATGGTGAGGGGGAAGCACTGAGTATAAATAACACTCAAGTGCTTCTGCTGGATTAGGCTGGGGGCTCTAAGGTCTGGTTCTACTGCTCCAGGACCCTCATCCTGGTTTCTCACAGAGCCTCACATCTGTCCATCTCCTCTTCATCTGAGGGGTCAGCAGGGGACCCAGATTCCTGGATGGTCTGTTCCCAGCAACATGGAGTAGATTTTGTTGGAGACTTCCACAGTCATTACCTGAATAGATACTTCATAGTCAGTTCTGCCAGCCAGGTGAACTCAGGGAAAGACCTGTATCTGTTTTTGTGTGTGTCCTGGAATCTGGCATAGAGTTTGCTGAATTGCACTGAATTCATTTAGGATGTGTCTCCCTTGGGCTGCAAGCTGAGAACATGTGCTGGGTAGGGCTTAGGAGAAAGATCTTGAACTGCTAGTAAGACTTGCTTAGATCCCAGGAATCAGTGTAACACTGTATAGTTTACAAATAGCCTATATCATTAGATTATCTCCTAGTTACTTCCCTGAGAGAAGGGAGAGGCAGGTGCTATTCCTTCCACTGTATCTAGTTGCAAGCTGGGGCTTAGAAGTCATGTGAAAGATCTCGGGTATGAGCAGAACCCAAGTCTTCTGAATGAAATTCCTGTGCTCTTCCCATGGTACTTTGACTAAAGGAATCCAAGATTCTGGGCAGGAAGGAGGTGACAGAACCAGCAAGGCATTCATCAAAAATTGCCAGGTACCTTTGTCACTGGTGGGGGTCTTTAAGAGTTCATAGACCAGGGGGAAGCGGGTAGTGGCAGATTCAATCTCTGAAGAATTTTCTCTGCCCCGGTTGTGGCTTTCCCAGTGTGTCTCTGAGCAGAAGCTCTTGTCTCAGCAGAGCTCCAGCAGAGGAGTACCAGTGTGCATGTGTGTTGGAGGTGGGGGGGACACACTAGGACAGAAATGATCTCTAGGACTGGGGGCACCTGCTGCTACTGCTGCCAGGCTTGGACCAACATGAATTTGTTGCTTTGCTTAAAGAAAAGCTTTATTGGAGGGACCCCTATGGCCTCTGGCAAGTCATGTCTTGTGAGGAAGTAGAGTGGAGGACCAGGAGACAAAAGTGAAAATACTCATTGGTCCGGAGAGAGGCACATTTTGCAAACAACGACAAGCACATTTTGCATATTGGTGTCGGCAGGCAGGTGGTGGTGCTGTAGCAGAAGCAGTGTGCACCCCCATGGCTTGAACATGTGCAATGTGCATCAGACATGCAGTTCCTGTGGACACGGTGTTAAATGGCTTAGCCCAGTGAGCATCCCTCCTGGGGTAGTCTGAGAGGTATGTGCATGTGTGGCGGGGAGTGCTACTCACTTTCAGCAGATCCCTGTGCCTCATTTCCTCACAACATGAGCTCTGTCATTTTCACTCCTCACCAATTCACAAAACCCCTGGAAGTCCCCCCCACAGCCTTTTCTTTCTTCACCGCAAAGGTGCTCTCTTCCCAACCAAACCAAGAGCACCTTCTCCACCTACACTCCTGAGTCACTCCTCCCTCAGAGACAGGTTCCCTCCATTATTCCCTCCCCTCTCCACAGACTGCCTTCTGCTGTCTGCCTTTACTATTAAACAGGAAGGCCCTGTGTTTTTCAGCCCTTCTTCTCTCTCCTTCACCAATTAGTTTCTGAAAACAGTAGCCAGCACTTGCTCCCTCTTCCTCACTCAGCACCCAGCACCTGCTCTGCTGCTCAGATTGCCTTGTGAAGACTTCCAGGACCTGGTAATCTTCTGTCGCCAGCCTCTGCTGCAGCTGTCACCAGGCCGCTACTCCATTGCCACTGGTGTTTCCCAGCTTGACCTCGAACTTCTAGTTCTCCCTCCCTCCCTGAAAGTGTCAGTGTGGGGCCCAGATTGCATCCAAAGGTGGATTTCTATTCCCCAGGCCCCTCTTCTAGAGCACTTTGTCACTCTGAAGGCTTAACCCCACCCTTTTAAAGAAAGATTATTTCTCACCCAGCTCTATTCTTGGCCATTTTGATTTGTGATATTTCAGTAGCCCCTTAGATACTTGTCCTAAGCCACTTCTTCCTCTGCACCCTCCACAACTGTTGCAGAAGTCCTCTCTTTCCCAGTCAGTCCCCATCTAGTCTATTCCCAGATCAAGGCTCTCCAGCCTTTTTCCTGGATCTCTGAATTATCCATTCTCTCCTTTCCTGCCCCAGGCCATCCATATTCTCTTTTCCACACTGTTGCAGAGGGTCTTCTTAATACATCACCTAGTCAACACTTACTGCTTTCAGTAATATCAGAGTGGAAATAGTGTGGTCTTTGGAATCTGGCAGAGCAAGCTGCAGCTTTGAAGAAGAATAGTACCTGGCAAGGAGCAAACACCAGGAAAGCAAATAAAACTGATTTGGGAAGCAAAATGGAGGCTCTGGCTTAATCACCATGATCAGAGCAGTTACTTCAGTGATACTCTACTGCGAAGTGAGAACAGGATGAGCTGGATTTGTTGCAAAGCCATTAGCCAGAGGCCTTTCTGTTCTCTCTCTCTCTCTCTCTCTCTCTCTCAACATATATTTATTTAGTTGATGATAGAACTTCATTTTTCATTTACTTATATGTGGTGCTGCAAATCGAACCCAGTGCCTTATACATTCTAGGCAAGTGCTCTATCACTGAGATACAACCCCAACCCCTCGGTTCTCTCTTACTAAGGCAGATGACTTAGAACAGCTAGGCTGAGTTCTGAGTCTTCCAATAGTGAGGCCCTTGATCCTGGAGGATGGAGGCTGGTGGGTGGGGTTAAGCTAAGCCAAAATCAGGAAGGTCCCTCCTCTGCCCTCATGCTGCTAGGACTCTGAGAGAGAGGTTGGGCATGTGATTCAACCTAGGAAAACTTACCATGCCTCCCAGTTTAACATAAAGCAAAGGATTAGATGCTAATCTAATGAAAGAAGTTATCTTTCACTAATCTAGTGAAAGAAGTTATCTAAAAATTGGGTGAGGTTGATTGTGGGGTTGGAGAACAGTAGACAGAATATGTCCATAAGGTCCATTCAAGAGGCCTCAGCTACCAACTGGATGCGGGGAGGAAAAAAGGCATCGCCAGGAATGATTCTGCTATTCTGGTGACTGCAGCAAGGCAGACAGTGAGTGTTCACCAAAAGGGAGCTCTGGAGAGACAGCAGCCAGGGAATGTGGAAATTGGCTCACTTTTGGATGTGCTGGCTTTGGAGTGTCTGCAAGGCATTCACAAGGACAGATGGGGTTGGCAGGAACACGGATAGTCTATAGGCAGAGGGGCTGTCTGGGATGGAGGAAGAGACAATTGGGAGTTGTTTGTTCATACATGGTTATGGAGGCCAGCTCAGTTTGCTTTCAGTGAAGCTAGAGGGAAAGTATTTTCAAGTGTGAGAGTTGGATGTGGAGAGTTGGAGTTAACCATGTCACATGCTGCCTAGAGGTCAGACAAGGGGAAAACTGAAGATTGACCATTGGTGTTAAAGACCCATAGTCACTGGGGGACGTGGCGAGAGCAGTTTTGGGGATTGGTGAGGATGTGAGCAGGCTGGTGTGGCTGTGGATTGGGTGGAAGAGAGGCCCACTCACATGGGGTATGAGGATGAGTCCAGAAATTTAGCTGTGAGATGGGAGAGAGCACAAGTTTTAGGGAAATCTGAGAGGGGGAATGTTTTGTTTTTCTTGAATCTTGGGAGACTGTGACTGTTTGATGCTGAAAGGAAGGAGAGGTGGTTAGTGGTAAAGGAGGTGGAGGTGGGTGAGAATCTACATCAAAGGATCCCTGGGAAGGGAGGAAGACAGGAGTCCAGGGCAGGTGCTGACCATCTGGCGAGATTGGCCTAACTCAGAACTCACCTCTGCAAACACCCTGGGAGGGAGAGAGCAGAGAAAGGCCCCCATATAGGGAGATATGCAGATCTGGTGGCAGGAAGTGGAGGTCGTTCTGGTCTGATGACTTCTAGTTTTTTTGGTGTGTGTTGTAGGAAATTAAGTTTCCTGGTGAGACTGGGGGGAGTGGTCAAGGTTTGTGGAGAAGAGAGAAAGCTTTGAAATAAACAGTGAAAACACAAATGAGCTCAAATAAAAAAACTAGCCTTGCACCTGTCGACATGATCCCAAAAAGGACTCTGGCAAATGGCATTTTGGATCTAGCACCTGTGCAGTGCCTGGAACCTCAGTGGGGACACTATAAATGTCTGTTGAACTGAATTGTTGCCTATCCACCTACAGACATCCTTCTCAGCATTTCCCCCCTCCTTTCCAGGTAACTGGTGCCCTTAGGCCAGAGCTCTCCACTGTGGCTCCTAAGTGAGTGAGGAGCACTGCTCTAGCTTCACTCTCGACCATGTAGATCCTCCTTCTCCTTACCCTTCTACCCCACCCCAAGTCAGCCATCAGTAGTCAACCTTGCCCTCTCTAGCTGAAACTGGTAGAATTTGAGGACTTATGAACAGGTGGCATGTTCCATGGCAGCGAGGCTATCTGCTTTCTGTAGAATATCACTAAGGCTCTCAGTCTTCAAGTCAGTATTTATTGAGCATCTGTCATGTGCACCACTGTAAGGGTTGGAACCTCAGAAAGCAAAAGAAACAATCCCTGCCCTCTTGGAGCTTTTATTCTGCTAGGGGAAATCAGAGAGTAAGGAGGTAAACAGAGAATATCAAATGGTAATAAGGACTTCGGAAAAAAATACAACAGGGGATGGGAGTGCCAGGGACATTGGGTTTCCATATAGGTTGGTTGGCAAAGGCCTCACTAATGAGGCAGTATTTGAGCAGATGCCTGAAGCAAAAGAACAAGCCCTTTGGGCATCAGGGTGAAGAATATTGTAGGATTAGCAAGCAGAAGGCAATTGTGCCATTAAGAAAAAGCAAGGTCAGTGTGACTCGAGTTAATGGGGCGGGTCGGGGGGAAGATGGGGGAAGCAGTTAAGAAGTGAAGATGGAAAGAATGGAAGGCCACATCACAGTGGGCTCTGCCATCTGAGGACCCTGACTCCTAAGTGTGATGGTACCCTAGCAGAAAAGAAGTGACAGAGATGACTTCTATTTTTTAAAGGGCCACTCTGACTGCTCAAATGTGAATGGGCTATAAAGGAGCAAGGTAGAACAAGAGACCAGTTAAAAGATGAACGATATAATTAGTGGAGAGATGGTAGCACCACTTAGACCAGGGTGGTTATTCTGAAATCAGTGAGAATTATTTAGATTGGGAATATGCTGGGATGGAAGAGCTAGTAGGATCTGGCCTTGTGAAATGGAGAAAGGAACCAAGGATGACTCCCACGATTTAGGCCCAAGCAACAGGGTGATTGGTGGTACCATTTCACTGAGATGGATAAAAGCTATAAGGGGAGCAGGTTGGGAGGGGATTGGATGTGATAAGTTTGTGATGCCTACTAAATGTGGGGGAATGGACTAGGCAGTTGAGGGGTTCATATACTTAGAAATTGGGGCATTGTATGCTATTGATATTATGTAAGCTAGGATGGACTCGGCAAGAGAATGAGTGTAATTAGAAAACAAGAGGAAGTGCAGCACCTACTTGGAGCTCCCCAAGAAGGGGGCCTAAGACTGCTATAGTAATCTAGTCGGTGCTTCTTGCACTGTTGCACTCATAGAGTCTAGCCTGGGAACTTGCTAAAATATCACTCTTCTCATTGCTGCTGAGAAATCATGATGCTGAAGTATATTAATTAGGGTAGGCTAAACTACTATAACAAATAGACCCCCTCAAAGTAGAGGTCTTGTCCTTCAGAATAAAGAATCTAAGCCAGCAATTTTATCATGCTTGGGGACAGATTTTTAGGTAGCACATGCTAGGACCTGACCACTCTGAGAACTGCTGCATAGATATGACCCCTACCTGTACTGAACACCCCTTGGGAATGAGAGCTGTCCAGCAACCCACTCCAGCCCCACCCATGATAGAATAAGGCATAGACCTATCTGCATGCAATAGGCACTGAGTAAATCTGGCTGGAATGGAAAGGTTGATGTTACACGGTTATTAAGTGCTGATTTATGTGCCAGACACTATGTGCTACTAATTTATGTGCATTAGCATATTTAATTTTAACTATAAGCCTTTGAGGCAAGTATGGTTTTTTGTCACATTTTCTATATGAGGACAAGGTGCCACAGGTCAGAGGAGGGCAGAAATCCCAACAGTCTGGCTCTAAAGCTGGTCTCTAGCCAGTAGGCTCTACCATCTTTCAAGACCACTTGGTGTTGGTTGAGATGGTGGAATATCTCTCAGCCATGACACAGAGCAAAGAGCACTGTATTTGGAGTCAGAAAGTTTATACAGGTTGAGCATTCCTAATTTAAAAATTCAAAATGCTCCAAAATCTGAAACTTTTCTATTGTCAACATGATGCCACCAGTGGACACTTGCACACCATGAAACTCTGTTTCATGCACAGAAGTATTAGAAACATTCTACTAATTACTTCCAGGCTGCGTGTATGAGATGTATAAGAAATAAAAATGAATTTTGTGTTTAGACTTGGGTCCTATCCCCAAGGTATCTTGTTATGTATGTGCAAATGTTAAAAAAAATTCAGAATACAAAAACACTTCTGATTCTGAGCATATTGGATAAGGAGTACTAAGCCTATATTTTAAATTCCTGCTCCACCACTTAGCTGTATGATTGGAGGCAAACTGCTTAACAACTTGGGGCCTAGATACTAGATTGGAAATGGGACAGTGAAAATATTGTCACAGGATTAGTGGAGGCCTGGGTGTGATATTACATGTAAAGTAAGCTGGCAACTGGTAGTAGGTGCAAGGCATCATCATCATCATCACCACCACCACCACCCCTTAAAAAATGAACTGTTGGGGGCTGGGGCTCAGCGGTAGCATACTTGCCTGGCATGTGTGAAGCACTGGGTTTGATTCTCAGCACCACATATAAATAAATAAATATATTGAGATGGAAGAGTTTGTTGGATTTGGCCTTGTGAAGTGGAGATAGGAACCAAGGATGACTCCAAGATTTAGGCAAAAGCAACAGGGTGATTGGTGGTACCATTTCACTGAGATGGACTAAAACTATAAGGGGAGCAGGTTGGGCAGGGATTGGATGTGTTAAGTTTGTGATGCCTAACTAAATGTGGGGGAATGGACTAGGCAATTGGAATGAGTCTGAGGTTCAGAGGAGGGGTTCATATACATAGAAATCTATCAACAACCAAAAAAACAAAAAAACAAAAAACAAAAAACTGAACTGTGGGGACTGGGGTTAGAGCTCAGTTGTAGGACGTTTGTTTGCCCAGCATTTGTGAGGCACTAGGTTCGATTCTCGGCACCACATATAAATAAATAAATGTCCATTGACAACTAAAAAAAAAACAAAATTAAAAATAAAACAAACAAACAAACGACCACCACAACAAAAATCTGTGGATCCCCTGCAATTACCTAAAAGAGCTTCCAGATAGCAAACCAGAATAGTTCTTTGGTACATTTTTATGTGTTGGTATTTCTGCATGATATTTGGTTTGATGAGTTTTGCTGTGTTTGTTTGCTTGCTTGCTTTTTTAAATGTGAAGTTATTGACTAACTTAAGTCCTTCCAAACCTATGTGGCTAAATTAGGGAAAGAAAGAGCCCCTCCCCAGATTCTGCCTATTTCTCTTGGGTCTCCTTTCTGGAGTCTCCCTCTTCTGTGTTATCAAGCCATGAATCTCAAAGGCTAATGTCAAGTGTTGTCCCAAGGGACTGAGTTCTTAGAGTCAGACCTTACAATGACTGGCTGTGTGGGGGACAGATGGGGTATGCCTGAGAGTGGACCTCAGGAAGACTCTTCCTCTGAGGCTGGATTGAGAGGGCCCCCTCTGGTCCTATCTGCTTCTTCCATGATCCTGGGCCAGAGCTGGCCTCACTACCAGTTAGGAGGGGGTTGCCCTACCTCCCACACAACATCACCTCATGCTCTAGCCACAAACTTCCAGCTCTGGCAGTAGAATGTTGTCAGTATGTCACATGTCTGTGACCAGATTTAGAGATATGTATCTCCACAGCTGACAAAGGCAGCTATAGGTGAGCATTTATAGGAAGGTAGGTCACAGCTAGAATGATGTTGACCTTTGGTGGCTAAGCATCACCAAGTGTTCAAACCACTCCTTATCCACAGGAGATATATTCCAAGACCCCCCGGGATGAATGCCTGAAACCTCAGATGATACCATATCCTATTTATACATACATACCTACTGTAGGGTTTAATTTACAAATTAGTCACAGTAACAGATTAGTAACAGTAACTAATAAAAATAGAATAATTAAAACAATATGCTACAATAAAATTGCCAGCATAACTCTTCTTGTGCCTTGGGGCCAGTATTAAATAAAATAATGTTTACTTGAACACAACACTATAAACTGGAACAGTGGGTCTGATAGCCAAGATGGCTATCAAGTGGGGATGCTGGACAAAGAGATGATTCACATCTCAGCATGGAGCGGGATAGTATGATATTGCATCATACTACTCAAAATGGTGTGCAATTCCAAACTTACTATTAGTTTCTTTCTGGAAATTTTATTAGGGGGCTGGGGATGTGGCTCAAGCTGTAGGGCGCTCGCCTGGCATGCGTGTGGCCCGGGTTCGATCCTCAGCACCACATACAAAACAAAGATGTTGTGTCTGCCGAGAACTAAAAAATAAATATTAAAAAAAAAAAAAAGAAATTTTATTAGAATGTTTCAGACCTTGGTTCATCACAGGTAGCTGAAACCAAGAGAGCAAAACTGAGGATGGGGGGAGCTACTGTACTCATTAGCATATCTGTTCTGGAGCCTTGTAGAGTGGTCTCAGATCCTTTGCCTTCCCTCAGAACACCTTTCTTAGGCCATGGAAAGTGGGGTTATACCCAGTCCTTACTTGAAAATACTTCTGAATACACCCTAAATCTAAAGTGTTGTTTATTTGGCTATGTATCCAAGCTCCCATGTCCACAGGACCATTGGAATCCTATTCAGTTTCCTAGTATGTGCTCTGTGTGCCTATGTGAGCAAATAGGTAATTAGGAAGGGAGAATGGAAGAAAAAATTGGGCCTGAGATGGTAGTCCCATAACTCCTCCGAGTGAGGATTTGCCTACATTCAGAAATATAGTCCAGCTGGGGAGCAGGGATCCTTTTTAATAAGAAGTGGAATCTGTGGCAAGAACCAAGGTCAGAAGGCTAACCCAGCCTCGGGAGCCCCACAAAGGGTAGGGTGCTGACAAAGAGCCTCCTAGTGGTGTGGTCAGGGCTGGGAAGAGAACCAAAAGTACAGTGTCCCCAGGGCCAACAGATCAGGGGGTTTCAAGAAGGAAGTGCCAAATGCCACATAAAGGGCAGGAGGACAGTGATTTAGAAGAGATGGTTTGGCAAATCCAATTATGTGATTATAGTTTAGATCATCAAATTAGCATAATGTGTTTTTCCATACTAGGACCGTTACGTACACCCCTCACCCTCATGATTTGGGCCCCCTCAGCCTATTCAAGGGTACAGATGAACTCAGGAGGGTAGGGAACACCACAGGAAAGTGCTGGTGAGATCTAATGAGGGACTAGAGTCTTTGGCCACTATCTGGATCAGGTACCACCCTGGAGCCGCCGGGAGTGGGAAGGTGTTTGGCTGGAGCTATGACTGGGCTTGAGATGGTGAGTGAACTGGGCTCCAGAGAATGAGAAATCCGAACCCATCAAACTGCACTTCTGTTTCCTCCCCTGCCTCTATAGGTGGTAGGGACTCAGCAAAGGAACTATTTGCACAAAGTGGTTGGCTAAATGAACGAATGTAACCATGAATTCAAAATACTGCATTGGGTGAAAAGTGATCAGAAAAAAAATGGAGGATAAAATAGAGAAATGAGAAAAATGACAACAGAAGACAGTTCTAGGTAGAAAGAAAGCAGTCAGCCTAGTTAAGAGTGCCAGATGAGAGGGAGCAGTCCTGTTGTATGTTTGGGGTCAGCAGTAGTGACTAATGAAAAAGCTCATGATGTGGGGGAAAAACATGGAAATAGGTACAGTTTGGTGAGTAAATATGAATGTCAGCCAGCAGTGTGCTGTGTCAGCCAGCCAAAAGGTTACAGTTATGACCTTGAGCCTTAATAGACATACTACTGACTGGGAGTGGGGAGACAAAGAGAGGGAGTAGGGAGTGGCCTGATAGGACTTGACTGTGGTCAGACCATGTCGGCCCATCACATTTCCTTCTGGGCCCAGCAAGGGGATAGAGATGCAGAAAAAGCAATGTCCATTCCCAGCAAACTGATGGGTGGAGAGACAAAGCATAAAAAGAACATGGGAAGGCAGTGGGCTTGCTAGGCTTAGGCAGGACTTCTTACTCAAACAGGTCTTCAGGAAGAGGGAATTAGGCTTTCTCCCAGGGGTCCTCACCTTTCCTATCTCACTGGACAGCAGCACCCAGGTCCAGGTATGAAGTCCCAAATCTTGAATGTTAGCCTTGGTTCCTTCCGTGCTTCCCAGCGTCACTTTCAATCTCCTGTGAAAACATCCCGAATCTCTCCCTCTCCCCACCCTTCTTGGACCCACACCATCTCCTTCCCCTGGATGGTGTTCAGTTTCTTAACTTCCCCTGCTGCCCCTGATCCTCCATTCTCCATTTAGCATTTGGAATGGTCTTCAAATTCCAGAACAGGTACTGCCAGTGGCTGCCTAAGGTGCTCATGTGGCTTCCTGTTGCTCTGTTCTTAGGATAAGCCCCAACTCCTTCCCTGGTCCACCTGTCCCTGTGGGTGCTGGCTCCTGCTTGCTCCTACTGCTTTTCTCCTCCAGGACACTTAGGCAGCACTGCCTCCCTTCTGTTTCTCTGACGTGGCCAGTCCTTGCCAGCACTGACCTTTGCCCTCACTGGCCCTCCCTCCATTCCTCACACCTGCTGCTCAGGTATCACCTCCTCCATGAGGTTTTCAGTCTAAAGTAGATGCTTCTAGCTCAACATATTGTTTATTTTTTTCAAAGACCTTATCATATCCTGTGATTGCCACCTTTGTTTGTTTTCCCTTTGTCACTTCCATTAGACTGTAAATGCCATGGACCATTTTTCTTATCCACCCTTGGCCCTGAGCCCTGACATGTCAGGCAGCCGGTTATCCTCAGAGTGTGTGATGATGATGGAGGCTTAGAGGAAAATGCTGAATAATTATAATAGCGTTTTGTGCAGCATCATTACAAGCGCTTAATGCGTAGGGGGGGGGGGTCTACAAACTTTTTCTGTAAAGAACTAGATTGTAACTATTTTAGGCTTTGTAGGCTATATGGTCTGTGTTGCAACTACTTAGCACTGCTGTGGTAGTGCACAGACAACCATAGGCAATATCTAAACAAATGAATGTTCCTGTGTGCCAATGAAACTTAGTTTACAAAAGTAAGTAGCAGCCTCACTGAGCACAACTGTAATCACAGCAACTAGGGAGGGTGAGGCAGGAGGATCCCAAGTCCAAAGCCAACCTCACCAAATTAGTGAGGTCCTAAGCAACTTAGCAAGATCCTGTCTCAAAATAAAAATTTTTTTTAAAAGGGCTGGGTATGAAGCTTCGCAGCTAAGCACCTCTGGGTTCAATCACTGGTACCAAAAAAAAAAAAAAAAAAAAAAAGTATCAGACCAGCCATCCCCTGATGCATAGTATTAACTTAGTTAATCTTCCAAAGTTCTATGAGGTCATTACTATTATCACTACCACCATTTTCAGATGAAGAAACTAAGAGTCTTAGACACTAAATAACTTGACCTCAAGCAAGAGAGGTGGAACCAGAGTTTGGACCCACATTACTGCACTTCAGAGCCCCTGGTGGTGCCTATCAGATGCACCTCTCAGTGGGCCCTGGAGAAAAAGGGAGGAACCTCAGCTCCTGCTTATCCCAAGGGCCTCACTGCTTCCTGTTAGGAAGAACTCTCCAGTGTTCAGTATCTCATTCAGTAATTAGGGAATGATGCTAATATGTGTGTCATAGTGTTGTCAGGGTTAAAATGGGTTAAACAGGTAAATTAGCTGGCTCCAGGCTTGGACACAGCCCTAATAAGTATAATCCTAACCCAGGATTGATTCTAGTCTTGGGTTCCATATACATCTTTCCATATCATTCCCTTGTCCTCTCCTCAACCAGAACAGTCCTGGATTCTCTTCATGGCCCTGCATACAGCAACCCTCTTGCACTGTGGCCTTGTCCATTAGCCCCAGCTTCCCTATTGATCAAGCGCTTGAGTGCTTGGCCAGGCATGGTAGGTCTGAGGGTCAGGAGATTAATGGGGATGGCCATCCCCTCGGGCAGCCTCCTGAGGGGTTCCTAGATAACAGCGGGTCATTGGAGATTCACAGAATCAGAAATGAGGAAGGGTCCTAAAGTACTAGAGTCAAAACAGGCCTTCCTAGGGGGAAAGCTTTGTGTGACCAAATCACACAAAGTGTGATGCTTGCTCCCTTTTTTTTTTTCTCTTGATTTAAATAGAGCAAATTTGAAAGTCCTCCTAATTCCCTAAAAGTAGCTCAGGTAGACTCTGGATGGTTCTGAGTGGTTTCCCTTCAGTGAGACTGACCTAAGGCATCCTCAGGATACGCATGGGGGTGTCAGCAGCAGCAGAGATGCCTTTTAGCCATTGCACACTTTTCTGTTCACCAATGTAGTATGCTGTGCTGCCAGGAAAATGAGGAAGCAGAGATTTCCTAACAATTTGGACAGAATCACACTTCTCTTCCAAGGAATTAAGGTCAGAACTACATCACTCTTCATCCTGGTTGGTGGCCTATCATCACATCTCTTCTGGCTACTATGGTGTCACCTGGTCTGGCCTTGGTCGCCCTCCCTTGATAGGCCCCATGGAAGAGGGCTTCATTGCTTCTGCCTTTCACGAAGGCCCTTCCTCTTTGTCTAACCTGTCTGGTTAAATATCAATAAAGCCAGTTTCTCCCATAGGTCACCTAGAGGGTTTTTTTGGTTGTTTTTAAGGTTAGGGTTGGAGGAGAGCCCTGGCAGTTCTTTGGCGCGGCTGCTTCTTCACAGTCTTAGATTGCTGGGCTGGGCTGTCACAGACAGAGTGTTTCAGTTCTCTCTTGTGCCATGGAAATAACATAGAGAAAAAGCTTTTCTTCCCACCACCTTTTTTTTTTTTTTTAAACATTCATGGTAGGAAATCATCTTCTTGAGAAAGCAGATCACCGAATTCAAGGCCAGGTACAATGTTGAACAGGGAGTTGCTGGCCTCCTAGCTGGTGAGCCTCTGGCATCAAAGCCAGGGCTACTGTCTTCTAGAATACCAAGGGCACAGCTTCCAGAGCCTCCTTGGGTTACTGCATCTGGAAATTTTAACTTTTCCTAATTACTAGTCACAGTTTCTCCTCCTTTGAGCCCAGGGTCCTTCAATGGGCCTTAGGAAGGTTTGGAAGATAACATATTTGCATCCCCCTCATACTGCTGAATGTGAGTATTAGGGAGTTGGCTGCAAATATTCCTGGCAAGGCCTGAGAAGAACTGAGAAATGGACAATTTGCAGTTGAGCAGCCCATCCCTGACTGGGCAGCTTTCCTTGGTCAGTGTGGTGTTGCTTCCCAACTGTCCATGGCTTGAAATCTATCGTGGAGCACTGGGCCAGCCTTTGTATTCCCACCTCATCACCCAGTTCTACAGCCTTCACCTTCCAGAGAAAGCGATCTCTCTTGGCTCTTCAGCTTAGTAGCCTCCCTTGCAGAGGAGCCTTGGAGAAAGGCCAGGGGCTTCTCCTATATCCTCAAGATCCTCCCAGGTACCACCCCAGTACTTAACAGCGGCCCTTGACCCTGTGTGTTTTTGTCTAATCTAGTCACTAATAGCTTGAATCTTGGGCCTGGAAACAAGTCACAAAAGAGTCACAGAAGGCTAAAGGGGATATTCTTTGGGGAAAGTAGCACCAATTCAATCATACATGGGGTGTGACACAGAGGCTGTGCCCCAGCAATGTGTGTGAACAAGAGGGTTAAGGCTTTTATACTCACTTCAAAGAGTTTTCCAATGTGTTCTCTTGGCTTATCTTTCCATATCTTCCTGGCATAGACTAAACCTATTATATCAAACATCCCCACTAAGAAAAGTATTTGTAAAGTGAAAAAAATTTTAATTCCCCAGACACATTTTTAAAATTTTTTTAAGTTGACAAATTCTGCATCTTTAATGAGAATTCCTGGTGTTCTTAGATCTAACATACTGTTTTTTTTTTTTTTAATTGAGGTAAAAGTCACACAACATAAAATTAGCCATTTATAAGCATATAATTCAGTGGTATGCAGTATGTTCACAACATTATACAACCCTTGGGCAGGTTTTAAATTACTTGTATCACAAAGAAAACATGGCCATTCCTAGGAATAATGAAATTAAATGATAGTTTATATAATATGATGAATCATATAATTTTGATTAATCATATAATTTATTCCAATAGAAGATATGTGAGAGGTCAACTGGTCTCATTAACCCCACTCTACCAAGACTGTCCCAAAGGCATCCTGACCTTACAAAGCCTCCACCCACACCCTCGCCTTCCCTCTTGATCCTCTCTTCCTGGTGCCAGTCCTTCCCTGGAGTCTGAGTCTCATCTCCAGTCTCCTCTCCTTCAGCCCTCCCAGCCAACCCACTTCTACACCTAAGTATGTGACCTCACAAAGTGCTCCCCAGACATGGGCCATTGCTTTGGGTCCGGCCGTCCTCACCTTCCTTTGCTCCCTTGTAGTCTCTTTCCATAAATTCCCAGCTGGGCTGTCTTCCACACTTACAATCCCAAAAAAGGATCAAAATCATGGGGTAAAGTGTGCAGTTACTGGCTATGGTATTCATTTGGGAATCTTCACCATGTGCTCCTCCCATCTCTTCCAACTAGTGTCACACAGATCTTTCTAGGTATTTCCAAAAGCTAGTTAAGTTGTACAGGAGTTGGGCACAGGCCCTGGAAAAGCTGGGAAGCCAAATAGGATACTTGGAGGGAGGCATCCATACTCCTCCAGGGCTGAAGGCACCAGGGAGGGGACCCAGGAGCTGGGGATCATGCCGGGTCAGCCTGGTGGGAATTAGTCCATGAAGAGGGGTCTTTGGGCAGTGGAGTCTTAGAGCCATGGGAGAGACCCAGTCATGTTGAGATGCTGCCCAGCACTGGGAGACTGGGAAGAAATCCTCTGGCTTCTCCTCTCCTCCTTCTTCCATCTCCTGCCACTGCCTTTCATTGACTGAAACCAGCCAGAAGCCAGGGAGCCTGGAAAGCAGAGTTTGTGGAGGTAAGCCTCACCCCACCTCATGGTGCAGACCCTTGCAGAACAAAAGTAGTGAGTAAGCAAGCCAGCAAGTGACCACAGTGTTCCTTTACTTCCACTATAGTGACAGTTAATTACTAACCATTCTAAGAGCTTTTATGATACCCTCTGGGAAATTCTTTTATGACTTTCATCTAGAAAACACCTCCTTCTTGGGGACTAGCTGAAATGCTTTCTTCTCAGTGAAATCAGCATGGACACCTCAAAAAATGTTAGCTACCCCTCATCTGGGCTTCAACAGTTCTTTGTGTAAATCTCTTGGTGGCACTTGCCACCAGGATATTACAATTTATCATTTCTATGTCTGATTTCTTCTGCCCTTGGAGGGCCGCAGGTGTGGTCACAATGTCACAGGCTTTTGCATTCTTAAGATCTAGTGCAGGATGCAGTCAGTACAGCTGCATCGGTGCCAGGAACATACGGACTAGCAGGCTGTGGAGGGTTCTTGCCCAAGATTCCACAGCTGGTGAGTGGCTGAGCATGTGGTGGGATTGTCTGTCCACAATCTCTTACCCAGGAGACTTGGTCATGTGTCCTTTTTACTCTGGGATATGCTTTGCTGTAATCAGAACTACCCAAGAATCAGCACTTGAAAACCCTGGAGACACAATTCCTGGGCTTATATCCTAGGAACTGTAATGTAGTGTTTAAAAATTTTCCAGACCTCCATGAATCCAGAGAGGGTGTCAGGGATCTCTACAGGTGGTGTGGACAGACAGACAAGGATTGACCTTTCTTCATTAAACCTTGAGACTAAATTAACATGTGGCCTTTTTGTTGTAGCCAAAGGCTCAATGCGTGCTGCTTCTGTATGTGAAACTATTATATGTTCCTCAGAAACAAATAAATCAGAAGGAATGTATTAGTAAAGAATTTAAGTTGCGACATGCACATCTGTTCTTGGAATTCTCAAAAAAAAAATATTCTCCTGGAAAAGATGCATCCATTTGTTAAAAATCAAAAACAACAACAGAAATGGTGTTTAAAAGAAACTCTGTGGTTCTTAGGGAGCAGAGAGGTGAGATTTTTCTCTTTCTTGACCTGAGCTAATAACTCCTCAGCAGGAGGAGCACACTGTACACTCCGTCACCCACAGGAATCAGGTACTGTTGACTACAGAAAGACGATGTGCAAGTTCTATTATTAGTGGCTTTGATGATTTCTTCCTTTTTTGTAAGAACTGAGCTTCTTTGCTGTTCCTGTTACATAAGCTATTATACACAGAGGGGAAAGGCTTTAATAAAGTGGGGTGCTGACTCATTCCTACGAAACAGCTGCCTGGGAATAACAGAGGACCAGCTGGAGTGCCTCATTAACTAGAGAACCATATATGTTAGGCAAAGAGCAGCCTTTTTAGTTCTGTTTTTAGGCTCTCATGTGGGCGGAGACCTGAGGAAACTTCAGAGGAAGGAGCAGGACCCCACCCTGCGAGATACCACAGCTCCCTTTGCCATACAACAACATCAGAAGTCCCTACCTTACAGTTAAATGTAAGTGTTGGGTTTTTTATGTGTGTAATGAGATAAAAACTCAATTTCATATAAACAGATATTGAACAAGACAGATAAGGGCAGTGAACAAGCTCAGTGGATGGCTTGGGCTTGCTGAATAGGACTGGGAGATGTACATATGGGTGGGGAGAAGAAGGGCCAGGCATTAGTCCTCGGGCCTCTACCAGCTGTTGAGCAGCACCAAGGAGACTGTCTGTGAGGGTCAGCTAGGGCTGGACCAGCAATTGTGAAAGTGGCAAGATAAGAACCTACACAATAGCCTACTAGAGCAGTGGGTCCCAAAGTGTGCTTCAGGGTCCCTAAAGTGCCAGAGCATCTCCCAAGAGAAAAGCATGCCCAAGATCTTGCTAACCTCGGGCAAGTTCAGGAAAAAAAACAGTTGTGTGCACCTCTTTCCAGCTGGTGCCCATGGACCTCCTGCATTGGTGGCTTGAAACCAGCCATGGAGGGAGTATTTATAGCCACAGAAGTTGGCAAATGCTACAGACTGGAGCTTTTCCTCCAGGAGAGCATATTGTTAAACATTTACAAGCACATCCCTGATTGGGTTGCCTGACACCCGTTCAGAGGGTCTGTACTGTCAGAACTATTTTCATAATACTAAAACATCCTTCACCACTTTCGCTCTTCTTTCCCAAATGCTCAGAGTTGCTTTCCAGACGCTGTGACACGTGATGCTGCAGATCAAATGTAGGAGCAGATGCCAGAATTCAGCTGTCTTCTTGTAAGCCAGATAGTAAAGAGATGTGCAAAAACAGTGCCACTCTTTTTACTGATTTTTTTGTGTGTATGTGTGGGAAAATGTTTTTTTTTTCCTCAAAGATATTATTTATATTAAACATATGATTGGCTTCTTATGTTAAAGTGAATCAATAAAGAAATAGTGTTAAGTTTATCACTTCTAATCTCAAATACAGTAAATATTGATAGATAAAATTCACATAAACAAAATACCTTAGGAGTCTTCATTTTTTTTTTTTTTTAGGAGTCTTCGTTTTAAAAAATAGATTTATTTTAGAGCAACGTTCGCTTCACAGCAAAACTGAGAGGAAGTTTAGCATATCGATTTTTTTTCTTTCCTGGATTGTGCCTTTGGTGTTATATCAAAAAGTCATTGCCAAACCCAAGAACTAGATTTTTTCTCCTACACTGTCTTCTAGGAATTTTATAGTTTTTCATTTTATATTTGTATCTGTGATCCATTATAATTTAAATTTTGGGATGTGTGTAAGATCTGTGTCTAGGCTCATTTTTTTTTTTCAATGTGATGTCCCGTTGTTGCGGCACCATTTGGCTTTGCATCATTGAACAGTACTACCTTGTCAAAGGTCAGTTAGCTGTATTGATGTGAGCCTATTTCTGGGCTCTCTCTCCTTCCATGGGTCTGTTTATCTGTTATTCCCACACTAACACTGTTGTTGATTACTGTAGTAAGCGTTGAAGTTTAGTGGTGTCAGTCCTCCAACGTTGTTCTTCTCCTTCAGTATTTTGTTGGCTATCCTGGGTCTTTGTGTCCTGAATTTTTAAGGGTATCGTCTAGTTTATTTGTATTGTTAGAGTAAAATTTACCAGGTTACTAAAGAGCAGCAATTTATCTCACAGTTCTGGAGGCTGGGAAGTCCAAGGCACTGGCAGGTTCAGTGTTTGGTGAGGGCTATTCTGTTTCTAAGGTGGCACATTTTGCTATATCCTTACATGACAGGAGAATAGAAGGGCAAAATGTCTTGCTAATTCCCTCCGGCCCCTTTATAAGGTTGCTAATCCCATTCATGAGGGTGCTACCCTCATGATGTAATCACTTCCTAAAAGCCCCACCTCTTAGTACTATCACATTGGATCTTAAGTTCCAACATAGGAATTTGGGGGGCACATTTATAGTCAAACCATACTACATGTGAAAGGGGAGGAGTCCTGAGACCACAAAGTTTGAGAACTGCTGTTGTAGAGAAAGATGGACATATAGATGAGTGCAGCAGATTCTTGTGCTGGGAAAGAAGACAGAATGTAGTGGAGGGAAACTGAACTGAGTTTTGTACATCTCCCTGCTTGTTCTAGAGACTGAATGAGTCTGTTAACTTTAGGGTGCATCTCCAAGATTCCATATGTAGATGCTGTGTGACACAGGCATGATCCTTAGAAGAGAATCCCAGAGGGTCGTAGAACATGACCTCAGAGTGTAGGATGTGAAATGTCATCCTTCCTTGAGACTAGAGACCACAGGGCAGGTTAAGGCAGTGGGAGATTGGTTCTTGCAGTTTTCTGAGAGAAAGGTGGCTTTTTGGTTATTAGGGTTGTGCATGAAAATCATGCAAAGAGGCATACCTCTTCATCTTCAGAATTAAAACTTTGTTAAGTACCAAGAACAAACCATGTTAAAAGGGGAATAATAACACTCACCTCTCACCTGTCAAGATTTACAGGAAACACATGCTAAAGGGAAGAGGTGGGGGTAGGTTCTGGTCTCAAACCTCAGGATTAAAAAAAAAAAGTCCCCTGGTCTGCCAGACTCCTCCAAGGACAAAGCTTATTTGCCTAAAGAGGCCAGTTGTTTACTCTGCTCCTTTCTCCCCAGCCACACTCCAGATTTCCACCACTGTGGCAGGGAGAGAAGCCAGACAGGTTACATAGGAAAGAAAGGCAAGCAGATGACCCAAGCAGAGCTGGGTGGCAAACGGGGCTGTGTGTCTCTCCCCTGGCTTGTTGGAGCTTGCAACTGCTCCCAGGCCCAGCAGAGTCATAAGGATCTCCAGAGCAGCCAAACCAAGCAAGTCTGCAGGCCAGGCCTTCCCAACCCTGGCCATGTGGAGGGGTAGCATCCCCAGTAACCACTCCAAAAAGCCTCCTATCTTTTAACCTTTTGCCAGATTCTGAAAGCACATTTCTACACGGTGCCCCAAAGTAACCTCTGCTGGCAAGGCTGGATTATTCTCAATCTGGGAACAACCAGTATATTCCGAAGGTCCTAAAATGTTCAGAAATCTGCTCTCTGTGTGTGTGTGTGTGTGTGTGTGTGTGTGTGTTATTTTGGCAGAGGGAAGATCTAGAGTTTTCATGACATTTTCAAAGAGGGGGGCATCTTGCACACACACACAAAAATGTTAAAAATGGCTACATTAGAGACCAGCACTAATGAAGTTGCACTATTGAGGGTTTTTCAACGTTTTGTAGAATTAAAAATATTATTTAAATGAATAGCTGACTTGTTCTCCACTCCAGGCATAATGCTAGATGTGGGAATACAGTGAGGAACAAGACCAGATGCGAACTGTGTGTCACTGAGGGACACAAACATAAATCAAAAAATTGCACCAATGCATGTCTAATGTCAAACTAAGTGTTGCACTGGAGGAACGGAACCTGGTTCTATGAATGATGTGATTTAGTGGATGTTTAGCTTTTGTTTTCTGTATTTATTTATTTTTTAATTGATAATGCATTCATTTTTAAAAACTGAAAAGGATGATGTAGTGAAAAATCTTGTTCCTCATCCACTCATATTCCCAACCCTCTCTGAAGGCCACATACATGTTTTACAAACTGGTCATAGACCAGGAGAAGAGAAAGCTTAACCTGAATATATGACTCTTGAAAGACACAACTGGAGTATAAGTTCATCAAGAAAAGAAGACTGGAAAGAGACAAAGATGTTCCAGACACAGGCAACAGTCTTGCAAAGGCCCTGTGGTAGGTGTATTAAAAGAACCAAAAGAATGCATACATGGCAGGAGTGCTGAAAGCAAGGGTGAGAGAGACCAGGATATCGCTGAGTGGGAAGGATACAGCCTTGTAGCCTGTTCAGCACTGTAGACTTTCCCTCAGAGATTGGGGAAGCCCCTGAGAGACAAAGGGTGAAAACTTTAAATCATACTTGAATTTTGAAAATAATTACTCTGGCTAGGTAGCATGGAAAATGAATTGGAAGAGGAAGCAGTTAATGGTTTCCTTTTTCATTCAGGTGAGAAATGATGCAACTTGGCACTGGTCTTGGTTGGGTTGCTATCTCTAACAAGGTACCATAGACTGGGGAGCTTATCAACAACAGAAATTTCACTCTCATAGTTCTGGATATTCTAAGTCTGAGATGAAGGTACCAGTATGGTTGAGTTCTGATGAGGACCCTCTCTTGCAGTTTGCAGATTTATTGTTTGCAGCAAGAGGGTGAAGGAGCTTTTCATTTATTTATTTTTCCACATATTTTACTGATGTATTATAGTTGCACATAATGATGGGATTTGTCGTTATATACTCATACTTGCACACAATGTAACTTCCCTCCTCCCTGCCTGTCTCCCACCCTTTGGTCCCTTTCTTCTATTGATCTCCCTTTGATCCACCCCATCTTTCTTTTCCTTTTCCTCTCTAGCTTCCGTATATGAGAGAAAACACGACCCTTGACCTTCTGAGTTGGACTTATTTCGCTTAACATGACGTTCTCTAGTTCCATGCATTTTCTTGCAAGTGACATAACTTCATTTTTCTTTATGGCTAAATAAAACTCCAATTGTGTATATATACCACATGTGCTTCATTCCTTGATGGATAACTAGACTGGTTCCATGGTTAGGTCATGGTGAATTGTGCTGCTGTAAACGTGGGTGTGCATGCATCACTGTAGTATGAAGACTTTAATTCTTTAGGATAAATACTGAGGAGTGATATAGCAGGTCATATGTTGGCTCCATCCCTTGTCTTTCGTGGATCCTCCATACTGATTTCCATAGTGTTTGTACTAATTTATAATCCCAACAGTATAAAAATTTCTTTTTTCTCTACACCCTCTCCAGCATTTATTATTATTTGTCTTCTTGATGACTGCCATTCTGACTGGTGTGAGATGAAATCTCAGTTTAGTTTTGATTTACATTTGCCTAATTGCTAAAGAGGTTGAACGTGTTTTTATATATTTGTTGGCCATTTATATTTCTTCTTTTGAAAAGTGTCTGTTTAATTCATTTGTCTGGCCTCTTTTATAAGGTCACTAATTTTATTCATGCGTGCTCTACCCTCTTGACCTATTTACCTTCCTCAGGCTACACTTTCTAATTGCATCACCTCATGGGTGAGGATTTCAACATGAATTTCGGGGGCCAGGGGGAGACAAAAATTCAGTCTGTTAAGATAGAGGAGTGGGAAGAAAGTGCGTGTGAGGGAGTGAGGGGAGATCAAGATTGATGGTAAGAAATGTATTTGTGTATAAGACATTTGCTTCTGAAATTTTTTTTTTTAACAAAACATCTGTTTCAATTCTCTCGATTTTGGAAGAAAAACCCATAATAGTTTGCTTATAATGTACTTAACCCCTGGCAATATTTTATCCAAACATGTGGCCAAACTGACATGACAATGTAGCATCCTATAAAAGGTTAATGAACAAAGAGCTAAAGTCTCAGAGAATCTTGCTAGAGGTCATCTGGACCAGTTTCCTGGCCCGGTACCCCAAGGTCATCTCACCTTTGCAGGAGCCTCCCCATTGGCAGGAAGTTATTATTGTTGTTAACAGATCATAACAGAATGAGCGTGCGGGTGATGTTCACTAATTTTGAAACAAGTAATTGAACACTTGGTGGCTGTACTTGTTTGGGTGTTTTCACACTTAATTTTCCTTCTCTTCCCCCGACTCCCCAGAATGGCTTTTTCAGAAGAACAAGGAGGAGCCCCCTGTGGTTTCATCCGCCAGAATTCCAGCAACTCCATCTCCTTGGACTTTGAGCCCCACACAGAATACCAGTTTGTGGAGCAGTTGGAAGAGCGCTACAAATGTGCCTTCTGCCACTCGGTACTTCACAACCCCCACCAGACGGGTTGTGGGCACCGCTTCTGCCAGCACTGCATCCTGTCCCTGAGGTGAGTGGGCAGGGCCTGCAGCTCCAGCCACAGCAGGCCAGACCCAGGCGGGCGTGTTCCCGGCATCTAAGAGTCAGCGGTGCCACTCAACTGTAATCATGGTTTTGGGAATTCCTGTTGCTGGCCACAGAACCACAATAGATAGCAGGAGCTTTCTCAGGGGTCCTCTGTGAGGGCCTAAAGAGTAACCTTCACTTTTTGCTACTTATGATATATACCTTTTCTCAAAACCCAGACTCTGCCCATTTTGCATGGCAGAATAGACCCAGTTGCACAGTCTGTCATGAGTTGGCTATCAAGAATGGATTGTATCTTACAGCATCTGTGTTGTAACTTCCCTGACTGTTCTTTCCTTGAGGTAAAGGTGCTGTCACATCCATAAAGGACTTGTTGCCATGGCTGCTGCCCACTCCAGGGCAGCTATAAACCCTGTGTTAGTCAGATTTCCATCACTATAACAAAACACCTGAGACAATTACTTTATAATGAGAAAAGGCTTATTTTAGCTCTCAGTTTTGGCGATTCCAGTCCCAAACGATCAATTGGCCCCGATATTATGGGCCTGTGGCAAGGTAGCACATCGAGGCAAGGGCATGTGGTGGAGAAAAAACACTTACCTTATCAGACAGGAAACAAAAGAAAAAGAGAGAAGGGGGCTTGGGTCTCACTATCCCACTCCAAGGGCATGCCCCCAATGACCTAAGGACCTACCACTAGGCCCCAGCTCCCAAAGGTTCTACCATCTCCCAATAGAACCAGCCTGGGGACCAATCCTTTAACACATGGGCCTTTGGGAGACATTCAACATCTCAACTGTAGCAGCCTGGGTCATGCCATTTTGAAGGTCAGCAGAGGTGAAGAAGCATTCTAAGGGGGCTTCTATAGGGTCATTAAGGCAGTTGTTTTATCCTGCTGACTTTGAAAGGGGTTATCAAGCACATTCTTATTTACTCACATGTTCATACATTCATCACTTGCTCTCCTAAGCTCTAGTGTAGGGAGGTGAACAGCTAGAGTATAGTGTGGAAAAGGACCTGATATATGTCTTCTAGAATGTCTCAATCAAGTGAAGGAGATAGATTATGGCAAAGGACAGGGGCATTTAACACTGTCTGGGGGACTCCATTCTTGACTACATACTGAAGGATGAATGGGAGTTTTTCAGGTAGACTGAAAGAAGGAGGGGCCCAGGGGTGCCTTCTGGGTAGAGAATAGCATGTGCAAAGTCAAGGTCCAGCCACCCAGGGATGGAGTGTAGCTCAAGTACTGGGCTGCTCTTAAAAAAGCAATTGAGGTTAAATGCCTAATTCTGGCTCTATTTTTATTTTTCTCTCCAGAGAATTAAATGCAGTGCCAATCTGCCCTGTAGATAAGGAGGTTATCAAATCTCAGGAGGTAAGAAAATCACTACTTTGCCTTAGCATCTGTCTGGGTGATAGTGAAGAAGAAGCTGGCATCCTGTGTTTAATTGGACCTTAAGGAGAGTGGTCAAGGGGGACCTTCCTTGGAGTCTCTATTTCTCTGTTTTCGGGTCAAGTCAGACCCTCCTACCCCTGTTTGAGAGAAGCTTGCCTGGGTCTTTGCTGACCACACCTCCACCCCAGGTCTCCTCTCCTGCTTCTTCCTCACCCCCTTCCTACACTAGCGTTAGCCACCCCAAGCTGCTGGGAGAAGTGGAGCATCCTGCCTGGATTTCATCTTCTCGT
Organism: Marmota monax; assembly: GCF_021218885.2. Taxonomy (NCBI): domain Eukaryota; kingdom Metazoa; phylum Chordata; class Mammalia; order Rodentia; family Sciuridae; genus Marmota; species Marmota monax. The sequence goes on from NW_026692947.1 coordinate 5,948,065, forward strand.
CTGGTTGATCCCTAAAACTTCCTTTTATTATATGTTTGTTAACAGCTTTATTGAGATATAATTCACATACCATGAAATTTACCTATTGAAGTGTAGAGTTCATAGTTTATAGTATGTTTACAGGTTGTTAAGCTACCATACTATCCAATTCTAGAATATTGTCATTACCCCAAGAAGCAACCCCATGTCCAGTGCTGTAGTTACTCCCCACCCACCCTCATCCTCAGCCCTTGTAAACTACTAATCTAGTTTCTGCTTCTATGGATTTTCTATTCTGGATATTTTTATATAAGTAGAATCACATAATATGTGACTTCTTGTATCTGGGTTATTTTACAACATAATGTTTTCAAGGTTCATCCATGTTGTAGAACATATCAGTACCAAATTCCTTTTTATTGCTGAATATCATTTCTTTGTATAGGTATACCACTTTTGTTTGTCCATTCATTAGCTAATGGATACTTGGGTTGTTTCCCTTTTGTACTATAATGAGTAATACTGCTATAAACATTCATATACAAGTGTTTATGTATTCCTATGTATTTCTCTTAACTATCTAAGAATGGAATTACTGGGTCATACTCTATGTTTAACATTATGAGAACTGCCAGAGTGTTTTCCAAAGCAACTGAACCATTTCTTTCTTTTTTTCTTTTTTCTTTTTTTTTTTTTGATTCGCTCTTTTTCCTTTTCTTTATTGGTTCTTTTTAGTTATATATTACAGTAGAATCCATTTTGATGTAATTATGCAACATGGAATATATATTATATGTGTGTGTGAGTGTGTATGTGTAGTGTGTGATATATGTGTGTGTGTGTGTGTGTGTGTGTGTATGTATATGTATAGGCTCTTGCATCTAGTTTTTTATTTCTCCAGACCTCATAAAAATTTGCTATTCTGTCCTTTTTGAGTATAGCCTTCCCTTGTATGTGAAGTGAATTCATTTGTGGTTTTGATTGCTTTTCCCCCTTGGCTAATAACATCGAGTATCTTTTCATATACTTATTGGCAAAAACGCCTATTCAATTCCTTTGCCTCTCTCTCTCTTTTTTTTTAAGTGCTGGGGATTGAACCCAGGGCCCTGTGCATGCAAAGCAAGCACTCTACCAACTGAGCTATATCCTCAGTTCCTCCTTTGCCTTCTTTTTAATTGGGTGATTTGTAATTGTTGAGTTATAAAAGTTCTTTGTGTATTCTGGATACAAATTTCTTATCAGATATATGATTTGCAAATATTTTTCTCTCATTCTGTAGGTTGTTTTGATTTTCTTGATGGTGTACTTTGAAGCACAAAAATTAATTATTTTGATTTTAAGTCCAATTTCTTTGGTTGCTTGTTCTTTTGGTATTGTATCTAAGAAACTCTTGTATAATTTATGATCATGAAGCTCTTCTCTCTTAAGCTTTCCCTTAATTAGATTCAGTTTTCTTCCTCTAATATTGTGTTGCAGGATGTCCAAGCTTTACCTTCTCTGGGGCCTTTCCAAGCACCTGGTCTGATGTCCTTGCTTCTTCTCTAAACTCTTTATGATGAGTTTTGCAAATGCTTCTCAGAGGACTGTGCTGTACCTAGTGTCTGACCCACAAGACTGGGGCAGGGGTGTGGGGGTTGGCATACTACACCTTGGAGCAAATTTAGTCCACCACCTGTTTTCATATGACCTGTTAGCTAGGAAAATGGTTTTTGGTTTTATGTTTTTTTAAAAAAGGGGTTGAATTTCAAAATAAAATTTTACTTTAAAAATCAGAAAATGAGTAATTTTTGTGACACATGAAAAGTATATGAAATTCAAATTTCAGTGTCTGGAAATGTTTTATTGAAACACAGTCATGCCTGTTCCTGTAAGTATTGCGTGTGGCAAAGTTGAAATAAGGCAATAGAGATGGTTGTTATGTGGCTTACAAAGCTGAAAATATTTGCTGTCTGACAGGGAAAGTTTGCCAACTCCTGGTTAGTGCTGAATAGCAAGTCAGCACAGCTTCAGGGACATTCTCTGATTTACCCTGGGACAGGAAACTGAAAGCATCACCCTTGGCCACAGCTCCACCTCCTAACCTTTACTGTGTAGGGTCAAATTCACCATGCGATTCTCCCAGCAGTAGCAGCCTTTTGCACTGAGTCTTGAGTTACCTCGCTTGTGGGATGTATGTATCTGAGATGGCCTTTTCTTTTAGTGTGGTGGTGAGTGTGATATTTCCATTCCAACTACTGGAAGTTTCCACCTGACTTCAGAGATATACTTGAAGATCAAACTTACAGTAGCTTCATTTGCATTGCTGTTCAGCATTGGAATAAGACCTATCATCTTTATCTTTTAGGTGTTTAAAGACAATTGCTGCAAAAGAGAAGTTCTCAATTTATACGTATATTGCAAAAATGCTCCTGGATGCAATGCCAAGGTTATTCTGGGACGATACCAGGTTGGTATTAGGACCAATGTTTGCCTTTGCCTTCTTTTAAGTGACATTTGTTAAACCTGTCGATGCCACAGTGCCTGGGTCAGCATGAGAGAGGAATTCATTGGCTTAGCCCCAGCGGATTCCCAGCTAGTCATACAGTGAGTGGCAGTGCTATAGCTGCCAAGGACCAAGGTGTAGGAAGGACACAGGGGGTACATGCTTTACTTGGTAGAACCTGAATGGTGGGTTAGGGATCCCTGAGCCAAAACAGAGGGTGTTGGACATGCCAGGCAAAACGAATGCACAAGCAAGACTGTGTCATTTGGGGGTAACTGAAGGAGTTGGAGTCCCTGAGATAAGAGCCAGGCATGACTGCAGAAAAACATGATAGTGAGGGTCCTTCCCTGAAAGCATCTGCTGTGTGTTGTTGTGGTGTGTGGGCTCTGATCTGCAGAGTTATGACCTAAGGCAGATCACACAGACCAGAAAGAAGTAGTATGTAGTTTAAAGGTGAGCTATTGATATGAGATGCCAACAAACAGGTATACAGGGGAAGTGTAGGTGAAAAGATTTGAATTTCTTTCATTCTGCGGGAGAAGGCTATTAGTGGGAAGCTGGAAATGTGGCCCTGCCAAGCCCATATCAGGTTTGATCACACTGAATGAGGGAAGACTCGGGCATCACCAGCTTCCAGGGAATTGCCTGGAGGCTGCTGAAATTTTCCCCTTACACCCACACAGTTTGGAACCCTTATTTCAGATGATTCAGCCTTTTCTTTATCAAGCCTCCAAATCCCCCAGGCACTGAGGTAATAAATGTATAAATGATTTCCTTCTTAACCCAGGGAGTGCTTTGGAGGCTCACAGAATATTTTTACTTTCCTGTGACGGTTCTTGGCTACTTGCTGTAAATGGCGGGGCCTAGAAGGAGGCCTCAGATCCAACTTTCTTGTCACTAAGCCTGTATAGAAAATTAGGCTCAAATATGTATCAGACAGCCACAGTGACCAGACCACAGGCTGCTAGAGAACAGGGGCTAGTTTCTTTCAACCTGTTTGTTTTGTTTTGTTTTTAATTTCCTGCTAGGTGTGATGGCGGGGCACACCTGTAATCCCAGTGACTCAGGAGGCTGAGACAGAAGGATCACAAGTTCAAAGCCAGCCTCAGCAACTTAGTGAGGCACTACGCAACTCAGCGAGACCCTGTCTCTAAATAAAATATAAAAAAGGGCTGGAGATGTGTCTCAGTGGTTAAGTGCCTCTGGGTTCAGTCCCTGGTACCAACCAAAAAAAAAGAGAGAGAGAGAGAGAGAGCAAGTGAGAGACGTCACCCCTAAACTACCTCCATCTGGAAAATCCCTCCCCTATCAGATTACTTTTTCCTTTTCCCGCAATTTCCTTTTATTTCTTGTCCGCTTCCCCCTTGTGTGGCAAGGTATAGGATCTTACAGGTAGCAGAATTTTGATGACTATTGACTGGGTGTGTTGTCTCAATGAAATTTGGAAATTTCAATGTTGATTATAAGAGCCATTTGTTGGGCTGGGGATGTGGCTCAAGCGGTAGCGCACTCTCCTGGCATGCGTGCGGCCCGGGTTCGATCCTCAGCACCACATACAAAGATGTTGCGTCCGCCGAAAACTAAAAAATAAATATTAAAAAAATTCTCTCTCTCTCTCTCTCTCTCTCTCTCAAAAAAAGAACCATTTGTTTCTTATTATCAGAAGCAAAGAAAAATAGCTATCATCTTTATCCTGCTGTTGAAAAAAGCTGCTCTTTTCCTTCAGAGAAGAGTCAGCAAACTGCTTCTGCTAAGAGATAGCCAGTAAATATTTTGGGCTCTTCAGGCTATGTGGTCTCTATTGAAATTACTCAGCCTTCCCACATTAGAAGCAAGCAGCCATAGACAGTATGTGAATGAATAGGCATTCAATAAAACTTTATTTACAAAGATAAGTAGCCAGGCCAGATGCAGCCAGTTGGCTTTAGCTTGCCAACTCTGAAGCAGATTTACAGGGAGACAAGCTCACTAAGGTTTTGGTACCTTGTCAGCATCACAAGAACTTGCAATGATCTAATGGTTTTTATTGAGATATGCCTGCTTTTAAAAATCTGGAACATGAAGAACCCTAAAATGAACACTATCGTGTCCTTAATCTCTAAGGTTCTAGTTAAGAATATTTCCTGATTTTTTTTTTTTTTTTTTTTTTTGCGGTGGAGGTGCCAGGGATTGAACTCAGGGGCACTTGACCACTGAGCCACATTCCCAGCCCTATTTTGTATTTTATTTAGAGACAGGGTCTCACTGAGTTGCTTAGCACCTTGCTTTTGCTGAGGCTGTCTTTGAACTGACGATCCTCCTGCCTCAGCCTCCTGAACCGCTGGGACAGGTGTGCACCACCGTGCCCAGCAAGAATATTTCCTGATTTTATAGGTCTGACCATTCCTGTTACTTTTGGCCCATGAGCTCATGTTTTCCTCTCTCTCTTTCTTTTAACCACTTCTAGAACACCTTCCTTTCCTTCTTCTTAGTTCTTTACTTTCCTTCATTGAGTTAGGAGATGCCCCTTTCTCCTTCCTTCTTTTCCTTCTGTCTTTTACCATTTGCTATGCACAACCCAGTATGAGGTACTGGGGATGGAGAGTAAACAAAAGAAACAAAAAATGTCCTCAAAGAACTGGCAAGTTAATTGGCAAACCTAAGGAAAATATCCCAGGACTCACCTGAGAAAATGAGCAGATTCCTAGATCACCTAAAACAAATGGGATATGAATTTCCCTTCCCTTCTCCTGATTCCCACTAGACAAGGCTAGCTTTCAGAGCTTCGGTCCCAGCAGCCCTCTCCATGCCCTGTCCTTAGCAGATGCAGTGGGTGCCCTCAGGGATAGCCGGGGAAATATTGCCCCTTCCTCCCCTGTGCCAGCCTTCCTGCCCAGCTGCGCCCCTCTTCTCTTGCCCTCACTGGACCTCCAGCTGGTCCCTCCCACCACCCTGTTCTGCAGCCTGTTGTTACCCCTCACAGGACCACCTTCAGCAGTGCTTGCTTCAAGCTGTGCAGTGTTCTAACAAGAACTGTCGGGAAGCAGTCCTCCGGAAAGACCTGAAGGAGCATTTGAGCGCATACTGTCAGTTTCGAGAGGAAAAATGCCTTTATTGCAAAAAAGATGTGGTAGTGATCAACCTACAGGTAAGAAGCACAGTTGTCTCTGTGGGGCTGTGTTCCGAGTGGTTGCAGTGAGGCGGGTGGGATACCAGAAGCACGTTTCTGCATTTATTTATGTACAGAATCAGGTCTATAGAGTGAGATTATCTGAGTTCGAAAGACTCTTGCTGGCAGGACTCTGTTCACTGATCATTGGCAAAAATAGCACTTGAACACCTGCTGTGTGTGAGTGTGGTTGGAGTGGCATGAGGCCTGGATCACAGGGAAGTGACGCTAATGGCTACACTCCAGATTGTGTAATCTAGCTGCAGAGGCTGGATGTAGGCAGGCAAAAGAGACCATGGGTACCTTTCACATGTGCCAGAGCAGCCACACTGGTAATTCCCCAGGCTGCCTTCTTTGAACCCCATGCCCTCTAACCTTCTTTTGGAATAATCAACAAATTAAATTTTAAATTGAATTCATTTACACTCAGAAAGCAAACTTTTTTGGAACTAGGCCATAACTTCCTGTGGAGAGCAAGACACATGAAATATATCCCCAAAGAGACAAGCCTACAATCACTATGAGGCCACAAAAGAGACTTTCTCTGTTTTTCATTACTTTCTCTCTTTCAGAATCATGAAGAAAACTTGTGTCCTGAGTACCCAGTATCTTGTCCCAACAAGTGTTTGCAGATTATTCCAAGAACTAAGGTGACTAAATAGTCCTCTCTGTAGATTCTATATAAGATAAGTTTTAAGCAATCATTGTGGTGTTTGATAAAATTCCATAGGCAAAGGCCCATGGTAAATGTGTGTCTAGCTTCCCTTGTCTTTGCTCTAACAACTCTTAGATTTCATCCTAGTTTTTACCAGCTTCTCTCCTTCTCCCGGTCCCTCCATTCCTCCCAAGCCACCCCTGACTCCCTGCTTGCTGCAGGTATACCAGACAGTTGAATAATCAGAGGCGAGTCTCTGTAGCCGAAGGTTGTCTGTTTTGCAGGTGAATGAACATCTGGCTGTGTGTCCTGAAGCCGAACAAGACTGTCCTTTTAAGCACTATGGCTGTACAGTAAAGGTATGGGATGTCTTTTTTAAAAAATATCTTTTAGTTGTTGATGGACCCTTATTTAATTTCCTTAAATGTGGTGCTGAGAATCAAACCCAGCACTTTACACATGCGAGGCAAGCACAGTACCACTACTGAGCTGCAACCCCAGCCCCAGGAGATGACTTTTTGTTTCTTCCTTGCATTCTATTCTGTAAACTCACTTGGTGAGTCCATTATACTCATTGATTTCATTCAGGATGAATAAGGACATAGAATTTTGAGAACTTCGAGATTAGGGTTCTCCAGAGAAGCAGAACTTAATACACACACACACACACACACACACACACACACACACACGGTGGAATTTGTTTTAAGGAATTGGCTCCTGCAGTTGTTGGGGTTAGGCAAGCCAGGGATCTGGAAACTCTCACTGGAATTTCTGTGTTGTGGTCTTTAGGAGCAGCGCTTCTTCTTCAGAAAACTTAATTCTTTTCTGGGTAAGGCCTTCAACTGATTGGATGGAACCCACCCACACTGCACATGGATAATACTCACTTAAGGTCCACCAACTGTGTTAATCACAACTAGTTGTCTGGTCAAAACTCATCTAGGTGTTGCTATGAAGGTAGCTACAAAATACCTTCACAGCAACACCTAGATGAGTTTTGACCAAACAACTAGGTACCATAGCTCAGTCAGGTTGACACATAATATTAACCATCATAGTAATAATTTCTAATTCTGGCTCTACTTTCTTTAATCACCTTTCGGAATCTTCCAGAGTCCCATTGTTACAAATCTTGGTCCTATGGTACTCTATATATCACCAATTATTTTGAAGAAAAGTGACTTAAAATCATGTTTAAAACTTATTTTGTAGCTTTTTTATTGCTTTGAAAATTTATTTATTTTGTTGCTTTTTTAAATGCATCCAAAATAATTCTTCAATAAATTATGTATCATAAATTAAAAATAAAAGAAAATGGAGTCTGATCTCTACTTCAACTCTTTTAACAGATTTCAGATGGATCAAAGTTGTAGATATTTAAATATATCTTGCTTTGAATTATCATTCTAGGTTTTCTGAAAATCTAACTCCAAAATAAAGTTTATTTAATAAATTCTAAAAATACTAGAAAAAAGATGAGTGAATTTTTCCTCTTTTTTTTTTTTTTTGGAGGGGGAGGTACTGGGGATTGAACCCAGGAGTGCTCTATATCTGAGCCATATTCCAAGCCCTTTTTACTTTTTAGTTTGAGACAGAGTCTCACTAAGTGGCTGAGACTGGGATTACAGGTGTGTGCCATTGCACCAGGCTGGATTTTTTTCATTCCCTAAAATAAAGAAGCCCTTTCTTAGATGACTAAGTACAACACCAGAAATCATCTTTTTGGGGCGGGGTGGGATCACTTAACCACTGAGCCACATCCTCAGTTTTTTTTTTAAATATTTTATTTAGAGACAGGGTCTTACATAGTTTTTTAGCATCTTGCTAAATTGCTGAGGCTGGCTTTGAACTCAAGATCCTCCTGCCTCAGCCTCTAGAATCGCTGAGATTATAGGTGTGTACCACCAACCCTGGCCCAGAAGTCGTCATTTTGATAAATTTAATCACAAATATTTAAAACTTCTGTTGGATTTTTAAAATACTATAAATAATAAAGTCAAATGGCAAACCACAAATTTGGGGAGGGGGCAGAATCTCCAACATGACCAGACCCCCCCCAAAAATGGGAATTGTTTCTTTATTATACAAAGAATTATTACATTTGAATAAATTATTCAACTTAATAGAAAAGTAGGCAAAGGAAAAAATAGGCAGTTTCAGAAAAAATCCAGTTGCCTGATAGATGTAAGAAGAGGTGCTCAATTTCACTCTTACATAAATATAACAGGAAATATAATTTCACCGTCAAATTGACAAAGACTAAAAAAAAGTATAGTATGTAGTTGTTTTCAAGGGTAGTTTGATTATATCTATGAAAATTAAAAATGAACCCAGGGCTGAGCATATAGCTCAATTGGTAGAGTGCTTGCCTGACATGTCCAAGGCCCTGGGTTCAATAATCCCAAGCATCATACACAAACACACACACCAAAAAAAAAAAAAGAACCTATATATTAACCCTGTAATTCTGCTACTAAGAATTTGTTATAGAAATCCTTTAATAAGTGTACAGTGATCACACACATAAACAAACACACGCACACACAACAGTGCATATTTTAGCATTGTTTGTATAGCAACCCCCCCAACACAACAACCTTTGAGTCTATCATTAAAGGACCAACTATATAATTATATATTAATATTTTAGAATACTATGCATCTCATAAACAGAATGAGATAAATAGAAAAAAAGAAATAGCATCTCATTTTTGCTATATATAGGATAAAGAAATGGCTCTCATTTATGTTAAAAAGTATATGTGCTTTTACTGACTCTGGTGAGATAGATTAGAGAATTGGGTATGAAGATGGAGAGAAGGAGCCTTTTACTTTTTAATCTACATCTTGCTATATTGTTTGACATAAACACAGATTTTTTTTAATTTTTAAAAACGGAGGTGTGGGTGTAGCTTAGCAGGAAAGTGTGTGATTAGCATGTGAGAAGCCCTGAGGTCAATCCCCAGCAAAAAGAAAGGAAGAAAATGGTTTGAAGAAATGTATATTATTAAAGTTTTTTTAAATTATAAATGTTTGCCTAGAATATGTGGAACGCTTAACCTTTGTTTTTACTAGTAATGGATTATAGGTGTGTACCACCAACAAATTAATATTTTAATGATTGGGGGAGAAATAACCATTTCTTCTTGCAAATGTATTTTATGGTTTTGAAGGCAAGGAAGAAAATCAGCACTGAGAATTTTGATAGTTGCCTCACTGATTCTCTGTGTAAGTAAGTTTAAGATTGCCTCATGGGTACTATAGAACCCTAAAGGCTGGAACGAGACTTGGTGGAGTCAGTTTTCCAGCAACACACCTAGGGAGGGTTGCATATTTAAACTCTTATAGCAAGCAAAGTTGCTAAGCTACTGCATTAGCAAAATATTCCACTGCTTTTCTTATTTTTGGAGCCTCTCAGTCACTGGACTTCTTTTTCTTTCCATATTGAAGGATAAGCGGGGGAACCTGCAGGAGCATGAACATTTAGCCTTGCGGGAACACATGCTTCTGGTTTTAGAAAAGAACTTTCAATTAGAAGAACAGGTAAGTCTTCAAGAATTCACGGATAAAGGGAAGCCAATTGCTGGGGTTTGCCTGTTTTATGTTGCTATTTTTACATTCTTCTCTGTTCAGTGTAAGCTGATTGGAGATAGATGTTTTTCTACCAGTGGCCAGACAGGCTCATAGGATTATAGAACCTTAGGACTGGAAGGTACTTTTGAGATCTTAACCCCCTTATTTAAGAGATGAAGTAACCAAGCTCAAAGAAATGTTGATATGTTTGTAACTGATAGGTGGCAGAATTCAATCTCAAGTCCATCTCCTCTGACTTTAAATCCAGTGTGCTTCATGGTGTACTGTACGGCCTCACCATAGCCTGTCCACACACTTTTCAGTTCTTACCTGGCATGCAGTAGGTGTTTGATGTTTTAAAACTAAATCAATATTATTATAAAATAGCAGTTGACTATCTGTTCTAGGCACTATGGGAACTATAAATTTTGTAGTAAGTCTAAACTTCCTTTGAGAATCTTTGCAAACTGATAAATGCATATTTATTTCATATGTACATACTAATTTAACTGAGTTGTGATTATCAGTTGAAATTATATGTGTGAACACTTACTGTTAGCCTGGAGCATTCATAGTAGACCTCAATAAATTCTGATTGTAATAAGTGATTATTATGAGTTATTTCATTGTAACATCTCAGACTTTTCAAGCCCACATTGGGAAAAAGACCATCCACTGTCAGAGAAGGAGTTGGATTTTACTACTGAAATAACTTTCTGATGTCTGATTCCATGTTAAAGTGGATATGTGAGTTCCAAAGTCAACTCTGGGGTAAAATGTAGAAAGACTGATTAAATGTTAACTTTGGTAAGAGGCATGTTGCCTAGTATCTGTCTGTAAGCTGTTGCTATATCAGTTGCCTCATTCATCCATCCATTCGTTCAACAAACATCTACCATAAATCATGTACAGTGTTCACTTGTAGGAACACTGAGTAAGGAAGACATAGCCTCCACCATGAAGGACTCAGAGACATTATGCCTTATGGGACATGTGATGACTCCATCTGGGGTTCAGAGGTGGCAGGAGAAAATTACAAAAGTTGGGAAGGGTTTTTCAATATCAGATATCCAGTTGCATCTTGAAGGAAGAAAAGATTTGTTAGTTAAGATTGAGGAAGGAGGACACACAGAAGGAGAGAACTTGTGCCAAGGCAAGGAGGCATAGGAAATGCCGCTGGTTTAAGGAAGTGGGATTTTGGTAAAAGGGCTCCTGAGTGTGAGACAGGGAACAGCTGGAGACAGATGTGTTGGATCCAGATGGTGATGGCCTTCCACATAAACTAAGAAGTGTTGAGCACTCACTGTGCGTTCAAGTCCTGTTTTATTCATGTACACTCTGCCTTTTTTCAAAAAGGATTTAAAGGTAAAAAGTTTGAACTAATGTTTTTCAGGGAGTTAACGGAGGCTTTTAAATAGGAAAATACTTGGCCATCTAATTATTTGGCTTTTAAAAGTAAGACAGCTGATAATAGAATGGCAGTTGGTTAAGAGTGAGGGCCCTAGAGCCAGAAGACTGCTACGAGTGCAGACAAGCTACTTTACCTCTCTTCCCTTGTCTCCTAATTTGTAAATGAGATTCTGGTGAGAGGAAAATGACATACTCTATTTAAGCTCTAAGTACAGTGCCTGGTACATAATAAGCATTAAGTGGAGGCAAGATGCTAGAGGTGGTGGTAGTGAAGGCTCATGTCAATGGGATGGCGAGGGAGCATGGAGAGACATTCTGAGGTAGAAAGGGATTGCTGTAAGCTTGGAAGGTGGGGAACATAGGAATTATTATTAATAATTATTACTGAGATGGACTCCACAAGAACAAGAGCAGGTTAGAAGTGATGGCAGGGAGAAGGGATGCTGACTTTGCTTTGGTTCTAAGTAGAAATCTGCCCCAGTGGTCTACAAAGAAGATTCTGAGGCCCAAGGTCAAGAGCTTGTTATGATAGTTTAAGCATGCATTCATCAGACACACATGCAGTGCCTTCTGTATGCCAGGACTGTGCTAGGCCCTGGTGATAAATAAATGAGATCTAGCCTCAAGAAACAGTTTAGTGGAGTAAAAGGAACAAAACAACAACAAAAGCAAGTTTTAAGAGTGGTAAGGATAAGTTATACACAGGAATGTAGATAGGGTGATCTGAGTAGATAGTATTGGTCAGGAAATATTTCTGAGAAGATGTACCCTTGAATGGCAGCTTAAAAAGCAGTAGTTTTAGATGAAGATGGAAGTGTTTGAGTGAGCAGGGCCTGATGGGAACTAGGAGTTGTGTAATCTTGATGGTCAGGTTGAACTTGGGTTCTGAATGGGCGTGAGCCCAAAAGCATAGCCAGGGGCAGATCAAGTAGGGGGCCCAGTGTAACCTGTAAAAGAAGAACACACATTTAAGTGGGGAAGGCATGAGATCAGATTTGTCTCTTAATATTATTCTGGTCACAGTATGGAGCATGAATTGACTAAAGACAAGGAGAGCATTCATGCATTCATTTATTAAACAAATATTTATCAAGCACCTACACCCATTCAATCGCTGGAGTTACAGTGGACTGTGAAATCTTCATCAATCCAGTTCCCACAGAACTTCCTGGTATATATCGGGGTAGAAGGTGTAATGTAGGCCCAGTTAGGAAGCTGTTTGTCACAGCTCAGGTGAGAAATAATGAAGGTTGAAATGAGAGGAAGTGAGAAATGTTTTTAAGAGCTTTTTTGTTTGTAGTCTTGTGTTTTAGGAGTTAAAAGTTGGCAAACATTCCAGATTGAATGGATGTGAGGATAAGAGAAGGATTGTCAAGGATTGCTCTTAAGTTTCTGGTTGTTTCCCCCAAATAGATTACAAATTCTAAGTAAACAGACTACTCATTTGTTTTGCCTACTACTTCCTAGTTCATATGCTGGGCGGGTTACTTAAACCCTCTTCTGTTTTATCTTCCTAAAGTGGAACAAATATTTGCACCTTAACTTATAGGGTTCTTTGAAGATTAAAAGAGCTAATAAATATAAGGGTATGATAGAAATTGGGAAGAAAATGCTTTAAACATTACTGATATAGCAAAAATTACTTTAAAACCATGTACATATAATATATAATATAAATTACATATACATTAAACATTACGTACATAATATATAACTTATTTATATAATATATAATGTATATTACATATATTACATATATGTTATTATTACATTTATGTTATATATTATATACATAATATATAATGTGGTATGGTGATCAGTACTCTGGTTGTTTAATAAGTGTGTACTTAAATGGGTGAAGTGAACAAGTTCTGTAAATTCAGCTAAGTGATGTCATTTTATTAGCTGAACCATCATAATAGGTTAAGTATAGAACAAGCTGATGAGAAATTCTGTGGGTCGGATTTTTAGAAACCACCTGCAAATGTTTTCCTAGAATTTATGTATATTTTTCCTAGAAACACATTCTTAACTGCAAGGACTGTTTTAACCGGAATGTATACATTTTAATGACCTCATTTTTTCTCATTCACATCCCTGTTACTAGATTTCTGACTTATATAAGAGCCTAGAACAAAAAGAAAGTAAAATCCAGAAGCTAGCAGAAACTGTAAAGGCATTTGAAAAGGAATTCAAGCAGTTTTCACAGTTATTTGGCAAAAATGGAAGCTTTCTCTCAAATATCCAGGTGAGAAATGGCCTTTTTACTCAATGCAAATATCTGGCTTTTTCTTTAAGTTTCTAAAGTGGAAATAATTTTAAATATATAGATAAACGATAAGAATAAGATGGTGCAAATAACATGTCCTCTGCCCAGATTCATCCATTGTCAATGTTTTGTCCCATTTGCTTAATTTGCACCTTTCCCCCTCCAGCAAGTGTGTGTGTGCACACACGTGTGTGAGTTTGTTCTTTCTGAACCATTTGAGAATGCACAACAAATATTACAAACTTTTACCTCTATGTGCTTCAGTATTTATTTCCTAATAAAGATCATCTCTTTCATAAGCCCACCACATGTAGCAATGTCAATAAATTTAATATTTATATAATACTTTCATATAACTTAGGGAATTAGGGTTTTAATTAATGTTGGGTGAGTGTTATTTTATTTCAGATTCTTCGAGAGCATCTGTAGTTCTGCATTTTGTAGGGAACAAAGTGAAACTATATTCCCTTGGAGAGAAAATGCTTTAAGCATTATTAAAATATAGAAAAAATTACTTTGTAAATCATGAATGTTAAATAATCACACATGGATTCCTAATGAATAATGTCTTCATCATGATTAAAAATTCAGACTGAAAGATTTCAAGACATATAGAATGATTAGTATATTTGAAATCTAGTTTATCCCAGAAAACCTAGAAATCTAGGCCATATAATTTTCATACTTACTCATCATATTTAATTTGTGTGTGTATAATATGTGTGTATATTTACATATACATATATGCATGTTTATGTGTGTATAAAAAAAGTTATATGTTAAAAAAGTAATCCATTATATGTTACTTTCTCAATTCTGGTATTGGTTTAATACAAAGACCAACCAGTTAGAATGAAGGCACTTAGGACAAGGTAGTTTTATTTAATCTCTTTCACCTAAGAGAACAATCAAACATTTAGGTCTCTTCAGGCTTTCAGTTCCACTTGCAGTGCTCAGGCCGGAATAGGTGGGTCTGTTTGCAGGCACACTCTGCCTTATAGCAGAGCAGGAGTGAATCTAGAAAGCAGCATCTAAGAGAAGGAAGTGATAAGGCAAGAGGAGAGACAACCAGAGAAAGACATATAAAGATGGGTTAGAGAAACAAGCACAGAAAAACTGGAGGAGGAGTAAAAAATAAGAAGAAAGGTTCAAAGATTTGGAACAGGAGTTGGGATAAGAGAAGAGGAGGAAGGTAATTAGGAGCTTGTCTCTCTGAAGTCCTCATTGATTTTTCTGAATTTGTGTATTTTTCATTTCATTAATTGATTAAGTGAGAAATGTTTTGAGTTGAAAATTTTTAATCTCAACACATCACTAAAATATTGACTTAAAAGTTATTTTAACATTATGATCCATTTTCTGCTGAAAGGTTCTTGCCAGTCACATGGACAAGTCTGCTTGGCTAGAAGCTCAAGTGCGTCAGTTATTACAAATGGTTAACCAGCAACAAAATAAATTTGACCTAAGGCCTTTGATGGAAGCGATTGATACGATGAAACAGAAAATTACCCTATTAGAAACCAATGATCAAAGATTAGGTATGTCTAATATTTTACTTCTCTTTTGGTGATTCATTTATTGGCATGTATGCATGACACAAGCAAACATCTTGTAGAATAATCACATCTCTCCAGGATAAACAATGGCTGAATTTATTATTTGTAAAAAAGGAGTGTGAGATTCTGGCTGCTCAAGCAAAAATGAGGGAGGCTTGAATGGGGAGTGGAAACAGCAAGGGGTAGAAATGGGCCAGGAAATTCCAAGAACAGGGAGTGGTGATTTTTAAGGAGAGTGGAAAATTAGAAAGTTAAAGGAGAGTGTGATAAGATGATTTTTAGATGTCAAAAAACCAGAAGAGTTTAGCTATTTAAAAGAGTTCTGATTAGAAGAGTATGGGACTCACCATGTCAATTCATGCTATGCAAATGCAGTGTCTGATCTACACTTTGGCAAGCCTCTAAAAGAGTACACATTCCTAGCAAGGCGTTCATGCCTGAAATCCCAGTGACTCAGGAGGATCATGAGTTCAAAGCCAACCTCAGCAAAAGGTCCTAAGCAGGCCCTTAGCCAGGCCCTAAGCAACTTTGCAAGACACTGTCTTAAAATAAAAAAAAAAAATTGGGGCTGGGGATGTAGCTCAAGCGGTAGCACGCTCACCTGGCAGGCTTGCGGCCCGGGTTCAATCCTCAGCACCATGTACAAACAAAGATGTTGAGACCGCCAATAACTGAAAAATAAATGTTAAAGTTCTCTCTCTCTCTCCGCCTCTCTCTCTTTGAAAAAAAATAAAAAATTAAAAAAAATTAAAAAGGACTGGATATGGCTCAGTGATTAAGCCAAGCACTCATGGGCTCAGTCCCCAGTTTAAACACACACACACATGCACACACACATTTCTTTGTGTATGTGTGTTTTACGTGTGTGTTTTGTTTTGTTTGCAAAGACTTAATGTTCACTGAGCTAATATTATTAATAATATTAATAAGTGGTTCATTTATGGGCATTGAATTCAGTCCATCGTTAGGAGTCAGAATTTTATTGTTTCTCTTCAGGTAATACAATTCCACTTTGGGCAAATTTTAAAGAAACTTCTCAGGCGATGAAACCTTTTGTTTGTTTCCTTTGCAGTTGTTTTAGAAGGGGAGACTAACAAACATGATGCACACATTAATATTCATAAAGCACAGTTGAATAAAAATGAAGAGCGATTTAAACTGCTGGAGGGTGCCTGCTATAATGGAAAGCTCATTTGGAAGGTGACGGACTACAAGATGAAGAAGAAGGAGGCAGTGGATGGGCACATAGTGTCCATCTTCAGTCAACCCTTCTACACCAGCCGCTGTGGCTATCGGCTCTGTGCCAGAGCATACCTGAATGGGGATGGGTCTGGCAAGGGAACCCACCTGTCCCTGTACTTTGTGGTGATGCGAGGAGAGTTTGACTCACTCTTGCAGTGGCCATTTAAGCAGAGGGTAACTCTGATGCTTCTGGACCAAAGTGGCAAAAAGAACCACATAATGGAGACCTTCAAAGCTGACCCCAATAGCAGCAGCTTTAAAAGACCTGATGGGGAGATGAACATTGCATCTGGCTGTCCCCGCTTTGTGGCTCATTCCACTTTGGAGAATGCAAAGAACACCTACATTAAAGATGACACCCTGTTCTTGAAAGTGGCTGTGGATTTAACTGATCTGGAGGATCTCTAGTTCACTGTTCCTGGGGTGATAGGAAAACTTCTTGGGTTCTAAAGCATGGTTCACTTGATTATCATATTGAGCTGGACTTCACTCAATGTATTTGGCTTTTTGCCTTTAATGTTTAAAGTTGGTTGAAAACGTCTAAATGCTGTCTTTTTGCATTCTACTCTGGTGAAGTTTGTAATTTAAAAATCTTAGAATGTCCTATTTATATTTTTATATCTCACGAAAGATGGTAAGTTTCTTGAAAACCAGGTCTGGGGCTTATCTCTTTTGCTGGTGCTTAGTGAGGTGTATCAGACATTCTACAGTATTCAATGTTGTTGAGGACACAGAAGTATTAGAATTCCCAACTGAAAAATGTTTTTGTATTTATTGTTTGGACTGTTGATTCTATCTCTGACCTTAAGACTGGAAAAGCCCTCTTTTCAAAGGTAGGCTGTTCCAGTTAAGTAGTGCATGACATAATTAGAAGTCAATATAATAGGCCCAGTTTGGACCCAATTTTTTCATTTAAATACTAAATTTTGGGAAATTACTGCACTCTTAAATGTTTTCATGAAATTCACCAAAAGTCTGCATAAGAACTGGTAAATGGCATAAACATTTTCATTCTTCTTCTTGAAGTAAACCAGAAAGCATTACATATTGTGTGTGTATGTGTGTGTGCACACGCACATGAATGTATAGAGAGCTAGCCAGCTAAAGTGAAGATTTTATTAGGGTCCCTAATGTCACAAATGTGTAAAAGGAATTTAAAACCTAAGGAGAAAACCATTAAAATTTCCAGTGGCAGAAGTACTCCCAATCCAAAACTGATTGCTGAAAATAGTATCTCCTTTTTCTTTTTGGAGACCTTTTGAATTTATAAATTGGTATGAAAATGGGCATTTAGTCAGCTTGTGAAGTTTCTTTTAGAGTCCTGAGTACTTTGCAAAGAATAGAAATGATCTTATACTTTTATCTGTATAGACCTAAGGGTGTATATATAAATCAAGATGAGTCCTTATTACTTTTGATAAGCATGACTTTAACAAAAACTGAAATACTGTTTTCCTGATTAGAAATAAATTATTACGCCATTACCATTGCTCATATGTGGGCTGGCTCTCCTGAGCATGTAAGGACAAGTTACAATGACCCAGTGGTCACTGAAGAACAGCTCACTTGGGTGATGGCCATGCATCTTACACTTTCTAAAGAAGAAACATGATTAGGCTTATGGGAATTACGGGAATCTTACTCTCTTCTATGGTACTTCCAATATACTAAAGACTCCTATTGCAGGAATCACTCCAAAGGATTAAATTCAATGAAAAAGGTGCACAATGGAAAGAACTGTAGTGAACGAACTCTAATATAGTTAAAGGTCTACACATCACCTCAGACAAACTCAGGATGCATTCTGTAGCCCACAATGCCAGACCCAGAGGTTTCTGCGTGTTTGTTCTGTTTTTAATCATGTCCAAGGCCACTCTCTGTGTCTCCGTTGAGTAACAGGTCATTTTGTTGTAATTAGTTTTAAGCAGCTGATGTCGAAAACATTTAAAAGTGAATTTGTCAAAGTATTACCTATCTTATGCACATAAAATGTCTTCTATGCATATAAAATATGTCATGGTATGGTTTGCTTAGCAGTTCAGAGTCCCTTAATCACTGAAATAGTGATTAAGTGATCAAAGATTAAGGAATAAAAAATATACCTTTTTCAGAAGAGCTGTGATTTTTTTAAAAGTGAATTCTTGTAATCTATTTTTCCTCTCTTATGGTCTGAACTGTTTTTATTCTGTATAAACAAGACTTAAATTTTCATTTTTGTCTACTGTCAGTTTTTGATGAAGAAAAAAAATACTCTAGACATAATACTGGAGTTAACATCCTTGAAAAAGGTTTATAAGGATCACAGTAGGATGGGAGATGAGGGAACATATTAATACATATTGACTAGTCTGAATTCTGACCAAATTTGACATTTTTAGAGAAATAAGAGATTGTCGCAGCTGGATTCAATATAAGTGCCAGTCCTAAATATAAGTAAATAAGACAGCAAAATACAAACCTTTCATGGGGTCCCTGGACATCAATCCACACCACTGACTACCCTGTCTCTCTTAGAAAGTGGTTGGAGACATGTGTCTCAATCATATAAGAATTCTGAGCTGGAGATAAAGATTTGATGGATGCACAGGAGGGGACCTTGGGAAAAACACATTTTATGGGAGGAAGAAGAGAAGCCTGCAGAGCATCTGGAGAAGGAATTGCCAGAGGTAAGAGAAGTATGGAGGGAGGTGTGAAGGGAAAGATGTAGACCCTGGAAGGCAGTTGCTCCCAGCCCCCTAAAGTTGGCTTGTGAACTTGTCACCCACACTCTTCCCTCCTTGCTCTGTATCTGCCTCTGGCCTTTGTCTTTGCTTTAGAAGGGCTGAACAAGGAGTCAGGTACTTTAGAGTCTACTTCTCCATAACTGAACTAGAAATTTTCCCTCTCCCCCTACCACAGATAACCTGTTACTTCTCCTGTGTCTTCTGCGTCAGGTAATGACATCATTCAAGCTAGGGTTTATACACTCTAGATTCTTCCCTCACCTTCCCCATCCAGTCACCCCAAATGGTCTTCAAATATTTCCTTTAAATGATTCCTACTATTTACCTTTACTGCATATTGCCACACTATTTTAGGCCTGCATTATTTTTTAAACTGTTTTCCATATTTGGGGGAATTTTGCCTCTCTCGAATCCAACCTTCTTGATGTCACCTGGTGATTGATTTCTCTAAAATGGAGATCCACTCTCCACCCCACCTTCACTGTGGTGCCACCACACATAGGAAAAAGCCCTATGGTACACACAAGGCTCTTCCTGCCCATCTCTTCTCCCCCAGCCTTACTTCCTGACATTTCTCCTACTTTGCATTTAACAATACCACATCAATCTATGTGACATTTAACTGAGCTTATGCTACAGGACTACCTGGCATACATTTCTCTAACCTCACCTCCTTCTTTGCCTGATGAATTCTTGCCCTTTAAGATTCTGTTTGGGCTTCACCTCCTTTGCAATGTTTTCCCACACTGTCCCTTATTCTGCACACCCCCACTCCTATCCCTTCACCCTTCCCTAGCTCTAGATTTTTTGCTCTGTGTTCCATACTTCCATATATATATATATATATATATATATATATATATATACATACACATATACATACATACATACACACCCCAATTGATGAACTTTTCTTTTTTCTTTTTTTTTTTAAACCCCAGCACTGAGAACAAACTCAGGTCCTTGTGTGCTGGGTAAGTGCTCTGACATTGAGCTAAATCCCTAACCCCGGTACTTCTCTTTTTTCCAGAAAACAAATGTTAATTACATATTTGCCATATTCTGTGTTAGTTACATTATCCCTGTCCTTCTCAAATTTATAATGTGGGGCTGGTGTCAGAGCTCAGTGGGTAGAGCACTGGCCTAGCATGTGTGAGAGACTGGGTTTGATTCTCAGCACTGCAAATAAATAAATAAATAAATATCCATCAACAACTAAAAAAATATTTTAAGAAAATTTATAATGTGGCCTAATGTGCGTAACAGTAGCCTCATGTTTGATAGATTTTTGCCTCTCAACTCCTTTCCCATTTGCCCTAAGAAAATCTCTCTCAGACCAGTTCTGGATGTTTGTGATGCAAAATAACAAGAATAGGCAGAAAGACATTTGAAGGAATCCAGGGGCAAGATTTATGTAGAAGAGCTAAAGAGGATCCACCTAAGGATTGGGGAGAATTAAAGAAGAAAGAAAAGGAAATATAAAACTATGGGAGCTGCTGGGAATTGCGACTCCGAGCCTCTGATGCTTTTTCTTCCAAGAGGCCCATGTTAAAGATTAAAATACATTTACAAATTATTTTTGGCTGTTTAAAATATACATATTTGAAACTTCAGATGAAGACTAGACTCTGTGGCTCCAGAGTTTATAAAGCATTTGACAAGTAAGTATTTAACAATATAAGTTGTGATAAGTGCTTTAAAGAAAATGAGAGTACAGTGAAAGAATAAGGCAGGATAGAATTCAGTTTGTCAGGGAAGGCCTTTTTTTTTTTTATGCTGCAGTAACATGATATTTAGTGTTCATGTAACATGTTTTCTGAAAGCCCAACACTTGCAAACACTCATGTCTGAGGAATTTCCTGTAAGAAAACTTGCCTTCTTGATCCCTTTTGTAACAGACATGTGACCTGGGTTCCACCAAGAATCATAGCCATGCAAAACTTCAACTTGAAAGTGAGCAAGAGGAAGGAAACATGCCAAATTCCCACTACCCAGTGGCAACCAACAGAGTCTGTGGAAGTTGCAGTCATATATGGTGGCTGCAACAATAGATTTCCACTGCATCCTCTAGTGGTTTGGGTATGGCCCCTGGGCCCTCTGTAGATTCTGTGAGCTACATAATAATGTTCGTAAAAGTCTCTTTCTTTCTCAACCAGAAGGGATTCTGTTGTTTGTAACTAAGAACCTGAGTAAATCAAGCAAATCTGAAAGAGAGCCAGGCATGGGAAAAGCAGATGGAATGGATCAATTCTGGGCAGGAAGAGTTGGCTCAGGGATCTGAGAAGAGGCCAGTCTAATGGGAGTCACACAGAGGGAGGGGAGTGGCACTTGATGAGATTAGGGAGGCAGGATTCAGAATCTGCCTGTGGTGCTGAGGTCACGGTGAGAAGTTTATGGTTTATGTAAAGTATAATGAAAGTTAACATGTTTTGGCATGAGAATACATGATCTGATTAATGCTAAAAATGTACTCTATATGGAGCACAGATTGGGGGGACAAGACGAGAGGACACAGTATTAAAGTTACATCATAATGAAATTACACTTATTAGATCATAAAGTTCTTGAACCTAAAACCATGTCTAATTTGAGTACATAGCAGATTCTCAAACTGCATTAAAATGAAGGTATATAATCACTGAATATCACAATTCTGCTAAGCAGGTATTATTACTGTTTTTATACATGAGGAAATAAACCACAGAGAGGTTATCTGATAAGCCCTAGGTTACACAGCTAATGAGCAGTAGAACCAGGACCGGCATCCAGGCAGTTTAGCTTCAAGGACTTCACTTTTAACCACTGTGTATGAGACTGTGTCATGTAAAAATATAAATTTAAATGAGTAAGGAGTGACAAAAAAACTAGAATAAAAATCAAATTAAAACCCTCAAACCATTCAAGGGTGGGGCAGAGTGGAGTGAGAGATGCTAGAAAAAGAAACTATCAAACCAGAGGAGGAAAAAAAGAACAAGAAGCATTATTCATAGAAAAAAACAGCATATGTATGAATGAATTAAACTTCACTATAAAAAGAGCAAAAATCTCAAATGAAGGGAGCGGGACAAGTATCTGATTTTAAAATCATCTACACAAAACAGAGCTAATAACTCCATTAGTAGTTATATATTCAGAGAAATTCTTGCATAGTATACATGTATAAGAAAGTTTACTGACAGCATTGTTTGTAATAGCAAAACAAGGGGGAAAATCATAACTTGCATTGGCATGCATGTGGAACAAAAGCACCTCCTACATTAGAGGCAGAGAAGTAAGCTGGTACAACCACTGGAGAACAATGTGGCATTATCAAAACTGAATTGTGCAAACCCTTCCACCCTGCAATTCTATTTCTATACATATATTCTGAAGAAATTCTTATCACATGCCCAAGAAGTTGGATGCAAAAATGTCCATTTACTCATGTTGTAATGACAAAAATCAGGAATCATCAAATGACTATCAAGAGAATAAGCTGCAGTGTAGTCACAGTGAAATACTACACAGCAGTTCAAGTGAAAAAAAAACTAGAACTACATGAACCAAAATGTAGTTGGTTAAATTTCACACACCATAATTATAGGTGACAAAAGCAAATTATGGAATGATATGTAAGTTTAAAAACAAAACAATACTGTTATTATACAGATATATATATATATATATATATATATATATAGAGAGAGAGAGAGAGAGAGAGAGAGAGAGAGAGAGAGATTTTATAAACTCTGATGGGAAGTGACAGATTCCAAATGCAAGGGAGTTGTTAACTTTGGGAAGAGAGGGAGAATGAGACTGCAGAAGGATTCACAGGGAGCTATAACTGAATATGGAATATTAAAGTATAAAGCAAATATGTGAAAACGTTAAAACATGATAAAGTGAAGTGTTTGGTACAGAGCTGTTCATTGTATTTTCTGTAACTATACATATTTATAATTCATACAAAACATTTAAAAGAAAAGCTATGCTTTCAAGATTCTATTTTTTTAAATAAAAAAATAAGCTCCAAGAAATAAGAATGAAGGAACTAATGAAGCATACATTAGAAAGAGAGGTAAATTTCAAAACAGTTTTGTCAATAAAACTAAAAGCTGGTTCAATAAATCTGATCAATAAAAATGCCAATAAAATAAGAATGCATGAGAATGGGGTTTTTAAAAAGTTGAATACCATTGATAATTTTATTCCTATAAATTTGAAAATTGATTAAAACTCTCAGGAAGCAAAATAAAATGCTATCTATATATTAGTAACCATGGAAATTATGAAACAAAACTCTAAAGAGCATCCACATCCAGCTAGCTTTAAAAATGAATTCAAAACCTAAAGAATAGATCATTCACATGCTAAGTCTATTTGAGGTCACATAAAAGGAAGTTAATCTGACTCATTTTGAGACCCAGCACAGCCTAAAATCAAAACTAGACAAGTCCAGAAAGAAAAACCATAAGCTAATCCAAATTATGAAAATACACACACATACACACACTCAGCCTATTGCACCCAGCAATCCACTGCAAGGATACATACCAGGAGTTAAGGATTGTTCGCCATTAGAAAAATCTATTATTGTGGAATAATGGAGAAAAGCTATACAGTCATTTCCAAAACTGATATCGAAATATTTGGTAAAATTTAGTCATTTGATTTAAAAGAAAATGATGAGTTGGCCAAGAAGAAAATAACAAATTGACTTTATTTTTAATTTTTTAAAAAATAAAGGTATCTACCAGAAATCTGTAGATAATAACATGAATAAAACAAAATTCAATCAAAATAACTTCTGGAAAGAAAGAAGTTTATCCTTGAGACTGTTATTCAGCATTGTCCTGGACTCTTGGGAAGACCCAATATTATTATTTTCAGATAAAGTCTTACCCACAAAAATCAAAGAGAATTGTCAAATCTTAAGAATGTTAGGTTCAGCAAAACGACCAGATGATCAACCATACGCCACGCTATCCTAGGGAACAGTAACAACAAAAATAGCCAGGGAAAAAGATAAATGTTCAAAACCCCAACACTTCACCTTAAGAACAAGGGAAAACTTGAACTAACAGATGGGAAGTCTCAAGACGGAACTGGTTATCAAGTCTGGGCAAATCTACAAAAGTAAAGAATCTCAAATCCCA
Organism: Marmota monax; assembly: GCF_021218885.2. Taxonomy (NCBI): domain Eukaryota; kingdom Metazoa; phylum Chordata; class Mammalia; order Rodentia; family Sciuridae; genus Marmota; species Marmota monax. The sequence goes on from NW_026692947.1 coordinate 5,972,240, forward strand.
GGAAATCTTTGCCATTTGGCGACACTTTATTACTGATTGTGGTGCTAAAGTTTGAGGTTCTTCACAACTTGTGTGGAAAGGATACAGCGAACCGGCCAGGCCCGGACCGAGAAGCTACAACCCACAGCCTTCGCCCTTCCCAGAGGTCTCCGCCCCCACAAGCCCACAGATCCTGTAGCCGGGGCAGAAGGCCCACGCACACGGAAGAACCATTTGCTCCCGCCTCTCTCTGTGTCGTGGCCGGACGTTTCCGGCCAGAGGACGCGCGCGCGCCCGGAAGTCCCGCCTGCCAGTCCACAGCGCGCTGGCGCGCTGACGGGCGTCCACCTCCGCGGCGTTCGCCGCCTGGCCTTTTCAGCACCCTCGAAAAAGTTTCCAGTAAAAAGATGGTTGCAGCGGGACCGTGCCTAGAAAGAGCGTGAAGGCAAGCCGATAGAGGCCGTGCAGGCATTTCGTTTCCGCCTTCACCCTACCTTCGGGTCCCCTTCTGCTCCTCCTTGGCCTCTCGATTACTCTCTGGACTGCCCTTTACCCACCCCACCGACGGGTCCCTAGAGGTGTCCTTTGTCCTAAGCGCGCATAGCACTTATCTTGCGTCTTTGCCGACTTCTATTCTAGAGGTTGTGTTCTTGTTATGACATTTTATGACACTAGAGAGTTCCTCCTATTGTGAGGATTCCCCGCCCCCAGTACGCCTCCCCCACCTCCACCCCGTTCTTTGGGAATATATCCTGTTGCAAAACCCTACCCGCTGACGGCATTCCCACAAAGGACCATCTCTCTCAGCCCCACTCCCTCCCTTACTGAAAACCTTCTCTCTCAATCTTTTTTTTTTGGGGGGGGGGGGGGCGGGGTGCTAGGGATTAACCCAGGGCCCTATGTTTGCGAGGCAAGCACTCTACCTACTGAGTTATAGCCTGAAAGCCTTCTCTTACTTGACAACAGTTGACAAAAGAATGTTTTAGGAGTAAGGGACCTGACCTAAGACCTTTACATGCACATTATTTAATCAACGATCCTAATGAGAAAGTTGAGGCACAGAAAAAGTCAATAATTTGCCCAAGGTATCATAGCTTAGATGTAGTAGAGTTGAAAAGTTGACTCCATTACTACTCCTTTCTCTTTCCCAAATACTGTTGATCTCCCTGCCTGTCTCTTTTATTTGCTTCTCCTGAGGAATTGTTTCTGAATGCTGTCTAGACTCAACATTTATAGATACCTGGCTTCTGCCTAAGAACCCCCTGCCCACAACTCTCTCTTCACACAGGCCCTCAAGTGTTCCTTTTTATCGGGTATCTAAACTCTAAATTTAGTAATATTTTGCATCTCCTCGCGTATGAAGTGTTAAGGATAGGTTAGATCACTAAAATATTGTAAATCTAAGTTCAGCCAAAGGAGTGATCATTCTTCACTGATGTGGAAACAGTTGGGAAGCATAGTGGATTGATAGACAAAGATTTAGTTTGAAAAATTTGTTGCACATGTTCTTGTTTTGAACATCTAATAAAGATAGACTTTGGAAATAAAATTTACATTCATATAACATTTTGTACTCAATTTTAGGAGATTCACGAATCTTCCCCAAAATGTTTTTAAAACCCCAAGTTTAGGGAAATAGAATACTTCAAAAGACAGAACTAAGTAAGCCAGATGTGGAAGACCTTTATCCTGTAGGCAGTGCAAAACCATTGGAGATACAAAAAGGTGAACCCAGCACTAGTATGAAGGGTTCATTAAAATAAGAGGCAGTGAGATTAGTTAGGTGGCAGGTGGCATAGTTTAGGTAGGATATTGTGCCACGGAGCATTGGGAATGAGGGTAAATTAACAAGAAATAATGGCAAGGGCAAATCAAAAGAACTTGGTATCTGACTGGATATGGAACTGAAAGAGAAAGAAATCAATAACAAGGTTTGAGGCACAGTTATGTCCTCCCTCTATTTTTGTCTTCAGGTTTTTTGTTTGTTTGTTTGTTTGTTTTTTGTACTAGGTCATTTCTAAAGAGGGGGCATTACTACTGACCCAGTAGACATTAAAAAGGGCAAGAGAATACTATAAACAACTCTGTACTCATAAATTTGATAACTTGGGTGAGATGGACCCTGTCAAAACTTCCAAAATTTACCCAAGAACAAAAAGATATAATGAATAGTCTTTTGATTATTTAAGAAATAGAACTGTGTTTAAAAGCAAAGGAAAAAAAAAAAAAAGGAAAAATTTCAGGCCCAAATGGTTTTACCAGCTAATTTAACCCAACATTTAAGGACAAAATATTACCAGTTCTATACAAGCTCTTCCAGAATTTAGGACAGGAAGAAGGACTTCTCAATTCATATTATAAAGCCAGTATATCCTGACACCAAAACCAGATAAAGATAACACAAAAAATAAAAGTATAAATCAAACTTCCGATTGAACAGACTCAAAATTCTCAAAAATAAGACCAAATGGATAAAAAAAAATTAAAAATAATACACTAGGGCTGGGGTTGTGCTCAGTAATAGAGTACTTGCCTAGCATGTGTGAAGCACTGGATTCGATCCTCAGCGCCACATAATACTAAATAAATAAAGTAAAAATATTTTAAAAAATACATTTCAACCAAGTGTCACTTATCCCAGGAATTCAGGGCTGGAACAATACTTGAAAATCATTTGGCATAATCCACTATATTAACAGACTGAACCAAAACTACAAGATTCCAGCAATAGATGCAGAAAGAGCACTTGACAAAATTCAATATATGTTCTAAAACTTTGCAAACTAATTAGGAATCTGATAGACTAATAAAAGCCAACCACAAAGCCTATAATTAACATATTTAATGGTGAAAAACTGGATACTCTCCACTCCCCAAAATTGGGAGTGGGCAAGGATGTTTATTTTCACTACATCTATTCAATATCTTACTGAAGGTCTTAGCAAAGCAAGAAGAGGGGAGAAAGGGCATTCTGAATGGAAAATTAAAAAAACAAGATTATCCATGTTTTCAGATAATAATTGTCTATATAAGTAAATCTATAAGCATGCTCTTTAAACTAATAAGTGAATTTAGCAGATTGCAGAATATAAGATAAAACAAATGAGTCTATCATATTGTTATACTAGCAATGAGCAGTTGAACACTGGCCCACTCTCCTCACCCACAAATGAAATACTTAGGTAAAAACCTGCTAATATATACTCAGGACTCATACATTTTAAAATGCAAAACACTAATAAAAAAAAAAAAAGAAGACCCATTCTGGGTTCATAGACTGGAAAATTAAATGTAAGTAAATGTCAGTGTTCTCTAAATTGACCTGTGCATTTAAAGCAATGACAAGTAAATTCCCAGCAAGATTTTTGTAGGTATAGATTTGTTGAATATAAAGTTTATAAGTAAAGGGAAAGGAAGTAGATTAACAAAACAATTCTTGAAAAAAAAATCAAGGGCCTGAATCATAGTCAGGAATCTATGCATGTTTTAAGCACATAGTGCCATGAACATATTTCTGTATATTAGTTCATATGACTTGATTTTAAAACCATAAAGCTCTTGGGGAAAAAAAAACCAGGAGAAAATCTTCATGACTGAGTCAGGCAAAAACCTCCTAGATACAACACTAAAATTACTATCAATAAGGAAAAATATCAATAAATTGAAGTTCATCAAAATTAAAATCTTTTGCTATATAAAGGAAAGAAAATGAAAGACAAGTCATACTGGGAAAATATTTGCAAATCACATAATTGACAAAGGACTTATATCCAAAATATATAATTTTCAAAATCTAATAAAAAAATTTAAAATGGGCAAAAGTTTATAGACACTCCACTACAGATGACAAAAATATAGTAAATAAGAACAGGAAAAGATGTTCAATATTATTAGTCATTAGGGAAATTAAAACCATGAGATAATATTAGACACAGAATGGATTAAAAAATAAGTCTGACAAGGATATTGAGCAACTAAAACATTCACACTGTAATGCAGCTTTTCAAGAATAATTATGAGGTATGAGGTTGTGGCTCAATGGTAGAGCCCTTGCCTAACACATGTGAGGCACTGGATTTGATCCCCCGCACCACATAAAAATAAATAAAGGTTAAAAAAATCACTTTAAAAAAGCAATCTCAGATGTTTACTTACTCATGATTCCATTTGAACATACTAGAAAGGTAAAAATAAAGGGACAATGATCAATGGTTGCTAATAGTGAAAGGCAGGGAAAACTTTTGAGTGTGTGTAGGGGTGGCATGAGGAAATTCTTGGGATATTAAAATTGTTCTGTATCCTGTTAGTGGTAGTTACAAGAATTAAGTATACTGCATACAAAAGATTTTATTATATAAATTTTTAAGTTTTAAACTTAAGTAAAAAAAAAAAGCAATATGTAGTCTGGAGTCTTATTTTTTTTAAACACTTCCCCTTTAACTCAATAATCCCTCTAATCACTAGAGCATTTTTCCTGCTCTAATGGAAAAAATATACTTTATTGTCTCTCTTTCCTGGCTTCTCAATTCACTTTAAAAATAAACATTTTATTTAAAAACATTCAGCAACATAATGCATGCACATAATTAAAAGATTGAATAGTACAGAAAAGATTTTAATGAAAAATAGCAGTCCCCATCCTACCTGTTCTCTCTTCATTCCAGATACAGTTTCCCAAAGGCAAATACTTTAAACACTTTTTATATTTAATTTTTTGATTATTATTGCCATATCTCTCAATAATATTTGCAGACTGTCCTTTCTTAATCAGTATGTATTATTTATGTATTATCCTTTGATTTTCTACTGTAATAGATGAAGACTTATCTCATTTTTAGTATCCCCCATTTCCTCTAGCCATCTTTCCCACAGATTTGGAAGTTTTAAAATGTTTTTATTTCCTTCATTATTTATCCTTGTAACCTTAAACAATATATTTAAGCATAAGTTTTTTTGTTCCAACAAGTTGTACAATTATCTCTTGGCTTTATAGACTAATTTTAGTATTAATATGCTTTCTTCCATATTTTTTCCCAATTTTCATGTTTTGACTACTGTACCTTTATAGTGGAACATTAAAATCTATGATTAAAACTTCAATGTTTTCTCCTATAAACTGAATTTTAAAAATTAAAAAAACAAATGAAAATAAGTTTTTTTCATCTCTTTTTCTGTACTTGAGATCAATTCAGGGCTTTGCTCATGCAAAGAAAGTGCTTTACCACTGAACTACATTCTGAAAAGAACATGTATTTTACCATGACATTGTAAATATTTTTAACTTAAGGTGGTAGTAATATGCTTAGATGATGTTTCCCTTAACAACCCTAAGGTCATGTTGCTAGGAAATCGTTGCTAACATTAATTCTTGAGAACATTTTTTTTTCAGTTGTAGATGGACAACAATACCTTTATTTTATTTAGTTTTTATTTTTATGTGGTGCTGGGGATGGAACCCAGTGCCTCACACATGCTAGGCAAACACTCTCTCACTGAGCCACAACCCCAGCCCCTTGAGAACATTTTTGTTAGAACTCACCGACATTTTGTTCTAAAGCTGACCAATTATTTTTTAGTCTTTTGAATCACTTCCCCTGAGATTTCTTTTTCCTTTGAACTTCTGGAGTTTACCATGTTTTTTGTTTACCCCTGACCTTCTCCTTTCCTTGTTTTTACATTTTCATTTGCTGGAGTGTACAACTTTCCATATCTTTTTATTATTTGATTTTGCCTATTTCTTGATAGATCAGTTGGATTTAGAATTCTGGGTTTAAAATTGTTTCCCCCCAAAACTGTGAAGGTATTTTTACAATAGGTCCTAGGTTCAGTGTTGCTGATGAAAAGACTGATGCTAGTCTGAATGTTTTTTATTTGTGATCATTTTTCTTCTGGAAGCATTCTTTATAAAGATTTTTGTTTTGTTTTCGTTGGTCTACTTTAATGATCAGTGAGTTCTTTCAGTTTGAAGACTTCTTTCTCTGTTCAGCTCTGGGAAATTTTTCAATATTTAGTTGATATTCTCTCTGCCATTCTCTTTTTTTTTTTTTTAATATTTATTTATTTATTTTTCGGTGAACACAACATCTTTGTTTGTATGTGGTGCTGAGGATCGAACCCGGGCTGCACGCATGCCAGGCAAGCGCGCTACCACTTGAGCCACATCCCCAGCCCCTCTCTTCTTTCTTTCTGAAATTTCAGTTCATATATTGGACCTCTTGATTTGTTCTCTTAACTGTTGTCTTTTCTCTAATTTTAATTTTTCTAAGCTCTTTTTCTTTTGTACCCTGTCTTAATTGTTTTTTATTTCTGAAAAATATTTTTAGTTTCTAAAAATAATGTCTTTATTTTCTGAAATTGTTTTTTTTTTTTTTTAGCATTCTATTTTTTTCGTTTGTTTTATGGGCGCAATATCTTTTCAACCTCTCTGAAGAAACAGGTTATATATATATTTGAAGTTGTCTTCTGTTTTATCAAGGTTGTTTTTCTGTTTATCTTGGATTGTATATGCTGTCAGTTTTCTTCAAATAGCTGACTGATATTCTTTGATTGCCCATTCAAATTAAAGAACAGAGAATAAGAAAGATGATTTATAATTTTTGAGCACAGAGAGATCTTGTTAACTGTCATGATTTCACTCTAGAGGCTCTGTGACTTTACTAGCCTTATGTGGGTAGGTTACTCAGCCACTCTGCGTCATTTCAAAAATGGAATGATATGTTGTTTATTGTTTTGGGGTAAATGAAGATTTCCTATACCATCCTTAGAACATTGCCTGGCATACTGCAAATATATATTTAATATTATTAAGGCAAGGTGGCAGTAACTGGCTATTTTATTAAAGGTCCAACACCAAACAAGATATCAAAACTTACCCTTAGTGCCCCAGAATTCCCCACTTTCAATCAGATTTCCTTCAACAGTTTTTTTGAATTTTTGCCTGGGAGTAATCACTGGGCTGTATGTTAAACAGATCTTCCCACCCATCCTTCATGGTCTCCCTTGATCAATTAGAACCTCTTTTAGGTTCTGCTAGGTGGAGTCACTCCCAGGGTAATGCCCCAAGTATCCCAGTATCCCACTCAGTTTCTTATGTCAACATTCATTTACTTTCTATTTTCAGACATTTGTTAAATGACATTTCCTGCTTGAATCCTTTTATTTATCCTATTGTGCATTTCTTAATTTTTATTCCTCAATTATTGTTTTAATATGAATTTTAGGAAGGAAATCCAGTGTCTTGGATGAGCAACCCCATTTATTCTTTGTATGTTTTGAAGGGGGAGATTTATTTAATACTTTAAAATTTTTGTCAGCCGGGTGCAGTGGCACATGCAAAAAAATTGTCAAATTAATATTTACAGTATTTAATCATAATTAAAACACCCCAAAATGTACCAAAATCTCCATGGGCAGTTCCCTTCAATTCTTTTAGTTCTTTCTGATGGTGTACTTGTATATTTTAAGTAATATGTTTATATTTATGGTTCCTAATTCAGATATTATCTACTTCAGACATCTTTTCACTTTAGTTATGAAAGATGAAGATTTAGCACTCCATTATATGGTTTCTTTTGTGATATCATTCAGTCTTGTGGTTTTCAATACTCTGCTAAATAAAACCAAATTTATACTTTCAGGTTCTTTTCTCCATCAAATAATCTTTGCTAACATGAGATATATATTTACTTGAAGAGTTTGTTAGCATCTACTAAATTTCTATTTAGGTATGATTTTTAAAAAATCTATTCTATGTTTTCTTAGAATATATTCCAAACCTATTCCTCTTTATTGTTTTCATAGATCTGTTAATGGTCATATTTTCTGTCCGAAGTGCTCATGCCAAAAACTTAGAAGTCACCCTTTTTCTCCTTTCCCTCAGTTTTTATATACAATCCCTGATTACTCTGATGCTTACATTTATCCTGCTACTCTAGTCTAGTGGCTCCTGATGGGATTGTTGTTCTTAACGGTGGTTGCCCTCTGAGGGAAAATGATAAGTGTCTGGAGCCATTTGAGGTTGTCAAATTTAAAGGGTGCTCCTGACATGTAGTGAATAGAGGGATCTTTACCCACATGTGGATATATGCTAAAAGCCCTTCAAAATATAGAATAAATGGTTTATTTGAGAATAAAGCTCAAAAATATTAATATTGCTGAGGTTGATTCCACTTAACATGTTCTTTCTCAAGAAACATCATTTTGCTTCTAAAATTCTCTAATACCTTGTCAATATCTTAATTTTGTAGACATGGCAGACAGATTTCACAGATATGGATCATAAGTTCACACAAAGAAGTCCTGAAGATGCTGGGGCTGGACAGTGTGAAAGTAGGAGTTTGTACTTGCTTTAAGATCTTTTGAGTGATTTTGAATACTTTTTATAAATTATTTGTTTTTCATTTGTTCTTTATGTTTGAAAAAATAATTACATTCCATTTTATCTCCCTAAGGTAAACACAAACAAAAGAAAGAAAAAAAGCAAAACCCAAAACACCATGAATCTCAGTATAAATCAGTGAAATATGATTCTTCAGATAATGAATTATTTCCTCGTGCATCATCTTCCTCAGGATGCCATACGGATTCAAGCAATGAAGGTTGTTTACCACCCTGTTAAGGTTTTTGCATATATAACTTAAGTCATTTTAAAAAATTAATTAAACCTCCTTCATAATTTGTTTATTTGACTAATATTTATTGAGCCTACCTAATATGTGCCAGACATAATGGTAAATATGGCAGGAGGTAATGGTGCCATAATAATGGTAAATATTTCTTCAGTCAAGGAACTTATTTTATATTGGGCAATACAAATAAACAAATAGTCTATTACTGTATAGATGAATGCACATGCTAATCACCATTGACATTAGGGATTTTTATTCTCTCTCAAGTAATATGCTTATACTTCTATTCCTTGATTTATTAGTAGTCTAATCAGAATTTTTTCTTACTAGCGAAAGGAACTAACTGGATGATTTAAGTGGAAAAGGAATTATATTGAGTAACTTACATAATTGCCAAGAAGCATAGAGAATTCATCTCTGAATGTGGATAGGAATAAGGTGAAATTTGATAGCCAGACTATAGCCAATTTTAGTTCACAGAGCCTGATGAGGGCACAGTGCCATCACTGCCACTGTTGAACCTGGATGCCTTATCTTGCAATGTCAGTGTTACTTGATGTCACCAGTACCATCACTGCCACTGCTGCCACAAGACACTGTGTATTTCTGCCACTATGACTAGAATGGATTCTTCATTATTTCTGTCTCATTATGTCATTAACTTCTAGGCAGTGATAGGCTCATCCTAGGTCATATGCCTATGTCCTAAGTGCAAAGGAAGCTAGGAAAACAAGCACTGGCATTTTCAGCATTGACAGCAGAAAACATAGGAAGCAGAATCAGACACTGGGCAATCAAAATTATAACATATATTATGCATATTCATACTAACTCTAGATATGTCAATTGACTATCTCACTTGAAATTATTCTTTTGTTTTACCTATCCTTATTCTCTCGGTGTTTGCTAGTGGTGTTTTGATTAGTGTTTCTATGAATTAATAAATATTATCCTTATAACTCTTTATATACTCTCTTTTATACAGGTTAAGTAATTGGTGTTTAAATTACTATCACTATATAAATATTGTTACATATGCAAAATCATATATCTAATATGATTATTGAGATTCTCAAAGGAAAAATATCTCTACAGTGTTTCTAGTCAGCATTAAGAACATCATTTACATTTTTTAAGTTCCTTAAAATTATGCCATATGTCATTTTTGCTTCATACTAGAACCATGACTTTCCTGTACAGTTTTTTTCCTTGAATTTTGTAATTCTCCTACTTGTTTTTTTATTGTTGAGGATAAGATAATGTAACCTTGCCATAAGAAAAAGATTTTCTGTCTTTTTCAATACTACTTTTCCAAAGATTTCATTTCTTATCCCTAGAAATAGTCATGCCTGACAAAAATCAACTCAAAATGGATCAAAGAGCTATGAATTAGAACAGAAGAAACTCCTAGAAGAAAATGTAGGGTTAACACTCCAGCATATAAGCACAAGCAACAACTTTCTCAATAAGACTCCTAAAGCTCAGGAAATAATGCCAAGGGTTAATAAACGGGATGGCATCAAATTAAAAAGTTTCTGCACAACAAAAAATCTCACACCAGTCAGAATGGCAGTCATCAAGAAAACTAAACTACAAAATACTAAAGAAAGAAATTGAAGAAAACTTTAAAGATGTAAAGATCTCATATGTTCTTGGATAGGCAGAATTAAAATTGTCAAAATGGCCATACTCCCAAAAGCTTTATACAGATTTAATGCAATTCCTATTAAAATCCCAATGACATTCTTCATAGAAATAGAAAAGGCAGTCATGAAATTCATTTGGAAAAATAAGAGGCTCAGAATAGCCAAAGAAATCCTCAACAAGAAAAGTGAAGCAGAAGGCATCACAATACTAGACCTTAAATTATACTACAGAGCTATAGTAAAAATGGCATGGTATTGGCACCAAAATAGATATGAAAATCAATGGAACAGAATAGAAGTCACAGAGACAAAACCACATATATACAGTCTTATATTAGACAAAGTCACCATAAACATACATTGAAGAAAATATAGACTCTTCAACAAATGGTGCTGGGAAAACTGGAAATCCATATGTAGCAAAATGAAATTGAATCCCTATCTCTTACCCTGCATAAAACTCAACTCAAAGTGGACAAGGACCTAGACATTAGACCATAGACCCTGAGCCTACTAGAAGAAAATGTAGGCCCAACCATCCTTATGTTGGTTTACATATTGACTTCTTCAACAAGACTCCTAAAGGGCAAGAAGTAAAATCAAAGATCAATACATGGTGGTGCTAGGGTTATAGCTCACTGGTAGAGTGCTTGCTTAGCATGTGTGAGGCACTGGGTTCGATTCCCAGCACCACATAAAAATAAATAAAATAAAGGGCTCTTTCGCTTCACTCCGGGCAGAAAAGGTGAATGTGTAATCAGCAGTGGATTGTAAGTACCCTAGGCAAAGAAAGCTCAGTGCGCCCCGCTTTTTTTTTTTTAAATATTTTTTATACAGGGAGAGTTTGTGGATTGGGATCGTTGGCTGGGCTGCGGTTTCTGTGCCGAAAATCCACTCCGCGGGAGCCGCCATTTGCTTTCTGCCGGCTGTCTTGATGGCTATGGCTACATTGTCCGGCAGCCGCACCTAGAGGTTGGAGCTGGGCTGCTTGCCGAGCCCTGTCCTCCAAAGGCTGGACCGCAGCCTTGAGCGCCTGGGTCGCCTGTTCGCCGCTGCACCCTCGGGCAGAGCCTGCTCTGGGGTCGTTCTGCATGCCCCTGTGAGGGGACCCGTGCTTCAGAGGAGGGAGCCGGAGAGCCGCGGCGGCAGCCACTTGGGCCCCGGGGGCTGGGCACCAGTCGGCGGCGCAGCTACGGTCGCGGACGAGCGCGGTGCCCCTGAGCGTGGCCCTGGGGAAGAGGCGATGGCGGCAGGGTTTAATTTCTAGAAATCTGGACTGGAAACAGAAGCAGCAGTTTGTATAATCCCAAGAACTTGCTTATGCCAGGAAGCTGTAAGGGCAACATGAATATCATTGAGGAGATCTAACATGGCAGCGGGCGGGGAGAGATCAAGTCTCTGACCTCTTCAACTGCGCGGGCATAGGGAGCTGTAAATTGTATAAATGCTGTTTGCTCAGGATCACTAAGCAATGCTGAGCTGACGTGGATCTGGGGTGTACAGTCTGGGCCCCTCAGAACACACCGAGCCCGGATCGGCTGCATTCAAGCTCCGGTTAGCCTGCTTCTCGTGACTCAGCACTAACAATCCCGCTGAAATAACTGGTTGGCCCTTAGGAACTTTCAGAGGTAAAAACCAACCGAGCCTTCATAGGCAGTGGCCACAGGATTGAAACGGGGATTGGGAGAGACAGTCAGGACCCACCCGTTGCATTGGTCACCCGGCAAAGGGAACGAACGGTCACCATTTACATGTGATACCACCTTGGCAGAGAACTGACGTCACGGGTGGAGGAGATAACTGCATTGAAATCAGTGCAACAGGGCTCCCAGGAGCAGCAGACATGGCGTGTAGCCAGTATTGTGGTGAGCGTCACAGGTGAGTGCGGCCTGGCTTGAGGAAACACAAGAGAAGGCCCTAGGCACTCAGGATTGGAGACCCGCCCAGTCTGTGAGGAAGAGCTGCTACACAGTGATTGGTTCCCACTTAGTGAGAGGAGAAGCTTGACCCAGTGGGCACAGCTCCACCTACTGGAAGAGAAATTAATCGAACTCTATGACTGCATTTATTATTATTATCATTTTTTTTCTTTTTCTTTTTTTCTTTCATTTTCAATTTTTTTATTGTTGTTCTTTAACTTTTTTAATGTTTCTAATTTTCTTTTTTAAATTTTTTTATTTTTATTATTATTATAATTTTTTAATTTTAATTTTCATTATTTTTATTATCATTATTTTTGTAAAAAAAATTTTTTTTCTTTTCTTTCTTTATTTTCTAACTTTTTTGTGTGTGTTTTGTTTTTGTTTCTTTTGTCTTTTCATTTCTTTTCAATTTTCTTATTCCCCCTTCCTTGAATTCTACCTGCCTACTCTCATTCTCTTTAGTGACTTCTTCCCTTCCCTTCTAATATCTTTCCTCCCAAGCATCAAATAAATTTATAAGAGTAAACAGTAACTCAGCAGTCAAACAGAACAAGAAGTAACATGAGCAGCATAAAAAAGCAAGGAAGAAAAGGGGTACAAACAATGAAGGACAGCCTAAATATTCAGGAGGACCTAGAGTCAGCAGAAAAATGGTCATATAAAGAACTCAAGGAATACCTTAGACAGATGGAATGGAACCTTAAAGAGGATACGAGACAGCAAATCCAAACAGTGAAAGAACACTTTGAAAATGAATTACATAAACAGATAAAAGAAGAAGTTAAGCATCTTTATCAGGAGATAGAGATTATAAAAAAAAAATCAAACAATAATTCTAGAAATGAAGGAAACGATAAACCAAATTAAAAACTCAATTGAGAATATCACTAACAGAGTGGAGCAAGTAGAAGCCAGAACGTCAGATAATGAAGACAAAATATATCATCTTGAAAAGAGCCTAGCCAACTCAGAAAAGCTGGTTAAAAATCACGAGAGAAACATCCAAGAGATATGGGATAACATAAAAAAACCAAACCTACGAGTCATCAGGATAGAAGAAGGTACAGAGATTCAAACCAAGGGAATGAGTAGCCTGCTGAATGAAATAATTACAGAAAACTTTCCAGAAATAAAAAAGGAAACGGATATACAAATTTTAGATGCATACAGGACACCGAGCACACAAAATCACAGTAGACCAACACCAAGACACATTGTTATGAAGATATCCAATATACAGAACAAAGAGAAAATATTAAAAGCTACAAGAGAAAGGAGGCAGATTACATTCAGGGGTAAACCAATAAGGTTAACAACGGATTTTTCATCACAGACGCTGAAAGCGAGAAGATCCTGGAACAACGTATTTCAAACACTGAAAGACAATGGATGCCAACCAAGAATTCTGTATCCAGCAAAAATAAGCTTCAGGTACAACAACGAAATAAAAATCTTTCATGATAAACAAAAGCTAAAAGAATTTGCAGCCAGAAAACCAGCATTGAAAAGCATCTTGAGCAAAACACTACACAAGGAAGAAATGAAAAACAATAACCAAAACCATCAGTGGGAAGTGCCTCTATAAAAACAGAGGGCGGGGGGAAAGCTAACCATGGAGAAACAAACTAAATTAAATAAAAAAAAAGAGAAGATAAATAATTAAACATGGCTGGAAGTACAAACCATATATCAATAGTAACTCTAAACGTTAATGGCTTAAACTCTCCAATAAAGCGACATAGGCTGGTAACATGGATTAAAAAAACAAATCCAACAATATGCTGCCTCCAGGAGACACATCTGATTGCAAAAGACATACACAGGCTGAAGGTGAAAGGTTGGGGAAAAATATACCACGCACATGGTCCTCGTAAGCAAGCAGGGGTGGCCATCCTCATATCGAATAAAATCGACTTCAAGACTAAGTTAATCAAAAGGGATAAGGAAGGACATTATATACTGTTAAAAGGAACCATTCACCAACAAGACATAACAATTATCAATATTTATGCACCAAATAATGGTGCTGCGACGTTCATAAAACAAATTCTCCTCAAGTTCAAGAATCAAATAGACCACAACACAATAATTATGGGTGACTTCAACACACCTCTCTCACCATTTGACAGATCCTCCAAACAAAAGTTGAATAAAGAAACTATAGAACTCAATATCACAATCAACAACCTAGACTTAACTGACATGTATAGAATATATCAACCATCATCAAGTGGATATACTTTTTTCTCAGCAGCACATGGATCCTTCTCAAAAATAGACCATATATTATGCCATAGGGCAACCCTCAGTAAATATACAGGGGTGGAGATAATCCCATGCATTTTATCTGATCATAATGGAATGAAACTGGAAATCAATGATAAAAGAAGGAAGGAAAAATCCTACATCACATGGAAAATGAACAATATGTTACTGAACGATCAATGGGTTACAGAAGACATAAAGGAGGAAATCAAAAAATTCTTAGAGATAAATGAAAATACAGACACAACATATCGGAATCTATGGGACACAATGAAAGCAGTTTTAAGAGGGAAATTCATCGCCTGGAGGTCATTCCTCAAAAAAAGGAAAAACCAACAAATAAATGAGCTCACACTTCATCTCAAAGCCCTAGAAAAGGAAGAGCAAAACAACAGCAAATGTAGCAGAAGGCAAGAAATAATTAAAATCAGAGCGGAAATCAACGAAATTGAAACAAAAGAAACTATTGAAAAAATTAACAAAACTAAAAGTTGGTTCTTTGAAAAAATAAATAAGATCGACAGACCCTTAGCCATGCTAACGAAGAGAAGAAGAGAGAGAACTCAAATTACTAACATACGGGATGAAAAAGGCAATATCACAACAGATGCTACAGAAATACAGAAGACAATTAGAAATTATTTTGAAAACCTATATTCCAATAAAATAGAAGATAGTGAAGACATCGATAAATTCCTTAAGTCATATGATTTGCCCAGACTGAGTCAGGAGGATACTCACAACTTAAACAGACCAATATCAATAGATGAAATAGAAGAAGCAATCAAAAGACTTCCAACCAAGAAAAGCCCAGGACTGGATGGGTATACAGCGGAGTTTTACAAAACCTTTAAGGAAGAATTAATACCAATACTTTTCAAGCTACTTCAGGAAATAGAAAAAGAGGGAGCTCTGCCAAATTCATTCTATGAGGCCAACATCACCCTGATTCCGAAACCAGACAAAGACACCTCAAAGAAAGAAAACTACAGACCAATATCTCTGATGAACCTAGATGCAAAAATCCTCAATAAAATTCTGGCGAATCGGATACAAAGGCACATCAAAAAAATTGTGCACCATGATCAAGTAGGATTCATCCCTGGGATGCAAGGATGGTTCAATATATGGAAATCAATAAATGTTATTCACCACATCAATAGACTTAAAGATAAGAACCATATGATCATCTCGATAGACGCAGAAAAAGCATTCGACAAAGTACAGCATCCCTTTATGTTCAAAACATTAGAAAAACTAGGAATAACAGGAACTTACCTCGACATAGTAAAAGCTATCTATGCTAAGCCTCAGGCTAGCATCATTCTCAATGGAGAAAAATTGAAGGCATTCCCCCTAAAATCTGGAACAAGACAGGGATGCCTTCTATCACCACTTCTATTCAATATAGTTCTCGAAACACTGGCCAGAGCAATTAGACAGACAAAAGAAATTAAAGGCATAAAAATAGGAAAGGAAGAACTTAAATTATTACTATTTGCAGATGACATGATTCTATACCTAGAAGACCCAAAAGGGTCTACAAAAAAACTACTAGAACTAATAAATGAATTTAGCAAAGTGGCAGGATATAAAATCAACACGCATAAATCAAAGGCATTTCTGTATATCAGCGACAAAACTTCTGAAACGGAAATGAGGAAAAACACTCCATTCACAATATCCTCAAAAAAAATAAAATACTTGGGAATCAACCTAACAAAAGAGGTGAAGGATTTATACAATGAAAACTACAAAACCCTAAAAAGAGAAGTAGAAGAAGATCTTAGAAGATGGAAAAATATACCCTGTTCATGGATAGGCAGAACTAACATCATCAAAATGGCGATATTACTAAAAGTTCTCTATAGGTTTAATGCAATGCCAATCAAAATCCCAATGGCATTTCTTGTAGAAATAGATAAAGCAATCATGAAATTCATATGGAAAAACAAAAGACCCAGAATAGCAAAAGCAATTCTAAGCAGGAAGTGTGAATCTGGAGGTATAGCGATACCGGATTTAAAACTATATTACAGAGCAATAGTAACAAAAACAGCATGGTACTGGTACCAAAACAGGCAGGTGGACCAATGGTACAGAATAGAGGACACAGAGACTAATCCACAAAGCTACAACTATCTTATATTTGATAAAGGAGCTAAAAGCATGCAATGGAGGAAGGATAGCATCTTCAACAAATGGTGTTGGGAAAACTGGAAATCCATATGCAATAAAATGAAACTGAATCCCTTCCTCTCGCCATGCACAAAAGTTAACTCAAAGTGGATCAAGGAGCTAGATATCAAATCAGAGGCTCTACGTCTGATAGAAGAAAAAGTTGGCTCCAATCTACATATTGTGGGGTCGGGCTCCAAATTCCTTAATAGGACACCCATAGCACAAAAGTTAATAACAAGAATCAACAAATGGGACTTACTTAAACTGAAAAGTTTTTTCTCAGCAAGAGAAACAATAAGAGAGGTAAATAGGGAGCCTACATCATGGGAACAAATTTTTACTCCTCACACTTCAGATAGAGCCCTAATATCCAGAGTATACAAAGAACTCAAAAAATTAAACAATAAGAAAACAAATAACCCAATCAACAAATGGGCCAAAGACCTGAACAGACACTTCTCAGAGGAGGACATACAGTCAATCAACAAGTACATGAAAAAATGCTCACCATCACTAGCAGTCAGAGAAATGCAAATCAAAACCACCCTAAGATACCATCTCACTCTAGTAAGATTGGCAGCCATTATGAAGTCAAACAACAACAAGTGCTGGAGAGGATGTGGGGAAAAGGGTACTCTTGTACATTGTTGGTGGGACTGCAAACTGGTGCGGCCAATTTGGAAAGCAGTATGGAGATTCCTGGGAAAGCTGGGAATGGAACCACCAGCTATTGCCCTTCTCGGACTATTCCCTGAAGACCTTAATAGAGCGTACTACAGGGATACTGCTACATCGATGTTCATAGCAGCACAATTCACAATCGCTAGACTGTGGAACCAACCCAGATGCCCTTCAATAGATGAATGGATAAAAAAAATGTGGCATTTATACACAATGGAGTATTATACAGCACTAAAAAATGACAAAATCATGGAATTTGCAGGGAAATGGATGGCACTAGAGCAGATTATGCTTAGTGAAGGTAGCCAATCCCTAAAAAACAAATACCAAATGTCTTCTTTGATATAATGAGAGCAACTAAGAACAAAGCAGGGAGGAAGAGCAGGAAGAAAAGATTAACATTAAACAGATACATGAGGTGGGAGGGAAAGGGAGAGAAAAGGGAAATTGCATGGTAATGGAGGGAGATCCTCATTGTTATACAAAATTACATACAAGAGGTTGTGAGGGGAATGGGAAAATAAACAAGGAGAGAAATGAATTACAGTAGATGGGGTAGAGAGAGAAGATGGGAGGGGAGGGGAGGGGAGATAGTAGAGGATAGGAAAGGTAGCAGAATACAACAGTTACTAATAGGGCATTATGTAAAAATGTAGATGTGTAACCGACGTGATTCTGCAATCTGTATTTGGGGTAAAATTGGGAGTTCAAAACCCACTTGAATCAAATGTATGAAATATGATATGTCAAGAGCTTTGTAATGTTTTGAACAACCAATAAAAAAATAAAATAAAATAAAATAAAGGTATTGTGTTCATTTATAAACTTAAAAAAATCTTTAAAAAACAGAATCAATACATGTTATATCAAACTGAAAAGTTTCTTCACTGCAAAGAAAACAATCAAGAACATGAATAGACAGCCTAAAGAATGGGAGAAAATCTTTGCCACTTTCACCTCAGATACAGCATTAATCTCCAGGATATAAAAAGAACTCAAAAAAACTTAACACCAATAAATAAATAAATAACCCTATCAATAAGTGGGAAAGAGAACTGAACAGGTACTTCACAGAAGAATAAATATGAATGGCCAACAAATAGTGGGAAAAAATGTTCAACATCTGTAGTAAATACAGAAATGCAAATTAAAACTACACTGCTAGCCAGAATGGCAATTATCAAGAATACAAGTGACAATAAGTGTTGGTGAAGCTTTGGGGGAAAATGTTCTCTCATACAGGCTGGTGGAACTGCAAACTGGTGCAACTACTATGGAAAGCAGTATGGAGATTCCTTGGAAAACTTGAAATGGGACCACTATTTGACCTAGTTATCCCATTCCTCAATATATATACCCAAAGAACTTAAAATCAGCATACAGTGATGCAGCCACATCAAGTATACAGCAGCTCAATTCACAATGGCTGAGCTATGGAACCAACCAAGGTGCCCTTCAACAGATGAATGGATAAAGAAAATGTGGTATATATACACAATGGAATATTACTCATCCATAAAGAAGAATGAAATTATGGTATTTTCTGGTAAATGGATGGAACTGGAGAGTATCATGCTAAATGAAATAAGCTAGTCCCAAGAACCTAAAGGCTGAATTTTCTCTCTGCTATGTGGATGCTAGCATACAATGGAGGGTGGGATAAGAGGGAAGAATAGAAGTTTATTGGATTAGACAGAGGAATGAAAGAAAGGGGATGGGATTAGAAAAGACAGTAGAGTGAATCAGACATAACTTTATCCTATGTTCATATATGAATACACCAGTGAAAGCCACACCTTGTACAACTACAAGAATGGGATCCCAATTAGAATAAGATCCCAATTATATTCCATGTATGTATAATACGTCAAAATACATTCTACTGTCATGTATATCTAAAAATAACAAAAATAAAAATAAATTTTAATAAAGTAAAAAAATACAAATAATAATAAATGCTGAAGAGGATGTGGAGAAAATGAGCACTTTTACACTTTTGGTGGGATGTTAAATTAGTACAACCACTAAGGAAATCAATGTGGAGATTCCACAAAAGACTAGGAATGAAAATACCATGTGACTAAACTATACCACTCCTCAGTATTTAGGTATATTACAGTGATATCTTCATACCCATGTTTATAGCAGCATAATTTACAATAGTCATTCAGTATATGAATGGATAAAGAAATTGTGGTATAAATACACCATATGGCTTTATTCAACCATAAAGAATAATGAAATTATGTCATTGCAGGAAAATGAGTGAAACCATCAAGTTATGAAATAAGTCAAACTCAGAAGATCAAGGGTTGTATGTTTTCTAGAGAAAATATGCAGAAGCTAGAGAAGAAAAAGGAAAGAAATATTGGGGTCAGATCTCATGAAAATCAAAAGGAGATCAGTAAAGGAGAGGAACAATGGGGTGTAAGACTGGTAGGAAGTGGGGGAAATGCTGGGGAGTTATATGACCAAATTATATTGTTATATTGTATGCATCTATTGAATATATCACAACAAATCCCATCACTATATACAAATGTAATGCACTGTTTTAAAGTGTGGAAAAAATATTCTTGCCTGAATAATATAATCTGGAGCACTTTCTACCACCAAAATCTTCTACGTAGCGGACTCTGGGATTTCTCCTCACTGGTCTTCCAGGTTGGGGCCACTGTTTTCTTAGATCCATGACTTGTTCTCTCTTAGTTTCCTGTCTTGACCATTAGAGTATATTGCCAAATAAATTTTTTTTCCAAACCATCAACTTGAGAGAGGAGATTCAAGACAGCAGATTAGAAGGTGGCTTAAGTTATTCTATGCCTCCAGATTTAAGCAGCAGGAGAACTGCTTCTCAGTGAGGTGGGTAAAAGAGTGACTTCACTGAAATTCAATATCAGAGTATCTTAGAGACTAAGAAATTTGGGTGCATCGAATGAAGAATAAGAAAGACTATTTGGAGCCAAGGCAGCTGCAGCAATGGCAGTGACACTGGTTCACCACAGATAGTAGGGATGACACAGAGAAAGAAACACAACAACAGATGGCACAGGAAAATATTTAGATCAGAAAAGCAAGCTAAATTTAGCTGACCCAGAGGCTGCAGAGAAAACTGGTGTTTGAAAAATGCTCTGTATTTCCCAACTGGCAAGCAGAGAGTTGAGGAAGGAGTCCTCTTGAGGAAGTCATGCTGGATTTTGCTGCTGCAGAATCCCAGGAAATTATAGCAAACATTGCGATACAGCTCTGTCAAGAACTTGAATTGTGGCCTAGTGTATATCTAGCAGAACATGACTGAAACAGGCACAATGTGGATAGTATCCAGAAAAATGAAAAAATGGAGTACAATTCACTATCTTTGAGTCTGGTGGCTTATGTGACCAGCTGAAGAGGGTTAGGAAAATGAAAAAATGGGAGAATACATCCAGGGACTAAGCCTGGGAAGGCTACACTTGTGGGAAATAATGTATGGAGTATTGGGTCCCCTTCCCTGAGAGTAGAATTCTTGGGAGGTTCCTGAAATCCAGAACCCAACAGAAATCAGAATTTGCCTGGTCTGAATTGTGATGTTATTCTAATTTCTCCAGAGCACATTCCACCCAACAAATGCCCTAAGACCTGATTAGACTTAAGTGCCAGCCATTGGAACTCCGCTTACAGAACTCTGCAGCAGCCCAACCCTGGGTGGGCATCAATTTGGTCTGTGCAGACAAAACTTACTATTAACAGTATTTCCTATTCTGTTCTATCTTATATTGGTGAGAAGGGAGGCTGAGAGTTATTTCAATCAACTTCAGGTTAGGGCTGCCCCAACTGGAAGATAAATAAGCAACACAAAAAGAGGAAGGGGTTAACAAGCCCCAGCCCTTGGTGCACTCCCCTTCCCCACTCCCCTCAGTACATAGCCCAAGAAGAAATGGAAATAAAAGGACAGTCAGGAATAGGTAGTGACCATCCATTATTGTTGACTGTTTTGACCACCTCAGTAGAGATGATACTTTCCTTTTTCATTAAGAACATTTTTCCCTATTTATTTATTTATTTATTTATTTAGTGTTCTTGTTGTGCTGACACACACCCACATTTCTTTTTCACTCAATTTTAGCTTTTTTTACAATAATTATTTTTACTTGCCTTGTCTATTGAGGATTAGGGTTTTTGGTTTATTTCATTTTTGTTTGTTTCCTTATTTTTCCTTCTTTCTTTCCTTCCTTTTTGGCTCCTAACAGCCAAATTCTCTTATTGTCTCCCTCCATTTGTTTTTCTTATTTTTACTCCTTCTTTAGAGCTATAACTTTCTACATCCCTTCTGAATTCTCTCCATTCATGTTTTGAACATTCTAAACTCTCTTCTATCTTCCTCTCCCATTTTCTTTTTTTCTTCATGAACTTATAACTAATTGGTTTATATAACTCCTGTCTCCATCATTCATGCTGTTTCAATTATTACTGCTGTGTATATCGTAATTAACACATATTGTTTGCTTTAATGCCAGATCTAGTTCATGGTTACTTATCATTTTTTGCTGTTGGCAATTGCTAACCCAACCACTCCTATTTTTTATTAATTAATATTGTAGATGTTATAGTAGGAGACAGTATTTATTTTAATGCTGTATATTGTTTGCATAAGTTGTTGCTATTCTTTGTTTTCCCCTTTTCTAAGAGGTACTTGGAAGCTACAGGTATACTATATGTTCACAGTGCAGAGACTCTGCTGTTGAACCAAATTCATCCAAAGGATAACATACTTTGCTCCACATAAAAATTAAATGCACTCAAACTTCAGCTATAATTCAGTACAAAGAATATAAGAGATAAAACCCCAAAATAACAACTTGGCCACAAGTAGAAAAAGCTACAGCCAGGCCCTTTGGTCCCATTAATGGACATCTACACCTGTAGCAAAAAGAGAGAATTAATGCAAAGTCTGTGGATACCACACCTATTAAAGAGTCTTAATCTGAATCACTCTAGGACATTGTATCAAGAGAAGGCTATGCCATAAAAAGGCCCACACATAAGAGTGGAAGAGAAAACCATTCCAACAGATGTATAAAACTCAACACAGGGATAAAAAAATATGAAAAAAATAAGGTAATATAATCCCTCCTAAGTTTATAATCTTCCAGTAACTGATTCCAAAAGTATTGAAGTGGAAGAAATATCAGATAGAAAAATTCAAAAGAATGATGATAAAAATGATCAACAAATTCCAAGAGAACATAGAACAACACCTGAATGAAATAAGAAAATCAGTGCAAGATACAAATGAGAAATTCAATGAGAAGATAGAAAAACTGAAAAAGTATCAAACAGATATCTTGGAAATACAAGACACAATCATATAAAATTCAGTTGAAATTTCCTCTAATAGAGTAGACCATGCCAAAGATATAATCTCAGAGCTGGAAGACAAAAGTGGCCAGCCTCAAGCGTTCAGACTTAAAGGAAAGAAAATAACCATGACCAGAATATACAAGAACTGAAGGACAACATTTAGAGACCAAATTTAAGGAGTTGGAATTGGAGGAGGATACAAGCTAATATAATGGATAATGTCTTCAGGGAAATAATAGCAGAAAAATTTCCAGACCTTGAGAATCAGATGGACATAAAAATGGAGGATGCATTCCAAACCTCAAAGAGACAAGATAAAAAAGACCCTCTCCATAATACATGTAATTAAAATGCCTAATATTCAGAATAAGCATAGAATTTTGAAAGCCTCAAGAGAAAAATGTCAGGTCACATTTAGAGTCAAGCCAATCATAATTACTTCCAATTTCTGAGCACAAACCCTGAAAGCTAAAAGGACTTGGAATGATGTGTTCCAAGTCCTGAAAGAAAAGTAACTGTCAACTACAATTTCTATATCCAGCAAAGTTATCTTTTTGAATCAAAGAGATAAAAACCTTCCAAGTAGAAACTAAAAGAATTAATGACTAAGTTGGCACTCCAGAAAAAAAAATTCTTCACACAGAAGAAATAAAAGACAATCCCCAGAGCTAACAAATGAACAAATCTCATTTGAAAATTAACTAAGCAAATGAGAAATAGGACCAAATTAAACATTAACAATCAGTCAAAATGGCAAGAATAAACAGCTCTCTATAGCAGCACTGGATGTAAATGGTCTCAACTCTTCAATTAAAAGACATAGGCTGGCAGATGGATTAAAAAACAAGTCCCAACTTTATGCTGTTTGCAAGAGACTCACACACAAAGACTGTCACAGGTTGAAAGTGAAAATATGGAACTTTATATGCCATGTGAAGGGAGCCCCCAATCAACCAGGAGTTGGACTCTTATATTCAACAAAGCAGAATTCAAGCCAAAATTAATCAGAAGAGACAAAGAAGATTGCTACATAACTAGTAAAGGGAGCAATCCAACAAGAAGATATAATAATAGTAAATATTTGTGCCACAATTATGGGTGCACCTAATTACATAAAAGAAACACTACTTGAATTAAAAGACTCAGATAGACCCCAGCACAATAATACTAAGTGCTTTAAACACATCTCTGTTACCAATAGGTAGATCATCCAGACATAAATTCAGTAAAGACTCTCTGGACCTGAAAAATATTATAAATCAAATGGTCTTAGCATTCATCTATTTGAATGAACACCCAAATGCACTTTTTTTTCAGCAGCCCATAGTACCTTCTCCAAAATAGATCTTATTTTACGTCCCAACACAACTCTCAGAAAAAATTTTTTTAAAAGTTTTTTAAGTATAATTCCTTGCAGATCAAAATGTAATGGAATTAGAAATAAATACCAAAATAACGTACAAAATCTAAACAATACATTTTTGAATGATGAATTGGTGGTAGAAGAAATCGGGAGAAATTTAAAAATTCTTAGAATAAAATGAGAATAGTGATACAACATATCAGAACCCCTGGGACACTATGAAGGAACAGTTCTAAGAGGAACATTATAGTATGAATGCCTGCATAAGAAAATCAGAATGATCCCAGATAAACAACCTTAATGATGCATCTCAAGGCCCTTGAAAAAGAAGGGAATAAAACAATTTTAAAACCAGTAAAAGAACAGAAAAAATTATGATCAGAGCTGATACCAATGAAATTTAGAATAAAAGAAATACAAAGGGCCAATGAAGTGAAGACTTCGTTCTCTGAATAGGTATACAAGATTGATAAGCCCTTAGCCAAACTAACCAAAAGATAAAGAAGATCCAAATTGTAAAATTAGAGATGAAACAGGAGAAATTGCCACAGAAATCCAGAGGATCATTAGGAACTATTTTGAAAACTTTTACTCCAATAAATTGAAAAATCTTGAAGAAATTGATAAATTTCTAGACACATAAAATCTGCCAAAATTGAATCAAGAAGAAATAGGAAACCAAAATAGACCAATTGCTAGCAATGTGATAGAAGTAATAATAAAAAATCTTCTAACAAAGAAAAGCCCAGGATCAGATGGATTCTCAGCTGAATTCTATAGACCTTCAAAGAATTAATGTCAATGCTCTTCAAACTATTTCATGAAATAAAAAGGGATATAATACTTCTAAATCCATTCTGTGATGTCAGTATCACACTCATGCCAAAACCATTTAAGGATACATCAAGGTTAGGAAACTATAGACCTATACCTCTGATGAACTTAGATTCAAAAATTCTTAATGAAATATTAGCAAATTGTATTCATAATCATACTAAGAATATTGTACAACATTGCCAAGTTGGTTTTATCCCAGATGCAAGGAAGTTTTAACATATTCAAATCAATAAATGTAATTGAATAGAATTAAGGATAAAATCACTTAGTCACCTCAATAGATGCAGAGAAAGCCTTTGACAAAATTCACCACTTATTAATAATAAAAACATTGAAGAAATCTACCTTATCATCATAAAGGCTATATACCAAAAGCCCCAACCAACATCATAGTGAATGGGGAAGAACTGAATGCATTTCCTTTAAAATCTGTAACACATCAAGGATGTCCATTCTCACCACTCCTATGTAATATAATACTAGAAATTCTAGCCAGAACAATTAAGCAAGAGGAGAAAATAAAAGGGATTCAAATAGGAGGAAAAATAATTCAAATTACCACTGTTTGCAGATGATAAGATCTGATACTTAGAAGATCCAAAAAGTCCTACCAGCAACATAGTTTACAAAAATCAGTAGCTTTCCTACATAACAACACTGAATCTTCTGAGAAAGAAATGAAGAGAATAATCCCATTCATAATAGCCTCAAAAACTAAAATAAAATACTTAGGAATAAATCTAACCAAGGAGGTGAAAGACCTCAACAATGAAAACTACAGAACACTGAAGAAAGAAATTGAAAAATATACAAGAAGGTGGAAAGACCTCCCATATTCATAGATAGGCAGGATTAATATTGTTAAAATGGCCATACTACCAAAAGCAATACAGATTCAATTTCCATCAAAATATCAATGACATTGCTCACAAAACTAAAAAAAAAAGTTGTAAAATGCATTTGGAGGAATAAAAGACCCAGAATAGCCAAAGAAATTCTAAACCAAAAAAGTAATGCTGGAGGCATCACAATACCAATAATATAATTCAAATTATACTCCAGAGGTATCATAACAAAAACTTCATGGTTCCAACATAAAAATAAATACATAGACTAATGGAACATAATAGAAGTCACAGAGACAAACCCATACAGATATAGTCATCTAATCCTTGACAAGAGTGCCAAATATCAAATTGGAGAAAAGAGCCTTTTATAACAAATGGTACTAGGAAAAACTGGTTATCCATATGTAGAAGAATTAAACTAGAACTTTATCTTTCATCCTGCACAAAAGTCAACTCAATGTATCAAAGACCTTTGTAACTCCTAGAAGAAAATAAAGAATCAACACTCCAACGCACAGGCACAGGCTAGGACTTTCTCACTAGGACTGCTAAAGCTGAGGAAATAATACCAAGAGTTAACAAATGAAATGGCATCAAATTAGAAAGCTTCTGCACACCAAACAAAACAATTAGGAATGTGAAGAGAGAACCTAGAGAATGGGAGAAAATTTTTTCTAGTTGCTCTTCTGACAGAGTATAAATATCTGGAATATATAGAAGCTGAAACAAAACAAAACACACACACAAAGAAAACCCCAAATAATCAAATTCATAAATGGGCAAATGAACTGATACTTCTCAAAAGAAGAAGTACAAATGGCCAACAAATAAATGAAAAAAAAAATGTTCAACATCTTTAGCAATTAGGGAAATGAAAATCAAAACTACACTGAGATTATTCATCTCACACTAGTCAGAATATCAGTCATCGCAAATACAAACAATAAGTGCTGGAGAGGTTGTGGGGGGAAAGTAATATTTTTACATTATTGGTAGGATGGTAAATTAGTACAACCACTATGGAAATCAATATGGTGGTTCCTCAAAAATCTAGGAATGAAAACACCATATGACCCAGCTATACCAGTCCTTGGTATTTATCCTAAAGAATTAAAGTCATCATATTATAGTGATACTTCATACCCATGTTTATAGTAGCACAATTCAAAATAGCCAAATTATGATACTGGCCTTGATGTCCATCAGTGAATGAATAGTTAAAGAAAATGTGGTATATATATCCAATGGATTTTTAATCAGCCCAAAGAAAAATGAAACCATGTCATTTGCAAAAAAAATGGATGGAACTTTAGAGCAGTATCGTAAGCAAAATAAGCCAAGCTCAGAAGGTCATATGTTTTCTCTCATATGCAGAAGGTCGAGACAAAAAAGGAAATGAAAAGTGTGTGTATGTGGGAGTGTGGATCTCATGAAAATAAAAGGGAAATAAGTAGAATAGAAAAAAGGGGAAGGAGGAGGGAAGAGAAGAGGAACTACTAGGAATGATATTGGTCAAATTATATTGTTAAATGGGTACATGTGCAAATATGTATCAAAAAATCCCACCATTATGTACAACTACAATGTACAAATAGAAAAACATGAAGAAAAAATATATCATCTGGGAGGTAAACTTTCTGAGTCTTGGCATATTTCAAAATGTCATTGTTCTGCCCTGGCCCTAATTGACAGTTTCAGAATGACTTTCTCCAATTTCAATTTCCAAAGGCAAGCATTTCAAACTGTACTGCAGTATGTTTTGATATTTACATCTGAATCTTTGAATAACTTGCTTATTGAGTCATTTCTTCATTTTTAAGTTTTAGGTTAGGCTCTACAGAAGATAAAAACTTAGTTCCTTTTGTGTGTGTGTGTGTTTGTGTGTGTGTATGGTCCTGGGAATTGAACCCAGAGCCTTGTGCATGCAGGGCAAGCACTTTGCCAATTGAGTTATATCCTCAGCCCAAGTTTCTTTTCTTTTTAAACCACCATTTTCTCTCATATTCGCTTCCTCTCATCCTCCTAAATAGGATCTCACTATGATAACTTTGATGATTTCATTATTCAATAATTTCATTATCATGACTTTGTAGGTGCTATTCATAACTGAGCTACATAATGTTTCCTTTCTAGCACTTTTTTTTGTTTTTCTTGCATTTACTATTTTTTAAATTTTTTTTAGTTTTCTGTTTGTGATAAATAGTCATAGTCTAAATTGCCTTTCAAAATATTCAAGCACATCAAGTATTCCATTCATTTTACTTGAGGTTTCTCTCCTATATTCTTTTAATATACTCCATTTGAACTTAACTGTTCTCAAGACGTGTGAAGTAGCTATGATATTAGATTCTTTTTTCATCTTCATTCTGAGCATTTTCTTTACCTCTCATTTGGGTTTGATCACCCATTTTATTTTCCAGACACTTAAATTTTTATTTGAGTAATCACTCAACATATTCATACATAAAATGGGTGACTGCTTTAAAGCTTTTGAACAAAAACAATATATGCTTATCAAAATACTTTATAGTACAAAAGTATATCCATATATATACAAAAATAGGATCTAGACGA
Organism: Marmota monax; assembly: GCF_021218885.2. Lineage (NCBI taxonomy): Eukaryota > Metazoa > Chordata > Mammalia > Rodentia > Sciuridae > Marmota > Marmota monax. The sequence continues at coordinate 6,000,503 of NW_026692947.1, forward strand.
AATGGCAAGCCTTTTGTAATAATTCTGATGGCATTGATTGAGAATGAGCTGCTAGAACACTGATGGCATAAGGATCTAACTTTGAAAATTTCTCCCCAGTTTGCCTAAAAGTATGCATGCTTAACCCAGGCAGTTACAAATAAATATAGATTTATCTACCAAGTGCAGTGTCTCCAGGAAACAAAAGGAAGAGAGGGATTCTTATCTTTAAAATAATCCTCTAATGCTATTTGCAACTCAAGCACTGGCCTTCCAAAGGAATGTGGTTGATTCATTTGATAGTTGTGAGGGCCACAAGATTCCTTACTCTTGGCATTCTTTATGCAGCTGCCTTATTTCTGCAGTGAAGGTCCCAGGGGTTTAATAAGGCTTTTAAAGAAACACCTAATTATGTAGCCACTTGATCATCCATTTTATGAAGCATGCGATTCTTATCTTTTTTCCGTCTTATTTTATTGGAGCACCTCTTCTGGAATGATTGACAATTACTTACTATTCTGTTTATAGTTGTAAGTTTATGCCATTAAATACATTTCATTTATTGACTTCTTCCACTAGGATAGACCTCTGTTGAAAATCCAGGAGGGCTAGGGTTGAATCAGAGGTGAACTGAGCTTTACTGGGACTCTAATCTCATTTTGCATGGTTCCAAACTGAGTTTAGATGATCATCCATCATTAAGTTTACGTGGTGGAGGAAGGGTCTTTAAATAGTCTTTATAGGACAATAACATCATCTATAACTTCTAAATTTTTTAAATGAAAAATACTTACTTTTAACAAAAAATTACAAGACATTGCCACCTAACTCCAATATCTGGGTTACCGATAGGACTAAAAAAACAAGAGAAAAAAAAATAACAGCCCTACAGGTATCCCAAATATTAGGGTTAGGTGGCAATGAATTTTAAACAATTGTGATTATATATTCAGAAAAATAGAGATTTATAAACTATATAAAAGAATCAAGTGTTCTAGTATAAAGTTCATTGGTATACTAATTCTAGTATAGTTCAAGTATAAATTCCATTGTTTAAAATTAACAGTCTAGATAGGTTTACCAGTAGATTAGTCACCAAAAGACAGAATTGGTGAACTGGAAGTCAGTTCAGGAGGAAAAGAAAAAAAAAATGGAAGGTAGAGAAGAGAGTCCATCAGAGACATGTGAGACACAGGGAAAAGATCTAAAATATAACTGGAATCCAAGAAGGAAAGAAGAGCCAATTGGAGAGAAGCAATATTTAAATAAAATAATGGTCAAAAGTTTTGCAGAACAGTTGAAAGACATCAAGTACAGATTCAAGAAACTCTGAAAACCCCCAACTGTATTAAAATATATAGGAAATCTTACGCAGGGAACTTTTTCTTACGAGTTAGGAAAAAGAATGTCTTTTATAGTATGGAGTGGTTAATATGGTGGCAGGCTAATAATCACCTTTTCCATTTCTCCTTAAAATAATTTATTTTTCATATTTCCCAGTAAAGAATTTAATAGTTGCACTCTTATAGTTTCTGCTAATAAACATAGCACCTTATGCTTTCTAGGTTATCTAAAAGTTAGATTCTAGTGGAACAATATTCACACCAGTATTGTTCTCTAGATGAGATTCTAAATGCCACATATTTATTATATATGGCATTTATAAATGCCACTGGGATACATTTCTTGGCTTATTTTCTGCTGCTATCATAGACTATCACAGTTTGATTAATTAATAAAGAAAAGACACTTTTCTAACTTTTGGAAGTTAGAAAATCCAATTTCAATAAAATTATTTTTAAAAATGAATTAAAACTTCCAATTTTTCTTTAAAAAAATTTAGAGATTACCAAGGGAAAAATTAAGAGAAAGAGAAAAGACAAAAAGAATAAGTGGAAAAGAGAAGGAAAGGTAAGTGATTGTGACTAATTTAAATAAAAATAAGATTGACTGCTGTGGGATACTGTACTTTCTTATTGATCAAAGAGCACAGAATCTGCAGGGTATTTTGAAGATAGATACAAGGTAAAGAATGGTTGCCGCAGTCCGGCTGCAGCAAAATAAGCGGGGGGGTTACGAACAACTTGTGTAGATTCATACAGCAGGAGTGGAAGCCGTTTATTGCAGGACAGGAGCAGTATTTATACATTCCACACAGCTTATCTAATTAACATAAACTAGATACAGCAGTCAACCAATCAGGAATTTCCACACTTAATGGCTCGCTTTTGTTACTTCTCAAACCACTCCCTCTGGCATTTTGCCAGGCACCATCCAGACTTGTTTACCAACTCTAACATTCCCCTGGCAAAATGCCAGGTGTTATTTTGACTTGTTTACAGACTCTAACAAATGGTTAACATGTTGGTGCTAAAGTAACAGTGCCCTTTTCCTTTTCTTCAGATATTCAGAAAACTATATACATAATTAAAACCCCAAACCTGCAAATCTTTTAACTTTAAAATTAAATTAATTTTAATTTTTCATTTTATTTTGCCTTTTAGTTTTGATGTTATAATGTGGTTATAAAATGCATATTTACTTTGAAAAATACAAATAATTGGAAGGAAAATTAAATAACAGGTGAAATGGCCACACTTTTCTCTTTAATTCATCCCCCTGGGGTTATCACTCTTAAAATTTTTGTGTATATCCTTAGGTTCTTTCTCTATTCACATGGAAATAAGTGAAATTGATATAAATAAATGTACATAATTTTCAGACATTAACAACCAGCTGAAGCAGCATACTGAAAAAGCCAATCTTTTAGCAGGGCATTTCACTAGGAGTCCTTTACCCCCAGAGAAAAGCAGTTTCCTGGGGCAGGAATTGGAGTACAGAAAGCTTTAGGTAATTAAACCAAAGAAAAGCAGTAAGAATCTTAAAGAACCAAGCCAGTTTTTTGGGTTTTTTCCCCTAAATCTCTCCTACTACTTTGCTTACTGCAGAATATACTGTATTCGAAATTGCTATAATCCAATCACTAATTTTTCTATCAAAAACTATCAAAATTAACAAATATACTAAAAATTAATCAAAAGATCTACTGATAGCATATAAATAAGGAAAGGGATATAACTGCATAAGAAAAAATTAATTCTCCATGTCACAGCCAAGGAAAGAAAAAGAAAATTTTGGCAAGGCCCTTCTCCAATGAAACTATGCTATGGAAAGAGGGTAAGAGTAAAACCAACCAAACAAACAAACAAAATCACAAAACAAAATAAAACCTATGTTCTAATAAATATCAAATTTGGGTAGGAGCATCCTGAGAGTATGACGAGATTTAATTCTGAGAAAAGTTCATGGAAAAATTCCAAGTAGCAGTTTTTCCCTCCTATTTGAAGATCTCCCTGGGGCCTAGCATTTTGGTTTCTCAGGGATGTCTGATAAGGAAGTTGTCATGCTGCTTTGTTTGTTAGTCAGAAGCAGCAGATGGAATTCTATACCTACTCTTATATTAATGAGTAGAGGAAAGTTCTATTTGGGTTTGAGATATTTGATCATCCCCAAGTTGGTTAAACTAGATGGTGATCTTTAAGAACCTTGATTAATCAAATCTTCCAACAGGTTCTTGTTGAATTGTTAAAACTTCACTGAAGTCCTTAGATCTAAGAAAGATCACCAGCAATTGGTCCTACATCAGTGACTATAGGATCTACCCTTTTCTGGCCCTGAATTGCCTCAGGACCTAAAGGCACTGAAACAGCCTGAACTTAGAACATAGGTCCTTGGATCAGATCTGTGTTGTGGTAATTTTTTGCTCCCAGGAGCAAAGACATCTGGAATTGGTGGATTCTGGAAGCAGATAGTTCCTTGTTGAAAAGCAGAAAATCTCCAGACAGTTTCATATTAGGTCCCAATTTGTCTATTAAGGATAAACCATTCATTAACATGTTTTCTTGTATAGATGGTCCCTGGTTAACTCTGGTTCCCTTCATTTTGTAAAAAGTTATAAAGATTCTAGGGTTGTTTGCTACTATATGCTAATATAACTTACCCTGTCTGATACATTTGATTTGGTTATAAATATCATTTGTATTGTTAATTTCCTGCCTTTTTCTATCAATTAAAAAGATAAGATTTAAAATCTTCCTTATGATTATGGAGTTCTCGTAAAATTTTCAATGTTTGCTTATATTTTGAAGTTCTTTTAAATGAATTTAAAATTTGAGTGATTAATTCTTCTGACAAATTATGGTTTTTATTATTATGAAGTTACTTCTTTAACTCTAAAAGTATTTATTGTCTTAAAGTCAATTTTACCTGATAGTATCAGCTATATCACATTTTAGAGGGAGAGAAGAAGAATTAGTGTTTGTTTGATATCTTTTACTTCCAACTTCTCTCTAGTCAGCATAAATTAGTTGTGTTTTATATTCTTATCCAGTTTGATGATCTTCATCTTTTGAATGTTGACACAGATTTAATATAATTACTAATATTTTTCAGTTTAATCTTACCATTCTATTTATGCCACTTAGTTCATTTTTTGTCTTTTTAACATATTATACATTTTCTAATTTATATTTTTCTTCTTTTATATTGGTTACCATATAAACTATAACATACAACCTTGATTATCAAAGACTAATATTATTTGATTCTTTTACTTTCCACTTACAGAAAAGAAGGACATCAGAACATTCTGATTCCTTTACCTTTTCCCTGACTTCTATGCTGCTGTATTGTGTATTTTAATTCTGGGTAAATTTTAAACTACTTAATATTATCCCCCTAAATCAGAAATTAATTCATTCATGTAAATGTTTTTGTCATTGAAAAAAAGCAAGTGAAGTTAACTTTCAAAAGAAGAAATTAGAAAAGAACAACTAAAATACAACTTAAAGTAGGAGGAAGGAAATAATAAAGATTAAAAACCTTAAAGACTTTTAAGAGAAAGAAAAAAATGGATCATAAATCCAAGAATGGATTTTTAAGAAAATCCCAATAAATTGATCAAAGCCTTGACAAATCTACTTAAAAAAAAGAAAAGGAAATACAAAAGTTAAAAAGGGGTATATCAACAGATATATAACTTTAAAAACTTAAAGTGAATAATATGAACAATTTTGCTAATCTATGGGTTTGAATCTGTCCATGACACAGCTATGTAAAAAATATGACATTAACTTTCTGTAATTCATCTAATTTTATTTTTGAAACCCTAAGTCATTGGCCTGGGACAAAAACCTGATCTCAGTCAGTTGGGAATTTCCTACTTTTAGTCTCATTTGAGGTGTATGAGGGGAGATCTCTATGTTAACCAGGGAAGGGCAGGGAAAATGTACTCGTACTCCCCTTGTTCTAAATGTTATCTGTTCATGCAGGAATCTTCTGAGACATCCATCATCCTATCTGGTCCACAGTCATTGATCCACACCATTTGCCACTGAGATGTCATCATTTCTGTTTGCCTATTTCTTCAGGTATGGTGTTGTGCTCTCACTGTAATGACATGTCACATATAGGAGAATTTACATAATGCCTAATTCAATGTAAATGCCGTGTAAATAGTTATTATATTGTTTAGGGAACAGAGACAAGGAAAAAAGTCTGTACATTTTCAGTTCAGATGCAACCAGATGGGTCAAAGGTTTACATGTAAAGAAATGAAAGCCACAAAAGAATTGCAAGAAACTATTGTGAGGTTTTGAAAATCATAATAATAGATGGAGAGAAAATCCTTTCTGTGTATGTCACAAGGTTCAAAAACCAGGAAGTTAATATTGATATATTAAATCTAACATATATGTAGCCTGGGTTCAGAAACTCACTTATAGGTGTATTCTCCACCATTTCTACATCAATATACCTGTAAAAGAAGTGCATGGCAATGTTGTTTATAATTGCTTTTTTTAATAAAAGGAATCCATCAACAACAGAACAGATAAATAAACTATAGTATAGGTGTATAGTTAAGAATTTAACCTTGCCCAAAGAAGTCTGACCTTTGGGAGATAATCAATAAATCTGTAAAATATTGTACCCAATAGGAGTATATTTGTTTGCAAGTAACTTTGGAACTTGTGATCTAGATAGTCTTAACACTGTGATTTAGCATGGAGGATAATCAATAAGAAAACACCCTACAATCTAATAGATAAATAGGCAGAAGATATGATCATACAACTCACAAAAAGAGGAAAATATGAATGGCTCTTAATTTTATAAAAGTATGCTCAAACTTATTCATAATAAGAGAAGTATAGATTTAAATTTAATTGGAGAGATTGTTTTTCACCATCAGATTAAAGATTCAAGTTTGTTATTAAACTTGGTAAAGGTTTAGGGAAGTAGGTACTCTATCTACTGGTGAGGAAGAAAATTGTTAAAGCTTCAGTAAAAGGCAATTTGACAATATCTATTAAAATTAGAAATATATTTACTCATTACTCCCAAGTTCTACATGTAGTAATTTATTCTGTAGGTATTTTCACACACCTATGAAAAGACATGTCTACAGGTTATTTGTAGCAATATGACTTGTAATATTAAAATATTTGAAACAACATAAATCTTCACTTCTGAGCCAGGTATAGTGGTGCACACTTGTAATCCCAGCAACTCCAGAGGCTGAAACAGGAGGATTGCAAATTGGAAGCCAGTCTCAGTAATTTAGCAAGGTCCTAAGCAACTTAATGAGACTCTGTCTCAGATTGAAAAACAAAAAGGGCTGCAGATGTAACTTAGTGTTCAAGCACCACTGGATTCAATCCCCAGTACCAAAAAATAAATAAATAAAAATAAGAATTTTTTTAAAATCTCCATTTATGATAGACTGATTAAATCAATTTGATACATTACAATCACAAAAAATATGTAGGAATTCTTTGCTTACTGATTAGAATGGCCTTCAACTATATCTGTACAGAATGGTATATAAAATATGTTACCATTTGTGGAAATAGTGGTGGTGAAGATAAGAACATATATTCTTATTAGCCTATAAGTGCTTACAAATATCTTTGGAAAGATATGCAAAACATTTGTAAGATTTGTTATTGTCTTTGAGAAATGTTTTGACCTGAGTGTCTGTGCCCCCCTCCAAATTTTTTTTTATTTGTTCTAATTAGTTATACATGGCGGTAGAATGCATTTGGACGTATTGTACACAAATGGAGCACAACTTCTCATTCCTCTGGCTGTCCCCAAAATTTATATGTTGAAGTCTTTATCCCCAATGTGATGGTATTAGGAGGTGGGCCTTTGGGAGGCGATTGGATTTAGATGAGGTTACAAGGGTGGAACCCTTCTGGTGGGATTAATGCCTGTAGGAGGAAGAGACACCAGAGCTTTCTCTTTCTATTCTGTGAAGATACCATAAAAGAGGTAGCCTTTAAGCAAAAGTGGTCCCTCACCAGACATGAGAGCTGCTAACACTTCAATCTTGGACTTCCTAGCTTCTAGAACTGTGAGAAACAAATTCTGTTGTGGTATTTTGTTATAGCAGTTTTGGGTGACTAATACAGGGAAAATTTTGATGAATGGGTGACAGGTGAAAAGGAGACCTTTTACCTTTAAATTTTTAAATTATGGTGTATGTAATCACTATCCAAAAATAAACAGGGGGCTGGGGTTGTGGCTCAGTGGTAGAGCACTTTTCTATCATGTGTGAGGCCCTGGGCTCAATCCTTAGCACCACATATAAATAAATAAAATAAAGGTCCATTGACAACTAAAAAAAACTTTAAAAATAAATAGGGTCTATTTTGTAATTTAATTACTCATTGATATATTTTCATTTTTAGGATAAAAGATAACATCAAGAAAGAGAAAGAGAAGGAAAAAAGGGGAAACGATTACATATGTCATCGTTTTAAGGTATCATATAGTTTTAGAAGATTATGATGTAATACTTTTGATCATTGGTTTGCATTTTCAATCAGTTTGGTTTGTCAAGATCATAATCACAGTGTCCATGGTGTTAAAGAGAAAATTATGTGTATTATTTTTTTCTTGTTAGTTTTATCTACAATATATAGATATTTTAAAATTTACATTGTCATCTCTTAAATATCTGTAATAAGATAAATAGAGTAGATTTATGTACTCCAAAACAGCAAAAAGACCTATTGCATTATTTTCAATCCATGTACCTTCAAAGAGTAATATTCACTGAACAGTTACCTACTTTTAAATTTTATTTTTTTAAAAATATATGTGTAACATAGCTTCATGTATTGTCCTTGGAATCATTTAGTATAGTTAAAATACAGAATTACCAGGTCCTTAGAAAAGAAACCTATTGAAAAATTTAAAATAACTATCAAAATAAATATGATAAAAATGACAACATTGGTTTTCATCTTATATTTTATCTTGTGTATAATATTGTTGGGGTAATATGCACTCTTCCAAATCAGGTGCTTATAGATACATTAAGAAATTATTTTAGCTTGTTAAACCTGGTATTCAAACTTGAATACTTCATATTTATAACTGTAACTATATTTCTGTTTGTATTTGTCCAAACTTTTCTACGTGTTCCAAAAAGGCAGAGACTTCTAGAACATAAATGCTGTCTTAAGAGTACAGTTCTCTGAGACCCAGAACAGTGATTAATCTGTTTCAAATTAGTAAACCTTGTAAGCCTCCCCAAAAGGAGACAATGGTGTTTGAGTCAAACATCAAAAGATGAATGGATTCTAGTTGGCAGGAAAAAAGGGTAAGAGCATTCCAGGCTGAGGGCAAAGCATTAGCTGAGGCAAAAGGAGCAAAAGTCTATTTTGGATCAGAAAATGTATAGATGAAACTACAAGGTAAGAGATGGCATGTAACAAATGAGACCAGAGTAAAGTTTTGGGACTAGTTTGGATTTTATTCTGTGGGCAGCAGGAACATTTGAACACTAAAAATAGAAAAAAAATGACATTCTCTAATCTCTTATCTAGAAAGATATGTCAATATCAGAATGATTTGGAAGTAATAACCTATAAAATGCAGTTGTGCCTTAATGAAGAAGAGATATATTAATACAGCCAATTATAGATCAAACTAAAGACAGTGACTGTGGGGTTGATAAGGGAAGAATAAATGGAAGAAATACTGTATAGTTTGAATCTGTATGACCTGGTATTTGGATATGGAAAGTTTGGAAGACAGTTTTGTAAAAATTCATTGTTTTAATGGAAGAAATCTTATTAAAGGGGCATCCCAAATGTTTTTTTAAAGAGTTTTTTTCTTTTTTAAAAAATTTATTTATTTGTTGTAATTTGTTATACATGACAGTAGAATGCATTTCAATTCATAGTATACATACATAGGAGCATAATTTTTCATGTCTCTGATTATACACAAAGTATAATCACACCATTTGTGTCTTCATACATGTACTTAGGGTAATGATGTCCATCTCATCCCACCATTTTTCCAACCCCCATGCCCCATCCCTTTCCCCACCTCCCCTTTGCCCTTTCTAAAGTTCCTCCATTTCTTCCATGCTCCCCACTGATCCGCATTATGGATCAGCATCCACATATCAGAGAAAACATTCGGCCTTTTGTTTTGGGGGATTGGCTTACTTCACTTAGCATGATATTCTCCAACTCCATCCATTTACCTGCAAATGCCATAATTTTATTCTCTTTTAATGCTGAGTAGTATTCCATTGTGTGTGTATGTATGTATATGTATGTATGTATGTATGTGTGTGTGTGTGTGTGTGTGTGTATATATATATATATATATATATATATATATATATATATCACATTTTCTTTATCTATTCATCTATTGAAGGGCATCTAGGTTGGTTCCACAATTTAGCTATTGTGAACTGTGCTGCTATAAACATTGATGTGGCTGTGTCACTGTAGTATGCTGTTTTTAAGTCCTTTGGGTATAAACCAAGGAATGGGATATAGCTGGGTCAAATGGTGTTTACATTCCAAGTTTTCCAAGGAATCTCCATACTGCTTTCCAGATTGGTTGCACCAATTTTTAGTCCCACCAGCAATGTATTAGTGTACCTTTTCTCCACATTCTTGTCAACCCTTATTGTTGTTTGTATTCTTAATAGTGGACATTATGACTGGTGTGAGATAAAAATCTTAAGAGAAGTTTTGATTTGCATTTCTCTAATTGCTAGAGATGTTGAATAGTTTTTTCATATATTTGTTGATTGATTGTACATCTTCTTCTGAGAAGTGTCTATTCAGTTCCTTGGTCCATTTATTGATTGGGTTATTTATTTTTTTTGGTGTTAAGATTTTGAGTTCCTTTTTTCCCCCCCATTGATTTTGATATTTTATGAATTGTTTCTGAAGATGGGGTAAGTTTCTTTTATGAGAACATTTATCCTACCTTAATTTTGTTTTTATTTATTTATTTATTTTTATTGGTTATATATAACAGAAGAAGCATTTCAATTCATATTATGTGTATAGAGCATAATTTTTCATGTGTCTGGTTGTACACAAAGTAGAGTCACACCATTCTTGCCTTCATATATGTACTTAGGATAATGGTGTTCATCTCATTCCACCATCTTTCCTACCCCCATGCCCAAGATTTTTGAGTTCTTTATATATCCTAGAGATTAGTGCTCTATCTGATGTGCATGTGGTGAAAATTTGCTCCCATTCTGTAGGTTCTCTATTCACCTCACTGATTGTTTCTATTGCTGAGAAGAAGCTTTTTAGTTTGAATCCATCCCGTTTATTGATTCTTGATTTTATTTATTGTACTATAGAGTCTTATTAAGGAAGTTGGGGCCTAATCTGACATAATGAATATTTAGGCCTACTTTTTCTTCTATTAGGCACATGATGATATAATGACATGATGAATATTTGGGCCTACTTTTTCTCCTATTTCTTCTATCTGGTTTAATTCCTAGGTCCTTGATACACTTTGAGTTGAGTTTTGTGCATGGTAAGAGATAGGGACTTAATTTTATTTTGTTGCATATGGAGTTCCAGTTTTCCTAGAACCATTTGTTGAAGGGGCTTTTTTTTCTCCAATATAGGGTTTTGGCACCTTTGTCTATATGAGATAACTGTATTTATGTGCATGTGTCTCAGTGTCCTCTACTCTGTACCATTGGTCTACAAGTCTATTTTGGTGCCAGTACCATGCTGTTTTGTTACTATTGTTCTGTAGTATAGTTTAAGGTCTAGTATAGTGATGCCACTTGCTTCACTCTTCTTGCTAAGGATTACTATTCTGAGCTTCTTATTTTTTCAGATGAAGTTCATAACTGCTTTTTTTATTTCTATGAGAAACGTCATTGGGATTTTGATTAGAATTGTATTAAATCTGTAGAGAGCTTTTGGTATTATGGTCATTTTGACAATATTAATTCTGCCTATCCAAGAACAAGGGAGATCTTTTCATCTTCTAAGGTCTTCTTTAATTTCTTTCTTTAGTGTTCTGTACTTTTCATTGTAGAGTTCTTTCACCTCTTATGTTAAGTTAATTCCCAAGTATTTTTTCTTTGAGACTATTATAAATGGGGTATAATTTTCCTAGTTTCTCTTTCAGAGGATTTGTCACTGGTATACAAAAATGCCCTTGATTTATGGGTGTTTATTTTATATCCTGCTACTTTGCTTGAATTCATTTATTAGTTCTAGAAGTTTTCTGGTAGAATTTTTTGGCTTCTCTAGGTATGGAATCATGTCCTTGGCTAATAGTGATAGTTTGAGTTCTTCTTTTCCTATCAGTATCCCTTTAATTTCTTTTGTCTGTCTAATTGCTCTGGCTAGAGTTTCAAGAACTATGTTAAATAGAAGTGGTAAAAGAGGGCATCCCTGTCTTGTTCCAGTTTTTAGAGGTAATGCTTTCAGGTTTTCTCCATTTAGAATAATGTTGGCCTTGGGCTTAGCATAGATGGCTTTTGCAATGTTGAAATATGTTTCTGTTATCCCTCATTTTTCTAGTGTTTTGAACATGAAGGGGTGCTGTATTTTGTTGAATGCTTTTTCTTCATTGATTGAGATGATCATATGATTCTTATGTTTAAATCTACTGATGTGATAAGTTACATTTATTGATTTCCATATGTTGAACCAACATCCCTGGGATGAACCTCACTTAATCATGGTGCACTATCTTTTTGACATTCTTTTATATTCAATTTGACAGAACCTTATTGAGAATTTTTGCATCTATATTCATTAGAAATATTGGTCTGAAGTTTTCTTTCTTTGATGTTTTAGAATCAGCATGATATTGGCCTCATAAAATGAGTTTGGAAGTGTTCCCTCTTTTTCTATTTCATGAAATAATCTGAGGAGTATTGGTATTAATTCTCCTTTGAAGGTCTTGTAGAACTCAGCTGTGTATCCATCTGGTCCTGGGCTTTTCTTGGTTGTTAGGTTTCTGATGCCATCTTCTATTTCATTGCTTAAAATTGATCTGTTTAAATTGTGTATATCATCCTGATTCACTTTCGGCAAATCATAGGACTCTAGAAATTTGTCGATGCCTTCAATATTTTCTACTCTATTGGAGTACAAATTTTCAAAATAATTTGTAATTATCTTCTGTATTTCTGTAGTGTCCATTATGATATTTCCTTTTTCATCATGGATATTAGTAATCTGAGTTTTCTCTCTCCTTCTCTTCATTAGCATGGCTAAGGGTTTATCAATTTTCTTTATTTTTTCAAAAAACCATATTTTTTGTCAATTTTTTAAATTGTTTCAATTTCATTTATTTCAGCTCTGATTTTAATTATTTCCTGTCTTCTACTGCTTTTGGTGTCGATTTGTTCTTCTTTTTCTAGGGCTTTGAGGTGTAATGTTAGGTCATTTATTTGTTGACTTTTTCTTCTTTTAAAGAATAAACTCCATGCAATGAACTCTGCTCTTAGTACTGCCTTCAGAGTGTCCAAGAGATTTTGATATGTTGTATCAATGTTCTCATTTACCTCTAAGAATTTTTTAATCTCCTCTTTGATGTCTTTTGCAACCCATTGTTCATTCAATAGCATATTATTTAGATTCCAGATGTTGGAGTAGCTTCTATTTATTATTTTATCATTGATTTCTAATTTCATTCCATTATGATCTGATAGAATGCAGGGTAGTAGTTCTACTTTTTTGTATTTGGTAAGAGTTGCTTTGTGCCTCACATGCAGAAGGCCCTGGGTTCAATCCCCAGCACCACATAAAAAAAAAAAAGAGTTGCTTTGTGGCATAATATATGTTCTGTTTTAGAGAATGATCCATGTACTGCTGAGAAAAAAGTATATTCACTCATTGATGGATGAAATATATGTGTGTGTGTGTGTGTGTGTGTGTATATATATATATATATATATATATATATATATATATATAAAATGATTGGGTTATTTGTTTTTTTGGTGTTAAGATTTTTTAGTTCCTTTTTTTTCCCCATTGACTTTCATATTGTATGAGTGGTTTCTGAAGATGGGGTAAGTTTCTTTTATGAGAACATTTATCCTACCTTAATTTTGTTTTGATTTACTTATTATTTATTTATTTTTATTCTAATTGGTTATATATGACAGAAAAATGCATTTCAATTTATATTATGCATATACAGCATAATTTTTCATGTGTCTGGTTATATATATATAATACCTATATATATAAAAAATAGCTATACATATATATATATATATATATAAAATAGCCATATATATATATATATATATATATATATATATATATAGTGTTTTTAGAAACACTATCTCCCTATTGAAATAATCTTTTGCTTCCTGTATTTGCTTATGTAGTTCTTTATCGAATTGATTTTATATATATATATATATATATATATATATAATCTGTTAAGTCTAAGTTATTGATTGTATTATTGAGTTCTATAGTTTCTTTGTTCAGCTTTTGTTTGGAAGAGCTATCCAGTGGTGAAAGGGTGTGTTAAAGTCACCCAGCATCTTGAACTTGAGAAGAATTTGTTTGATGAATGTATATGCTCCATTGTTTGGGCATATATATTTATAATTGTTATGTCTTTTTGACATATGATTCCCTTAAGCAGTATAAAATATCCTCCTTTATCCCTTTTGATTAACTTTGGCTTGAAGTCTACTTTATTTGATATGATGATGGAAACTTTTGCTTGTTTTCGCAGTCCATGTGAGTGGTATATTTTTTTACCAACCTTTCACCTTCAGTCTGTGGCTGTCTTTTCCTATGAGATGATTTTTTTGGAGACATGATATTGTTTGGTCTTTTTTTTTTTAAATCTAATCTGCCAGTCTATGTCTTTTGATTGGTGAGTTTAGGCCATTAACATTCAGGGTTATTATTGAGACAGGATTTTTATTCCCAGTCATTTTTGTTTATTTTTGGTATTTAATATGACTTGGTTTCTCCTTTGATTGGTTTTCCCTTTAGTGTAATACCTCCCTTTGCTGATTTTCATTTCTTTCTCCTAGAATATTTTGCCAAGGATGTTCTGTAGTGCAGTCTTTCTAGTTGTAAATTCTTTTAACTTTTGTTTATCATTTTGTTTTTATTTCATCATCAATCTAAAGCTTAATTTTGCTCTATATAAGATTCTTGGTTGGCATCCATTTTCTTTCAGAGCTTAGTATATGTTGTTACAGGTGCTTCTAGCTTTCAGGGTCTGGGCTGAAAAATCTGCAGATAACATAATTGGTTACCACCTATATGTAATCTGATTCCTTTCTCTATGGCTTTTAAATTTTTCTGTTTATTCTGTATGCTAGGCATTTTCAGTATAATGTGCCTTGGTGAGGATCTGTTGTAATTTTGTACATTTGGTATCCTGTAAGCCTCCTGTATTTGATTTTCCAATTCATTCTTCATGTTTGGAAAATTTTCTGATATTATTTCATTATATAGATTATTCATTCCTTTGGTTTGGAACTCTATTCCTTCCTCTATCCCAATAACTCTTAAATTTTGTTTTTTTTTTTATGTTATCCCATAATTCTTGAATGTTCTGCTCATGGTTTCTTACCATCTTCACTGTGTGGTCAACATTCTTTTCAAGATTATATATTTTGTCTTCATTGTCTAAGGTTCTGTCTTCCAAATTATCTAATCTGATGGTGGTGCTTTCTGTTGAGTTTTTAATTTGGTTTATTGTTTCTTTCATTTCAAGGATTTCTTTTTGTTTTTTTGTTTTTTTTAGAAACTCTATCTCCCTATTGAAATAATCTTTTGCTTCCTATATTTGCTTATGTAGTTCTTTATTGAATTGATCTTTTGCTGCCTGTATTTGCTTTCTTATATTATCCTTTAATTCACAGAACATTTTAATTGTGTACATCCTGAACACCTTCTCTGTAATTTCTTCTGTTGTGCTGGCCATAGATCCTAATAAAGTAGTATCTTGGTTTGTTTGGGGCACTTTCTTCTCTTGTTTTTTCATGTTGTTTGTATCTTCCTTTCTAGCACTGTGGATCTGAGGAATTACAGTTTTTACCCTATAGGCTTATAGTGTCCCTGCAAGGTTCCAATACCTTTCCTTTAAGGGGCAGAACAATATTAATAGATCTCAATACAAACTATATACTACCTTAAACCAAATAGCTGCTATTAAGACATTTCGGTTTTGTCACAATATACAGAAATGGAGAGTTCAATTATTATCTACAATATAAATAGTAGGTTTGCAAAAGGGTCTACAGTTTCAGATGGTGGACAAAGATCTGGGGATGAGGTGTAGAATGAGATATTGAGGGGGTGGGGTGGGAGGTGAGGATATAGATTTATTAGATCTTAGGAAGCATGAAAGAGGAATATAGAGAGGTTGGTTAGTATCAGGAGAAGAGAGAGAAAGTGATTTGGGGGAGACAAGTAAGAGGGAAGACAATAGAGTATAGAAAACAAACATAAATAGTAAAAAAAATTAAAAATGTAAAAATAGGAGATAAGAGAATATACAACACAACTATAACATATTATTCACACATCCCAGTCCTCAGTAGACTAATTCATGAAAAGTACTTGATTTCACAAATGTTGGGAATGTGACAGTGGGAGAAGAGAGAGAAAAGAGAAAAAAAAATTTTTTTTTGTAGGAAAATACAAGGATTGTTTTTGTTGGAGATCAGTATCTTTTCTGCTTCCCTTTTCATCCAGTAGGTGGGGTTGTCTGTTGTTTGCTGGTATCTCCACCCTCATGATGGTGAAGGTTATTAGTATGGGAGGGTTGGTCTTGGGGGTGGAGTTCCTGGAGGCAGGATAAAGCACTTGCCATTCTGATGGGAGACTGCATCCCAACTGTCTCCTTTGGGGCCCACTCTTGTGATGTGGGCATTTTATCTCCTTATATGACCTGTAGACTTCACAATTCCTGGTCTCTAATTTAGTCTCAAAACTGTATCTCACCACCTCCCTTTCTACTTCCCAGTGGGGAACCTTTCTCACCAGAGATCTTTTGTGCTGTGCTCTGAGGGGTGTGCACCCTTCCTGCAGAGCTGTTTTATTTTGGGCAGTTCAGGACCAGGTTTGGGAGCTATAGACTGGCTGTGTAGCTGCAAACACTGTGCTGGGTTAGTGCTACTGGGTAGAGGCGGGAGTTGGGGGCTATAGGTACCTTGATATTGCTTCTATGCACCAGCTGGTGTCCCAAGCTGGGAGTTGTCCCAAGCTGGGAGTTGCCCCAACTAAAGATGATCCCAAGATGGAGGTAGCTGCTTTAATTGATGGGGTGTTGGGTGGGGTGGGGTCGAACGGTGGCACTGAGCGGCATTTTCAGAGATACAGCTCTGTGGTATGCAGTGTTGTGGCTGGTGGCTGTTTCCAGACCCTTTGCCATGTCCCCAGGTGCAGGCTACCACATGTATGGGATTATGGCAGTGGTTGCAGTGTCACAAGATGGAGGTGACTGGGGGAGCCTCATGTTGGTAGATTAGGGTCCACATAGGAGTGGCAGCCAGAAGTCCTGCACATGGGCAATGGCTGGGTGTCCAGCGTGGGAGCTGCGGCAGAATTCCTGCTTGGGTGCTGATGCCTGTGGTCCTACTCAGACACCTGGAGGTCCTGTGTGGGTGAGTGGCCAGGAGTCCTGCACTGACACTTAGGCCTGGAGACCTGCGCGAGCACAGCAGCCATGATTCCTGCACTTGAGCAGCTGTTGGATGTCCTCTAATAACTCACAGAGAAACAGTATTTCCACTACTTGAATCACAGGTCACAGAGCAACACAGAATGCAGCCCCCTTGGGGCCCGCCATCTTGGAACCTTCTCCCGAATGGTTTTTGAATACTATGCACAAAGTTCTATAATTTAAGGCAGTAAAATTTTAGAAAATTAAAGTTTTACAAAGTAGACGATTACTTAAAAATAAATATGGTCAAGATAGGTAGATTTCAGGTAGACTTGGCAGCACACAAGTTTTCTTTTTGTTGTTATTAAATCAGGGTCTCAACTATGTTGCCTCAAACTCTTAGGCTCCTGCCTCAGCCCTTGTTGGAATAAGTTTTCATACTCAAGTTTCAGGTAAATCATAAATAAACAATAGTGCTATAACATCAAACCACCTTGTATGATTGATGTCCTTATTGTCACACAATCTCCTAGTTAAATAGTAGAAGAGATAGAATCCTATTAATAAGTAATAATAACCATATCAAATTATGTAATTAATATTTGTAGGATAATAGGTTTAAATACAGAGGGCTTATTTCCTAGGAAAAAAGGGAATAAGAATGTTTCTAATAGCAATTTAAGAGTTAAGAATCTCAAAATAACCATTGCATATAAAAAGGTATGTTTATGCCAAGAAACATTTTATTTATGTTCAGCACACACTTTTACTGAAAGTTCTAAGTAATTCCTACATTGAAAATGTGTTCATTTGGTAGGAAACTGAAGCTAAATGAAGTAACTTTTCCTGAAAAACTCATGGAGACCATAAATCTAATATCTATGCAATCACTCTATAGTAAATTATTTCATTATGGTGGGGCATTCCATTATATAATTGACAGGCTGAAATTTGCTACAAAGTTAAAACTATTATAAGGATTTGGATGATGACAAGTGGGTTTTTTTCCCCCTTTAAAATCCATAGCCAAATAGTTGCACATGTTGGAGTCAATCAGTGAGTGTGCTCTCAAAAAAATAAAAATGAAGAGCTGGGGCTCAGTGGTAGAGTGCTTGCCTCACACATATGAGGCACTGGGTTCAATCTACAGCACCACATAAACATAAATTAGTAAACAGATATTGTGTCCATCTACTACTAAAAAAAATTTTTTAATAAAATTAAAATGAAACTTTTAACTTCTCAGTGCTTATTAATGATAAAATGTAAACTTGCTTCTCTTTCAGTCTTCCTTTTTTAAGTAAATTTAGTACCTAAGCCTGACCTGGAGATCATTCTCAATTCTCTTTCTTGCCTACCATCACCACCACATCCACATTCAGTTAGTGATAGTTTCTTCAGGTTTGCCCTCTTAAAAATTCTTCCCCCCTTCTCAGCCTACAAGATTAAAAAATGAATCTTCAAATCAATTCCTAGCCTCCCTTGAAGCCAGGAATAGCCATCTGGCACGATTCTGGCCAGCAATTTAAAGCAAAATTCTTATCCTTTAAAAACATAATTCTGATTTAAAAAATTGGGTTAGGTACCAAAGTTTTATTTAACTCAGTGAGGGAGGGAAACAGCAGGAAGAAAAAAATCTAAATGTTTAAATGGTAATATTAAAAATTTGGAAATTGTTGTTTTTATAATGAGTGGAAGAAAAAAAAAGGAGTGCTGAGATAAGATCACTAAATTAGGTACAAAAGTGGTTCAAGTCCTGTGGGGGAGGACAAACCAGAATCTTTAAGGTTATCCTTTCTACTGAACAGAAAAAAAAAATTATCCCCACTCATCTATTTCATTGGAGTTAGCCTCTAACTGTAGAGTTGTTTGTTATGTAAATATGTGAGCTTAAACCATAGGAAGTACTGTGTTAGAATTACCTTCCCTGGAGAATTAAATGACTGCTTAGCAGACTTTTTTTTTTTTTTAAACACTGGAGTTGGAACCCAGGTGCACTCTACCACTAAGCTACATCCCCAGCCCTTTTTATTTTGAGACAGGGTTTTCAAGGGTCTTGCTAAGTTGCTGAGGCTGGCCTCAAACTTGCAATCCTCCTGCCTTAGCTTCTGGAATCACTGGGATTGCAGGTATGTGCCACTGTGCCTGGCTTGGCAGCTTCTTAAACAGTGCTATTGCATGACATTAATTAATTAATTAATTATTTCCAAGTTTTGAATATTTTCCTCCATAATTATAATAGTAGACACTGAACTTTATACAGAGTTAAAGCTTCTTCCCTTCTCTGCATTATTCTCTATTATTACTTCAGGGACATTTGCTGGGAATTTGAAGCTCTAGTGTTAATCTAACTTACTTTTCCAGATTTAACATGCTCTGGTCTTAACACAATGATGTTTTCTATTGTCAGTATCAAGAAAAGTATAAGTAGATACAGCAAGTAATGAATCTATTCTAATCAAATCTACTTTTTGTCTGCAGAGGGGCTGAAACCAGGTGAACCTTTTGATTTCCAAACTTCAGACTTTGGTGTAAGCTAGTCAAATGAGGATGCAAATTTCAGCACTGTGAAACCAACAGAAACATAAAAGAACTCAAAGAAACGAACATCTCTTGCACCAAGTCTACACTCTCAAAACCAATCCATGTCCTCTGTAACCACACAATAAAGAGTTTGGGAATTATATTTTATGTTTTGAAGGCCCATATGCAATACTTGGGAGCCTGAAGTCCAAGCCAGTTGTGGCAGTTGCAGAGTGCTTATTCCATATTCAAATGCTTTATAAAGAAGGAAGAGACCCACCCACAAAAATGGGGTCCTAATTAGAATAAGATATATCCTATGTTTGTATAATTTTATCAAAATGGATTCTACTATCATGTATAAGTAAGTAGAACTGATAAAACAAAATTTACAAAAAAAGAAGGAAGAGAATGAGTCTGATCTCTTGAATATTATGCCTAATAAAGGAATAGAAAATACTTTTGTTGCAGTCCTACACAAAGCAGAAGACTTACAGATGGCATGAAGAAGGTAAAAGTTTATCCATATACTTTTTTAGTTTTTCTTAGCAGGTTTTATGTTTCCATTTCTCAATAATATAATTTCTTTCTACAAGAATTATAGATTTTGGGGCTGGGGTTGTGGCTCAGTGGTAGAGCGCTGACCTAGCATGTGTGAGGTACTGGGTTCGATTCTCAGCACCACATATAAATAAATGAATAAAATAAAAGTCCATCAACATCTTTTTTTTTCAAAAAAAGGATTATAGATTTTTCATAATTACAAATAAAATTTGGTTTGAGAACATGATGTAATGTTCCTTTACTTTAACTTTAGATACTGGTTAGGAGTTTCCAAACAAAACTTTTTAGCTCTAAAAATAATTATCGTGTTTTATAAAATAAAAATACAGAGAGAAGTTCCAGTGCAGCCTTTGTGTTGCTTCCGACACTTTTACAAATACTTGGACTTTTTCCTCCTTTAGGTTTGGGGTGAATGTGTAGCCAATGATAGTTACTTTTAAAATAGACTCCTGTTAAAAGTGAAGGATGGAAGAGAGGGCTAAGTTTCTTTTTTAATTAGAAATTGAGATATTATTACCTTATTATTGAGGCAAACCATTTAAAAATCTTGACTCTCATTCTTTGCTAGATTTTAATATGTTATACATATTAACATAATGTAGTATTGTTACTGATTAGAATTCCTTAAAGGAGTTTTTTTTCCCCACTGATATTAACTTAAAGAAAAATTGTAATAAGGTTGTACATGCTTAATTATAAATTAAGCATCTTTGGTTATAGAGATAATTTGGCTAACAACTGATAGACATCATTCCTTCCTATATTGTCTTGGGCATCTAGTATTTATGTATGAAAAAAGTTATTTCTTTATGTTTGAGGCGATGACATTTCTTAACTGTACCAGCAGAGAAAACAGTTTGTTCTTCATTATTGTATTTACTGAAGAAATAAAGGCAGGCTGGGGATGTGGCTCAAGTGGATAGCATGCTTGCCTAGCATGTGTGAGGCATGGGGTTCAATTCTCAGCACTACATAAAAATAAAATAAAGATATTGTGTCTACTTAAAACTAAAAAAGAAAAGAAATAAAGGCAACTTCCTTTACAAATGTATTTTTTTCTTTTTTCCTGGAAGATTAATTTTTATAATTATGGGATAATCGTGGTGTCTTCAAAAAGCATAATAAAATGTAGGCATTAGAATGTAGTTATTTCAAAAATTTTTCTGTTATTTATAGATAAATTAAAATAGAAGCCATGCCCTCTGGAGGAGACAGTAACAGAAGCAGTATGACCAGATACGGTTGGAGTAGTGCATCACTTTCTGAATTCTTTTCTAACTTCAAGCTTCTATTTACTTACTCACATAAATAGTGCTGATGGTGAATCAAATTGTGATAATGCTTTCCAGAATAAACGTTAAATTTACTGAAAGAATCTTAAAAAAAAAAAAAAAAAAAAAAACCAAGAGAGGGAGTATTTCAAAAGAGGGAAAATTTAAAAAAAAAAAATTTTAAATATGTTTAGTAGAAAAAAAAACTGGATTACAATCAAGAGACTGTAAGGGTCCGGCAAAGCATCAGAGGAAGAGACCACCAAGTGACTGACTCATGCAATTGCAGAAGGGGATTTATTGGGGATCCATTCCAGCGCGCTGGGGCTCTGTGCTCACTCAAGAAGGGAGAGCAGGGGCTGGGGATGTGGCTCAAGCGGTAGCGCGCTCGCCTGGCATGCGTGCGGCCCGGGTTCGATCCTCAGCACCACATACAAACAAAGATGTTGTGTCCACCGAGAACTAAAATAAATAAATAAAGTTTAAAAAAAAAAATAAAAAAAAAAAGATTTAGAAAATACTGGTCCCAAGGCAAACTAAAAAAAAAAAAAAAAAAAAAAGAAGGGAGAGCAGCCCAGAGCCCAGAGCAGGGGCTGAGCACTGCTTAAGTACACTTCTTGGGGAGGGCGGGGACTTTACATACATCACAGTCTCCTTTAACAAATCATCGTACACCGAGGGAAAATCAAACAACAATTCCTAAACATGATTAGTTCATTCATTGGCGGGAACAGGTCGGGCGGGGGTGATTGGTTACTCCTAAGCAGGGTACACATTCAAACTGATTGGTTTAGGCCCTGAGATGCCTACGTGCAAGATCGCACAGGGCCCTAGGATATTAATCAACTAAATGGCCAGTAGGTCGTTGTCTTAACTGCCTCAGGAATTTCTGGGTGTAGCAGAGGAACTTAACAATACCTTGTCCTTCACTTTTTAACTCAGGCCTTGCAGCTTGGGAACTTTACAATGCCCGGTCTTTTACATTTTAACTCAGGCTTTGCAGTTTAGAAGCAGCTTAGAAACTTTACCCTTTCAAGACTTGAGCTCTAGTGCTGATTTGTTCCTATCAAGTTGTTGTCTTCCCCATTTTCTCCAGCAGAAGCTGATATACAGGAAGCTGATGCCTCACCAAAGACCTTGGCTAAAGAAGGAGATAAGACAAGAAGAAAACCCTGTCTTTTAACATGTCAAGGTCATTTTATCCTTGTAATAAATACAATAAACTAACATTTAATATTCTTAACTATTTTAGTCAGCTTTTCAGTCTCTGTGACAAAAGACCTGGCAAGAACAATTTTAGATGAGAAAACGTTTATTTGGCACTCATGGTTTCAGATGCCTCAGTCCATCTCCATTGCTCTGGACCCAAGGTCAGGCAGAACATCGTGGTGGCAGGGTGTGGAAGAGGAAAGCAGCCTAGGACATGACAACCAAGTAGCAGAGAGAGCTCTGCTTACCAGTGACTTACCTTCTCCAGCCACCTCCCCATCTGCCTAAAGATATTGCCAATTAATTTATATCAGTGGATTAATATACCAAGTAGGTTAAAGCTCTCATAACCCAATCAGCTCACCTCTAAATTCTCTTGCATGATCTCACATATGAGCTTTGGGGGACATCTCATATCCAAACCATCACATTAACCCATCAAGGCCCAATCCTGTAAATATTTCAATGATACTGACACAGGTGTATTAAAATACATTGGAAACAATAATCTATAGCTTATGTAATAATTATTGTACTATAATATAATTATATAATTATGTAATATACCATATTTAAGTCCTTTTTTGGGGGGGAGGGGTACCAGGGATTGAACTCAGGGGCTCGCGGCACTGAGCCACATCTCCAGCCCTGTTTTGTATTTTATTTAGAGACAGGGTCTCACTGAGCTGCGAAGCACCTCACCATTGCTGAGGCTGGCTTTGAATTCACAATTCTCCTGTCTCAGCCTTCTGAGCCACTGGGATTACAGGTGTGCACCTGGCTATTTTTAAGTTCTTATAGGTGTTCCACATCTGGGACAATGGGACAAAAAATGGGTTAATATATGAAGCACTAACAGCTTAATTAGATAAAGAGTCAAAATATTTGACTAGGCAATTCATAAGATCATGCAAATTGCTAATATGTGTCCCTTTTCATGTTCAAGAAGAAAGGGAAGAAAGGGTTCTATTCAACCCATCCCCAGTCAGTCACTTCTACCTGCTGCATTCAACCTTCTCAGTCTCTCCCCTATCCCCTCATCTTTGTCTTATGAATAGTGTCCACTGTAGACATCCAATAATTGTCATCCTCTACAAACCTAAATCCTCAGGTTTATAAGAAACAGCCTAGATCCCATTATCTTCACCATCTTTGCAGTTGCTGTAAAATGGTATTTGCAGCATGGCTTGCAGAATTTCATCTCACCTTCAAGCTGCTCCTCAATTCCACCAAGGAAATGAGAAATATCCATCATAGATGATAGGCAGCTATGTGATACGCAACCTTGCAACCATCTGTCTGAGATCACACGAGGCTATCATAGAAGTTCCAGAGAGTATTCATTTCTTATTGAGATGAAATCACTCAGGCATGTGTTAGATCCATATAGCTTCAGAGAGGACAACAGAATTGTCTGAGTCTTCCAGAAAGCATCATCCAAAACCATGATTTTTATAGCTTTGGCTGTACAATGGAATTAACTGGAAAGATTTCTAAAAAACCAATGCCTGGGTTCCATCCTGAGTTTCTGATTTAGTCAGTCTAGGGTGCAACCTGGATTATGTGACATTTGAAGGCTCCTAAGTGATCTAACATGCAGCCAAGCATGGGAACCACAGATCTGAAAGATTAGGTAAATTGATCTCAAGAAAAATTTTAAAGCCAAGTCAGAATACTCCAGGAGAAGAAGGGTGAAAAGTGAAAAGTACTCTTGAATGTGTTCAATTGACTTCCTGTTATTCATTCTAAATGAAGGGAAGATCATCACAGACAACTGTAAGATCTTAGATTTGAAAGTTCCTTTATACTTTGCAAAGCATTTGATCTTATTTTAACCTCCCCACAAGCCTGGGAAGCAGACAGCTGAGCTTATCAGATAGATGAACAGTAGCTTCAAAGAGGTGAAGGTTTTGCAAAGATGTTAAGAGGGAGATTCATTTTGTTGGACTCTGATCCAGAATGTTCCACAGTCCAAAAAATTCAAACAATTTTATATGTTCAGTTAAACATTTTTTTTCACCCTCCCAAAGGGCGAAACTTTACTCATGGGTAAAGAACAGAAATATTTTATTTATTTGATTTTTCAGTGCCAGGGATGGAGTTCAAGGGCTTGTGTGCTACCAGTATAGGTGATTTTTTAAGTGAAGATGGAGTGGCCCTCCCAAGGTAAGGGGGAGTGGGAATGCCATCTATTATGAGCCCAGGAGAATAAAGAAGCAGGTTTGGTGAACAGCTGGCCAGGCACTGCCTCAAGGTCTTTTTCTGGGATTAGAATCTGGGGTTTTGGGAGTGCTAAACTGGGGTCACATCAGCCCAGGTACCAGCAGTTATCTTTCCTAGCTGCAGAGAGTGATGTGACCAGACTAAAAGAATAGTCACCCTCCATGCAGAGGTAGGCAGTACACAAGACGAAGGAAGAGAGAGTGAGGAGGAGACAGGGTCGGGGTGGAGGTGGGGTGAGAGGGAAAAAGAGGAGGAAGAGAAGGAGGAGGACAAATTCCACTGAATACACCTGGAAGTACCCATTATGGCAGCTGTAAGGAATAGCTACATAATCTTCAGCTACTTAAGTGCAAAATTACATCTGAAGCCTCTTGTTTAAGAATTATGAAGAATTTCAAGGGAACAACAAAAACAAACCAAGTGTGGGACCTTTCCAAGCCCTGCATGGCTGAGTAAATCACACACGCAGAAAGCTAAGAGTCACATATGCCCTTTCATGTTTTTACATGTGTTGCTTTTATAGGACTGGTGGCATGTTGGATTTATTCACACCAGCGTCACCTCTAACATGAGTAAGGTGCTGTTTTACAATATTAAGATGGCTGTGAGGTAACTGGGTGATGGGAATTTTTTAACTCCATTATAATCGTATGGGGCCACTGTTGTATATGTGGTCTGCACTAGTTGAATTGCCATTACCTGATGCACAACTCCATTTCCAGAGTCATCCCACCTCTCTTTCTGCAGAGGACCTGTTGCCTGGCAGATCAAAATATTAAGCAGAAATATATTTCTTGAGGCCTACATTATATGAGGAAAATAAGGGATTTTAGCAATCTGGTTTCACTTTTGAGTCTACATGCATTTCAGTCATTTGACCAAAGAAGCCCTTGGGAAATCTCTCCCCAGGAAGCCTTCTGGAGTGATTCAGAGAACTAAAAGCTCAGCTCTGTCTTATCCAGCTGGAACACGGGCAGATAACCGCTCTCCTGCTCCATCTCCTCCATGGTTCCTACATAAACAGGTGTTCAGTATATATATATGATGATTGTACAAGTGAATTCTTAAAAAGCATGTTGACTACCTATTATGTGTCATATCAGGAGAAGTACAAACTGAAATAAGACATGGACACTGGCCTCAAAGAACTTACAATCCAATGAATGATGCAGGTACTTCAGAAATGCCTCAATGTTCATCCAACTCTTCCCTCTGCCTCTGCCCTGGGTGAGCTCTGTGTTGGTGTCCATATGCACCCATCAGTTAAACATATTTGTAAAGTAACTACTGTGTGTGTGCCCAGAAGGTAGGGACATGGGCATGAAATACCTGGTTCCCACACTTAAGGATTCCACAAGCTATTAGAAATAAGAAAATGATGGGAGAGGAGAGCAAACCATATATATTTACAACTCTGTGTGATAAGTACAGTGAAGGAGGATTTGAGGGGCTGTTCTGGGAGCACATTGGATATATCATGTTGGAAGGCACTACAGCATGCAGAGGGAACCCTGGCTTCCAAATCTAGGCAGGCTACTTACATGTAACCTGAGACTCGACTCAATGTACTTACTTCACCTCCTGGTCAAGATCAAATGAGATAATATGGGTTAAAACTCTTAGTGAACTGTAAAGGACCATTCAAATGTTAGTCAAGGAATTTCTTTTTGACCTTGCCCTCTTTATCCATAGCAACATTATAGGGCTGGCTTATTTGATTAGAAGATGTATTTCTTTTTATTTAATTTTTATTTTTTGCATTACAATTCTTAATACATCTTTTACCACAATTTATCATGTCTCTGATTGTATATAAGGTATGTTGACATCAAATTCACATCTTCATACATGTATTTTGTATAATGATGAGGGTCTTCTTTCACCTTCCAGAAGGGGAATCCCTTCTCCCTCCCTTTCCCTCCCACCCCTATAGAAGATATATTTCTCCCATTCCTTTTTTAGCATTTTCAGCAGTTTCTTTGCCTGGTGGTTTTATTTGGTTTTTGTTAAGGAGAAGCTAAATTAACCTCAACTATATCCACTTTGGCCCTGGGTTCTGGAGCCTGGACACTTAGTGAGAGCCTAGCAGAGGCCCCTGGCTCTGATCAGGAGCCAGAAGAGGCTCCTAAGCAGATAGTGCAGCACTGAGCTCACACTGAGAACAGCTTGCTCCTAGAATGTCATTCTCCCCGCAGGGAATTCCAGCTGGCATGGTCGGATGTTGCATTTGTTCCAGCAAGGGGTTGCCTCTCATGCAATATAATTACACTAAACGTGCCAGAAAATTTTGCGACCTCTATTGACTTGAGAATACCTTTCTCAGTGATATAAAAATTCTTGAGCATCTAAAGAGACTTTTAAAAAATCATTCTTAGTTTTGCCTTAAATATAACAAAGAAATGATTTTATTGTTTTTACTTTTAGATGAACTCCCGACTGGATATTATAATACTAATTTAATACAATACATAATACTATTCCAAAAAGAGAAACAGATGTTGGTATCTGCTTTTGACAAATGAGTCAAGCTATTAAATTAATTTGAAATAATTGTCAAAAATGAATTGTTGATGAATAAATTTTGAGGCTACATTATGTTTGGAGGGTTCCATAGGAACATCAGAACACAGACTGAAATTTACATGATGAATGATGCCATCAAAAATAGACACAACTGGGGCTGTGGTAGAGCGCTTGCACATGTGAGGTTCTGGGTTCAATCCTCAGTACACATTAAATAAATAAATAAAATAAAGATATTGTGTTCATCTACAACTTAAAAAAATTTTTTTTAAATAGACATAACTGTCCGGAGTGATGGCACATGCCTATAATTCCAGTGATTCAGAAGACTGAGGCAGGAGGATAGCGAGTTCAAAGCCACCCTCAGCAACAGTGAGGCTCTGAGCAACTCAGTGAGATGCTGTCTCTAAACAAAATACAAAAATAGGGCTGGGGATGTGGCTCAGTGGTTGAGTGTCCCTGAGTTCAATCCCTGGTACCCACCCCCCCCCATAAAAATGACATAATTCTTTTTTATTACCTACCTTTGTGAATTCTTGATGTTTCCCTTGAATTGTTCTGATACATTTTAGTGTTTTGTTTCTAAATGGCAAGAAAAGGAGAAAGGCTTTTTGTTCACTATTTGCAAGCATGTCTCAGAAAACAAAGCAAATGGATGTGGCAAGTGTTTTCATCAAATGAAAAGTCACATTCCATATACTGTCACTACCACTTGCAGAATTATGATCGTTTGGAAGAGGTAATTAACTTACTGTACATCAACATGGATGTTCCACAGGCCCTCTGGCCTACCATGGAAATAAACAGCCCTATATGATCAAGTATAAAACAATGTGCAACTTTCTTGTCAACGTGTGGGGCTTGATCAGATAGATCCTCATTCAAAGACATAAACCGCAAGAATCAGGCGTTGGGAATAATTATGTAAATTTGAAGATGGATTGGGTACTAGATAATATTAAGGAATTAATATTAATTTGATTAGAAGTTATAGCAGTATTGTGGTTAGAAAGAAAAATTTCTTATTCCTTTGGGGTGCATTCTGACGTGTTCAGGAAAGAAATGTCATATGCCTGGGATTTGTATTAAAATACCTCACAAAAATTTGATAATGGATAAAATCAAATATGGCAAAATACTAAGAACTATGGAACCTTGGTAATGGATGTATATGGGCTCCTCAAATTTTTCTCTTTGCTATTTTGTTAATTTGAAAATTTCCAAAACAAGTCAAAAACACCACAAAATCCAATAAATGATAGTCATATGTGGTCTAACCCTCACACTGTCCCCTCTAGAGGCTGCTGGTATTGAGTGGAGTGCTAAAGCAAGTCACACAAAGTCCCAAGCATGCCCCACCCTTCCCCTCTAGCTATTGCCCATCTGACAGTCATAAGAAGACTCTCACACTCTTTTGTCCTTTTATTCATTGCTCCTGAGTTTTTAAAAATAAAAGTAGAAACAGATATCATTAGTCTCTTTAACAACCTGAATGCAGAGGAACAACCTTCTGACCCTGGTGAGTTTGAATATCACTATTGAATCAGCTGCAGCAGGACATTGGTCATTGGGGAAGCTGGTGGGCTCTGTCATGAGTGAGATTGGCAAGGAAGGTTTTAACTGGTAGTCAGTCACTTAAACTTTGTTTTAAAAGGACACCACGTTGAAAGCCTCAGGTCTTCCTTTTCTCTGGGGAGAACAAGTATGTGTAAGGTGATAGAGAAGAAAGAAAAGAGTAGATGTTCTCTGAGCCAGCCTCTTGAACCTCCTTCCAGGTGAACCATGACCCTCCATTTGTCTAATGAAAACATGCTGATATGGGTCAGGGCACCCAGAAAGCTCATGGCTTGTGGCTTTGTTCTAGCTCTCCCTCAACACTGTCACTCCTTCCAACTGGGTGGCTGCTTACCAAGAGTCTCTTCTATTTGTTCCAAAAACTTGTTGATGCCAGTTGTTCTTATTGATATAATTACAGTACACACAAAGCAATCAGCTGGAGTGTGGAACTCCCATCACTCAACCCATACATGTCACAGAGAAGTGAACATAGCTTGGACCTACATCCAAAGTTTGGCAATTGAATGAACTTTCTAATGTCTTCCAATCAGATACATTTTATTTTAAGGTGTATATTTTCTTTAAGTGATTCTCAGCTCCTCCCAATTGTTCAATAAGCCAATAAGCTTCTTCATCTTTATAGCACTGAATGAGAGGGTTCCACCATCCAATGATTTTCTGTTCAGATTTGAGTGAAAATCCAAAACGTGATCATTTAAAAAAGATTTTTTTTTTTTTTGAGGCTGAGGCAGGAGGAGCACTGGACCTATGCGTTCAAGACCAGCCTGGGTAAAGTGGCTGTCTCCAAAATAAAAGGAAGGGGGGTGGATTTCCACTGAGCTTGGTCAGGAAATATATGAATTCACTCCCTATTGTTTCACTTCCTTCTGGCATTTTATTTAGATTATTAATAAGATCCACTTGCATTTTCTAAGCATGCACTGGTAGTTAGGGACACTTTCCCCCAACACAGGGGAGGTATTGATCAGACCACAGGAATGGAGATGCGCCCCTAGGATGTCCCATTATAGCCCAGGGTTCAGGGACTCAGGGGCAGAGACTTCAGGAACAATCTGACTGTCTATGTAGACCTGGCTGCACTTTAAGACAGAAGAATCTGTCCCAGTCTGAGTTCCAGCTTCCTTACTCACTAGCTGACAAGAGTGGATGCAGTGGTCTGTTGCATCTGCCGGCTCTGCCCACCCACGAGGCTGTGACCCACCGCGAGGGATGAGATCAGGAACAGAGAATGGACACTATTCCACAAATCGCTTATCATTACCAAGGAAGGGAATGAAGGATATTCCTAAACTTGGGGTGATATCTTGCAAAAAAAAAAAAAAAAGATAGGGCAACTCATTGTAGGAAATGGAGATGGGACTTGGGTCTCTCTATCAAGACCTTGAGACTCTGTGGGGTTGGGATGGGGGTGGGGCCACCTGCTTCAGCAGCTTCACGCCCTGACTCTCCTGACTTGGTCCCAAGGTCAGAAAAGGGTGAGATGGGGAGAGGTCGTTCCATTTTACAGCAGCATCTTGGGATAGGGCCGCCTCTGATCTCTTCATCAGGGTTTGGGGGAGAGGTTCCAGGACCGACGACCAGGTCACCGGCCTATCATGCCCTCCTGCAGGTGTCTCGGCTTTGAACAGGGGCGTGGCCGAGGTCAGTCGGCCTTGGGTGCCCGAAACTCAGGCATGCTCCAGGTGCGGGACGGCCGCGGCGCGTCGCGCTCCACGTCCTCCGAGATGGTCCGGATGTCGCTGGCGAAGGGCGAGATGCGCGCGCGGCTCTTGAATGTGCCCAGGCTGCCCCGGGGTCGCAGGCTCCACTGGCGCGTCAGCTTGTGGGCCTCCTCCTCCTGCTTCATCCTCTCCAGGACCTCCTGCAGCACCGAGCGGAAGAGCCCGGACACCTCCTGCACTTCGGGCTCCTGCTCCGCCAGCAGCTGTCGGAACCTGGACAAAAGAGGGGGCGCCTTGGGACCCTTGCGGGGTGGCACGTGGCGGGCCTCTAAACCCTGAGGAGCCGCTGTGTCTCCCTGAGGTCAATTCCCCTTTAGTCCATTTCACCTGCAACTGAAATC
The DNA here is from genome assembly GCF_021218885.2 of Marmota monax. Taxonomy (NCBI): domain Eukaryota; kingdom Metazoa; phylum Chordata; class Mammalia; order Rodentia; family Sciuridae; genus Marmota; species Marmota monax. The sequence goes on from NW_026692947.1 coordinate 6,031,394, forward strand.
AAACAGCAATCACCCCCGCCTCCCTATTCCCCCAGCCCATCCTGAGTTCAAACCCTAGTTCTGCCACTTCTGGCCTCCCTGAGCCTCTGCATCCTCATCTGTAAACGGGGTGTAGAGGACTTTCCTACCTACCAGAGAGGTTTCATGTGCCCAAGTATGTAAAGATCCCGACACTAACCTAAGGTGGTCAATGCCCAAGTATTCTGGGGAGCCCACTGCCGTGGCAATTTTACTGTGAAAGACTTTCTGGGTTAACCCTCTCCCTTTTCTTCTCCACACACTACCTATGTGATCTTTGAAGTGAGTATCTGATTATGTCACTGCCTGTAACGGTGACATAAACTGCCTCCCACAGCTTCTCTGTCACCTTCTGGATAAGGGGGAGCTAGATGGCCGTTCACGTAGGGCTCCTCCTGTTACTTCCCCCAGATGACCCTGCGTTACAGCCAGGAAGGATCCTATGGGGTTCCCACAGGCCTGGGTTGCACCTGGGTCCCTGGGTGTTTTCCCAAGCTGTTTCCATTTCTTATAATGTCTTTGCTTAGCGCTCAAGAATCAATGTTAGTGAGTCCATTGAATACCTGGTTTCCTCTCCCATATTGAGAGTCAGGACTTTGCAACTTCTTAGCAATGATGTGAGGTGGGAAAGGTATCAGGACAGTCATTATCTCATTACCTTGTGAGTGTTCCCAGTCTTTCCTTCACTTAGGAGGCTTGATTTGCAACTGAGTCCCCCCATCAGCATCCCACCCCTGTCCCCAGGTGCTTCTGGAGTAGGTCTATTGGGGGAGTTTCCATGGTACAAAATCAGAAAAATGGGGGGAGTGGCTAGGATTCTCAGCCTGGATAAAGGTAAAAAGACTACAAAAGGAGCCAGGATAGGGCTGGAGAAGGCATTCTAAAGAGGAATTTTAAATGGAAACGTGTACCATAGATGCTTACATTGGCTAAAGAGATGGGTAAGGGGAGATTTGAGGAGTCAGGGGAATTTTTACATGTTTTATTGTTGTTTTGTATTCCTTTACAAAGAGAAATACAGATAAAAGAAATTGAGTTATTTTGAAATTATTTTTGGCTGTTGGACTGACTATGTGCTTCTTTGACTTCACCAATCTGAGACAGGACCCCGTGGGTCACCGCTTCAGGGAGGTTACATTTATATTCAGGAATATTGTTTTATCCAAGCTCTAAATGTTCAGTGCCCCAGGACTCCGAACCCATCACACACACTCACAGTCACCTTCACACCTTAGGCAGACTGGTGTGAAATAGGATGATGAAGACAGTAATTTTGGAGATTGTCTGGGAAAACTCCTCTAAGAAAGTAATAATGATCATAAAATGATGAAAAAGGAGAAGCCAGCTGTTGAAATCCAGGATACTAATAATCCTGGCAGGAAGAACAGAGAGTCCTCACTCACCAAAACTCAAATGCCCCTAAGAGCTGCCTCTGCCTCTCACTGAAGCCCATGCCCCAACCTGCTGCTTCATGCTGTCTCTCAGCTTCCTCTTCCTGCCTTGCTCCTTCTGACAGATTAACAGTGTCATCCAGGACCCCTGGGTCTAGTCCTGGTGGCCTCAGGGCCCTGCCTGGAGCTGCAGCCCAATAGCTGGTCCCTGTCCCTATGCCATGGATTACCTGAGGATGGCAGGCCCACAGTAGGATGGGTGGATCTTGGCACAGACATCCTCCAGTTGCAGCCGCTCCCCTGGGCTGAGGTCATAGGTAGACCGGGGTGTGCTGGCCAGCCAGCTGTAGTCCACACCAGTGCAGATCTTCCTGACGGAGTTGCTCCGCTCCCGTTGCTGCCTCTCAGCCTCTCGCATCTGCCCCACCAGCTCCATCATGAGCGTCTCCAGCACCATCTCAGCAGGGCTCCTGGATGACAGCCGGGGTGGGGGCTCATTCCATCGGAACCATGGGATGAGAGACATGGCCCCTCCAGGCCCTGCTGAGACAGAATGGGAGTGTGTCTTCCCTGGGCCCCTCTGTCAGGGGGAGAATCCAGGAGACCAAGGGGTAGGGAGGAGAACTGAGCCTAGCCCTCACAGCTGAGCACACTTGGGTAGCTGGCTTAACCTCTGTGAGCACTCATTTCTAATTCTGTAAGACAAGACAAGGCTGTGGTGAGAAGTGGTTGTGAATAAATGTGATATACAATAAGCACCACATAGAAGTCATATACTCACTCATGGTTATAAGGATTCTTAAAAAGCATTCTGGGGGCTGGGGATAGAGCTCAGTTGGTAGAGTGCTTACCTTGCAGGCACAAGGCCCTGGGTTCAATCCCCAGCACCAAAAAAAAAAAAAAAAAAAAACGATTGGGCCCAGAGAAACTGCTTCCTGAATCCCCACAGCTCCAAGCAGGAAACACACTGTACATGGCTGAACACAATTTTATCCCTCTGATTGAAAGGGGGAAATGCATAAATACACAAGCACACACACACTTAGAACAGATACTTACATCCTGTCCAACCAAAGAGGAAAACACCGTTTCCAAATGCCTCCAGCCTAGTGTTTGGACACCTAGAACTGTATAGGGTTGACATTATCCTGCTAAAACCTGGCTTACCCACTATATTCATTCATTCATTCATTCAGCAAACATTCATTAAGCCCTATGGACCCATCTGTGGGGGGATACAACATGAGAGTGCAGAGGGACTCTGTTCTCCAGGAGATTCAAGACTTGATGAATAAAAACGAAAACATCAGTGAAACCAGGAACCCATGATTGGCAAAGCAGAGTCAGTATTGATGGGGGAGGGGTGGGTCTAAGTGATGAGAACAGTCAGGCAAATCTTGTTATGGACAAGAGCAACCAGAAGGGTGAGTGCCGGCTTCAGACAAGTGGGCTGAAGGCGGCCCAAGTGGAGAATCCAGCCACGGTACAAGGACTAGCTGAGCAGGACATCAGGAATGAGAGCAGGGACCTTAATTTATCATCATACTCTCACAGGTCCCTGCTCAGTGCAGATTTTGTGAAGGAAAGACCAACTAGATAGATGGATAAATAAATTAAGTAATAAGTGAATGAACTGCTATGTCTGCCTCACACCATTGTCCGTCAGAAGTGAGTTGTGTCTCTGACAACAAAGAAGGGACGTGCCATCCTGAGCTAAAGTCTAAAGCTGGTCTTCAGGGTGCTCCACCTCCCCTGTCTACATCTTCCTCCCTCCATGAATGACCCATCCTCCTCCTGCCCAGGCCTTCCAGATGCAGTGAAAAGAGATTTGAGGAACTCAGTCTTGACAGAGTGGTCATGAGCGCTTTCAAGGGTCTAAACTTAGAATCACACTAAGTAAGTACTTTCAATTCTTGAACAAATGCCACCTTAGCTCTTAGCTTACACTTTGCTTCCTTCAGGAGAGTTTCCTGCGTCCTGTGACTCAGAGCTAGTGCCTGTTGTCTCTGCTGCCAGGCTGCTCTGTGCTGAGCCATCAGTGCTCAGTCACAGCACTCTGTGACTGCCTGTGGGCCCTGGTCCCTCTGCAGACTGAGCAAGAAAACCTGTCTGTGCATCATCCTACCAACATCCAGCACAGGGTCTGGCCCACAATAAGTACCTCATGAACATATATAAATATGAAATTATTGTAAATAGATGGTATTATTTCTCCAATAATCTATTACACAAAAATTTTGCATAATTATATGGTTTTGTGTATGTGTGTGTGTGTGTGTGTTAGTTTTCAGTCGCTATGACAAAATGCCTAAGAAAATCATCTTAAAGGAGGAAATATTCCTTTTGGCTCAGAGTTTAGAGGTTTTAGTCTTCAGGTCGCCTGGCTCTGTTGTTTCTGGGCAACAGGTGTTTTGAGGCAAAACATCACGGTGGAAGGGTGTGGTAGAACGAAGTTGTTTACCTCATGGCAGCCAGGAAGCCAAGAGAGAGTGAGAGGAAGGGTCTGGAGACAAGATATACCCTTCAAAAGCACACTCCCAGGGGAACCTACTTCCTCAAACTAGGTACTAAAGTTTCTGCAACCTCCTAATAGCCCCACCGGCTGGGGACCAAGTCCTCAACACAGCAGCCCTTGGAGGAACATTCCAGATCCAAACTATAACAACTGTCCAAACTATAACATGTGTGTGCACACACACACACATGCATGTGAGCACATGTGTGTTCAAGTGTGTTACACAGCTGGGTTACAAATCTACCTGGCGGGGGGGGGGGGTGGTTCTTCCCTCCACCAAATTTCTTACCATTCCTAAAGCCCACTTTTGAGGAACTTATCTTTGGGTCACAAACTGCCCTCCTTAGAGGCCTGGCTTTCTTCTAAGTGTGGCTTTGCATTTGAGATAAAAGGAGGCAGCAAGAGAGTAGAATGGTAACAGAGGGTCTTTCTGGGGCTGAGAAAAATGTGGCTGAAGGAAGGAGAGGCACCAAAGACAATACTTGCCTCCATGACAAATTGATCCCAGAACACCACACCAAGGCCACTGAAGGCCTGGTCAGTGCAGTGGGGGCTGAGCAAGGCACCCACCTGACATCTCTGCAAGGGGGAGCCAAATGGAGGCTCACCTACCATCATCACATGTCCATAGATATATTTTTACATAATATGTAAGTATGTATATATTTGTAACTAATGTTATATGGAGTTATAGATATTTATTAGACTATATCATGAAATTATTGTAAATAAATAGATGATATGATTATTTCTCCAATAATTATATAATTATTCTATATCCCACAAATGTATATTTATTTAGCTCATAAAATTATATGTATATATATATATATATATATATATATATATATGGTCTATATTTAATTCTAAATACTATTAAGTTAACAAAGTATTGAATAAGACATGTTCTGCTTCCTTCTTTGTCAAATTTACCTTCGTAACGACGTGGACAGATTCGCACTGAGAATGCTTGGCCTCCCCAGAATTCAGGGATCCTGGCCTGCAGCCTGCCCTTCTTCTCTCCCCCACTCCTGGCTCCCTCCTACACCAAGAAGGGACCTCGCAGACATGCACGGGGACACCCCAGCCTTCACACTCAAGGCCCATCCTCATCCTTGTGAATAGCAGATTTTTGCCACCCTCAGGCCTGGGCTCTTCGAACCAAGAGTCATCACTCTCGGGGGATTGAGAGGGCAGAAGGTGCCTGCACAGTGGCTCCTTCTGTGGGGACAGAGGTGGCAGCTGTCTGGTGAGGAATTCCAGATCTCAGCCTCTCATCCCTGATATGGAGGTGAAGTGACCCTAGGATTGGCATATCTCCTGAACCCCCAGACTCCAGAAGAAAGCTAGGGCAGAGTCTGAAGTGCAACCTCATGGGGGTCCCTATTCCTTGGGGACAAGAGTTGGTCTCTAAAGGGGAATGAAGAGAATGGAGGGGGGTGGGAGTAGGAAAAACAGTAGAATGAATCGGACATCACTTTCCTCTGTTCATATATGAATACGTGACCAGTGTAACTCCACATCATGTGCAACCACAAGAATGGGAAGTTACACTCCATGTATGCTTGATAGGTCAAAATGCGCTCTACTATCATGTATAACTAAAAGGAACAAATAAAAAGAGTTGGTCTCTAGAGGCAGGTAATTTGACAAAGGGCAGGGTCTGTGGGTTCTGAGCTTCTCAGACCCAGTGGTGAGGGTCTCACCACTGGGAAGGGGAGGAGAGTTTTCTGCATTGTCTCCTCCCCACCCCCCACACTTTCCAACTCCAGCCACAGCAGAGGCTTTACTGAGACAGGAGCTATTTCTGTCCTGGTGCCAGCTGCTCCCACAGGAGGTTCTCAGGCAGGTCTGATTAAGTTCTTATGGGCAAAGCCGGGAGAGAGAGACAAAGGGAGGGAGAGAGGGAGGAAGACACAGAGCAGGGACACAGTCAGATTCCAGAGATGGTTGCTTTTTCCCAGCCCTCTTAGGACCTGATCCACAGCTGAGACTGATTCCAGGGTGTGTGTAGTCTGTGAACGGCAAGAGTGACCTGTCCTGGACTTTGCACAATTTGGGTTTTCCTCTCCCTTGCTCCGGATGAACCACCATGGAATAGCCAAACTTTTCCATGTGAGCTTCAAGGGCCCCTCACTCTCAGAACCCTCCTGTGAGGAAGGCCAGCTTCCCCTCAGCCAGTGGTATTTAGAGTCTGCCTCAAACATATGCACATTGACACCTTTTAAAACACTGGGGGCAACTTGAACGTGAATTGGATGCTGGGGGATGATTGTTAAATTTTCTGAAGTATAAAAACGGTATTCAGGTTTAGGGGAAAGCTAGGATGGGATCGATGCCAGAGTTCGTGGGTGTCCACAATATTCTACATTCAAGTCATTCAGACAGTGCGACATATATGTACACACACATAGAAATAGGGAAATTAAGGCAAAATACAAACAATTGTCTTATGGAGGTTTTTGAGGGCTCTTATTGTGCTATTCTTCCAACCCTTGCACATATTCAAAATTTAAACATTGGAAAAATATCTAGCTCAACACAGACTTTTTGCAGGCACCTTTCCCTCTAATTCTATCTGGTGGGCTTGCTTCCTCTCAGCACCTCTGCCCCCATCTATATTCATTCATTTGTGGGTTGCTGGGTGTCTTTCTCCAAGAGGTCCTGGTCATCAAGGCCATGGGCAGTGGGTGTGCTGGGAAGGCTTGGGGTCTGGAGATAGAAACCCAGCAACACAAGGCCTGAGTTCTCTACACTTCGGCCTCAGCAACCTAGGGCCAGTATGTGTGTACTGTACCTGTCCCTGTGCTGGGTGCTGGGCTCCTGGGGAGTGTGCATTCAAGAGAAAGAGGAAAACAAACAGACCAGTGATTGCAAAGCTCCTGGAGGGGATGACACCCACATACCCCAGGACACTTCTGGGCTTCAGCAGTGCAGGCATCCAAGGGCCGACCCCAAAGCTCCTGCTGAGCACTAATGTATGATTTTGTTCAAGTTCATTACCTCTCTAGGCCTTGGTTTCCTCATTTATAAAATGGGGTTAATACAGCTGTGTGTCTGCTCGTCAGAGTGCCTGTGAGACACAAAGGAAAGTGTACAAAAAGATTTGCAAAGTGTAATCCTGTTCAGTGACCAGGCTCTGTCATCTTTAGGACACAGCCAGGTAGATTCATGGCTAAGGAATTCAGAGAGTCTGGAGAGAGGTCAGGAAGGCACGCTGCCTTTGTCCTGGCCTCACGGCTGCAGAGAGCAGAGAGAATGCTGACCCACTCTAACAATGACACCAGGGGAGAGGAGGAGAAATGAAAGGCAGCCAGGGACTGAGGGTTAAGGCACCTCCAAGCTTTGTGGTCCCCTGTGAGAACCATGGGGCTGTGTCTCCCTCCTCCATCTGGGAGCTAAGCCAGGGACAGCATTGCTACCAACCCCTGGTAGCTGTCTTGCCTTCCCTCTCCCCAAGTTCCTTTTCCCAAGGCTGGGGCTTTAGGGTTAGTCCCTTCCCCAGCCTTCTTCCTGCTCATTACCTTTACTCCCTTTGATCTCAGACTCATGCTTGGTGGCCTGCCTATACCCCTACCCTGCCTTTGGTCCATTGCCAGTCCAGGTGAAACAGGCTGGTGGTGGAGAGGCCATGAAGGCTTTAGAAGAGAAGACCTGAGTTCAGCTCCTATGCCTTTGCCCTCCCTGGCATACCCTGCCTGTGTCCAGGTCACCTTCATGGCTCTGAAAGAGAGAGAACAAGGTACCTAATTCAAGTTACTGTGAGATCAGTCAGGTAACGTCTGCATAAGTGCTTTCTTAACCAACCAGAAGCTGGTCCACCCAAATCTGTGGTCATCATTGTTGCTTAGTGCAGGGATTCTTACCCTGGGGTCCTGGGAGAATTCAGAGATTATAAACTTGCATGTGGCCAAAAAAAAAAAAAGAATCTTTATTTCCACTAACCTTTAACTAAAATATAGTATTTGCTTCGGTTATGAATGAGGACTACGGATCATAGTAGTATCAATGGCACCTGTGCTTTTTATGTCTAGTCAAGATCACAGCTATGTTCCTGGATCTTTAAAGTTGTTATTCATGAACTAGTGCACATGATTTTTGCTAGTTGAAGTCATAGTATTTATTAGATCTGCCACTAGATTTTTTTTTTTTTTTGGTACCAGGGATTGAACCAAGGAGCCCCTAGCCTCTGAGCCACATTCCCAGCCCTTTTTCATTTTTATTTGAGACAGGGTCTCACTAGTTTCTCAGGGCCTTGCTAACTTTCTGAGGCTGGCTTTGAATTTGCAAGCCTCCTGTGTCAGCCTCCCAGGTTCCTAGGATTACAGACATGTGCCACTGCGCTTGGTCTAGATTTTATTAGTTTACATGCTGATAGAGAAGCACACATATCACCACGTCACAACTGTTAAATAGCTGCACTTTGATAGAGCAGGTTTCCTTTGCAAACCAATGGACTTCACTGAATTTACTCAGAAACATTTTTTTCTGACTGTGTTCTCAGACTTTGCTGACGAGTCAAAGGGTCCCAGATACAAAGAGAGTGCAAGCTTGACCCCAACCTTGACTCTAACTTCTCCAGGTCTGTCTTCTGTCCTGGCATGGCAGGAGGGGAGCCCCCATGTTCTTAGAGAAAGTTCTGGGCAGAAGGATGATCAGTTCAAAGTCAGCCTCAGCAACTTAGTGAGGCCCTAAGCAATTTAGTGAGCCCCTTTCTCAAATTAAAAAAATTAAAAGAGCTGGGGATGTGGCTCAGTGTTCAGGTGCCCCTGGGTTTAATCCCTGGTGCAAAGAGAAAGGGAGGGGGAGAGAAATGGAGAGGTAAGAGGAGAGGGAGGGGGAGGGGAGAGGGAGAAGGAGAGGAAAGAGACAGAAAGCTCTAGTAAAGGAGCCTTTGTTGACCCAGAGCCCTACACGCCTCGCATGTCCCACCTCTGCCCCTAGGTGTCGCTCTCTCACAGCCTTTCTCTTGGGTTCTCTGCTCTCTTGCTCCTGCCTTTCCCCTTTAGTACACCTTCCAATCCGCTGTACTCTCTCTTATCCTTCCCTTAAGCCTATTTCTGAGTATCCCTGAGGATAATGACTTTTCCATCGCTCACTGGGAGACAGGACTACCAGCTGCCACTCGTTAGAGACGCCAGAAAAACCTGCCTCAAGGGCAAGAGTCGTCTCAGGTTCCAGGTAGTTAGCAGCTGAGGGGGACCAGAGATGCTCAGTGACAAGAACAATGTTCCAGCAAAGCTCTGACCCCCTGATGGAGTGGGGAGAGTGTTCGCAGCCTCCAGAGAGTTCCAAGGCCCTGCACTAGTGTCCAGCCAACCATTGAAAGGTGTGCAGTCCTTGACGCAGGAATGCTGATTTCTCAGTCCAAAAAGAGCCACAGCCAGGGGCCAAGCCCTGGCTCATTTCCCTCTGAGATTGGGCTCCAACAGCTGAGCTTCTGCAAGCCAGGACACAGGGCTGCCCCTGGTGACTCACTGAGCAGGCAGGCTGGCTGTGCTGAAGCTGGACCCTGGGTGGGGGTGGAGGCCCTGCAGTAGGTGTAGAGAGTGAGTACTCCTCTTTCTGGCTAATCTTCCTCCCAGTCCTGTTTTTGTCCAGGCCCAAGGACAACTTCATAGACTGCAAATTAAACTTATTTATCTTGAGTATCATACAATAAAGAACCACCAAGTAGGTCTACTCAGCCTGATTTGTGGATCCTCTGACCACCTGACAAGGACTTGCTCATCAATCAAGATCCATCTTAAGGTTCAACACCATCCTGCAGCCTGCCCCTGACTGCCTCCACTTAGGTGGCAGGGGTCTCCGTAGCCACTGGTGTTGGGCATGGTGCCTATCATGGCTCCATCTATAACACACATGGTTCTCCCTGTTTTTGGCTGTAGTTTCTCTTCTTCACCCAGCTATGACCTCTGCAAGGGCAAAAGCTGTGTTGAATGGGCTGGCGCACTGTAGGTACTTGATACATAGTTCCTGAATGAATGAGTAGCAGTCTGTCCTTGTGCAGAGGCAGAGGTACAACCAAGGGTGGGGGGCAACTGACCACAGTTGGAAGGGGCTGATCCCCAAGAAACTAGCCTAATCCCAGTGTCACAGCCAGACTTTCCTTTCAAGCCCAAACACCAGCCTGGAGCCCCACCCTGTACTGACCTGTCCAGGCCCACACTCTTGGGAGTCTTATTGTGGGTTCACAGGCTGCTCCATGTTCAAGGAGACTAAGGCTCACACATCACCCACACATCTTGGTTGTTGCTAAATCCCTTGACCTGACTCGGTACCTTGAAATTACAGTTGCTAAATTCATGGTGCTCAGACTGATGAGAGGATCTCTGATTTGGGTCTCATCTCCTCTTCCTTTTCCTCTCCACAAAAGCAGAAGAGAGAATACTAGAACTGGCTTCTCCCAGAGAGGCTTCCTGATTCCAGAACAGACAAAATTTTTGACTTCTTTCGAGTTTATAAAGCAATGACCAGACCAGGGACCAAGGATACTGCACCAGTCCACTCATTTCCCGGAAACTGTGGGGACTGAAGGGGCTTACCTGTGGCCATCTGGGCCCAGGTGCAGCCTGCTCTTTGGCTCCCCACCTGCCACCCCCATGAGGCTGAGCAGCCCAGCCTGGGCTTTCACTCCTAAGGCTGTGGCTGTTCTGGGGTGTGAGTGGGGAAGCCGCTGCCTCCTGGGGGAACTCCCTCTTACCAAGTTTCCTGAGGTTCTGTGGAAGTACAGGTTCTCAGCAGGGATCCTGCTTTCCGCTTCCAAGTCTGGGAGAAGAGAGTCTGGATCTTTTCAGGGAAAACCAGAAAGTCGGTCAGCCAAGGGTGGCGGGTGGCGGTGGCAGGCAGGGGTGGGCAGCGTGGACTACATCTTTCCTGGCTCCCCACTCTCTGTTCCTCTTGTGCTGCTGCTGCTGCCTCCTTGTGCTTTTTGCTCTTTGTACCCCCGTAGAAGTTTTTCTAGAGAAAACAGTACTGCCTGGAGGAGAGATGCAGCCGGGCTGGTGTTTGTGGAGAGTGTGTGGGTCCCAGGAGGCTGGAGCCACTGCTCCCCGCTGAACTTGGAGGAGGGCCAGCTCCCAAGCTGCGGTTGCCGTGGAGACCTGCCTAAGCCTCTTTGCCTGCCACAGTATTATCTGATGAGGGAGCATCTGATCCAGTACAGATGCCTGAGACCTGTGGGGAGAGAGCGCCTGTGTCCAGATGGCATTCTGGGCCCCTTCCTCCCCCAGCCATCATTCAATGCAATGCAAACGCAAGCAGGGGACAGCAAGCCCATGCTCATGGGTCCCTCTGTGGAGCCCTCGGCCCACCTGCTATTGACAGGTTTCCAGTTACCTGGTGGATGACTCTTGAATGGAGGTTCCCCCCACCCTCCACCTACTCCCTCCAATAGGAGGGGGTTATTCTGGTACAGGGCAGAGAGAACAATAGAACATAAAATATGGATTTTAAGATCAAGTTCACGACCTTCTAGAGCATCCTGCTGCTCTCTACCTGCATCCTACTCACATCCTTTCTTTCTGCTTTCTAGACATTGTGTCACTGGTAGAATATTCTACAGGCCACAGGTGCCCACTTCCTGGACATGAAGTGACACTGAAACACAGGCATGCTGCCCTGTGAGAACCCCTAGGGAACTGTAATGGGCGTTACGCTGCATTACAATAGCTCTTAGGGGATGCTGTATTGGGTACCAGGTGAGTGACTTTTGGACATATCAGATTTGATTGTGTCGAAAAATGAAGCAGAAAACACAGCCATGGTTGTGAAATGAAGCTATGGTGGATGACACTGGCTCAGATTGCCCACCTGCCTGCATGGCTAGATTTTCATCTCCAGGTGGCAGGCCACTTTGGGCTGACCCTGTAGCTGGTGCCATCTGCCTTCCCTTCTTCTGCATCATGCAAACAGGGGGCCTTGAGGCCCGAGCTGCATCATGCATTTCTCTTGACCATTTCACAACAGGGCAGTCTCAAAGACTGAGAGGAGGATCACCGGCGGGGGTGAGGGATGCCCATGTTTTGGGGAGCTGAGCTGACCTCCTCCGACCCATAGTTCCTAGGTGGCCTCCAAGGCAGGCCCAGCTAAGGCCAGAACAATCTGAATAATGTAACAGGACTCCCGACCTCTGAGCTCTGCACCACTGTCCTGCACCTCCTTAGGGGTCTGGCTCGGAGATCCAGGGCATTTCCACTCTGGGAGGAAGACAGCAAAGGAATGAGAGGGCTCTGATCTCCCTTTAGGTAGGTTGCTAGAATCATCAAGGTGTCGGGGCTCCCATTCTATGTAAGCGCAATGTCAGGAGTTGGTTGAGGCTGGGTGAGCCCATTTTCCTCTCCTCCCCACACTTCCCAGTCAAGCCTCCCTATGTGCTGGGTCAGCCAAGATCAAGAGGGACATCTGGCAGATGAGTGGGAGCCGAGACAGGATTAGGACTCAGAACTAAAGCTTGTTATCTGCCTGCTGTATGACCTTGGGTCCACACCTGACTATTCTGTGAATAATAAAAAGCCATCCTTTTGCTATAGCCATGCTTTTGTCTTAATACTTCACACACACACACACACACACACACAATTAATGTGAGATCATACAGGCGAGTGTTCTGAGCCATCGGAGGGAAGACTGCTCCACAGCAGTCTATCAAAGCAGATGGCTCTTCACGACTCCTGAGCCCGTGGCTCCAGGGAACAGGTACACAGAGTTCTAGCAGCCTGTACTTCAGGCACAGCCAGACCCTTTCCCACATTTTCCAAATGATGCCTATGTGACAAGGAGAAGAGGCCTTCCCTGGCCTACCTCCTCTGCTGTCTGCCGCCTTGATCCCATAACTCAAAGAGGGCTTGGCGTGTGTGCTGACTGCTAATTTATTTTGATCCATTGGCCTGTGGGGGCTTTGTGATTATCCTTGCCAAGTGAGCTCCTACTGGGGAAAGGAGGCGGAGAATTATTTTTTTCCCTTTCAGGAGACATCAATAGAAGTTGTCGAAGTGCAGTTACATATTCAGCGACCATTCAAATGGAGAAGCACCAGTGGGGGCCACACTACTGCCCCATAGGTGGCATTTGATTACAAAATTGCAGATGTGGAATTATAAGGCCATTGGGTACAGGGAGATTAGAGAAGATCTCTGGCTGTGTGTGTGTGTGTGTGTTTGTGTGTGTGTATGCTCTTCCTGTTTTCTCTTTTTCTGGCATCTTTCCAGGCTACAGGGACCATTTCAAACCATTTCTAGCCACTCAGTCACTCATGGGGTCTTCAGGGTCCTGCTTAAGATCCATGTGGCTCAAGTCCCAAAAGAGGCTGAATGAAATTGGCAGAATATTCACAGATCCAGAGCAGTCTTGCAGGTTTCCCATTCCTCTTCTCTTGGTTCCCTTTCTATTCTTGGAGCCCCATTTCTTCTCCAGATGTTTTGGACTGAATATGTCCCTCCAAAATTCATGTTGAAATTCAAACCCCCAAAGTGAAGGTATCAGGAAATGGGGCCATTGGGAGATGATGAGGTCACTCACGAGAGTGCAGCCCTCATGGATGAGGTTAGTGCCCTAAGAAGCTCCCAAGATCCCTCACTCCTTCCCCATGTGAGGATAGAGCAAGAAAGACATTGCCCATGAGTCGGAAACCAGGTCCTCAGCAAACGCAAAATTGGCTGTGTCTTGATCTCAGACTTGCATGCCTCCAGAGCTGTGAAAATACATCTCCATGGTCCACATGGTATTTTGCCATAGCGGCCTGAATGGACTAAGGCACCAGGTAGAAGAGGCACAGGGTCTGACTGTAGAAAAATGAGGATGCTTCTATTCCTCTCAGCCTACCTTCCCTTTCCCCCTTCAGGTCTCATTCTCAGCCCCTTGGTGGCCCATATCCACAGAAGTCACTCACCATGGCTTCTACTCTATGGTTTGAGAGCCCAATCTGAGGGCCTAGACAGAAACTGCCTGCTGTCCACCAGAACCATGCTCCCCTTCCAGAGTGTGGACATATTCCTGGTCAGGGCCATCCAACCAGGGACTTTATTCCCTAGCCCCTCTTGCTGCTGGGAGAGGTGGGGGGCTATGTGATGCTAGAGTGTGGGTGGAAGGGTTGCAGACTCTTCCAAGGATCATCTGATTTAAAACCCTGTGCAGTTTGCCACTTTTCATCTTTCCCAGGACTCTGAGGCCCCTGGGGATGAGGTACAATTTTGAAGGAACCTTATCCCTAGATCTAATACCTGGAAAGCCAATCGCCAATCATGCATGTTGAACTCTGATATGTTTAGTGGGTCAAAGAGCTAAGAGTTGAGACAGCCGTGGGCACTACCTTAAGTATCATAATACCCCATGAAGATGTGGACCCTCTCTGTCCTTCCCTGTGAGGAGATCAGATATTTTCCTCACTTCCTTCCAGCGTTTCTGTTCTCATCCAATGACATTCCTTCATCCCATATTGTCTCTTGCCTCTGGGACTAATGCACACTGCACCCCAGGTGCCCTCCCACCTGGGAAAGTCTTGTTTATCCATGGAAGGCTGATTTCAAGGCTACCACCTCTGTGACTTTCCCTCTGTTCTCCTAGCTCCTTCCTCTCCACTCCCTGAAGCGTTGTTCTTACTTCTGTACATACAGTTGATCTTCAATTATCCGCAGAAGTATTTGCAAATTTACCTATTCGATAAAATTCCTATGAAATCCCAAAATCAACAGTGGCAGCACTTTTGTGATCACTCACATATGTTGAAAACGGACTTTCTTAGCAAACACGTCCTCAGCTGAGGTTGAACAAGGCCTGCTCTGCCCTCTCATTTCGGCTTTCATGCTCTGAATAATTATCCTCTCCATGATCTATTTATTTAGTGCCACACTTCTTACACTTTGGGTGTCTTGCTATTTAAATTAGTCACCAAGTGTGCTGAAGTGCTGTCCGGTGTTTCTCAGTGCAAGGAGGCTGTGAATGAGCCTTATAGAGAAAATACCTGTGTTGGATGAGCTTTGTTCAGGTTTGAGATGTAGCATTGTTGGCCCTGAGTTTAATGTGAATGAGCCAACAATATATAGCAAACAAATGTCTTTAAAAAGAAACACACATAAAACGGTTATGTATTATTGATCAGTTGGTGAAAAGGCATGACCAGGAGCTCACAGGGACCCTGTCCTGTATGTCCCCTAGGAGTATTGGCCAATGCAGTGTTCATGGCCACTTTCTAGATCATGACTACATGAATAATTAGAATTAGCTGCTTTCTGAGCATCCAATTCAGCATCCCTCTGCAAAATGGGAGCCCTTCAAGAGCAAGGAGTCCAGGCTCCGGCACATGATGGAAACAAAAACATTTAGAAAAGGTGGTATAGCTGGAGCACCTAATCTTGGTCCCAGTTTTAGGAAACGCAGAGCTTGCTCCCTGTTCGTGTGAACCTGAGCTCCGAGAGTTCCATGGTCACAGGCTGAAGGACCTGAAGAAAACAGATGTAAGCCAGACGGGAGTGGACCGTGCAGAGCTCAGGTTGAGGCTGGGCTCACACATCAGTGATGCTGAGAGTGGGCATCCTGTCCACATCAGTAATCTGCCCCCGTTCACAGCAGCTTCTTATAGACAAGATACACCAAGGACAAGGATGTGGCCAATCTGATAGAATTTCTCCCCCAGGTCAGAACGGATGCCTTGCTGTTGGCAGGAGCAGGAATGGAACAATTCTGTCTTGCGGCCTCTCCTCAAGGAGTCCTCTGATGGACACATACTAGTTCCTGGTTAGAACTCCTAACCAGGAACCCTAAGTACATTTATTTCTTCAACCAAGATTAATGAGACATGCACTTTGGGCCAGCCCCAAGGCCTGGGGCCCAGGGTGAAAGTGGAGAAGGCAGAGCTACCTATACCTTGGCAGGGATTCCTACCCCAAGGAAGTGTGCAGGCCTGGCAGGGCACTGCAGAGACCTAGAGTCTCCTGGAGAGCAGCCCCAGACCATGGCTCCTACCCCTTACCATGCACCCTTCTCTTGTCCCTGGGCTGCTCCACCAAGAATCCCGGAACCACAGAGTAGCAGGGGGCTTGGCTGCCCTATACTCCACACCTGGTGATATCATGGGTTCAGAAAGGGCTTGCAGCTTCATCAAATAGCACAGCAAGTGAGTAACAAAGCCCGGATAGTAAGCTTTGCTCTTCTACTGCCCTGTCCCCTGCTGCCTTTGTGGCACCAACAAATCAGACAGAAGCCCCTGTCTTAAGCCTCAGTCATAAGCATCAAATATATCTCATTTTCTGTCATAAGAATAAGCTCTTTTGCCGGGTGCAGAGGTGCACACCTGTAATCCCAGTGGCTTGGGAGGCTGAGACAGGAGGATTGTGAGTTCAAAGTCAGCCTCAGCAAAAGCGAGGTGCTAAGCAGCTCAGTGAGACCCTGTCTCTAAATAAAATACAAAATAGGGTTGGGGATGTGGCTCAGTGGTCGAGTGTCCCTGGGTTCGATCTCCTGCATTGAAAGGAAAAAAAAAAAAAAGAAGAAGAAGAAGAAGCTCTTTTTCCTGGAGGAGTTGAGGTGGGCCATTTGTGTGTATGTGAGTTTGAGTGGGTGGAGAGGAATTCCAGGTCACTGTCTCTTCTCATGGTTCTGGAAAGCTACTTGAAAGAGGAAGCATTTCCGCAATCTTCCAAATGCTAGCTGCTCTTGGTGGGGGGAACATGGGGGACCCCAGGAGCAGAGGACCCCAGGGATCTGTGAACTGAGGCTGAGGGAGAAGCCAAGATGTCTGGCACCACTGTACTGGGGTGGAGTGCCGCAGTCTGGCTGGGCAAAATAACCGGGGGGTGACAAGCAACTTGTGAAGATTGATACAGCAGGAGTGGGAGCCACTTTATTGTAGGACAGTAGGGGTATATATACATAACTGAATTCAGAGCTTAACTTAATTAACATAAACTAGATACAGCAGTCAACCAATAAGGAATCCTCATCATCTTAATGATTACATACAGCTTAACTGAATTGACATAATCTAGACACGGCAGTCAGTCATTAAGGAATCTCTATCATCTTAATGGCTTGCTGGCGTTACTTCTCAAACCATTCCTCTTGGCAAAGTGCCAGGCACCATCTTGACTTGTCTGTGGCTCTCAACGGTGGAGGACCTGCCCTGTACAAAGCAAGCAGGCTGATGGATGGTGCCAGAAGCAGCAGCGGACTCTCAAGGGTTTTCTCACCATGCCCTTGGCTCTTTTCCCAGAAGGTAAACCAAAGGCAGAGTAACTTCCCCCAGCCTGCCACACAGCCAAGAAGAAGAAAGAACAGAGCCACTGAGCCACCACAAGAAAAGCAAAGAGGTCTGCATTCCGGGGATGAGGCACCAAGAGGCTTTTCTTTGGGGCAAGAAGCCCCCTTTGATTCTGGGTGGGAGCCTCGTGGATGCTGCCAGATGCCAGGAATCTCTGGAAACCTCGCAGAAAGGACACTGGAAACAGAAATTGAAAAGACAAGATTCCAAATCATGCTCTGACAACATACCAAGAGCGATCAACGATGGAGGAGCCACTTGAAAATTAGGATCCATCCTGCCAGGCATGGTGGCGTATTCCTGGAGAGGCTAAGACAGGAGGATCATAAGTTGGAGGCCAAACTTAAACCATGTCTCAAAATAAAAATGAAAAAAGGGTACAGCACTTGCCTAGCATGCATGAAGCCTTAGGTTCCATTCTCCCCCAAATTACAATATATCCATATGCCAGACTACCCAGCTCTAGGACAATGGTGACAAAACTTGTCTCTAGCTTCCTATCCTGTGAAAAAATAGCAGAAGCAGCAGAGTGGACCCACTGTGTGTGCAGGTACACAGAGGTGAAGTACACAGAGGAAAACATTTGTGTTGCTGAGGATGAATGTCTCACCCCCAGTGAAGAAAATGATCACTTAAAACTAGAGTATGACACTAAGAAAAGAAAGGAAAGAAAAGGACATTACGCATTTACATTTTAGATGACAGCATCGCCTCAACTCTATTTTCTTGGGAAACATTTCTTAGGGAAAGCGTCACTACAAACTACGTGATCTGCACTTCTCTAGACAAGGGAATATTGTATGTGACCATAATTATGGAACTTGACCTCTTTGCTTGATGATTTTGCCAAAGAAGTATTAAACATGGAAATCCAACCTCATAATTCAGTGGGCCAGTCATTGTGCCCTTGGAGGGAAATAAGCTGCAATCACCTCACATTTGCTTAGCACCTGGCAGTTTACAAAGCATGTTCACACCCTTTGTTTCATTTAATTGATAAACACAAGGGGGCAGGGCAGATCCTGTGGCAGTGGGGCTATAAAGAGCTAAATCCTGGGAGCAGGGCCCCTGCCCTGTCCTGATCACCACAGAGATCAGGAGCCCCAGTATCAGTTGGTGTCTGTGACGAGTGTGCTTCTGGCATACAGGAAAAGGGCCTTCCAGAGATAAAGAGGGGGCTCTTCAAAGAGCCCCCTCTCTAGGTTCAAATCTGGACTTGGCACTTGTTGGCTGTGTGATCCCAGCTTCACCTCCGGCTTCCATAACCCTCCCTCAATCCTTATTCACTGGGTCAAACCCAAAGATCCCCAGCTCCCTTGTCTGAGGGGCAGAGGCAATTGTAGGGCTTGGAATTAATTCCCTGTTGACCCCCGAGACTCTTACCTGTTTATGCAGCCGACAGGTTCCACAGAGGCTCACCTGAGGGCGTCCAGAGGGGCAGCTCAGAAAGCTCAACTGGGTTCCTCCTGCCCCGCCCTTGGTCCTTGGGGGCCACCTAAGCTGGTAAACATGGCAACAAGAGTCACCAGCTCTCTTTACCTGGCCTCATTTCCCATTCGAACATCTCTCCCTCTGATTTTGAGTTTCTCTATTGGTGACGCTGACAACTTTAAGTGGCATTTCTGACTCTCAGTTTCTACCATATACCTTGGTCCATTTCTCCCTGGTTTCCTACAAAATGGCAGAGTCTGGGATGGATGAGGACATTTCCATCCCTTCCTTCCCTCAACCTTTCTTCCACCTATGTCCTGCATTCTAACCGGACTGGTTATCATTTCCATCCATTCTGTAAACCTAATCAAATCCTTTGTGCTTTGAAGCCACACAAGCCTCTTGCCTCTTAGTGAATCTCTAATAAGATTGACCGCAGGGTCATGCTTCTTCACTAAGTGTGGGCTGGGTCACTAGGAGACTAATCCCTGGATCCATTTTGAATCCTCTCTTTGTTCTAAGAACACACAGCCAAGTGCTGCAATTTACATTTGATTTACGCATCAAACATGCTGTCTCTCACACACATATAAGTCCTTAAAATGGTAGGCAAATGAGCATTAAGCTCTTTAAGCCTGTAACAGCCTATGAAATGCATGTTGTTACAATCTCCATTTTATACATGGGAAAACTTTGGTTTATAGTTAAATAACTGGTTCAGGGGCTCACATATAAGTGGCAAAGTTTGGGATGTGCTTTGAAGCAAGCCAGTCTTCTTCCACTATTGGTCCCGGTGGCCACTAGATCATTCTGCACTGAGTTTTCTTCTGGTTGATCAGAGTTCATGTATATATTATCAAATTAACCCAGGCTGTCCAAACAAGAGCAATGAAGCTCAAATGCATAACATGCGTTTAACCATTCCCCTGCTATAGTTGGGCACGGTGGCACATGCTTGTAATCCAGCTGCTTGGGAGGCTGAGGCAGGAAGATCATGAGTTCAAAGCCAGCCTCAGCAACTAAATCGAACCTTAAGCAACTTAGCAAGACCCTGTCTCAAAATAAAATATAAAAAGGGTTGGGGATATGGCTCGGTGGTGAAGCACCCCTGGGTTCAATCTCAATTACCAAAAAAAAAAACCCCAATTCCCCTACCATCCCGAACCCTACCTATCCCAGACACCTGGGACTACAGAGAACACAATTATCTCTTGTCTTTTAAAATGCTATTTTCAAACTCATACAAATATATAAAAATATATTGGAATTGTCCTGTCAAAATGGGATCATACACTTGACATTTTTTTTGCAACTTCCAATATTTACAGAACAGACCAAATTGATTTCATTGTATTAAAATTTGCATAAGCATACACATTAGGGAGGAGCTAGACTTTATGGAACAACTTCCTGATTGTTTCAGATATTCTGTTCTTTGCAGAGGCGCTTCCTTCTGCGTGTATCCCTTAGCCTACTCTCTCTTTTAAGGCAATTTGTTTACAGTAGGTTGTGACGAGCCTTTCACTTTGCTTTCTGTTTGGAGTTCATAGAGCTGTGTATTTATAATTTTGCCTCATATTTTAAACATTTTCTACCATTATTTCTTCAAATATATTTGTGACCCACCCCATGCCTTTTTTCCTTCAATTGCACATAGGTTTGGTGATGTGATATTTTCCCATAGATCAGCGAGATTCTTTACTTTGTTATTTGATTTTTTTTTAGTCTTTCTTGGGGTATATATGGAAATAGAGCAGAAGGCTCCTGTTTAAAACATATGACTGGATACTCCTGTAACCTCTCCCTGCAACTCACCCTGACATTCTCCCCCTTCCCATCACCAGGCAAATGGTGACATGCTTTCTGGAAGTATAGATTACTTTGCATTCTCTGAAATTATGCACAAATGATGACTGTCAAGTTCACATGGACATCTCAACATATGGATTTTTTAGGATCTGGCTTCTTTCAATCAGAATGATATTTTGAGATTCGTCCAGATTGAAGCTTGTGTCAGTAGTTCATCAGTATTTATAGTTTTCTAGTCTTCTCTTGGATAGATCTACATTTTATTTCTCTACCTTTGAGGGACATCTGAGATGCTTCTAATTTTTGACTATGAAGATGTTATGAATACCCATGTATAAGTTTTGTGCAGATATATGCCTTCACTTAGCTTGGGCAGATACTTAGAAATGGAATGGCAGAATCATATGGTAGGTGTGTATGTAACTTTTTAATAGACTGCAAAAACTTTTTTCCAAAGTGGTTATAAAACCAAGCATTGAGACCACATCTTGAGCCCAACTCCCTATTTAAAATTCCTCTGACCCTTGTCATCCAAAATAATTAGGGTGAATTAGAAAATGAATTCAATGTAAGGGAAGCAGACAGAAATCCACATGGTTTTTCTGAGGGGTCTTGGGGAGGGACAGGTTGAAGTAGGGTAAATAGAGAAAAATTTTTTTTAAGTTTCCCAATAAATTAATGAGGAGAGTGAGATGTATCCATGGGGCTTAATTAAGGTTAATTATCTCGTGAGAACTAGAAGGAGGATTCAAGCCTTGCTCAATCCACAAGGCTTCTGCCTTGCATACCCACTGATCCACTCCATGCCAGCAACAGTCCTCACCAGTGACCAGGCCCCTTCACTCAATCTGAAAGTCAATGGGCTGGTCAAGGGGTTAGGAGGTGTCCAAGTTTCAGAAAGGGGAGCTGGAGAAATAAGGCCATTTGATAGGCATAGCAGAGCCTCCCTAACCAACACCATGCCTCCTCGAACAGTTCCAGAGAGTTCAGAGCCTCCGTGGTGGGAAGCAGATGAGCAGCCATGACCAGTGACCCCCTTTGGCAGTCAGGGTGTCTTTGGAGACAGTGCCGTGTGCAAGGACCAGCATTGGAGCCAGACTCCACCTCATCACATGCCTCTCAAGGATATTATAAGGACAGAGGACATGCATTTTGTCCCTGTGGACCCCAGGATCATCTTTGCCTGATCTGGGGAGGGGACAGCAGGGAGAGTGGAGGCTGTTGAACACTAAATATATTAAGCACCTATGATATACCAGATGCTCTGTGGTGTACATTACATAAGGCAATACCCCTTCAGAGACAAGTCATTCACTCATGACCACAGAGCTTGAAAGTGTCAAAGCCAGGACTCTGAACCCCAAACCAGTGTCTTTCCATAGTGCCATGCTTCTCCCCATGCAGAAGCTTGGGAAACGAGCTCTGGGAGAGGCAGCACCGTGTAACCATTGAGGGACCTAACCAGGTCAAGCCGCCTAATCAAACAGCTTGACGGCTACATGGTTTTAGGCAAATTACTTAATCTCTTGTTTCTTGTCAGTTGACTTATAGGTATTCTTTGTAGCATCTTCCAATATTCACAGAACAGATAGAATTGATTTCATTGTAGTAAATTTTGCATAAGCATACACATTAGGGAGGAGCTACTTTATGGAACAACTTCCTGATTGTTTCAGATAGTCTGTTCTTTGCAGAGATGCTTCCTTCTGGGTGTGTCCCTTAGCCTACTCTCTCTTTTAAGGCAATTTGTTTATAGTAGGTCGTGAGGAGCCTTTCACTTTGCTTCTTGCTAGGACTAGATAAGGATTTAACAAAGTCATACACATAAAGCACTTAACTCAGGGTCTAGAAAAGAAAAGGTATTCCTGTGGCATAAGCTGCTGCATCGAACATGGCTCTCCCTGAGTGGCTGAAAGATAATTCCAGGTGAGTAAGAAATAGGGGAGCATTGGAGGGAAGATAGATCCCCTGAACAAGCTGCCTTCCAACTATCTTTAGAGCTTGTGACTCCAAATAAAATCAGCAACAGCCACAACACACCCCTACACATACTTCTTTACCTTTTGCAGACACTGTTTCAGTTTAGCCTCATTACGATCCAGTCCAGTGGGACTATTATCCCCATTTTGTAATCGAGGAAACTGTAGCTCTGAGATTCTAGGTCCAGCCCAAGTTTTGAATAGGGTGGGAATTTCAGGTGGGTGACAGACTGGGGTCCCCTGGCTACCTGAAGAGGGGAAAGACCTTAGGGACATCAGGATTTGCTGAATGATGTATACCAGTGGTTCTTAGATTTGAGCATGCTTCAGAATGCCCTGAACAGCTTGTGGAAAGCACAGATCCCTGGCCCCACCCCTACTCTCTGATTGAGTAAGCCTAGGGCTAGGAATTGCTCTTCCTCAGTGTCCTTGTGAGCGGCAGTGACATCTTGTGGTGAGAGGGAAGAAACCTTGGAGTCGGGCAGATCTCAAATACCAACCAGTTTAGGATACTGGGGGAATCAGACCCACTGATCCTCAAGAGCCTGGCCCAATCCTGGATGCAGGCACGAAAAAGCTCACAGGCTGAGCCCGTGCCCTGGAGGCAGGAAACAGAATCTTGTATTATAGAACTTTCAGCTTCACTTCAGGTTTTTAATTTTTTTTTTTACTATTTATTTTTTTATTTTTGGCAGTACCCTGGAGATTGACCCCAGGGCCTTGTGCAAACTAAGCAAGTGCTCTACCACTGAGCTACATCCTCAACCATTATTATTATTATTATTGGCAAGGTCTCTCTGGCCTCGAACTTCTGATCCTGCAGCTTTTGCCTCCAAAGTAACTAGGATTAAAGGCATGTGCAACCATGCCTGGCTCTTTTTGAAATATTTTTATTTTACTTCTTAAAATAAATTCCTTCCATGGTGAAGGAACCCCTCAAAGTAGGCCAATGCCAAGAAGCTCCAGGTGGTATGGCATGTAATCAGCGATTGCCTTCAGACCAAAGGGGCATTTTATTGCATGGCTAGTTCCCCTGATGGCTGGACATGGATGGATCCTTGGCAGGGTTTTCTGAGGGATTAAGGTTGCAGTCAGCATTTGTAAGTGTGCGAAAGGAGCCCCAAACCCTGTAGGCAGGGCAGCGACACCTCTTATTTCCTCTACTCAAGCAGCTGTTAAATTGGTAGATGGGGTCCTGGGAAAGTGTCTCTGGAGTTAGAAAGCTTCTCATGACCTGTGTTTGCAGCTTGGGTTTGAATTCCGGCTCTGCCTGGGTTGGGACCTAGGGTGCCTCACCTCAGCTTTGTGAGCTGTCCAACTTTAAAACGGGCAAAGGGACATCAGTGGTCTAAGTGAATGCACCCTATGGTGCCTGGCATATGATAGAGATGGCTGAGCCCTGGTACCTGGGCAGGGAAGGAGGACACCAAGGACATAGCTCAAGTTCCTGCCTGCCACCAACAGCCCCAGCCCAGGTCCCACCTCAAGACCTGGCTTGAGTCTTGCCCTTTCCTGGGCCTGTCTCCCGCAGGCACAACCAAGACCTGAGGAGCCTCCAAAGTTCCAAGTTCTGGTACCCTATGGCCATCTCACTCTGAGAGATGTTAATCATTAACTGCCAGGTTAATGGGGCTGCGAGGGAAATGCCCTGGAAAGGACAGGGACAGGCCTGCCCTGGCCCTCCTGGTGCTCTGTCACCTTGCTGAGTCACTGCTGCCTGCCCAGCTCCTTGCCCCAGAGACTCTGAGGCCAGTGGGGGTCACAGGGTTCACACCCAGTGTGATTTTTGCCCTCCTATGGCCACTCCTCAGTGTACTGCTGCTCCCAGGCAGCAAGAGGGCGCCCTTTGAGTCATGGAAGTGTCCAGGCTGGCCTGGCTAGGATGGTGTCAGAGTGGCTAACTGGTTCCTCTCCAAAGTCATAAACCGTCCCCGCTAAAATGACTTAAAATGACTTAGCCACCCCACCTGCCCTGTTTCAAAAGGTGGCCTGTGAGGTCATTCAGGGAGCCAAGGTCTCAGGGAGCCAAGGTCTGAGGCCAGAAGGTCAACCTCTTAGGCCTGTCCGGAGATTCCATAAATTAATTGACAATGAGACTCATGTAATAATGCAAAACCCTTCCTCCACGTTCAGGACCCAATGCCATAGCAACAACAGAAAAATCCAGTCCTGGGGTTAAGACCCTCCAGCATCATGTAGCTCATACTGACTGTCTCCACAGCCCAGAGACAACAGGGTGCAAACCTGCCCACATGATCCCCGCGGGCCCTCCCTAAGCCCTCCCCTAGACTGAGCCCTCTAAACTCCATGGAGTAGCTGAGAGGGTTAAAAAAGCAGGCCGTGGGTTTTAGTGCAGGAACTGTCACGCATGGTATGAAAAGAACAAAGTTCTGGCCCCAGCTGGTCATTGGATACCTATGTGACAGCATATAACTTCTCTGTCTCTGATCATCAGCTGTCAGTGATACTAATGGTAACTATCTGGGGGTACCTCACAGGGTTGCTATCGTGTTCAAATCAGGAAATGCATATTTATTTATTGTTCCACTCATGTGTTCAATGTGTATTAAGAACTTGCCTGGAATGTGAAAATACACCGTCTCGATGGCAGAAGAAAGATTAAGAAGGACCCCCATAGAAGCCCCCACCGTGGCACAACCAGTTGTGCACACAGACTTAGCACCAGCCTTTCTTACACTTGAGCCAGAGGCCTACTGCCAAGAAGCAGGAGGAGGAAGACAAGCTGGAGGACAGAGGAGGGCGGTGCTGCAAGGTGGAGGAGGTAGGAAGAAGGGTGAGGGGAGGACATGGCTGCCCATATGGCCTCATCTGTCCCTGTGATCTCATGGCTGAGCCCAGTTTCTTCCATAAGCTTCTGGGGAATTGTTGAGCTTGGCATGATTCACTAGCTCCACATCTGCCTCACATCTGCTCAGGCAGCTCAGGGACCTCGGCAGTCTTCTGGGCTTCATGCCTCCATCTCACTTTCACCTCATCTGCCTGCTCCCAGCCACAGAGACTAAGATTTGGAAATGGAGGGGCCTGAAGAAATTGCCTATGAGGCCCACTCAGAAGCAGCCATGCCCATTTCAGGGCCAGGCTTCCTGGAGCCTTTCCCTCCGACAGAGATGCAACCAAGACAGCTGGAACCAGCCTGATCTGATGGCCCCTCTCACTCCTGTGTGCAGGAGGTAGTGAATCAGGCTCGGTAATCAACACCAGCTGGGTCCATGGAAGGCAGAGGTCAAAGATTCATAGAGGAAAGCAGGACAGTTTGGGGTAATCCTAAATACTGATACAGAGGTGCTTACAATGCCATCCATCTGACACAGATTGACAGGTAAGCCTGATGCCCCCAAATACAGACTCAGTCTTGTCACATCACAGGTCTCCCACTAGGCTGGGTACTTCCCAAGGACACAAGCCATGTCCCCTTTTCATCTTACACCTCCTGTAAGAGGCTCCATCTCTTAGGAGAGTTCATCAGTGCTCACCAGGCACCTGCTGGCCTGTGGGCAAAAAGGCAGAGTGAGTGTCATGTGAATTCAGAGCAGAACAGGAAGGAGCCAGATAATGTGGGGCCTTGGGAATCACATCAATAAGTCTTTATCCCACAAAGGGAAACATCAAAGCTTCCCAAAGCAGGTTATGTGTGTGGCATGACTAGATTGGTGTCCTGAAAGACCACGTGACTGCATTGTGAGGAATGGATTGGATAGGCCCAAAATGGACTCAAGGTATGGCAGGTAGGTGGCTGCTGCAGTAGTCATGGTGTGAAAGGTCAGGGTAGCTCAGCACAGAGTGATGGTGCAGAAGTCAGGAAAGGAGGAGGGACTAGAGATGTATTTTGGAGATCAAATCAGCAGAACCAGGAAATCAGCTGACCTCGGAGGGAGGGAGGGAAGGAGGGAAGGAGGAAGCCAGCCAAGGGAGACTCTCGCTTTATTCCTGGTTTGCTCCAAAGGATAGGTGGTGCTATTAATCATGGAACCAGGAAACCCAGTAAGAGAATGAACCAGGCTAAAGAGAAGAATAAGTGTTCTGTCTTAGGCATATTGAGTTGGAGAAACCTTTGAGACATCCCAAAAGAGATGTCAGATAGGCAGGTGGATGTCTCAGTGAGGAGCTCAGAGATAATTTGTGTGAGTCATTTGCAAATTATATGCACTGACTGATGAATCACTCATCTGATGTGGGTTCTTCTGATCCCAGCTCCCTGTTTCATTGGTCAAATCGCTCCTTATAGTAGGACTCCACTTCCTCAGTGGTTTTATGGCCCAAGTTCTGTCCGGCTCTAAAGTTCTCTGAATCTGTGAGCACTTGAGGATGAAGTATTGCCCATGCACCTCTGAATTCCCCTCCAAACCAGGCAAAGAAGTTCCCCAACTTTAGGAGTGTTGCTGTCTCTGGCGTGTTGGCCTTTGGGATGTTCTTGTCCTGACCCTAGTTGCTCCTTCCCCTATCAGATCATATACCATCCTGAGCATCCCAGAGTCCTCTTCTTGGGTTTGAATGGAAGAAGAGTGAACTGCCCACACTGCTGTGGCTCATATTGAGAGTCAAAGGCATAAAACTGGGAGACAAGGCTGTCTCCTGCCACAGACTTTCCTGAGCACTTTCCCCCAAGATCTTCCATTTGCAAAATGACTCCTCTCCCGCCTAGCCCCTAGTCCACTCTCCCCTGAACTTTCTCTTCTTTGCACTATTCCCAAAAATGTGCAGCTGGGCATCCATGTAGTGTTTGCTTATTTCACAAAAGACCTAGTTTCTGATGGTGTCCCAGGGTCCACTGACCTTTCTTGGCCAGTGTACCTCGTAGAATAGACTCTTCCTGGAAATGTTTGATTGACAGCCAGCCCCTCTCATTTTGTCCAAGAGCTCAGAACCATGCAGTCAGGGCTGAATACTAATGATGAACAGAGATTTAATATGAACAAAACCCAAGCCCTGCACTTGAGAAGTTTTCCCACCATGTTTTGAAGTGTGACTGTGGTGAACATCACCTTCTTTCTTTCTTTTCTTTTTTTTTTCCGGTACCAGGGATTGAACTCAGGGCACTCGACCACTGAGCCACATCCCCAGCCCTATTTTGTATTTATTTAGAGACAGGGTCTCACTGAGTTGCTTAGCACCTTGCTTATGCTGAGGCTGGCTTTGAACTCATGATCCTCCTGCCTCAGCCTCCTGAGCCACTGAGATTACAGGCATACGCCACCATGCCCAGCATAAAGCCTCTTTCTTGATCATTCACTTAGTTTTTGAATTGTCCCAAAGATCATTAATGTTAGTGGATGTCACGCACAGAGGGCTTATTATTTAGTCTTGGTAAAAAGAACTTCCCATCCTTCATCTCATGGAATCTCCAGAACAAGTTGGTTCTGTTTCTCTTGCTTCACTTTCCAGAGTCTGAAAGAGATTCAGTCGCTTGCTGAGTTCAAACAACTGGAATTCAAGCCCCGGTTTTGTCTGGTTTGAAATGGCAGGCTCTTAACCACGTCACTGTTGCCACCTTTGCTGGGACAGCTTAACATGTCCTGAGAGGCTGGTTATAGTCACAAAATATCTGATTCATTAGAACATAGCACAGAAAACTGTTAGTCCTTATTGCCAAACACTTAGAATGGTTCCAGCAAATATGTGCTGGATTGATTTGAATGAAAGTGACATTTTGGGAACCCTCTTCCCCATCCACCAGCACCAGGCAGGACTTGAAGAACTATCAAATGCAGTGTGCTAATTACACTGTTAACATGTTGCAGTGACATCTCTAGCTGAAGTGCTTAGGGTACCCTCCAGGTTAAGAGCCTGGGGCAGCAACTTGGTGAGCATTTTGTTAAGCCGTTATTAGTAAATGGATGGTTCCTGCCTTTCTCAGATATGTTTGAATCTCTTCCTATTATTCTAGGAGCCTAGTTCTCTGCTGCCACTTTCATCTGCCAGTAACCTATAATAAAAGCAAAGGTTTTCTAGTAAGCAGTGAAGCAATTGTTTTTGAGAAGAAAAGAACAAATTGAAGCAAAGTTCATTATTTTCTAAATTTACTTTTCCATTGAGAACCTAGGTGTTGGCATGACTGTCCCAAGGCTTCCAGTCCTTCAGGGCAAAGACCATCGTACACACACACACACACACACACACACACACACACACGAGTCCCATTCTCCTCTCCCCCCCAGTCTACTCTGCCACGTCTACTGTGTCAGACTTTCTCTAGCCCCTAAGTCTTGGTCCTCACAGGCCTCTCGGCTTGAAATGCCTTTCTCTTCCTCTTTGCCTGGGTGTATTTTATTCATTCTCCAAATTCTAAGGAGTCTTCTTAAATTCCCCCAACTGCCCTCCCATTAGCCCCCCCCCCCATATCCCATCTGGATCCAACTCCTCTCTTCTCTATTTCCTATACCACCAGTAACAACAGAGCAGTATTTTTTTGTCCTTATCCACCCCAGGCACTCATGTGTCTTTATCTCCCCATCTCCAAGCACAAGCCTGGCCCCATGACAGGTATCATTAAATAGCATCATGGTTGATTGCTTTTCCACTTTATCAAATAGTTGAAGGAGCATTTATTGAGTATCTACTATGTTCCACGAATCTAGTTTATATCATTACTGAACCACACAACAACCTCACAGAATAGGCCGGATCACTGCTACTTTTAAGATAAGGGTGCTGATGCTGGACATTGTGGCACATACTTATAATCCTGGTTACTCAGGAGGGTAAGGGTGGAGGATTGCAAATTTGAGGCCAGCCTCAGCAATTTAGCAAGACCCTGTCTCAAAATAAAAAGGGCTGGGGGCATAGCTCAGTGATAGAGCACTCCTGGGTTCAATTCCTAGTACTACAAAAAATAATAAAAAAATAAATTTTACAATCAAGTTAAATTAAAGATAAGGGTGCTAGAGCTCAGAAAGTTTTGGTAACTTGTAAAGGACACACAACCATTTTATTTTATTTTTTGGTAGTGGGATTCTCCCTAGGGTCACTTTACCACTGAGTTACATGCCCAGGCTTTTTATTTCTTTTTATTTTGAGACACGGTCTCACTAAGTTGTTTAGGACCTCCCTAAATTGCTGAGGCTGGCCTTGAACTTGCAATCCTCCTGCCTCAGCCTCCCAAATTGCTGGGATTACAGGCCTGTTGAAGGATGCATGTTTAGAAAGAAGCAGAGCCTAGGATTTTATGACTTTGAGCCTTTTCTCCCTTTCTTCCTATCTTCAAGTCATCCAAATCTGTCATCTCCAAATTCCAAATTCTATAATTCAAAAGAAAATTTTCTTATTAAGTGTTTGACCTACAATACTACTTAGTGTCAGTTTTGTCAAGTGTAAAATAAGGGGTGGACTGTATGAATTCCAGGGTTTCTGAACTCCAAGGTGATGTAATTTTACAAATTAGGATAAAAAAGACCTTCACCTAAAGTAAAATACCTCTGGAGAATAAATCTGCTGCTGAAGATCTCCAACTACAGATGATTGGACTTAGGATCTTTTTACTTCACAATGATGCAAATACAGTATGCTTTCTATAGAAATAGTTCTTGGAAATTTGAACATTCATCTTTTCCTGGGCTAGTGATATGCATTTGACATCTCTAGTGATTCTGGGCAGAGGCGGGGAGACATAGGGCCTGTCAGCCGTGTGATCACCAGGGTGAACAATCCTGCTCTTTGGTGCACTGGGTTGCATGGAGGTGGGGTCAGCTGGACGTATTCAATACATATTTGAGTTGTGATATTTTCAATGCATGGTGGATTTATGTGGCTGTAGCACCTCCATAAGTCAAGGAGCATCTGGAGAATCTGTTGGTGTTTTCTACTCTGTAGATGTGCACTGAGTGTGTGGCCTCAGCCTGTGTGAGTGTGCCTAGAGGCAGTGGGTGTCACTGGGCTGTCACTCTCTGCGTGTGCAGAGGGCTGCGGGGTAGGCCACGTCTATGGGGTTCTGGACCACTGGCTGTTCATTTCTTGGCTCTGGGAATGATCTCCAGCCTCACCTGGGCTGGCCTCACCTCTGGTGAGATGAACTCGGCCAGGTCATGCTCCACGAGTCCCACCAACAACCAGTGGGCTCTGCTCATCAGGCTTGGCCTGACCATTCCTGCTTTCTGGATCCTGGGAGGTGCCGAGCCTTCCTCAGCCCTCTACACTTGAACCCGGTTTTCTCCTGCTCCTGGCAGAAGACAGCTCTCCCCAAGGCCTCGGCCCCTGCTCACTGCTCCTTCTTGCCACCCTCTCCCTGCCTCACCATGAAGCCACATCTCCAGGAGAATGAGCAGAAGTCCTGCTCCACAGCCACCACAGAATGAGCCCAGTCAGCAATAACAATGGAGGAGGCAGAGATCTCAGTGGGAAACGCCTAGGAAAAGCTAACAGGATCATGAGGTCATAATTTTATCATCATCATCATCACCACCACCACCACCACCACCATCATCATCACCATCAAGCATACAGATGGCAAGAGAGAGAGAGAGAGCCAAGGAAATGGAGTCAGAAAGAAAAGGTACAGAGGATGATCCTGCCACGGGAGAGGATGAAGGAGGGCCACTCTGGGAGTCGTCACCTTGACCAGAAGCCAGCTAGAGTTCAGGCACCCCAGGCCCTTCTTAGAGCCATCCAAGAGCCTTGAGACAAAGGTCCCTTATTTGTTCTTGATCATGAGCCCAGCCAGCCACTGTGAGTACAAAAGGGAGGGACACAGGGCCTAGATGAAGACACAGACGGGCTAGGACTGGGTCGAAGAAGGGGCGGGGTGGGGGGGGGGTGCAGGGCCATTGGAAAAGAAACGCATTTGATGTCAAAATCCCCGCTGTGCAGCAGGAAGCAAAGCTTCAGAGGGATTCAGGAGGAGGCACCTCACTGGCTTCCTTCCTTCCAGGTCCTGGCCTAGAGAGAAGCCTGGAGCCAGGAAGTGCCTCATCCCCAGGCACCCTGCACCCTCCGCCCCAACCTCCCATGCACCCTCCCCTACCCCAGCCTCCCTACCAAGGAGTCAGGGACAGAGAGGGTCTCTCCCATGGAGCCCCCATCCAAAGAGAGCTGGGGCGAGGGAACACCCAGGCTGCTTCTGCCCCACCTGGCCCAGTACATTAGAGGGGAGTGTGGGTGGGGAGAGAATCTGCAGAATCTCCCTGGCTGTGCTCTAGACAGTACATGGAAAATATGTAAATGCTGTGCAAAAATAGCATGCAAATTAGTACATCTTCCTCCTGGGCATCCTCTGTCCAACCCTTCCCTCCAGAGAATTGGGATCCTTTAGGCACATGCCCCACAAAACATTAGGGGAGGCTTTCTTACACTCCCCACCTAAGAGCCTTGGGGCCAGCTCCTTTCCTACCCTCCTCCACCTCAGCCCAAGCCTTGCTCAGGGCCCCTTTCCCCCATATGTTTTGGTGTCTGCCACCCTGGCTATAGCACCTTCAGCAGGGTCTTCTCCCAATCAAACCTTAGAACAGGTGGGAGAAGATGGGAGCTTGTCCAGGAATCGCACCCAACCCTAGATCCCCGGGGACCTTAGCAGAAGATCCAAAAACTCCCCTGTCAAAGACTTTTCTGGATCCCTATTATGGTTATTTCTAGTATTACAATTTTCATCATGAGGGAAAGAGCCCCTGGATCCCAGAGGGCGAGATTCAAAATAAAGAAGCAAAGTACACATCAGCTCTGACCTGAGAGCTAAGCAGCGGTGTTTAGAACTCATCATTCTGAGAGTGGAATGAAGAACAATTGCCCAAGGCTGCCTGAAATAGTTTCACCAAGATCAGTTCAGGAACTGCCCAAGGTCCCTGCTCCCAGGAGCTATCTTAAGGTAGACTGCCCCAGAGGGACAGAAATGAAATTCTGTGTTCCTATCCTCACAGTGCCAGACTGGTGGGTTGCATCTGCCCTCACCTGGTGTAGGACTGACCCCAGCAACACCACCTCAGCCTTGCCTTCTCCCCAGCCTCTGCCCTGAACTGGAAGGAAGCCCCCACACCCATTGCCTTCCCCAGCTTGGCCCAGACTCAAATGGGCCTGGCTATAGCTCCTGGTGTAGAGAGGAAGGCCAGGATCCATTAGCCTGACTCTGCCTGGGGCAGGAAATGCTTCAGCCACTTTCAAAGGCACAGTCACCAAGGGAAGGAAGCCACATGGGGTGGGTCTCCAGGGCAGGCCAAGGCCTTCCAGAGGAAGAATTGAAAAGGCCAGGCCTGGTGCCCTGGAGAGAGGGCCATAAACTACCTGTGGCCTGGCTGTAGAGTCCAGAGGGAGCAGTGAGCAGGTGTGGATGGCCACTAAGTCCAGCACCCCATAGACAAGGTGGCTGCTTCCCACTGGCCAGGCCTTCCTCACAGGCCCACTTCCAGAGATGGGAGGCCAGTGGTTCTGAGTAGCCACCGCCCAGAATATCACTCCTCTGACACCAAGTAAGACTCCATCCTGACCCTCAGGGCTGAAATTCTCTTCCTTTCAAAGACTTTGATAATCAGTGGCTGTCGCCTACTGTGGTACCCACTGTCCACTGAGGTCTAACTACTGTCTTTCTGGCTGCAGTCTGAGTTGATGTTTTTGATTTGCTCTCAGTAAAGAGAATCCTGGGTCTGAAGGTGGTGGTGATACGTCAGGCACCAGGTTTCCTGCCACACACTGGTTGCCTGCCGCCTGCATCAACCCAGACAGGGCATCCCTGGGCAGTCTGGCCGATTTCCTCTCCCACTCCCAGAGATTGAGAGTGGTGACTGGGCGCTCGCCCTCTGCCCTCTGCTGATGTGGGTAGATGTGTTACCTGTTGAATCAGCACAGCGTCCCTAGTACTATCCACATTTTACAAAGAAGATGCTGCTTAGAAAGTTCCAGTATCTTGCTCAAGTCCTCACAGTTAGTGGAGGACAGAGCCTGGACTGAAATCCCAGACTGACAGACTCCAAAGCCTAAGCCCTTGTGACTGCTCTGTGGCCCCCATTACTTCATCTCCCCCAGAGCTCCAAGTCATGAGGGCAGAGGTGACTCCACAGAGTAAGGTCCACTTTGACATTTTTTAAAAACTATAGTCATATTATGGGTTCATTAGTGGTAACAATAGGGCAAAGGTCCTTGGAAGACACCTCTTGAAGTATTTGGGGCAAGCCCCTCTTCCATTCATTCTCCTCTATGATCCTTCCCTGTGTGGTTACTGCCTCCTCTCCCAGAGGTCCTTAAAGATTTTGAGTCTTTCAGCCTCTTCATTGGGGCAAGAGACATGTTGCACTATCTCTTCCTGCCTGTCCCCTCTCCCTGGAGCACAGTGTTTGTCCCATCTCGAATCAGCTATGAATTCTCATGGATAGGAGGAAGTAGGGAGCTGAATAGAGAACTGGGGAAGAGGGGAACAAGACTAGATTCTTCCGTGGGAGGTGAGTTTCCAGCCATAAATTCATTCCAGAATAAATAGCACCACCCACATTTTACTCGTGGGCAGATTGAATATGTCAGTGTAACACTAGTGCAGTCCACTGGGACATCACGGATCAGCTCCCAGAGCACCTGGACTGTCTCATGGGCAGTCTTGGAGAAGCCCTGCCTTACAGCCCCTTGGCCAGCCCTTGGCTAGCCCAGCCTTCTACCCCCAGAACCCTGGCTCACCACTTGGAACCTCTGATCCCTGAGGTCTGCTGCGAGCTTCACTGGAGCACAAAAGCCAGGCTCAGATATCCAATGTTTCAGTCCAGTATTGTGGGAAGGAAGTTTGGAGGAGGAAAGGCATCCTATTCCTGACCTTTAAAATCCTCCAAATATTCATGTACTGCCAGTAGAAGAATAAACTGGTACCACCTAGAAGACTTTTTGGCTGTTTACTAAAGCTAAATATAAGCCTACCCAGCAAGGCCACTTCTGGTATGTAATCAACAGAAATTAGTGCTTTTGCTCACCCAAAGATGCAAGCAGGAGAGTTCCCAGCAGTTTTATTCATAATAGCTCCAAAATGAAACTGAAAACAACTCAAATGCCCATCATTAGGAGAATGGATAAATGAATTGATTATATGTATTTTTATACAGCAATGAAAACGAAAGAACTCCAACACTCAGCAACAATCACAAGCCTCCCAGGCACACTGCGGAGCCAAAGCAGCCAGACACAGAAGGGCACTTTACTGTAGAATCCCCTTTCTACAAAGGTCAAGAACATGCAGACTGAAATGTAGCAGCTACCTGAGCCTGGGGGAGACAGATTTTTCTGAGAGTGCACATGAGAAAGCCCAGCGGGTGCTGGACATGTGCTTCTGTGTTTGTGGGGGTTGAGGTTTCATGTGTGTGTGTGTGTATGTGTGTGTTTGTATGCACACGTGCATGCTCACATGTGTGTGTTACATATGTAAAAATCACTTTGGTTGTACACTTCAGAGTTGTAAGATTTATTATACGTTACATTTACCCACCCACAAAAAAGAAGGCAAAACCTATTAGATACTTTATTTTGTTTCTGATCCATTTTGCTGCCTGAAAAAGGAGGTAACTAGCTCAAATCTATCTTATTATAGATAAAAGCTGTTCCCTTACATCATGTTTCACGTAAAGAATAAGTATTCCTCAATGTTTGGGCTAATTCCAAGACTCACCTCCTGTGTGTGTGTGTGGGGGGGGGGGGATACGCGTGCATGCACGCATGCATGCATGCATCTGTGCACACACGTGCACATACTCACATATTGTATATGTTCAATGCCAGAGGTTAGGATTGTATGTACAAAACTCCTCCTTCATACTCCACCACCTGCAGAGAATTTATTTCAACAAAATTTACCACATATCTACTACACACCAAGCGCTGCTCTGAGGACTGGGGGCATGGCAATATGATGCAAAAATCTCTGCTGCTGTCATGGAGCTCATGTGCTAAGGAGGTCAATCAAGGCTCAGGAATGGTGGTTACAAGGTGGTAGAAAAGATCTTCTTTCCGACTTGCTCTGGGATGTTGGACAAGCATTCTCCTGGTTTCACATTTTCAAGGGATGATCCCCCTGCTGCTCCTCAGTAAGACTGGGAAGAGTGGGATATGCACAGACAGCTCTTTTACAAAAGTTGCACTACCAGTCAGTGCTTGAAAATCGCTTGGTTTTGAACCATGTGTCCCCAGAGTAGGCAGGGAAAATCCCAAAGAGGTCAGGTCACCTGGAAGGCAAGTGTGATAGAAGGTCAATGAGCTACAAAGCAGATAATTAAAAAAAAAAAAAACTTTATTTTACTTATTTATTTTTATATGGTGCTGAGGCTCGAACCCAGTGCCTTGCACATGCTAGGCGAGCACTCTACCTGAGCCATAACCCCAGCCCCCAAAGCAGATAAATTTTGATCCCTGGTCCTACCACACCTTTTCTCCATATCACTGTGGGCAGGTCCTTTAACTTTTTGAGCTTCTGATGTTCTCATCTGTAAAATGAAATGGTCAGAGCTATTTTAAACAACGAGTGAATGGATTGAATGAAGTGGATCAGTGTCTGCTGGGCATTCAGTGGTTGTGAAATAAATAGTAGCTATTAGGATTAATTGGAGAGACAGAACGTGCACATCCAAACTGAGTCATTCAGCCGCCTCCCACTCCAACCTGAAGTATGCTCTCCCACTTCCTCAGCCTCACACACAGCTCCTCAGACTCCTACGCCCTCTGCCAAATCAGGACGCGTTCCACCCTCAAAACCCGGGAGGCACCCTCCTCAGCAAGTCTTCCTGGCAGAACGTGTCCACTCCTGGCAAAGCCCCTCCACGTCCCTGTGGCTGGCAGAATGCTCCTCCCCGGGCCGAACCCATCAGCCAATGGCAGGAGCTGTCTCCCAACAAGCCAAGGACCCAGACAGCAGCCATTCTAGAGCCCTTCTCCAGAAGCCACTCTCCTTTCCACCCCAAGGTCTTTGCATGTGGCTGCCATGCTGGTCGCTTAGCCCCGCCTCCCAGCAAGTGGCCAAACAGGAGTCAGAGACTCCCTCCAGGACTCAGCGTGAACACCAGTTCCGCCAAGAGGCCTTTCCTGATTCCCAAAGAGAAACAGATGCCTTATTTTACCTTCTCAGGCAATCTGGCCACTCTCCTTGAGAGCATGGTCGGCAAACCGTAATCAGGGAACAGCAAGACTCTTCAATGCTGGTCTCGCATGAAATGGAAAGTTCGATGAGGACAGAGACAGGCGTGTGGTTTTCCTTCATATCATCTCAGTGCTTGGGCTCAGGGCCTCAGTTAGTAGAAATGCAATAAATGCTTGTTGAATGAGTGAATGAATGGATACAACCTCTCTCCACCACGCCCAGGGCTCAGCATAAATCTGTCCACAGAACATCCTCAAGGATCAGTGTGAAAGACAGATATGAAGACCTTTTGGGCTGGGGGTATAGCTCAGTGGCAGAGCACTTGCCTAGCTTAAGTGTGGCTCTGGGTTCCATCTCCAGCATCAAAAAAAAAAAAAAAAAAAAAAAAAAAGTGCCTTAAAAACCTTTTGCTTCCAACTGTGATAAAGTTCTTTTTTTATATATATAGTTTATTTTTTGTGATATATTCCTCCTGGGTGTGATTGAGCCACTAGACTCCAGGTTTTCTGTACATTGCGAACTTTTACCACCCCCTCCTCAAGGAACACATTGCCCAGTAAGAAGAAAACACCCCAAAGTGTTCCCCCACTGCCAGAAGCTGGGTGCTGGGCTGGCCCCCTGCAGCAACCACAAGCTAAATATACCCTGCTTTGCATCCTGTTTGCTTTGAAGCACACCTGGAAGATATGCATCGCAGGCTGGGAATTGCCCCTCGCTGGTTTGCTACCGTAACTCCAAGGAGCACACCCCACCACCTTTGCTGAGAGCCCGGCTGCTCCATTGACCCCCCCCACCACCACCATGTATTCCCAATGTCTGTATTTTGCCTTTGCTCAGTTCTAACAGGTGCCCCACCAAAGTCTTGGGCAGTAGTCAAAATCTAGGGGACTGTGGCCAGGCAAGCACTGAATCTGAAGACTGGGATCTGGTTCAGTAACAGATAGCTTCATTTCTCTGCCAAAGAACAGAATGGTAAAATGGGGTGTGGAGGGATCATATCTGGGCTCCCCACCTCATGGTGACATAAGAGTCATCTGGGCGACTGGGGTGTAACTCAGTGATAGAGTACCTGCCTAGCATGTGTGAACCTCCCCCCAGCACACACAAAGGGTCAAGCAGTAAAATGGAGGAGTCCTGCAAGGGGCTGGACACATGCACAGTGCTGAGGAAACAGATGGAGGTGACCAGTCCCTGCCTTCAAGGGGATTAAGTCAACAGGGATAATACCGTATGGTGGAGAAAGGGGAGGGGTACTCTCCACAGGGCCTGGACACCCATGAAAGGGGAAGATGCCAAGGTCAGCGGCACTGATGTGTGTGTAAAAGACTGGGGACTAGGAACTCAAGCCAAGCAGATTGCAGCCTCTGCCCACAAACAGTGTGACTTTGAGCAAGCCACTTCCCCATGTAAGTGACTTACCCAAGTGCACCCTGCCTCCCAGGGCTGTTATGAGAAATTCATGAATGACACTCACTTAGCAGCATTCTAGGGCAAAGCAAGTGCTAAGTGAGTGTCAGCTATTATCATTGTTGTCATTTTTTCCTTAATTTATCCAACACATACGACCACGGCTCTATGTTAGGCAAGGGGAGCATGTCAGTAAACAAATCCAAGCAAAAAACCTGCTCTTACAGAGCTCACATTCTGGAAGGGGAGAGAACAAACCAATCAAAGGCAGTATGTAATATATTTGATGACGAGAAAGGGTGCTGTACAAAAGGGTACAGAACAGGGGAAAAGTCACTCCAGGGTGTGAGGGACCCAAAGTCAGCCAGCTGGAGGCCAGTGGTCCACACAGAGGAACGGTGGGGACTTCTGCCACATGACAATCAGTATGTCTGCAGCTGCAATATGGAAGTGAGCAATTTCTATGAGGATGAAATTAGATGACAAATGCCCAGCACATACTGCGCACACATAAAACTCAGCCTTCCTGTCTCCTTTATCCCACGGGGCTGCTCTGGGTTCCAGAGAAAAGTTCAGAGCCAGAGTGTGCTTCCTTCTCTGGCATAGGGCTCTTCCTCTTGGCCTCTGCCCAGCCCCTTGAGGGCTCAAGGGCTAGTCTCCAGGGAACCTGGGCAAGAGGCCACTGCATCATTGGGACAAGCAAGGGATCTCCATCTAGAGCAAGGAGGTCAACACCAGCCCCACTGCCTTCTAACTGTGCGTCTTTGACCAGGGACAATAACAACAGCCTCACTTAAACCAGTCACTTGACATTTAATCCCTCCACCAGTCCTGGGAGACAGACAGGGAACATGAGCCTCAAGAAGGTTCACACAGTGAGAAAGTAGAAAGGCCATACTCCTGCTTAAAGGGTATTGACATTTGAGAGTGGGCTGGAAAAATGGGTGCCTGCTATAGGTCCTGAGCTTTCAGGGACCCAGATCTGACCCTCCTCTGGCCATGCCTCTCCCTACGAAGACACTGGAGACCTCAAGACCAAGATGTGACCATCCAGAGCCTGCCATGCAACACTCTAGTAATGGTACCCTTGAAGTTTCTGTCCAATGGGCACGGAGCCTACTTGCAGAGTTTTACATGGCCTATCCTTACAGCTGCTGGAGGTACCCCTGGCTAGAGATGCCAGATAAAACACTTAGCCCTTGAAT
This sequence comes from Marmota monax, assembly GCF_021218885.2. Lineage (NCBI taxonomy): Eukaryota > Metazoa > Chordata > Mammalia > Rodentia > Sciuridae > Marmota > Marmota monax. The sequence goes on from NW_026692947.1 coordinate 6,070,445, forward strand.
TTCAGATACACAAGGAATCATTTCTTAATATAATTGTGTCCCCCATATTGCAACCCTTCCCTGGGCCCAGCATAGCTGGGGCTGCTGTTTGGTGGTGTGTGGACATGGAGGATAGGGCATTCCACAGACGTTGGTGGCTCTGCTTGGCTCTTGGGTGCAGGTGGAGCCAGGAATGAGAAGAGGAGTGGTCCATTATCTGGAAAAACACTTGTTCTCCTGCACCCAGCCCGCAAAAGCTAGGGCAGAGCATATCCCCTGACTTCTCGGCCTTTCCCACCTGACCACCTCTAGTTCCCAGCCCACATCCCCTAGAGGGACCACTCTGGGCTAGGCTGGAAGGCACAGCTGGCTGGTCTTCCTCCCTCTGCATGGAGGGTGGGGACTCTAACTGCCCAGATTTGACCCCCCCACCATGCAGCGCCTCACTCCCTCACCTGGCACCACCTCCAGCCCCCTCCGTTTCCCCTCCAGCCCTGTGATTCCCCCATTGTCTCTCAATGCTCACTTTGAGGCCCAGTGGGCATCAGAACCAGAGATGGGCTGGAGGGGTGGCACAAGGGTCACTCTGGTCTAGACAAGACTGCTTCAAGCTGTGGAGGTGGGGAACTGGCCCTGGCAGAGTTGGGAGCCGGGGCTGCGGGTTCTTGATCCAGTCTAGAACCTGTGGTGAACTCTGGCTCCCCCTGGAGAAGCTTCTCCCTGAGATGGAGACGAGCGAGCACGAGGACACTGAGCTCTCACCCTTGCGTCCTGGGCTGAGTTAGGGGCTCTTCTCTGGATGCTCCCCTCACCTGCCTTAAGGAAGTGCCTAGAATAGTGCTTACTGTTACATTAGGTGCATGTGTGAGCTGTAGTCATCATCATCGTTACTTCTAAAGGTCACTTGCTGCCATTCTTATGTTCCTCTGCCCCCACTGGACAGCAAACTCCCCCAGAGATAGGCTATGTTTATTGTAGAATTCCGGTGCTCCATAGATGTTAGCCTAATGAAAATAACACAAAGTCTTTGATTATTCCTACCTCACACCTGGATGTCTTCTCCACAGTGTGTGTGCAAATGGGGTCACAGTGAAATGTCACTGATTCTTGTGCCTCCTTTCACTGAGCCTGGGACCCTTGACAAGTCTAGAAAAGCTCCCCATATCCCTCCTTTAATCTCCTCTACCTGAGTCTCTGTCAACCCAATGGCCTCCCTTGCATCATCAACCACTGCTACAATCTGTGAACTGCTTGGACTTGGAGTGTCGGAAACTCTGAATCGTGAGGGTGAACAAGTCTTCCCTTAGGGTTACACTCACACAGTTGGAGGGGTCAGAGCCATCATGGGCTTGGTCTTCCCGTTTTGTTCAGATTGCTCTTCCTGAGGCTCAGACCAGCATTGAGCTAGCATATCCTCTCCTCTGATGGGCTGTGGATCAGGGTCCCACTGCCATCAAACTGTTACCCACCTCCTTCTGGGGTAAATCCTCTTCCTGGAAGCTTCTTCTCTAGGTTGGCCCCACCAGACACATCCAGAGTCTGTCTTAGCATGCACACACACACACCTTCGCTCATGCACATACACCCTCACACCCACACATACTCTTATCCTCACCCTCATACACACACCTTCACCCCAACACATTCACACACTCACTCCTCCTCCATTCCCTCCACTGTCAGCAGCTTACAGAAGCTAACTGTGATCAACCCACAAAGCTCATACTGTAATACGAATCATTTCCTGCTTAAGAGCACCAGTGTGGTAGGGACATGGCAGATTTTAAAATCTCTTCTTCTGGACCCCAGCATCCCTTAACTCCCCCCCAACCATCTGGTTATTGCAAATGGAGTCCCCCAGACTCCATCAACACCCCTAAAGACCCAGGGCTAGGGAGGGCCTAGCCTGCTGTCCGTGGCAGTTTAGGGAAGACAGAAGGGCTCTGCAGGCCCTTGCCATCTTGAGTTTGAAGGTCCTTGGAGATTAGCATGAGAGGGCTCAGAAGCAGGCACCAAGGACCTCCTTTGTTCCTGACCATCTGGGAACATCAGTGGGGCCCAGGCCTTGGCTGTGTCCTTCCAGCCCGCCATGACTTCTCAGCGATCTCTCAGGCCCTAGTTCAGAGCTGTGCCTGCCTGTGGCTCGGCTCTCACCAAACTCCCTGTTCTGCCCAGGTCTCCCTCTGACTTGCAGGTCCAGTTCCACACCACATCCTGTGCCTTCCTATCCTCCCTCTCTGCCACTTTGGCTGTCACTGACTTCTTTGTTGTCCTCACCTTGCCTGGCAGCTGGTGGCCCCATCCTTGTCCTCAAGAGGACAGGGCCTTTCAGGAATCCCTTCTGAGAAAAAGCCACATTCTATCTGGGGGATAGAGAAATGGATAGGGGAAGGCTGAGAAGCAAAAATAGCTCCTTATCTGAGTGCAGAGAGGAGCAAGCATAGAAACATCTGGAATGTGAGCAGAGGGGTAGCAAGCCCAGGGTGGGCAAGAGCAAGCCAGGTCCCAAAGCCAGAGAAGCAATGAAGAAATTTTCACCTGACAGTAGCATTGTCTATGCCAGGAGTGGAACAGGGAGAGAGGGATCCTTCTGAGTCTCTACAGGGAGTCTATGACCCTCCTGTGTCTGGGGTATGTGTCTTTGGAACAGTGATGGACAGTGGGGCCTCCCAGAGGACTGGATGCAAGACTCCTACCTGAGCTTCACAAGATCACGAGGTCAGAAGTGAGCCCCAAAGACACTGAGAGTAGGCATTAGAACAGCCAATCTCAGGTAGCATGTTTATTCCATTTTCATTTACCCAGTACCTGTGGGGAGCTGTGCATGGCATTGTCTCAGGGGCCTCAGGAGGTCCTCCCCATCAGCTCTCATGTGCATCTATATGTCCCCCCAACTATGGTGCTGACCCTGGGTTCCACAGCAAGCAGGACCTTATATCTGCATTACTCCCAGAGTTAAGCAGGGGATTGTATCTGGAGCAGTGGAGGCTGGAACTGGGAAGGTACTGGGAACCCAGGAGGGCCACCAAACATACACTTTGGTGTCCTAGTTGTTAGTTTAGAAAATCTGGTCAATATGTAATGCGATACCACCCTTCCTTCCTTGCTGACCTCTTTCCTGCTGGCCCTGTCCCTCCCACACCCACCAACCCATGTCACTGTCCTCATAAACGCCCTCATTCCTCCCTCAAAGAAATTCAGCCACACCTCTGGGTTCCTGCCCTTCACATGAAAGTCCTTGTCCTTCAGCCCACTCAAATCTCCACCAGCCCAGGTGCCACCTCTGTGAAGTCCTGTGGCCCTGGGAAGTCCTTGCCTGTCCTGGCCCCTCAGCTGCAACCTATATCCAGTAGACACTGATTTCCATCTATCATTCCATGTGGGGTTTACTCAACTACTGTCACGCTGCCAAGGACAAGTGTCTGTCTTATAAATATTTCTCTGGGACATAAATAAGCATTTCCATCCTACTCACTTTATTTGTAGCGTCATCACTATTTGTACGAATTCTCCCACAGAAAGTTGCTTTGGGGGAACACTTTGGATGTGCCACACATTTCCTGTACCCTGTTTCATTTGCTCTTCATCTACCCCGAGGGGGTGGACTCCCTGTCTGCTATTTCTAAGGGGAGAGGATTGCAATTCAGAACACAGCAAGAGCAGGCTGACCAGACTCTGGACCATTTGAAATGGTTGCCCCTCCTTCCTCCTCAGAGCTCTCTCTTTGCATGGCTTCCAGGACACCAGCCTTTCCTGGTCTCCCTCCTATCTCCCTCATGGCTCCTTCTCTTCTCCTGGGATTCCTAAGAGTAGTGCTCAGGGCCCAGCTTTGACCTTATCCCTATCTGTACCCACATTCTTGTGATGTTATTCACTCTCTAACACCCCAAATTTACACTTCTAGCCCAGATCCTTCTCTTACAGACCTGACTGATACACTGTTATGGTTTGGATCTGGAATGTTCCCCCAAAAGCTTGTGTGTTGAAAGCATGGTCCCCAATGCAGCAAGGTTCAGAGGTGTGGCTTGTAGGTAATGATTGGATCATGAGAGCTCTGACTTCAACAAATGGATTAATCCACTAGTAGTTGAATGGACTACTGGAAAGTGAGTCCTAGTTGGAGGAAGCACATGCTCTGGAAGGGTTTATCTTTCCACACCCATCCTCCCTCGTTTCCCAGCTGCCATAGTTGAGCTGCTTTCCTCTGCCACACCCTTCTGCCATGATCTTCTGCCTCACCTCGGGCCCAGAGCAATAGAATTGGCCAACCATGGACTGAACCTCTGAAACCGTGAGCCAAAATAAACCTTTCCTCCCCTAAATTGTTTCAGTCAGGTATTTTGGTCACAGAGACACCAAGCCAACTATCATATATACCTAACTCCTACTCAACTCACCCACAAGGTGCCTGACACACAGGTCAAATGGACTGTTTCTAAGGCAGAATCCTCCCAATCCTCCTCAGGATCCACCCTCCAAAACCTGCAGCTCCCTCTCTTCTCCATCTCTGCTGATGGACAATCTGTCCCAATCTGTCCTCTCAAGTACTCAGGCCCCAGACCCTTAGGTCTTCTTTGACTCCTTTTCCTCACATACACTAAATCCAGTCCCCTGGGAGATCCTATTGGCTTCGCCCTCAATGTTGTCTCAATCAGCAGTGGGAGGGCCACTCTAGGAGAGAAGGCAGCCCATTGTCACTTCTCCACTCAGAGACCTGCAATAGCTCCCCCTTTGTTTAAAATAAAGCAGACGTTCTTATGATGGTGTTTATACCCACAGTGATGTAGCCCTGTTCCTGGACACTTCTCCATCCTCCACTCTGTCATCAGCCTCTCCCCACTAGCTTCTTGCTCTCTAGCTGTGGCTCAAATACACTGGTCTGTCCCTTCATCTCTACCTCTGACCTGGCCATTTCCTCTGCCTGGACCACAGGTAGATACCACAAGGATAAGTCCTTTACTTCCCTGACTGGCCTGTCAAGACTGCAACCACAACCAACCTCCACCTCAGCTACGTACTCTCCTGATCCCCCTTTGTTCTGCTCTGTCTTTTCCGCAGCCTTCGTGCCCTGACTTACTTCGTATGGTTATTACTTACTATCTCCCCATCCTCCACTGAAGGCAACTTAAGGTCAGAGATCTTGGTCTTTTTGGTCCCAAGCACCTGTAACAACAGCTAGCCCATGGCAGGTTCTCAATTAATACTGGCTGCGTGAAAGAACAGATTATCCCTCGCTGCACTTTCACTTTTCTGTGTGTAGGAATTTCATGAGGCCCTGTCTGGGAGACTGGCCAGGTAGGCCTGCTGTGTTTTCTTAGCCCAGTGACCTGGGAACAAGGAAAAGAAAGCCTTAGAAAGCCAGGAAACTACTGGGGCAAGTTTGATCAATCCAGTTAAATTGTTTTAAATAAATAAATAAATAGACCACAGCTCAGGTTGGGCTGAGCTCTGACGGGCCCAGCTATGACTTCTTCATAGCCCCTACCTCATGGCCCTCCAGTCCCAAGCCTGAGAAGCCCAACCAAGCTTGTCACCCAACCTACTCATGTCACCCAACCTGCTGCGTGCCCCACCTTCCTACAGCCCCAACCTGTTTCCTCCCATTCTCTTCCCTCAAGGCGTCTCTAAACACTCCCTGCAGGGGAGGCTGCCTCCTGAGCTCCACTCTCACACCCAGATCAAAGCATGCCTGCTTTGATCTGAATGCCCCCTCAGCACCAGGTACAGGCAACTTAAATACCCCCCACCAGACACGTATGCACCCTCTGGGTGTTTTACACTATGGGAACTGCTGTGAAGGCAGATGGATTCCCTTCAAATCCTACCTCCTCTGCTAGTGAACTTCATAAATGAGGATGAGTCTTCTGTGCTCCCAGAATTCTTCTTTCCTCAACAGTAAGGAAGGAAATAATGCTGCCTTAGGGGTTGCTGTGAGTATTAAAAAAGATTGTATTTGCAAAGAACTCAGCACTGCATCCGGCACTCAGGGGGACTCTCACAAACCATGTCCACCAGCTGTCCACATGAGCCAAGCATCCACATGTGCCACCTACAGTGGGTGGGGACGTGGCGGCAGCCCTCTGAATGGGCAGGTTCAATATGCAGGGCTGGAACCCAGAATAGCCCCTGGACTTCTGTCTCTGGAGCAAGTAGATAGAGGAGACAGTGTGTGATTTGAAGAGAGACCCCAGAGACTCTCCTAACTTCTTGCTGAGAAATGAGTGACATTTAGAAGAGATAAATATCAACTGGTGTTCTAAAAAGACTTAAGACTCATCTGCAAAACCCCTGGAGAGTGGGAAGTTTTCAGAGTCAGGCTACTCTGGGTTCAAATCCCAGATTCATAGGGAACAAATCTGGGAGGACAGACAGCTTCTCTGCACAGGGTTTGCCTTCTCCCCAGACCTTTCATCAGCACACTATTGACAATGGGTGTCACTACACGCTACCACCTCTGGGTCCCCAGCTTCTCTAGGGCCAGTGGGCAATGAGGAAGAATGGCTGGTCCCTTGTGAGTGGCCATCTCAAGATGCTCACTTGAGGGGTCTCTGTGCTGCCTGGCACAGCACTATGTACTTTACGTACTTTGGTTACCCTATAAGAAATAAAACGTGTGGACTTGCAGGTAGCTGAGCTAAGTAAGTTCCACCCTGAGAATGCTGGCATTTCCAAACATTTTGAAAACAGAAAAACAAAAAAGGGAATAACAGCAGAATTCTCTGCTGCTATACATCTCCAGGCAAAATCAGGGAGGCTGTGCCCCCCTCTCTCACTCAGGTCTGACTTCCACTACTCTGCCCCTCCTTCTCCCCAGGCCCAAGCTCCATATTTAAATCACATTTAAAATATTCAGTTTTGCATGAAATAGACTAGAATTGTGAAGCTTGTCATGTCTCCTGAGGATTATCCAAATCCCTTAATCTCCTTCTTTCCTATAATATTTTATAGGAAAAATAATTTTGACAAATGCATTTTTAAATTGCACAAGTTTTTAAAAAACATAACCCTAGAGGATGTCAAGGAGGGTCTTCTCTATCAAAATGACAACTAGTTTTACACGGTACCAAATTTTGTATGTGTGCATGTGCAGGTGTGTGTGTTTAATCTCAGCTTCCTCGCTTACTTGTGACCTAGCACAAGACACTAGCACCTTGAGCCTTGTTCTATCAACAGTCTTCAATAATAATCCATCGGGCATCTTCTATGTTGGGTACTTTTCTAGACCCCAGGTACACAGTGAACAGAATGAAACTTAACCTGGTGTGTGGGAAGGCCAGACAGTAAATTATATACTTCAGATCATTTCAAGCCTTTTGAATAAAAATGAAGCTAAGTAGGGATGGGGTGACCTGATCTGCTGTGCGGATCATGCTGAATGACAGGCCCTGGGAAGAAGTTTAGTTTTCTGTCTCATCCATCATCTCCCACAGCCCCCTGACCAAGGGGTGGAATGCCCCATCCCCTTTTATAATGTGTTTTTCTTTTTTCCTCTATCAGCAGAAATTCAGGATGAGAGGCATGGGAAGCTAGAGAGGGAGAGGAACTCAGGGATGCTTTTCAATTTTTTCTAAAACTATTTATTGAGCTGGTATGTGTCAGGCACTGAGGATGCAGTGGGTGCCCTATACAGCCTCATTTGAACTGTCCTCTGACTTCTGGCCCTTAGAAATTGGAAACTCCGGTAATACTGGGCCTTCCCTTGGGACAACAATTAGCCAGTGCCAAGAGGTAGCTGCTTAGTTCAAAGAGTGTGAACAATCTCTGGCTCACTATTCTTTATTGCTTGGCTGTGGAAGTCCTGTATTTGTGTTTGCAAACCCTGACCCAGGTTTTCACCATCAGGAGGACATACACATATTGAATACTGAAGGAAATAAAAATATATGAAAAAGTCTGACATAGAAGGATGGGGTTAAGTTTTTGTTGTTGTTGTTGTTTTACTTTTGCCCACCTAGAAGTCAAGTCTTTCCCCTTGTGTCTGGGTAAGTTTGTGACTACTTCAGCCAATAATGTCCGATAGAGTTATCCATATGTGGCCTCAAAGACTAGATTAGAAATGGCCACATGCTTCTGCAATACTCACTTCTGGAGCCCTGAGCTACCACGAGGAAAGTCCACTTGCTCTGGGGCTGCCATGCTATAAGGAAGCCCAAGCCAGGAGAGGAGACCATGTGTTGACCCTTTAGTTGACAGCTGCAGCTAGGTCCAGCCTTTCAGCCATCCCAGTTCAGGCACCAAACCTGTGAGTGAAGATGTCTCCAGATGATTCTAGTCCTAGCCATTCAAGTGACAGCCAGCTGTTCAAGTCTTACAGACTGAGACCACAGACACTGGAGCAAAGACAAGCTATCCCTACTGTGCCCTCTCTGAACTTCTGAAAGTAATAATGTAAAATAGTTGTATTTTTTATTACATTTTGGAGTAGTTTGTTCTGCAGTAACAAATAATTAGAATAACATCTCTGAGGAAAAAAACAAATCAAGGTTAGGACTGCTGGATATCTAGGTAAGAAAGAGGGCATTGGGAAAGAGCATTTCAAACAGGAGTACAGAAGGTACAAAAGCCCTCTTGTGGGAGAAATCTGGTGCATTGAAAACATCAAAAAGGAGCCGGGCAAAGCGATGCAAGCCTGCAATTCCAGCGGCTGCAGGAATCGTGAGTTCAAGGCCAGCCTCAGCAACTGCAAGACACTAAGCAACTCAGTGAGACTCTGTCTCTAAATAAACAAAAAACAAAAAAACAAAAATAGGGCTGGGGATGTGGCTCAGTGGTCAAATGCCTGATTTCAATCCCTGGTACCCTCTGCAAAAAAAAAAAAAAAAAAAAAAAAAAATTCAAAGAGGACTGGGTGTAGTTCAGTGGTAGAGTGCTTGCCTTGCATGTGCAAGGACCTGGGTTTGATCCCTAGCATCACAGCAAACAAGAACAACAAAACAATGGCGACAAAAATAACGGCAAAAAAATCAAAGAAAAAAAGAAAACCCCTTAGTATTTCAAGCACAAACATATCACAAACATATTCAACATAGGGACTTACATGCGTAAAACAATTGGAAGAGCTAAAAGACAAAAATCAGCAAAGCTGACATGAGACTACAAATTTGTCACCATCTCCCAGAGAGTTGGGAAGTTGTAAGAAGCACAGGAAACTTCCCAGACTCTACTATGAAGACAGGTGATACGCAGATCTGTGACGCCAAAGCTCATGTGTTTATCGGCCCTGCCAGAGAAACCATATTACTTCTGCTTCTCTTCTATTTCCAAATTCTCTCATAAGTGTCTCTTGATTGTGAAAACTAATGTGGAAACTTACTGGCAAGGGATTCTGGGAAATACAGTTCCCAGGCTTCTAGCCCCTACAGTCTTGGGGAGAGCACAGAGGGCAGAGGGACTGGTACCAACAAGCAATCTGGCACTCCTGGCACCCCCACCGTCCCCAGTCCTCTCCATTCCTTGACTATCTCACTTTCAGGGGACTCTGTCTTGCCTCCGTCACCCACTTCCATGGTCAGGCCCAGGGTATATTATTACCAACAACTCCATGATTTCAATTTCATGTCTCCCACTCTGGCCATCACCCTACCTTCCCAGTTCACTCCCTCTGAGACCCCAACTCCAATAATTCTTCAGTCTCCCAAGACTTACCCACCTTCCCCTTTCCTTCACCTCCCACTACTTCCCCTCTTACCCAGTTTAGATGATCTCGTCAGTGTCTTATCACATACACCCTTAATGCTGCCCCTGTCCTCTCTTGGTTCACTCTTCTGGAGGAACACCAACTTTGGTTAAATCTGTTTAACACCAGAACAGCTCAATGTGTCTAGAAAGTACACCCCAAGCTAACTGGCCTTACTGCAAACTCGTGACCACCCAATGTCAAACCCTTCACTTAGATGCCCATCTTCCCTTACCTACCCAAGGACCTTACCTAGCACTTGTCCCCTCTCCTTTGTCATCAAAGTTTCACCCTCTTATCAGATTGTTCCCATAATCCTACAAATAGAAGCCTTTTCTGTGAGGCTTTCTCCCTCACATTTCCACGTGTTCTTCTCAAAGCCACCTAATTACTTGGCCAAGTAATTAATTTCCTGTTCCCATCTTACTCGGCCCCTCCCTGGCTTCGATCCGCTCCTCCTACCTCACTGGCTGCTCCTTTTTGGTCCCCTGAATGGGCTCTTCTTCATTTTCCTGATCCCAAAGTGAATTGAAGTCCCCTGGGGCTCCATCCCTCAACTTATCATCAGCACTGTTTTCCCAAGAGCCTATCGAGGTAGGGATTGATGAATCTAAAATAAGGCTAATTTTCAACCAGACCCATAGCATTCAATCCCTCTTCTTTTTGGAAATTCCTGAGTATATATTTCCAGCTAGATCCATCCCCTGAACTCCACACTCAAACATCCAAATGCCTATTTAACATCTCTGGAGTGTTTAATAGTCATTTCAACTTTAATATATCAAACACCAAAGTCTTTGTCTTCTCCCCCAAACCTGCTTATCCTGTAGACTTCCCATGTCTGTAGGTGGCAAATTCACCCTTCCAGTTGTTTGAGCCCAAAAGATTGGAGCCATCTCTGACTCCTCAGTTGCTCTTGTACCCACATCCAATCTACCAGGAAACCTGACAGCTCCACAGTACGTCTGCAATCTGGCCACTGCTCACCTCCTCCACCACTTGGCTGGTCTGACCTCTATCACCTTCCCCTGTATGCAAGAGCTCTCTGCCCTTGCCCGCCTGCTTTTGGTTCTCAACAAAGCAGTGGGTGTATGCTTCTAAAGAATATCAGATTATGTCATCATTCAGCTCAAAATCCCCCATTTCACTCAGAATAGAAGTCAAAGTGTGCACACTCTGGTACTCCTTTGATCCCTGCTTCTCTATCTCCTACTCTGTTTTGGCCACATTGACTTCCTTGTTGTTCCTGATCAAGGGAAGGACCTGAAAAGCCCTCTGTACCCAGTACCTCTGCCCTCCAAAGCCTGACTTGCCATTCTCTTCTTTCAGGTCTTTGCTCAAATGTTTATTTTCAGTGAGGTTTTCTCTGGTAACCCTTACAAAATAGGAACCGTTTTTACCTTTCTAGTTTTATTTTTCTCCCTAACACTTATTACCATCTGACTTACTATAACTTTTGCCCATCTCCCCTAAAAGAACATAAGCACCCCAAGGGTAAAGACCATCTTGGTTCAAAGCACAGAGCAATGCCCAGCACACAGCAGACATTCAATACCATCTCTGGCCTTCATTCAAAGACTAGGTGTGGAGGTCACAGGTGTGAGATGAGGCTGAGAGGCGGGCAGGAGCCAGACCAGCAGGCCCTGTAGGTCTTGCTAAAGATCTGGAGGAGGGTTGACAGATAATGGTTGTGTTTGGAAGAGCTCCCCTGGGCCCCAGGAGGAAGAACTTCTAGACCCGTGATTTTTGCCTTCATGGGGTTGAGTGTGGGGAGCTTTGAGGATTTGTTTTCTGGAAAAGTTTCTCCTACTTAAGAACCTCAGTGGGGAGGGGCTTTCAGACCAAGGAGATCTCTGCACTTTGACAAGACTCAGTACCACATGGGCCTGTAATTATGGGTAATCAGCCCTGTGCTTCTGAGTCAGCTGCTCAATCAAGCCCTTTAAGGACAGTGACAGGTTGCAGCACCCCTCCCCCACTCACCCTCTCTGAGGAAGTCTGCTCCACCCTGCTGAGGCCTCTGCTTAAGAGGGAGCTGCAGTCAGCCCTGGCTGGCTCCCACCTCCCTGGGCACCCAGTCTCACCACTCCTATTCCTCTGCCCTCTGCAACCTGAAGAGACTTCCGAGGAGATCAAGTCCAAGAGACAGGAGGCCAGCTGAGCTTCTCAATCCCCCCCAGATAGTTGACAAGGCCATATGGGCACAGCGGGGACTGGAGCTGAGCAGAGAGGTTCCAGCTTTGTATGGAACCACCAGTGGCCACAGGAGCAACCTTGGGCAGCTCTCATTCAATAGCTCCCTATCACCAACCCTCCAGCTATCCAAACCACTAGACTATTTATACAGCATCGCCTTGGCCTACTGGGCTCCTCAAACTCAAGTTACCTTTTGCACATTCCTTAAGGGTTTTAATAACCTATCAGTAAGAACAGCAAGTCCATTTCTACTAACCTAACAAGTCAAGCCAAGGTGGAAATACCTTTCAAGAGCCCCTCCCTTCCCAACTCAGCTGGACTGTCGCTGCAGAAGGAAGCAAAATTAATTTTGACTCTGCTGCCGAGAGATTCACCTAATTATTGAGCTTTGCTGGGGCGGGGGTGGGGGAGATCACAGCTAGCAAGAAAGAATGCTCCATCTCCAGGGGTTCAGAATTCTTTCCTACCTTCTCACATGCTGGCTTGCAGGACTCCTGCCAGCTACTGGCCTCCCAGGACCTGCACTGGTGGCTTTGCCAGGCACGCGCCACCTCACAAGGCTGCAAGGCTTCAGGGAGAGCACCAGGACCTGCCTCGGCCTCGTCTGTCACCCACCAGAGGTTACAGGGCAATCCCAGGAGTCTAGATAAGAGGAGGCTCCCAGAAGGGCTATGGTTCAGACAAGAGAATCAGCAGTTCAGACAGAAAGTAGGCCCTCTCCATTTCTGCTCCCAGCCCAGCAGGCATCTCTCTCTACCGTTTCCACTCTCCTGACCCAAGAAAGTTTCTCTTTTCCCAGTTCCTACTCCTAAAAATCTAAACACAGTGAACTTAATTCATTGGCTGATAGGTTTACCTATGGGAAGAACATTTTCTGTACATTTGGGGGAGGGGAAGAAGAAAAAATAAGATGGAAAGAAACTAACATTTGAGTTCCTTCTATCCACTTCCCTATGTTAGTCAGCCCAGTGTTTTGGAAAATAGCCCCGTTTCTGATCATGGAATGAGAAGGACCTGGGTTCAAATCTCAGCTTGATTTATTTTGACTGTGTGGCTTTGGACAAGCTATCTGGCTTCTCCAAAAAAAAAAAAAAGAAAAAATCACCCTAGGATTGTTTCAAACTTTTAAAATCCTTTTATAGTTTCTAGTGGAAACTGTATTTTCTTCTTCCCCCATCCCCAAAATGGGCAGAAAATGTTTTCACTACAGTAAAGCTGTTAGCTCCATGTGACTACAATAAATCCCTGAGAAAATCAACCTATAAAAATAAAAGGTTAATGTTGGTTCATAGTTTTAGAAATTTCAGTTTCTGTGCAAGTAGTGCCAATGTTTTGGGCCCTGTAGTGAGTCAGCAACTTCATGGTGGGGTGTGCATGGTAGAACAAAGCCCTCACTTCATAGCCAGAAAACAAGAAAGAGGAAGAGAGAGAAAGTGATCCCATAATTCCCTTTGAGGGCTTACCCCAATGTCCTAGGCCCTGCTTCTTAAATGTTCCACCACTTCCCAATAGTGTCAGGCTGGGAAATAGGCCTATTATTAATAGTTTGTGGTGGACACTTAAGATCCAAACTACAGCATTCTGTCAACTGATGCCCCTAAAATCATGCTCATCCTACTATGAAAAATGCTTTTGGTCTATCTCCAGGAGTTCCCAAAGTCTTTGATTTTTTCTTTTTATGAAACCCAGGGATGCTCTACCACTGATCTACATTCCAGCCCTTTTTACTTTTTATTTTAAAACAGATCTCACTAAGTTTCTGATGATGGCCTCAAATTTGTGAATAAAGGACATATCAGACAAAAATCAAGACGGAAATCCAGCAGAACAAACCTTAATTAACTCCTATAGCTCCATGTGCAGCATCCAAGGCACATTGTCATGGGTCATGGGTTCCCAAGGGCTTAGGTATCCCTGCCTCTAAAGGTTTCCTGGTTAAAGCTCACATGGCTACTCTTAGGCTAGTTCTGCTTGCTACCTGCAGCTTCCTTAAACAACGCATCCTGGTTTGCACAGGACTCCCTCAGTTTTCGTACTGAGCATCTCACATCTCAGGAGTCCTAACTCCCCTCAGCTCTAGTCAAACCAAAATAATCAGTGACCCTCGTCTATGCATTGAGAGTTTATAATCTTACTAGGAAAGCAAGACTGATACAAGGTTCTCTGAGGTGGACACTGAATGAGGTTTCTCAAAACAGAACTAACATACTTAAGCCTCTCCATGCTCTTTAGAAATCTTGGGCTGAATGCTTTTGCAAAGATGACCCATGGAGCATAAGTTACAGCTTTTATTTGTCTTCAAGTTTTACAAATCACAGTGGGGAGAACAGATTTTTTTAATGTCAGAATTTATTGAGACATAACTTACATTTTAAAAATAGTGTACAGCTCATGGATTTTGACAAAAAATATATGTATATTAAATCACATAATCGCCATGATATAAACATTTCCATTACCCCTCAAAGTTCTCTTATGCTCCTATGTAGTTGATGCCCTCCATTAAATTCTCAGCTGCTGGCAATTACCAATCTTATCTCTGTTCTTGTAATTTTATCTTCTCCTTGTCATTTGTCAAGAATTATATAATGTGAGCCTTTTGGATCTGGCTTCTTTCACTTAGCATAATGTTTTTGAGGTCCATCTATGTGGTGTGAATCATAAGTGCCTTTTTTTCTAAATAGTATTCAGTTGTATGAAAGTGTCATGATTTGTTCATCAATTCACCAATTGATGGGCATATGGATTGCTCTGACTTTGGGGTGATTATAAATCAAATAGCTATAAATATTCACAAATAGATCTTTGGGCTGACATAAGCTTTCATTTTTCCTGGAAAATGCCTAAAAGTAGAATTCCTGAGTTCAATGGCAAGTGTATGTTTTACTTTGTCAAAATAGCCAAATTGTTTTTCAAAGTGGTTTTGCATTCTCATTAGCAAGGAGTGAGAGGTCCAGTTGCCCAAACTCCTCATCAGCACTTTTCAATTGTAGCCATTCCAGTGCATGGGTAGTTTCTCAAGGTAGTTTCGCTTTGCATTTTCCTAATGATTAATGATGATGTTGAACATCTTGTCACATGCTTATTTGCCAAATACACTCTTTTGTGAATAGTCTGGTCAAATATTTCTCCCATTTAAAATAAATAAATTCTTTAGTTCTAACTATTGCTTTTTAAGAATTTCTTACATAATCTTATCTGAGTCTGTTATTAGATATGTATTTTGCAAATACAGTTGACCCTCCATATCCATGGATCCACATTCGTGATTTCAAACAACCATAGATCAAAAATATTCAGAGAAAAATTGCATCTGTACTTTACATGTACAGACATTTTTCCTTTGTCATTATTTCCTAAACAATATAGAACAACAGCTATTTACATAGTACTTACCTTATACTGGGTATTATATCTAGAGATGATTTAAAGCGTACAAGAGGATGTAAGTATATTTTATATAACTATTATGCTCTTTTATAGAAGGGACTCAAGCAATCACAGATTTTGTAATTTGCGAGGGGTCCTGGAGTTGTTCTCCCATGAGAACAAAGATGACTACATCATCTCCAGTCTGTACCTTTTCATTTTCTAGAAGATTTCCATTTTAATGAAGTCAAATTTATCATTTTTTCCTTTTGTGGTTCATGCTTTTTGTGTCTTTTTAAAGAAATCTTGGTTAAACAATAATGATACTATGTTTTCTTGCAAAAGTTTTATGGTTTCAGCTCTTACATTAGGAAATACAATTTAAAAATGAAATGAAGCTGCATTCGAGCTCAAAAACAGAAAAGAGGACTTCTACTGGGTCAGATGTTGTGTGAGGTCCCTGAAAGGCAGAAACAATACAGGATTATAAAGGTCACTGTTCTCAAAAGAAGAGGTGGCACCAAGAGGAGGTGGACGGTGAGAGCAGCTGAGGACTTGAACCCCCACCACCCACCTTCTCATTGTCCTCCCTCTCACAGCCTGTCTCTGTCTAGACATATGATAGCAAAATTCTAGATACCAAAGAGCAGATCCTAAACCCTTCCTTGGAGAAGAAAACAGATTGCCTACACAGGGAAGAAAGTCAAATTGAGATGAGCCTTCATCAGATCATCTTGATGTGAGAAGCAATACTTCTCTAAATGTTAAGACAAAATAGAAGAACCAAGAATTCCATGTCTAGCCAATCTACACCTTTTCTGTAATAAAGTTATATCCCAATAATAGAAAAAAAAAACCCATGATGAATAAAGAAGTTTTCATAAGGGGCAAATGTGGTGAAATGTGTGTGTGTATGTGTGTGTGTGTGTGTGTGTGTGTGTGTGTAGCCTCCAGAACTATAAGAAAATAATTTCCTATTCTGTATATATTACCCAGGCTCAGGTGTTTGCTTATAGCAGTATAAATTGGACTAAGACACTATCAAGAAATTGAAAAGTCAACCCACAGAATGGATGAAAATATTTGCAAATTATGTGTCTGATACAGGATTAAAATTCATAAATGTAGAAAAAAAATTCATAAAACTCAACAACAGCAAAAGATGAGCAAATATTTGAATAGATGTATCTCCAAAGAAGATATACATAAATGGCCAATAAGCACATGAAAAGTTTCTCAGAATCACTAGTCACCTGGGAAATACAAATTAAAATCACAATGAGATACCACTTCATATACATCTATTAGAATGGCTATAATTTTTTAAAAAAATAAAAAGGAAAATAACAAGTGGAGAAATTGGAATGCTGGGGCATTGCTGATGGGAAAGTAAATAGTGCAGTCCCGTGGAAAACAGCACTTCCTTAAAAAGTTGAACCCAGAATCACCAGGTTATCTAGCAATTCTACTTCTAGTTAGATACTCCAATGAATTGAAGGCAGGGACTCAAACAGATATTTTCACACCAATATTCATACCAGCATTATTCACAATAGTGACAACACAAATGTCCATCAACAGATGAATGGATAAACAAAATGTAATATATACCTACAATGAACTATTTTTTAGCTTTAAAAGGAATGAAATTCTGACACAAGCTACAACATGGAAGTACATTGAAAACCTTATGCTTAGTGAAACAAGCAAGATACAAAAGGGCAAACATTGTTCAATTCTACTCATATGAGGTACCTACATAGAAATACATAGAGAAAAAACATAATAACTGTTATCTGGAGCTGTTGGGAAGGGATAATGAGGAGGCTTTATTTAATAGGTAGGGTTTGTGTTTGGGATGATTGAAAAGTTGTGACAATGGATAGTTGTGATGGTTGCACAACAGAGTGAATGCACTTAATGCCACTAAATTATCCAATTAAAAATGGTTAAAATGGGGCTGGGGTTGTGGCTCATTGGCAGAGCACTTGCCTCACACATGTGAGGCACTGGGTTCGATCCTTAGCACCACATAAAAATAAATAAATGAAATAAAGATATTGTGTCCATGTATAATTTTTTTAAAATGGCTTAAATGTGCTGGGTGCAGTGACGCTGTCTATAATTCCAGCAGCTTGGGAGGCTGAGGCAAGAGGATCACAAGTTCAAGTCCAGCCTGGGCAATGTAGCAAAATCCTATCTCAAAATAGAAAATTTAAAAAAAAATGTTGGGCATATATCTCAGTGGTAACATGCTCCTGGGTTCAATCCCAAGTACTGCAAACATAAATAAATGGTAAAATGGTAAATTTTATGTTATGTATATTTTACCATAATAAAAACAAACTCAAAGAAAAATATCAGCATGGATAGGAGCACAGTGAAATGAGCAAGGAGAAGAAGTAAAGATAATTTAAATTTCTTATCTTATTTAAGGGCATTAGTATCTAAACATTGTTAGAAAAAAGCATGTTAAAATGTGTTAAATATTTAAAGGGTTGAAATAAATACAAGAAGAATTTAAGTAGAATGTAAAACTTCCTAATCAGTAAAGAAAATAACATGGAATAGAAAGCAAAAACAAAACTATAAAGCATGGGCCTCTCTTTCTTTCTCTCTTTCATGCTTCCTAGTACCATGTTTTAAAAAAAATAAAACATGGGAATATAAGACAGACACAAATGAATAAGTCTAAATGTATCAGTCTCAATAAATATGAATAGGTTAAATTTGCCTATTAAAAGACAGAAGGTAGGATTGGACTTTGGAAACTATCTAGCCATAGACTTTAACAAGACATATATGCTTTATAAAAAATGACCCAGAAATGTTGAAAATAAAAGATTGAAAAAGTTATATAATGCAAACATAAAGAAAATGAAAGTATTCATAACTATAAATGTTAGATTACATAGAATTCAAAGTGAAAGCCATTAAAAGTGCTTATATTTTTATTAATAAAAATAATCCCTCAAGAAGATATAATAGTCATGAATATTGATATGCATATAACATAACTTTGAAATATGTGAATTAAAACCTGATAGACTTGCAAATAGAAATTGACAAATAAACAATAATACTGAAAGGCCTTTACACTTCTCTCAGAAAATGACTACTCATGCAGACAAAAATAATTACAGATGTAGAGGATTTTAATAATACAAATTAACAAACTGCTCTCAACAAAAGAATGAAATGCACATGGAATTTGTACAGAATTGATCATGAATTAACTACAAATAGAAATTTTAGCAAATCCCAAATGTTAACTTCATACAGCCTCATTCACTAGTCATAATATAACAAAATTAGAAATGATTAAATAAATAACAGCTCCCAAAAATTACATCTACCTTTGGATCAAATAGGAAATCAAAATGGTGATGATGCACAATTAGAAATGCTCCAGAATGAGGATAGTGCATCTCAAAATCTGCAAGGACTCAGACAAATCAGCAGTCAGAAGAACAATTATTATCTTAAACACATGCAAAATAGTTGTAATCAAAAAACAAGGGACCCAGATGCGGTGGCACATACCTGTATCCCAGCGGCTCAGGAGGCTGATGCAGGAGAATCCCGAGTTCAAAGCAAATCTCAGCAAGTGCGAGGCACTAAGTAATTCAGTTGAGACCCTGTTTCTAAATAAAATACAACATAGGGCTGGGGATGTGGCTCGGTGGTCAAATGCCTCTGAATTCAATCCCCAGTACGAAAGAAAGAGAGGAAGGAAGGAAGGGAGGGAGGGAGGGAGGGAGGGAGGGAGGAAGGAAGGAAGGAAGGAAGGAAGGAAGGAAGGAAGGAAGGAAGGAAGGAAGGAAGGAAGGAAGACCTAAAACCATCAAAAAAACAGGTGAGGTAAACTTTCAAGAAAAGAAGTAGGATGAAGGAATACACAAACATAGAAAAAAATATGGACTTAAAATATATGCATTTGTCTCTAAAACTAAATGATGATTCTTTGCAAAGTCCAATGTAACAGGTAACCTTTCAGCAAATATGATAAAAAGGGAGAGAGAAGATAAAGTAAACAAGAAGAATAAAAGCATATGATTACAGATACAAGGGAGATGTTAGTAATTCGAAGGCAAGTTCTACCAGACCTCCAAGAGGCAAAGAGCTCCTAGTTTATACAACTTCTTCCACAGCATGAAAAAATGATGGAAAGCTTCATTCATTTAAAAAGGTTGGTGTAACTCTGATTCTTATATCAAATAAAGATTTTGCAAGAAAAGAAATGTGTAGGCTAATACAATTTCTGAGCAACCATCTTGAAGAAAATGTAAAATCAAACCCAGCATTGTATTTAAAAACCAAGTAAAAACTGAAACAAGAATTCAAAGATGATTTGACATTCAAAAATTCATTATGTAATATGCTATATTAATGAAATTAAAGGAGAAAAATCATAAAAAAGCAGTTTTTGATAAATTCAAAATGCATTCATGATTTTTAAATAGAAATTCATAGAAAGCTAAGAAATCAACTTTTTAAACTTGATGAAGGGCATTAGCCAAAAGTATATAGTGGACATGCTATATCCTTATGAAACATTAAGCCATTCCCATTAACATAAATACGGACTGACTAGCCATCTCTATTTTTCAACATTTTGTAAGAGACCCTGGCCAATGCAGTAAATACATAATGTATAAACAATGAAAAAGAAAGAAAAAGCTCACATTATTAATAGATAATACGATTGTTTTTCTAAAAAAATATAAGACGATCAATTCAAAGGCTATTATAACTGATCTGGGAATTTAGCCAAATGGCTAAATACAAAATCAAGAAGTAAAACAAATGAGAAAACAAAAGGATAGCTTTCACGTATCTCAGTTAATCCATTAAAAAATGTCATAAAGGGAAGGGCAGGTGATGTAGCTCTGTGGTAGAGTGCTTAGGACAAATAACCAGGTTTTTTGTGTTTTTTTTTTTTTTTTCGCTAAATGATGTCATAGAAAAGTAGAAGGAAAAAGAACTGCTATAGATTAAAAGAAACCAAGAAACATACCCACCAACTTGTTTAGATCCAAATTCGAGCAAACATGAAAAATATATCTTTAAAAAATCAAGGAAAATTTAGCCTGAACTGGATATTATATTGTGTTGAGATTTTTTTTTCATTTTTTGGTTAGTTGTCAGGAGGTACAATAATGACATATTGTTATGTTTTAAGTCTTATCAGTTAGAAACACATTTTGAGGTTTTTATGGGTGAATGAGATAATATGCAATCTATAACTTTCTTTAAAACCAAATAAATTTTTACCCTAAAATAAATTCTATGAATTACATAAATGTGTGTGTGTGATTTGATCAGAAATACTTATTACCGTGGTATTTGGAATGTCTATTTAAACTTTTTAAAAAATATTTTTTCAGTTGTCGATGGGCCTTCATTTTATTTTTTTATGTGGTGTTGAGAATCTAACCCAGTGCCTCACACATACGAGGCAAGCACTCTTCCACTGAGCTACAACCCCAGCCCTCTACTTAAACTTTTGATTCAAAACACAAAAACTGCTAGGGAAGTAGCTCAGTGGTAGAACACTTGCCTGGCATGTATGACGTCCTGGGTTCAGTCCTTAACACTGCCAAACCACTCAACAAATGAATAAAATTACAACTCTGCCTCCTCCCATTAAAAAAAAAATCATTAAAATTTTTAATTTGTCTCTATAAAAAATTAAAATTCTATGTGTAAAAAATAAACAATTTTGTGATGCAGAAGGATCACAAGTGTGAGGTCAGCCACAGCAACTTGGAGAGGCCCCTAAGCAGCTTAGTGAGACCCTGTTTCAAAATTAAAAATAAAAATGGCTGGGGATGTAGCTCAGTGTTGTAAAGCACCTCTGGTTTCAGGCCCCAATATAATGAATAAATAAATAAAATTTAAAAATTTAAATTAAATAATTTTATAACTATAAACAAATATTAAATGCAAGCAACAGCCTAGGAAAAACAATTAATATCCAGAATATATTTTAAAAGCTGTTAGAAATTAGTAAGAGAAAGCTTTTTTAATAAACTAAATGACAAAGCTATAAAGAGAATTTGGATAAGAAATTCATTACCTGGGGTGTAAGCTCAGATAAAGCACTTACCTAGCACACACAAGTCCTTGGGTTCAATCCTCAGCATGACAAAAAATAATAATAATTGAAGAAGAACCATCAGTGTCCAATAAAAGATTTTCTACTCTACTGGTACTCAGTTATGTGCAGATTAAAACAAAACCAAAGTGCCACAGACTTTTGGCAAAAATCTTTGTCTTTAGCAGTATGAAAAGTTTTCAAGTACTCTTGTGCACTGTTGGTGGGAATTTAAATTGGCACTCTGAAGGGCAATTTGGCAATACAGGATCTATTAAATTTAAATTGTATATACCCCATGACATTTCAAACCAGCCTCCTAAAAGACCCACATTCACAAGAGAACACAGTTGGAGATACTCTTTACAGCACTGTCTCTAGGAATAAAAAACTAGGCCACCCTAAATACCCATCAGTAGGAACCCAATGCAAAAAAAAAAAAGTACCACTAGGGAACACTATGGAGCAGTTACAAATAAAAAGGTAGATCTCCATGAACTACGTATTGTTGAATAAAAAAACAAACTGCAAAATGATTCAGTTTGAAACACTATCCACAGAAAATATTCCTGCATAAACTAACGTTGGTATTCACCACACGTGCACACACAGAGCACAGGAAAAGGTCTTGAGTGATATACCCCAAGTTGATGATTATAGTAGAACAGTGATTAGATTAAAAGTCAAAACCATATGAGCATATCAAAGGACAGAAAAGATAGGGAACACGTACATAAGCCTTGTCAGAATTATATGATTGTTTACTACATGAATGCATTTGGTATAACTTGTGTAATTAAAAATTAATTTATTTCTTAAAATTCCAGAGTTAAGGAGATTGCTTTGGCCACACTGACCAGAAGTGCATTAGGACAAGGGAAGGTGGATGGGCATGTGCAGTTGCTTTCATGTCAGCAGATCTTAAACTATGAGGACAAATACTGAGTCCATGACTTTTACCACCCAAAGCAGGTTTTCCCCAGGAAAAGTTCAAACCCAGGCCAACGACTATTCCTCTACCCCACATAAACTGGGGAAAGTAAAACTCTAATGAAAATTCTTTAATTCTATGACTCCATAAGTACCCAGGATGTCTTTGATAAGGAGCAAATGATTCTACAACATAAAAATACACATATCAAAATCTGAAAATCTGAATTAGTAAACCAAACCATTAGGAGATAGTGAGTCAACATTTTTAAAACACACAAAATAAGATTTGTGTACAGGGCTGGGGATGTGACTCAACCGTAGCGCGCTCGCCTGGCATGTGCAGGACTCTGGGTTCGATCCTCAACACCACATAAAAATAAAATAAAGATATTGTGTCCACCTAAAAACTAAAAAATAAATATTAAAAAAAAGATTTGTGTACAAATATCTCTTGTCACACCTAAAATAGGTTTTCATTCACCCAAATCCATATGCAATTGATGTGTCTACAGAATGACACAAGAGAATACCATATCCCAAGATCAAATGGGAATGATGCCCAGGCCTTTCTCAGCCAGGGAACATAATCAGAAGTTGATTGAATTTAACTAGCTCATTTGATACCGCTCTTCCCCTACCCACAACCTAGATCCTCCAGCACACAGGGAGGTCATGTGGTCCATTTTCAGTTGTGATTCTGGATGTCCAGGAAAATTTAACCTGAATTCTGAACACTATCTAACATCCTGAATTTTCCTTAATTCTGGCTAAGATTAGGAAATGGACAGAGTAGTGGGGAGGCTATTTCATGAGATAGTTCAAAAGAGGAAAAACAATCGCAGGGATCATTTAGTGAACTTCTATGAAGTGCCAGCCCTGTAGTACGCATGCCCCTACAACACCACACTCACGCTTTGTCACCTAAGACATAAATATTAATGTTCTCGATTTATAGGTCAATAACTTGCTCAAGGTTACATAACTCTTAAACATCAGAGTGAGCACTGAAACCAGTTCTCTTGTTCCAAAGTCCCTGCTCTCATTTTCTCTCCTTTTTTCCAGGTAGGCAAAATCAAGCCCAAAGACCTCAAGTCCTGGTTTCAAATATTTCAACAAGCTCCTAGAGTTCAGGTAGCAAATGTTGACATCAAGGTCAGGCTTCAAAAAAAAAATGTCCCCTTCCTTCATTCTATTTAGCATCTGAGGGACTCCGGGGTCTTGGAGCTGGAGCTTGTCATCCATTGGGTTGATTCTCATTCCTAGCAGGGTGCTGGGTTAGAGCAGCCACTGATATTACACAACCAATTAGAGTGTCAAAAAGCCAGCTCTGCTCCTCAGGATTGCTTCAACCTCAGACATTAGTGACCCAACAAAGGAATGCATGGTGATCACATATATTGGCAAATCCAAATGGGAGAAATATCTGCTTTGGGAATAAAAGCTGTTCCACAGCCCAATCCAAGAATGAAGAACTTGTTTCTAGGAACTCAGGTCTTCCCCCCAAGGACAGATACTTCTGTTCTTCAAAAGCTGGCTGGCTCCGCTCCCATCCCAGAGCATTTGCCCCTGTTACTGCCTTGGCTGGAAGGCTCTCTGCCCAGAAATCCAAGGGGCTTGCTTCCCGCCTTTCCCAGTCATGGAGGCATTCCTAGCTATTGTATCTAAAACAACACCCCCCACATACATATACCTCCTCACCTAGTCTTTCCCTGCTTTATTTTTTTTCTCCTTAGAATTTATCATTAATTACTTCTTTATCTTGTCATCTATCTATCTCATTAGAATGTACATTTCATCAAGGCAGGGATTGGATCTGTGTCTACTGCTATATCCCTGTGCTCAATAGATATCTGTTGAATGAATAAGTCAATCTGAGCTCCAGAGGATAGTGACATCCTGGAAAACCCCACAAGATTTAAATATCAATTAAGTTTGGAAACATCAAGAGCTTTGGAGGCCTGAGTTTGAATCTAGTCCTAGACAGTTAAACCATATATAATCTCACTACACCTCATTTTGTAGTTGGCCAAAGGAGGATAATATTTACTTCTTGGGAGTGTAGTGAACAGCTCATTAATGATTTATTAGGCATTTATTTAATACCTGGTCCCATAGGAAGAAATGTACATGCATTATTTCTTTACTTCTCACAACAATCTCATGAAGCATGCATTATAAGGAGACTGAAGTTACTTGCCCAGGGTGGTAAAGACAGGAAGGAGACAGGGTAAGATTTTTAACCCTCCTCTGTCTGTTTCTGAATTCCACATCCTAATCATCATACCATATCTAGAGTTAGTTTGTGTACAAAAATGCTATATCCTATATCCTGATAGAGAAATTGTGCCCCAGTAATGTCCCTTTATTTCCTCTCTCATCAGAAATTTCATCAAAATTCCTCCTTACTCAAAATGTGGAGGTACTACTCCTTACACTGAAAAAGAGCAGGGACAGTCACAAGCTAAATGAACAGACCACCTGCTATACCCTTCCCATACTGATGGTTTGATGAAGCCTTTTGTATTAAGGTACAACTTCATTGCCGCAGCCCCAGGCAGGATCTTACTTGGTATAAGGAACCTGATGCCTTGTTACTTTTGCATAAAGTAAGTGACTTATAAAGGAAAAATATTTTTACTTTAGATAAATATATATATTTAAAATTGTTCTATAAGCTCCTTTAAAACATAATCTCACATTTCAAGAGTTTTACTCAAGATGGCAGATTAGAGGAAGACTCCATTCCTAGTTGCTTTGTGGGTCAAGATTCAGGCAGCAAGAATACTGTTTCTCAGTACGATGGGTGAAAGAGGTATTTCACTAAAATTCAATATTGGACAGTAAAAGTGTCTTAGAAACTCAGAAATTTGGGTGCATTGAACAAAGAAGAACTACATTGGAGCAGTACTGGTCCATCACAGAGAAGAGGGATAACACAGAACAAGAAACACAATGGACAGATTTGGCACAGAAAAAGTTATAGGTCAGAAAAGCAGCCTGAACTTAGCTGATCCACAGGATGCGGTACAAACTGCTGTTGAAAAGTGCTGTTTTTCTCATCTGGCAATCAGACAGCTGAAGCAGCAGCCATCTTGAGGAGGCCATACTGCTGTTTGCTATTTCAGGAGCCCTGGAGATCATGGCAAACATCGCCAATACTGCCCTGGTAAGTGGCTACCTAGTGTGTATCTAGCATAACATGAGTGAAAAGGCAGAGGGAATATTGTACCCAGGAGGATTCAAGTAAGAAATACAGAGGGGAGCCCAACTCACTTTTCCTTTGAGTCTGGCCACTCACATGACCAGCTAAAGAGGGTCAAGAAGCAGGCAAGTATGAATATACTCAGAGTTATGCCTGGGTTCATGGGCAGCAGAGTACGTGGAGAATTGGCTCCCTTCCCCTGAAAGTAGACTTCTTGAGAGACTCCTGAGGTTTAGATTTCCCAGCAGAGATCCACACCTGCCTGGCATTAGGGGTTGATCCAACGTCTCCAGACGAGATACCACCCAACAAAGCCCCTAAGGCCTAATTAGACCTGAGTCCAGCCTTGGGAAGTCCCCTCGTAGAATTCTGCAGCAGATCCATCCTGGAAGTGCTTTGATCTGATCTATAGAAATAAAATTCCAATCAATAGTACTTCCCATTCCATCCTACCTCATAGTGGTAAGAAGGAAAGCTGAGAGCTATTTTTTCTTTCTTTCTTTCTTTCTTTCTCTCTTTCTTCTTTCTCTTTTTAAAATTTATTTCTTACATACATGACAATAGTGGAGTGCATTACATTCATAATTATCCATTCACAGCACAATTTTTTTGTAACTCTGTATATAAAGTATGTTCACAACAAATTATGCCATTATACATAAGCTCTCTTATTTTTTTGCATACAATTCTTAATACACCTTTATACCACAATTTGTCATATTTCTGTATATAAGGTATGTTGACACCAAATTATGCCATTATACATAAGCTCTCTTATTTTTTTGCATACAATTCTTAATACACCTTTATACCACAATTTGTCATATTTCTGTATATAAGGTATGTTGACACCAAATTCGCATCTTCATACATGTATTGTGTGTAATGATGATGATCTCCTTCCACCATCCTAGCTATTCCCCTTCTCCCTCCCTTTCCCTCCCACCCCTATTCCCTATTGAGAGCTATTTCAACCAGCTTTAGTCTTAGGCTATTCCAAAAAGAAGAAGGGATTGAAAATCTCCAGACTTTGCTCACTCACTCTCCTTTAGTACCTAACCCAAGAAGAAACAGAAAGAAGGGCAGTTGGACACAGGCAGTAACCATCCATTCATATCAACAGTTTTGACAATTCTTCCATTTTTCATTGAGAATCTTTTTTCTTTTTTTGTCTTTGATTTTGATTTTTTGTTTTGTTTTGTTTTGATGTTCTTGCTATGCAGATTGGTTTGTTGATGTATATACATCTACATATAAATACTTGTTTCTTTTTTCTCACTTTTAGCATTTTTTTAAAAAGTAGTTATTTTTCCTTGCCTTGTCTTCTGAGGGTTAGGATGTTTCGTTTGTTTAGTTTTGTTTTTTATTGTTTTTCTTTCCTTTCTTCTCCTGCTAACAGTGATATTCTCTTGTTCTCTTCTTCTCCCTCCTCTTTCTTATTTTTTCTCCCTCCTTCCTCATAACTATTGCCTGCTACATCTCTTCTGCAGTTTCTTTTCACATTTTAAATATTGTAAACTATGTTCTTCTTTCCTATCACATTTTCTTTTATCTTAATAAACTATATTTTTACCATCTTTTAGAAGTAATTGGTTTGTATAACTCCTACCCCCACTTTTTATATTGTTACAGTTATTGCTGCTCTGGATGAAAGGTTGGAACCTGCTGTTTATTTTAATCCCAGGTCTACTTTATGGTTACTTATTGGTTTTGCTGTTGGAAATTAGTGACTGCACTGTTCCTTGTGTGTGTGTGTGTGTGTGTGTGTGTGTGATAATTAGTGTAGTAGATGTCATTGTTAGAACTGGGTATTAATTTAAAGGTGTATATTGCTTGCATTGGTTGTTGCTGTTGGTTATTTCCCCCTCTTCTGTGAGGTATTGGGAACCTACAGGGACACTACAAATTCACAAGGCAGAGACTCTGCTGCTGAACTAAACTCAGCCAAAACACAGTGCATCCTGCTCCACCCACAAATTAACAACATTGGATTTCAACTATATCTTAATACAAAGGACAGAAGAAATGAAAATCCAAATTAAGAACCAGACCCCAAGTAGAAACAACTAGAGATGAACCCTCAGGTCCCATTCATGGACATTCAACTCCTATAATAAAAACAGAGAGGATTAACATAAAGGCTATAAATACCACACCTATAAAGGGGTCTTAATCTAGATCTCTCTAAGGCCCACACATAAGAGTAGAAGAGAAAACCATCCCAACAGATACATAAAACTCAAAACAGGAATACAAGAAATATGAAAAAAAGGTAACACAATGCCTCTTATTTTAACCAAATTATATACTTGAATCCAAAAAGCTCTACCAGAAAACTGATAATAAACAAATTCAGAATGCAGCAGGTTACAAAATCACCCTACAAAAATCAGAGGCTTTCCTCTACACCAACAGTGAATTGGCTAAGAAAGAAATCAAGAAAACAATCCCAAATTACAATAGCCTCAAAAAATAAAATACCTAGTAATAAGTCTAACCAAGGAGGTGAACGACCTCTACAATGAAAACTACAGAGCATTGAAGAAAGAAACTGAACAAGGCACAAGAGGTGGAAAGAGATAGGCAGAATTAATAATGTTAAAATGTCTACACTACTAAAAGCAATATAGAGATTCAATGTGATCCCCTTCAAAATACTAATGACATTCTTCATAGAACTAGGAAAAAAAAAAAAAACAGTCCTAAAATTCATTTGGAAGAATTAAAGAGCCAGAAGAGCCAAAACAATTCTAAGCCAAAAAAAGCAATGCTGGACGCATCACAATATCTAACTTCAAATTATACTAGAGAGGCCAAAACTATATGGTACTGGCATAAAACCCAACACATAGATTTAGTACAGAAAAAGAAGAATCAGAATGAATCCACACAGATACAGTCATCTGATCCTTGACAAAATTGCCAAAAATAATTCGAGAAAAAGACAGCTTTTTTAAAAAAACAAATAGTTCTGGGAAAACTGGTTATCCATATGTGGAAGATTCTTATCTCACTCTGCACAAAAAAACAACTCAAAATGGATCAAAGACCTAGGAATTAGACCAGAAACTATGCAACTCCTAGAAGAAAACAGGGTTAACACTTCAACATGTAGGCACAGGCAATTGTTTTCTCAATTAAACTCCTAAAGCTCAGGCAGTGATTATAAGAGTTAATAAATGGGAGGGCATCAAATTAAAAACCTTCTGCACAGCAAAGGTAACAATTAATAATGTGATGAGAGCCAGGCATGGTGGTGCACACCTTCAGGAGGCTGAGACAGGAAGATCCCAAGCTCAGGACCAGCCTCAGCAACTTGGCAAGGCCCTAGGAAACCTTGTCTCAAAATTAAATATAAAAAGGGCTGTGGGGCTGGGGATGTGGCTCAAGTGGTAACACGCTCGCCTGGCATGCTCGGGGCTCTAGGTTTGATCCTCAACACCACATAAAAATAAAAAAATAAAGAAAACTGAAAAATAAATATTAAAAAATTCTCTTTCTCCTCTCTCTTCTAAAAAAAAAAAAAAAAAAAAAAAAGGCTGTAGATGTGGCTCAGTGGTTTAAGCACCCCTGGGTTCAATCTCCTCTACTACCAAAAAGAAAAAAAAAATGTGAAGACAGACCTATAGAGTGAGAGAAAAAATCTTTGCTAGCTGCTCTTCTGATAGAGGATTAATATCTAGAATAAATGAAAAACTAAAAAACTTAACACCAAAAAAATACCATCATCAATAAATGGGCAAATGAAATACAAAAATGCTTCTTTAAAAAAGAAAATACAAATGGCCAAAAAATACAGGAAAAAAATGTTCAACATCCTTAATAATTAGGGAAATGAAAATTAAAACCATGCTGAGATTTCATCTCACTCCAATTAGAATAGCAGCCATTATCAAGACAAACAATAATAAATGCTGGATAGAATGTGGAGGGAAAGGAACACTTTTATACTGTTGGTGGAAATGTAGATTTTATGATCATTGTAGAAATCAGTAAGGAGATTCCTCAAAAAGCTAGGAATAGAAAAACTATATGATTCAGCTATACCACCCCTATGTATTTATCCTAAAGAACTGAAAGCATCACACTGTAGCAATACGTGCATATCCATGCTTATAATTCACAGCATCTAAATTATGAAACCAGCCTAGGTGTCTGTCAATAATGAATGAATAAAGAAAATTGTGTGTATGTGTACACACACACACACACACACACACAATGAACTTTTAATCAGCCATAAGGAAAAATAAAATTATGTCATTTGCAGGAAAATGGATGGAACTTGAGAAAAATATGCCAAGTGAAATAAGCCAAACTCAGAAGGTCATGTTTTCTCTTTTGTGGAAGCTAGAGAAGAAAAAGGGAAAAAAAGGTAAGTGGGGGGAATCTCATGAAAATCAAAAGGACTGAGGTTGGGGGAGGTGGAGAACAGGGAAAATACTGGGGAATTATATTAACCAAATTATATTGTTATATCATATGCATGTATGAATATGTAACAATAAATCCTATTATTGTGTACAACTGTAATGCACTAATAAAAAATATGAAGAGGTTAAAAAAAAAAAAGGAGTTTTGCTCTAACACACACTCCCACCATGATGTGCTATCTTGCCAGAGGCCCCCAAGCAATGGGCCAATTGACAGGAACCTCCAAAGCTGTGAGCCAAAATAAAACTTTTCTCTTTATAAGTTGACTATCTGAGGTACCTGTTATAGTAACAGAAAGCTGACTGACACAGGATGGGGTAGAAGGAGAAAAGCAGCATGTGTTTCGTGTTCTGTAAAAAAACGCAAGATTGAGGGCTGTACTTACAGCCGTTCAGACATCATGCTAAGCGCCTGCTAGGCTACGTTTTCCACTGGAGTCTTCAGAGACACCCACCACTCTGGTCCACCTGTGGATCACTCTGTTTGGAGCAGATGGAATTCAGGAAACTTCCTAAAGGTCCTTAAGCTGGTTCTTGAAGGATGAGTAGTAACTTGGCTGGGGTAGCAGCATAGAGACATTAAGTAGTCCATATAGAGGAAACAAGATGAGGAATGATATGGAGTCACAACACAGTGCAGCCTTTCAGGAAATGTACCTCGTCCTGTGTGGCAGGAGCAAAAGTGGCAGAGGTGACTGATGAAAGAAGGAAAGCAAATGACAACTGAGTTGTTTGCAGTGTCTTGCACACCAGGGATTTGAACTTGACCTTATAGGTAATAGGGAGCCACAGAAGGAGTTTATGCAGAAGCACACAATTATAATTCAGTACCTACAATAGTGCCTGACACAAAATAGCTGCTTAAAAATATTTTTTGAAGAGAGGGTCAAATTGGTATTTTAAAAAGATTCTCTGGCAAAATTCAATGGATAAATTATAGGGAGGTAGGGAGACCAGCTGAGAAACTAGCAATCAGTTTCATTTTTATAACTTTTTTTTTTTCACATTACTGGCCTTAAACCCAGGAGTGCTCTACCACTGAGATACATCTCCAGTCCTTTTATTTTTGATTTTGAGACACAGGTGCTGAATCTGGCCTCAAACCTGTGATCTTCCATCCTCAGCCTCCCAAGTAGCTGGGATTACAGGCATGCACCATGCCCAGCTGACAGTTTTAGTCTTTAGATCATGGCTGGAGGAAAGGACTGTAAGAGATATGTCAAAGGCAGATTTTGATACATTCTGAGCAAAATTAGGGAGCATGGTGCAGACCAACTTCTGTGCAAAATTAACTGAGACCACAGGTATACCAAAATGTCATCATTCTTAGGCTGCTGATATCAAGCAAATTTCTAATCCCAAAAAAGAATGGAATTAGACTCAATTATGGACGTTAAACAACCAAGACTCTGACACTTAAATGCTCACAGCCAATCCTTTTAATTTCTTTAGTACCCAATCCAGCAAACAGTTTGCTTCCTTATTCCATGCATAGGAAGCATCAATTCTAAAGCTACATTTTACTCGGAAGCTCAGAGGGAGTGACAGCATCTTACAACAGATGATTAAACTGTCATGGTGTTCAGCTGCTAAGAGAGGCACAGTACCAGAATGCATCTCAGCCTGGAGATGATGCAGCCTTATTTGATTGACCCAAAGAGGAGAACCAACTTGTCCATGGAACCAATTGGTTACTTATGGAAGAAGGGAACAGCAGAATCCAAGCCTATCAACATTTGTTTACTTAGTCCAGGACTCTTTCTCCTGGGCCACCAATGGCCCTTATGAGGGCTTCTCATAAAATCCTGCATCTCATCTGGAAAGATCTCAAGATGTCATCATGTCCAAGCTCCGTCCTTTGTAGAAATTACCACCAGGGCTCCTGGCAACCGTAGGACAAGCAGCACACACCCAAAGGCCATCAGTCATGGCAACACCACACCACCCATTCCTTCTACACCCTACACAAATTGTTGGAATTGTCTTTGTTGTTTTGAATGCCACCATTTCTCCTGAAGCAAT
Organism: Marmota monax; assembly: GCF_021218885.2. NCBI lineage: Eukaryota > Metazoa > Chordata > Mammalia > Rodentia > Sciuridae > Marmota > Marmota monax. The sequence goes on from NW_026692947.1 coordinate 6,102,352, forward strand.
AAGCTACGGCTTCTCCTCTGGAGCCCTTTCCCCAAAGAAACAGATCTGTGCAGATCACTAGGTAAACACCTGTTTTCCCTCCAGATGCTTCTATTTCCTGCAAATCACATTTGTTATGAGAGTCACTTGGGGGGGAAATAAAAATGACTCACGAGTTTGGAAAAGGGAGAGAAGAGTGGTGCCATCAATAAGAACAGAGTAAACCCAAGGGGCCTGATGGATCCATCGAGGCCTTAAGGATCACTAAATTGGAAGAGAGGAAAAAGAAAAGGGGAAGAAAGAAAGTACGAAGAGAGAAAATATGAAGGGTGGGGAATGACACTCTAGAGCCACCATAGGAGGCCCTGGGGGCTTTCAGGATGGCTACCTCTAATCCTAAACCATAGTCTCACCATGAACTCTCTGTAGGTTCAGGCTTGTTCCCATTGTAACACATGAAGAAATTTGGACTCCCACCAAATCCCTTAAGGAATTATTTATCCTTTAAGCCTGATATCTCAACACACAAACAAACCACAAATGTAGTTAAAGAAAACTGTTCATCATATTTCACATTCAACATCAGCCTCTCCTTCCTACCTTAGAGCCACAGATCAATGTTTCATGAACTTATTTATCCAATGCAAATTATTGCTTATGCATGAAACAGAAACTTGTATCACTACTTATTGAATAGAGCTCTTTTCTGACAAAATTTTATTCACAAAGTAGTCTGCAATTTAACTCCAAAGAGAGCAAAATCTTTGTAATAAAAATACAGAAAAATCAAGTGCATAAATTATAGCATTTAGGCATATATATCAGTTTCATATTGCTGCTATAACAAATTGCCACAACTTTAATGGCTTACAACAGGAAAGATCTATTATCTTACTGTTTTGGAAGTTATAAGTTCCAAGTGGGTCTTAGGGAATAAACACAGGTGTCAGCAGAGCTACGTTCCTTCTGAAGGCCCCAAGTGGGACAAAAAGAGAAAATGGAAGAAAAGCCTGCTGTGGTGAGTGGGACTCTACAGTTGATCCATTTCTTTGCTTTTTCCAGCTTCTTGGAGCTGCTTGCCTTCTATGACTCATGACCTCTCTTCAAAGCAAGGTAGCATCTTCACATCTCTAAGTACAATCTCTGCCTCTATCAGCATATCTGCCTTCTTAGTTATTACATCTTCTGACTCTGATTCTCCTGCCTCCTCTTGTAAGGGCCCTTATGATAACATGAGGTCCACCTAGATGATTCAAGATTATCACCCCATCTCAAGATCCTTAATGGCACTTGCAACATCCCTTGTTACATAAGGTATTCACAGGTTCTGGGGATTAAGACATGGACATCGTTAGACGGGGGCATTGTTCTGTCTACCATAATACAATGCCTAATTTTTCAAGCTCATTAACTATACATTACTAATGTATAGAAACTAGAGATTCAGTGGATTTATCAGTAAATGCTGTCTTATCAGTACCTTCAAGAGCAATCAAAGCCTGATGCAAAAGCCCAGGGCAGGTGTTATTGAAGGTCATCCTTGTTCCATGTTATAAAAATGTTCTAATATTGCCTGATATTACCCTTGACCTTTCTCTCATTAGAAAGAGAAGTTAGGGTCAGTTCTACATTTTACTCAAATTTGATGGATATTCGAATATTATCATAATAACAGATGCTGGTTTTGAATCCCTTCTATATTGCTAGAAACCCATTTTTACTTTATACTTTAAAAGAGCTAGCTAAAAGTTTCCAAGGCCAATTCAAATATCTGTATCTGCTTTCTTGGACAGATCAATCTTCAGAATAGATCAGAGGAATTCCTGGCTACCTGGACCTATGGCAATCCTTCACCAAGTGTTGTAAAAGTCTCAGAAATCAAACTTTGGAATTTCTACTTTGTCAGGCATGGAAGCATGCATGGTTCCTAAATTGAGTGAAATTGAAGTTCATGTAAAACATGAGGAAATTATGTAAAAGGAGGGGACTTTAATACCCTTTAGTTCCCATAGGAGAGAGTGGAAGAGGACACAGTGGGAGACAGTATTGTCTTGTGAGAAACTTTTACAGTTTACTGTAAAAGTTTCTCACAAGACAATACTGTCTCCCTAGGGAACACAACAGTTTTATTGTGTTTTATTGTCTCCACTTGTTTGTGAAGTAGGAATGGAATATGGCTTGTTTGTGAAGTAGGAATGGAATATGTCTAATGGTTTGTAAGGATTATATAAAATATGCCTCATATGTAACAAGTGCCGAGTATATTTTAGCTCTAATAGTATTGTAATTTTTTCCACTCCTGACATTCCTCCATAGTCATCCGAACATCTTTAAACACTTCAGTGTCCTGGTCATTGGGCTATGAGAAAATATAGATGGAAAATAACAATCCTGACCTTACCATTTATAATATAGAAGTAAACAGGTTTTTAAATGGGCAAATGCAAGAATGCTATAAATTACTGGATTTAAAATGAAAAGGCCTGTAATAGGCTACAGTCCAGAGTGGCAAAAATTTCTGAAGGCCCAGAAATGTCTAAAAAACCAATATTACTTAGGTACGGTGGCACACTCCTGTAATTCCAGAAACTCAGGAGGTAGAAGCAGGATTGCAGGTTCAAGGCCAGCCTTAAAAACTTAGTGAGACCCTGTTTCAAAATAAAAAATTTTCAAAAAGGACTGGGGAATGTAGCACAATGGTGAAGTGCTCCTGGATTCAATTGCCAGTACCAAAAATTATATATCTCATATAACATTTATCTAATTCAAAAGCAACACATTTATTCAAATATGCAGGGTATAATATATAAAATTGATTTTAGGGAAAATTAGCAGATATTTTGAAAAGCCACATTGCCCCAAAAGATAATTTTTCTCAGACACACTCAGTAAGAGATAACCTTCTGAATTCGGAAAATGTTAAAATATAAAAGAGCATGTGGAATCAACTGAAATGTGTATATGTAGATGTGGACATATCTGAGAGCTAGTTCAAACTTTTAGTTCCAAATAACAGGTAAACTGACTTGTCTTTCTGTAGTTACTTTCACTATAACCCACTCCAAGTTTATCCTGTACTTTTTCCACTTTTTCATTTATCCATTCAAATTGGTAACATCTCTTTTCCTATAAAACCAAGTTCAAACTGTTTAACATAAATTTAACCTTGTCTTTTACCATCTGCTTTTACTTCCCAACCCCCTAGTTGTTTTTACTATCCTATGATGCCTCACCTGTCAGCCCCACTCCATCTGAACTGACATACTCTTTTCCAAAGATGTTTACCTCTTCTTTGGAATATCTACTGTATTTATCAGTTCCTTTGAATGTTTATCTACTACCATTTATTGCCAACTTATTTTTTACCTCCCAGCAAAAGTTCAAGGAAAAATTTTTATGTGAGCCTATTTGTGGAAATCCTGAGGTTCAATTAACACATTCATGTACTAACTTTTAAGTTTTAGATGATCACATAGGTACAAAATATTTCATAATCTTTATTAGTAACAATGCTTACAAGTAAAAACTAGGAAGTATCAAAAGCAGCAGCTTACCTGTAACTATATAAATCTAATTTTAAAGATTATAACCAAAAGAAAAGATTCATAGGCATTGAGTATTTCCTATTAGTGGACCTTTCTACTACAATTTTTGCCCACATTTGTTTCCTTCAATACCACTGTCCTGAAATCATTATTCTGCACACTAGCAACATTTGTTATTGAACTACACCTTTCAACTCAATACCTGAATCCCATTTCTTTCACAAAACCCACCCTAGTATTAAAGGGAAGGCCATATGCACAAACAAAGTAGATATGAAAATTAGTTTATTTTCTACTTAACTTTTAATAAATGAGAAGAAACACAGTAGTCTGTCTCATATAGAACATTTATAATACATAACAATCCATAAAGCCTCGTGGTGAGGTAGGAACAGCTTTGGAAAATAACACACAATCAAAAAACATACAAAAAGTTAGAAGTTAGGTAAAATGTTGCAGCACTAAAAGACAGTTTATCTGTATCTGCATTTAATGAGATGATAACTGCATTTAACTGTGCCATATCTGGCCCAAAAGACAGGCAACCGCAGACACAAAAACAACACAATTATGAAAGTTTCATAAGAAATCACAGAATACACTTCATTGTGCTGTTTCAAGGCAGAACCATAACATGGCAATTTGTGTCTTTTTATATATAACCACATATTAATTGTATGTTACATTCCCTTCAGCATCTTTTTGCCAAAGACACTGAACCATAAAATTTTTGGTTTAAAAGTTTAAATTGAATAACATACAAAAGGCTCTTGTGCCAGTGAAAATGACTGCTAAACATTCCAGAGCTTGTTAGTGAAACAAATTAGCATCACCACATACTGGTAGAGCTACATCAAAATAGTGCTATTACAATTCCCATTTCAGAGACACGGAACACTGTATGACACAGTTTCAATTTAAACAACAAACAAAACCTCCACCTTCCCAAGAGTTTTAACACTGTTTTATCACTTAACTGAAACTCAGTATTAAAATAAATATTTTTAAATTGCAGAATTACTCTCCATATTTGTGTATATGTGAACATCTTAAGACAGCAGGTTAATGACATGTTTATCATTCAAATGAGATCTGCTTATAAACAGTAAAAATCTTCAACTCAATACCAGTTAACCTACTAAACATTTCACATTAGGTTCCATAGGTCTTTTCCCTTAAATTTTTCAAAAATTCAAAATTAACTGAATGCTAACAAGATACAAATGTTAACATAACCTTCTACTTAGAGTGATTTTCCAAGGTGCACTTAATGGAAATTTTTCCTATTCAAACTACATACCTTAGGATAAAGTTATTCAGCATTTTGTTTTCTCAAATATATATACAGCCAAATTTTAGAGGATTTTTATTTTTCAGGTTCCAGTCCAAATTTTTATAACATAGATATCTTCCAGAATAAACAATCATACAAGCTAAAAGTTAACAATAGAGAATTAAATCTCTCACTAAGGCTGCATTTGGCTTGGAAAAATTCCTGGTTAGTTTTAAATCAGGCATATGCAGCACCTTCTTCTCAATAAAAATTTCAGAAAAGTTTCTAAACATTCTACACTGATCTTGCTCAAATATAAAAGAGCCAGTAGGAGAGATACAACTCCCAAAACTGATGCAGTGTTATAAAACAGCATATTTAAATAATGGATGTAAGTCTCCCAATAATTCAGGATATTTCTCGCATTTTCTTTCCGGAAGGAATAAACTATTTTGAGAAAGACACTTAAATCCCGCAACATTTAAATATAAAAGCATGTCTTTTTTTCTTAAAGATAATGCTAATATAGCTAAAAATGGGTTAGAAAGTGCATTGTAAAGAAATAAATAATTCTCTGCTAAAACTCAAAAGGTGAGTCAGTGCCCACTGATTTTGCTATGACAGAGTCCTTTGAAAAAAGAAAATCCTATGGTACCACTTTGTTACACATAAGCTACTTAAAAATTATGAAAAGTGAAATATCTAAAACCTAAAGGCTATCCCTTCAAAGCACTTTTGAAAAATAAAACAAAGCCCTTGTCCCATGCTTATATACCATTTTAAAAAATTCTCACTCTGGTGATGTCTTCTCCTTAGGTGTTATACCACCTTTAAGACAGACCCCAAATGGAACATTGTAAAGAAAACCCCATTGAATGTAATATATTTTACCAGTTATCCTATTGTATCATTGCTAAAATGTTTAGGTAACAAATTGTTTTGAGATCTTAATAAAATGTTTTATGAAGTATTAAATCAGGAATGTACATGATACAATAAAATTTGCAGCTTTCTCTTGTTCACCCAGATAGGTTGCTCAATTTCATGTTTAAAAACAAAAAACACCTTTTGCAAAACTCAAAGCAACTACTAGGTAAAGAATTGAATGACACACTATCAGATAAGAGTATTAAAAGATCAAGATATATTGTAAATTGGCAGGTTATGGTTTGGCCCATTATAATATACGTGAACTTACAAACTATGTTCCTAAAATTACCTCATTCTCATTGGAAAAACCAGCTGTTCTTAAATAGACCCATTGCCAGCAACAGGCATATATTAGGGGAAAAAACACCATCTACAACAAAAGATCATCTCTTTAAAAACTGTCATATTCAAATACTTTCATCTTAAGACCTATTAAGCAATGAATTATTTTAAATCCCCAAAGTAGTCAGCTATAAAAGTTACTGAAGTAGTCAGAATACCTTGTTTCTAGAAAAATAGAGCTATACATGATAACTGATATTAATATCCATTCTTCTGAGGACAAAAATCTTCATTTTCTTCACAAAGCAGAACCCCTTCTTCTAACAAGAAAAATATAACTTAAATAACCTTAAAATATTTGTGTTGGATTTAAAATCTATAGCAATAATCAAATAGCCAAGAACAATTTCCTGGATGGAAAGCATGACATCCTGCAAAATAAGTCACTGGTCTAAGAACTAAGCAATGTCAAGAACTGATGACTTACGGAATCTTCAATTCTCCCTTAATTATTAATTTTGCTAAGAATATCCAGATTGTATTAAGCATCTTTCTTTTCTTTTAAGTTAGTGGCTCTTGGCAAAGCACAAGCTATAAATGGTTGTACTCAAAAAGCTGTTTAAATCCTTTCATGATTAGTCACCATGAAATGCCTTTAACTTCAAAGTTTTTTTAAACACCCACAATTTAAAAGATTACATTAATACCTTGCATTTAGCAAGCTAAGATCAAGTTAAAATCCTTAAAAATATTTAGATATTTTGTGAGTAAACTTTCAGCTCAATGTTTCTAATACCAATCTTTCAAAGAAAGTAATGCTGGTGAACATGTTCATGTTTTAGGCTAACCTTGGTAGAAGAAAGGAGTTGAAATTCTCAAAATAATTTAGAGATGTAGTCTGAATATTAACATACAATAGTTTAAAGTATTTAGTTTGGTTCTTCCCTGCTCTTACTCCCTATTTAGCCTATTATGTGTAAACTCTAATTCAATTTTCTAATTGTCTCACTGTTTATTGGATTTAACAGTAGCAATATAGAATACAGAATAGTAACTGATCTTATTTTTCTGCTCATAGCCATGAGTCACTCTTAAAATATGCTGCCCATTATACTATGTAATGATTTCAAAGGGCAAGTATAAACATTACCCAAAACTTGCTGATGACTTTACAGGTCTACCAATTATAATCCTAATAAAGAATAACAATGGGGGTAAAGAAAAGCAGAGAAATTCCAGTAACAATTTTTAATTTATTTATCCCCCTAATTTTTTATCATGGGAAAATCGGAAATCAAATGTCATTATGTGATATAAGGTTTATACTTACTTTAAACAAAAATGTAACATAGTGTTAAAACTGGCTTTCAAAAATTGTTACAGCATAGCTGTACTCTGCACTAATAATCACAAAGTTGTAATATAGAACTCTGTTATGCAGTCCCATTATGTTCTTACAAAAATAGAATTAAACTGTGTGACCAGACAAGGACTTCAATTACACTACTTGGCAAACTTAGAATTTCAATGGAGTCTTTTTCCTCTTGCAGTTTAAAGCAAAAGTCAAATATCACATCTTTTTCAAGACTCACAAAGATGATTCAGGTTGCTTGTTTGGCACTTTTTTAATCTCTATCACAACAGCAGGGATGTTTTCAACTTTAGTCCTCCTGGGCTTCTTCTCTAGATTGTCACTAAGTTCTAAACAAGAAATGCTAACTGCTGGGCCCTTTTCTGCATCCTTTCCAGGATGGGCTGGTGGCCGTGTCCCACAACATTGCTTCAAAGCACACTGAGTCCTGCAGGCAAGTTCACAAGGGACTACACTTGCATTAGAGCCTACACTAGCAAATTCAGGCTGAATGGTAGTAGCGTGAATTCCGTGATTATGAAAAACGCTTTTAATGGTTTTAGCCACCTGCATGTATGATGCTGGGTCTTCGCATTTTATGTGAGCAGTGGCAATGATTCTGCTTCCAGCAAGTTGCCAAACATGTAATTCGTGAACTTCCTCAACTCCTTCAACATCTTGAAGTTCTTTTAGCAAATGTCTGATATCAATTTGTTTAGGAACAGTTTGTAGAAGAATAAGAGCAGATTCCTTAAGTAATGGGTAAGTTGTGTAAAGAAGTATACAAACCATTACAATACAAAGAGTTGGATCTAAATATAGTACCCAGCAAGGACCAGCCTCATGAACTGATGCATGAGTACTATTAATTATGTCTACATAAGCTTTGCAGGGATCAGGGAAACATGGGTTCACACAAAAATCCCCTTCAGAACAACCTTTCCAAGAAAAGAAAAAGAGCAAGGCATTTACTACTACAATCACTGAACCCAAGGCATCTCCAAGGACATGCAGAAAAACTCCACGCATGTTAAGTTGTCCGGCCCTATCATCTTCTTCTTCCAAATTCATATCATCAGGTTCTCTGATAAGATTCCCATTCACTTGTACTTCCACTGCATCATCACTTCTGGATTTTTCTGGATCTACAAAGAAAAAAAAATTTTATCAAATACATTTGAAGTGTTTTTATGTAAACATCCTTTTCTAATTTAAATGGTAAAGAAGGTAAAAATTAAAAAAAAAAAAAAAAACACCAAAGTATGCTCAGAGTAATTTCATATAAATTGACATTCTGGGAACAAGCCAGGACATAATGGCCAGGGCTAAATTAAGTCCTTAAAATAATGCTTCTCCACTCTCCTAATTATAATTACTCTCTCTCCTTCCTAAAAAGTATATCTTTTCTATGGGGGTGAGGGTCCTATAAACATTCTGCTGCATTTTTTGGCATATACAAAGGAAAACATAGAACTAAAGATTATCATCCATTAAATGCAGCTGTGGATATACCTACTAAAATAAAATGCCTAATTAAACACTGGACTTTCTCTACCATCATTGAGGTAGATGTGAGAATAAAATCAGTTCTAACTTGTGAAGATTCATCAAGAATATAAAAGATACTTTAGGTAGAGAGAATCTAAAAACTAACAAATCAACAATTTAATCACAGAGACTATTAGTAAAATTGGAACTAAATGATCACTACCTACCCTAAAAGCTTTAAAGTCCCAAGTACTGATTTTTAAAGGAATTATACACCAGACAGAGTAGCTTAATTTTCTCTAGAGTAACACCCTGCCAAATGGAATGAGAAAAACCCAATATTAATTAAACCTTTTCAATGCACAACTAAAACTTCACTAACATGATATCCTGCATTTGAAAAAGAAAATTGTCTCTGTAGAATGATACAACCAGGTAAATAAATACATATGGGGGAAAAATGGAAGAAAATACAAACTGTTAACATCTGTGCTTGAGTAGTATTGGTTGACTCTTTCATTCCTTTTTTTCAACATTTTCCACATTTCCTTCCAGAGTACTTATGTTTAGAATTAAAAGCCTTCATTAAAAATATAAGATGAATGCATTACCATCACTTTTACTTTTAGTACCATTATAAAAAAAAGTCCTAAGTGAAGTAAACGTTAAACATGCCCCAACAGGTCCCTAAGCCTATGATTTTCAGGATTAGGTGTCAATTAAGTGAAATACACACTGGTGTTCATAAAAGAAACCTTTAACCAGGGTTTATATGCTCTAAATGCATCATTATGAAACTTGTTCAATGGGCATAAGAACTACTTTTGAAGAGGAAGGGTTCCTACAGCCCAACATCTAGGACCCAATTGGGAGTTTTTTGCGTTTCCCAGGAGCGCAAGGAATTGAACTTGGAAAGCATTCTGACCCTGCTAAGCAAAAACCAGACAAGTCTCTAAAAAATACAACCTGTAAATGCGGGTGCAGGGTGCAATGGGATGAGTCTTCCCCCGACGTTCCTACCCTCAGACCCACAGTCCCTCCACTTGCAAGTGAATCGCGCCCCCACGCTCCTCCGCCAGGATGAAAGGGAGAGAGTGCGGGCCACCGACCCAGCCGGGAGGAGGCGGCACAACCTGGGCGCGCGGGCACCAGGGGGCGTGCGGGCCATCCCGCCGAGGGCCAGGCGAGGGTCCGGGCTGCCCAAACCAACCACCTGCGGCGGCGACTTTCCCTGCTTACCTGCAGAGTCCAGTTTCAGCCCGTTGGAGTTGCTGGTATTGGCCACCAGGGTGTTGGTCTCCTCCTGGTCTGGCCCGGGCTCGCCCGGGGCCATGCTGACATCGTTGTCCCCGGTGCGGTTGCTCTTGACGCGGACCCCTTTGGGGAGGCCGTGGCTGTGGCCGTGCCCCCCGTGCGAGTGGCTGTGACCGGAGTCCTGGCTGAAGCCGCTGTGATGGTGGAAGAGACAGAGCCCCAGCACGTTGACCAGCAGCCCGGCCACGCCGACTCCGAGGACCACCAGCGGCTGCTGCATCTCGTGCGGCTCGATGAAGCGCTCGATGGCCTCCAGCAGGATGGCGAAGCAGAGGCCGGTCAGGAAGATGGCGTTCACCAGAGCCCCCATCACCTCGGCCCGGATCCAGCCGAACGTGTTCTTCTGGGTGGCGTGGGTCCGCCGGGCGAAGCGCTCGGCCACCAGCGCCACCACGAGCGCCAGCACGTCCGACAACATGTGGAAGGAGTCGGAGAGCATCGCCAGCGACGAGGTCACCCGGCTGACCACCACCTCCAGCACCATGAACATGAAGGTCAGTAGCAGCATGCACAGCAGCCGGCCCCGGTTCTGACCCCAGCACCCCATGGCTGCGGCTCGGTGGCCGGCCGCAGGCGGCCGGGCGACTCGGGAGGCGGCGGCTAGGCGCCGAGGGTCGGCGACCGGGCGACCGAGGAAGGCGGGCGGCGCGGGGCTCTCACGGCCCGCGGCGGGCAGCTCGGGAAACCGCTGCCGGGCCCCCGCGGCCGCACGGGGGCGAGCCCGGGGTCAGGCCGCCGCGCCCCGCGCCTGTAGGCGTCCTCGGCCGGCCGGCGGCGCGCAGCTCTTCAGGCGTCCGTCCTCGGAGCCGGCGCCGAGGCCCGGCTCGGCCCCAGCAGCCCCCACACACGCACCCGGGCGGAGGCGGGGGGCTGGGACTTCCAGAGCCGGGGGACCGAGAACAGGCGGGCGGCGGACGAGGGCGGCGGGTGGCTCCGCGCTGAGAAGGCTCCGAGCATCTGAGGGCTCTCCTTGCTCGTCTCCTCGGCTGTGGCTGGACTGAGGAGCCCACGGCTGAAGCGCTAAAGAGGCGGCAGCCACAGCAGCTGCACTCGGCCCGGTTTCGGGCGCCTTCTTCGCCCCCCCGCCTTTGCAGACGGTTTACAAAAAAACTTTGCTTTGCACTCGGAACCCCCGTTTTCACACGGACCCGAGCGTGACAAGGCCCCGGCGCCCCGCCCCCCAGACCCGGCACGCTTTCCCATTGGCCAGGAACCCTCACGACAGCCGTCGCGTCCCTCCCATACGCGCTCGCTACTGGATGGAGACGCGGAGGGGCGGGAGTGGGGCGGGGTCTCGGCTTCAACCGAGGGAGGCGGGGCCTTTCTCTCCTGGAGCCGGGCGTGGGCCCGGGGCCGTGGCCGGGTGCAGCGGCGGGCGTCGTGGGGGAGGGTCCGGGGTGCGGGCCGCGTGCAGCAGAGGGGGAGGGGCGGGCAGGCAGACCTCCCCCACCCGCGATGTTGCGGGGTCCTGGTTTCGGCTCTGCGAGTCCTCACAGTCCCCAGCACACCTGCGGGGGCCAGGCTTTAGACAGACTTTGATCCTAGGAGCCGAGTCCACGTGGGGGCGGGCCGCCGGGCGGCTGTGTGACAGACCCGCCACCTGGGAGGGGCAGGGAGCAGAGCCCCTCCGTGCGGGGCCCTCGGGTGCATCCTCCGGGCAGAGGAGCCTGAGATTAGGCCAACAGACTCATAAACAAGTGCTGCACGTAACTTGTGACTCTCGGCTTAGCACCGAGCTGAGGAGTTAGCCCTCAGGCGAGTGGCCTGTACCGAGAATCTTTGTAAATGGTTTAGTAAAGTGAATTACTCCTATCATCACCTCCCCGGGAGACCTTGTGTAAGTCAGGTATTTCTGTCACTGATTATCTAAGAACAGTTTAGGGACGGACTTCAAGCTGGAGAAACCTGGGCTCTGATCCTTGCCTTGTCGCAAGTGACTTTGACCAAGTCACCTAATCTCTCTACACCTGTTCATCTATAAAGTAAAGGACTGAACAAGTGGAACTCTTAAGATTCCTTCTAACTCCAAAATTCTAAAGGCTCTATGATTTCACACTTTATTTATAGACCACAAACAGCGGAACCCTGTGTTGGTTGCTAGGGGGAGGGGGAGGGGCAGTAAAAATACAAAAGAAAAAGCTGTCCAGGTGGAGGTAGAATATAAAAATTTTAAGTTTACTATGAAGTGCTCTTCATAAGTTTTGCTAACCCTAAGTTTAGATTGAACGAATGTGTACTGTGGAGATAGATATAGATATCTCTCTCTATATATATATATCTATATATATATATATATATATATCTATATCTATATATATATATATATAGAGAGAGAGAGAGAGAGAGAGAGAGAGAGAGAATAATCTGGAAGCCAAGACTTCCTGATGGAAAGTGGGCTGGTAACTGGAGTCAAAAAAATGGCCTGAGATGGACCTTTAAGGCCTCACCCCTGAACTGGATGAAGGACCCCCCAACTAACTGCTCCAGGTTGCTATAAGTGTACTGCCAGTCATTGCCTTAAGATGCCTAGGTAAGGCTTATTTGGAGCTGTGTTGTTTTGCCCATCCCCCACCCACTTATTCTTATACATTTTTTGTGATGTGTATATGGTGTGTTTGTCATCTCCCCATCTAGCGTGGAGAGCCAGATGTTCATCTTCCGTTTCTGCTTGGCTGGAATATAGAAGAGTGGAGGAAAGTTTGCAAGACATTATAAAAAAAAGAATTGACAGAATTTGATGATTTATTGTTATTGGGAGGGAGAAAAATAGAATTCAACAAAGATAATTACAATGTTTCCAATCTGACAAATAGTGCTTTAGTAAGGAGGTTGGGAAGGGGGTGTAACAGGGGGTCACTTGTTGCTTTGACTATATCCCTTGTGGCTTTGAAACTTACATGTTTTTTTTTCCTTTTCCCCAACCTCTTCCCTGACCACCTCCTCTCTGATCTTTTCCCTAATCTTCCTCCTTTCAGATCTTCTCCCAGATCTTCTTTTCCCTAACCTCCTTCTTCCTAATCTCAAGTTAGTTTAAATGAGCTCCATTTATAAATGTGATTTTGAAGTGACGTATGGATGGTGGCAATGCTAAGAATTGGATTTATGAACTTTAGGACCACCAATCTCCCCTTCTTTGATGTGGACAAGTGACATTTTTCTCTGAACATATGTAAACACAGCTCCCAGTGAAACCATTTATTACAGAAATTGGGGAGCCATTCGTGGTTAAAATGTTCTCATGGGAATGGCCAGGGGACAGTTGGAGGACCATTTTGCTTCTACTGGAGGCTTCTGTGCATCCCACCGAATGCAAGAATTTGATATTCAAAGAAAAACCAATAAGTGCAATAGGCAGTCTTGCTTCACAAACAGGGTAACAGTCTTTCAATAAACAGGCTAAATTAGGAGATGTTTAGACCCATAGAAAAAAGTGAGTTATAGTCACCTCAGTAGCCACTTATGAGAACCTACTCTGGGCAACATTTAAACCATTTCCCAAACAATGTGCTTTATTCCCTCATAACCTGGTGGGGCAGGGGATACTACATTTTCCAGGTTGTCAGAGAAGTCATAATCATGTGCTCCAGAGAAAGTAATATTTTTAGAGTAGAAAAATATTTCAGTCAAATAAACTTTCCTTTTGCCCAGCATTGTGTGGGCAGAATACTCTTATAGCTTGACTACCAAGTTTCTTTTCAGCCGGTTATCCTAGAGTTTTGGCACAGCCACAAGTGGATCAAAATAAAGTGACCATACCTATTCACCAACACTCCCAGAGGTTGTGACCCCAGGTTGAGAAAGATGGCTTGATTTTTTCTTCCTAATTTTTGAGAAGTTGTCTGATACCTTGCTTAGTATCCAAACTGACAAACACAGCATACTTTGAAGATGAGAGAATAATGTTCCTTTTGGAAAGAGACTGCCAATTTGAATGCAAGTCAACTGCTTAACACACACCCTACAATCTCAGCCCTCTGGCCCTATCCTTGCTCTCAGTTAAAGTTTGAAAGAATCTTGTAGGATTCTTGTAAAAGCTGTGAGGCACAAACAGACCTCTGAATTTTGGTTATCAAAAATCATGAGTGTATAAAGCTCTGCCTTACCTGGAAAGACAGAAGAACAAAACGTGAAAATCGGGTTGTATTTGATTCAGTTGACACTAAATCACTTCTTTTTTTAAATATTTTTTAATTGTTGATAGACCTTTATTTTAGTTATTTATATATGGTGCTGAGAATCGAACCCAGTGCCTCACACATGCCAGGCAAGTGCTCTACCGCTGAGCCCCAGCCCCAGCCCTTAAATCACTTCTAATGTTCAATCTTGAAACAAAACTCATGCGGAAATCAGGTTTTGTTTGTTTTTTCATCTTTTGGAACTACATGAATGATTCTTGCAAATATGAACTGAAATTTCTAGCAACAATTCAAGGACCAAGGTTTAGGGTTTATTTTAGCTGCTCCCAGTCCTTTGGGAGAACAAGAATAAACAAGTAACAATGCAGTAACAAAACCCAGAAACAGCACAAAAAGTCCCAGAGGTATAAGGGAAACCATAAGAAAGAAATGCTCAGAGCAGGAAACCCAGAGCAAGCAGAGGAGAAACAGCAACAGTGTGGAGAACAGAATTGTTCTGTGACAGGCCCAGGACAGTTGCTGAGCTCTTTTTATGTGTTGGTTAAGCTAAAGAATGGCAGGTAAGGACTAGCAGCAAAGGGAAACTCATTTTTTCTTGGACACTGAAAATTGGATCTAACTGTTCTCTAGTCATGCCTGAAAATTATATCTAGAACTAAAGGCACTGATGTCTATACAGTAAGGCTCATTGAATTTTGTGATTTTCTTAGGTTCCAGGTTACTTAAAAGCAGAAATTGTTGAAGACTCAGGCAAGTCAGTCTTAAAGTTTAGGCTAACTGCCCAATCTTTCTTTCTTTCAAAAGAAGGGCTGTTCTAAGGATGGGAGATCTAATTAAAGCAGAAAGTACAGAAGTTTTTAAAAAAAAGAAGTCAAAGCATTTTTTTTTTTTTGACTGTCCCATTACTTGTCTACAAAGATGATACTGACCAGTGGAGCATTTTGAAAGCATCACACACTTAATGAGTTTTAGGATGATAGAAACATCAGGGAACTAACCCTTAAAAGTTATTGTGTGCCTTCAGACAAGTTATTAGGCCTCTCTGGGCCTCAACTCCCACATCTTTCCAGTGAGGAGTTATAAGAGCTAAGAGGTTATAATAGGTGAGTAAAGGAGGTAGAGCTGCCTGATTGATATTCTCAAGTGAAGCTTTTAAGCCATCTGTACTTGTGTTTTCTGTGAATCCTGCGCTGGGTTCTGGCAAATTCAGCAACTGCTTTGTTACCATTTTACGTTTGGGAAACTCATTCTGATGGACTCAAAAAGGACTCATTTGCCAGCTAGCTACCCAGTTGATTCACTTTCTCTGGCTAGAGGGATGAGCCCATTCACAGAGCCTCCCTCTATCTCACCTGGTGGCCCAGGGCCTCTCAGGACAGTCACATGATAGGATAAAACCTGTGGAGGGGAGTATTTCCAGTGCCTCTTCCAGGCTATAAAAATATCTGCCTAACTCCACATATCATCCTGCCCTCCTCCTCCTGAGTTTTACTGTTTAGCTGCTATGACCTTTTAAAACCCAGATCTGATTATTGCAAAAACATATGTCCTCCACCACTACTATCAAGCAGAGATCTTTTGGTGGCTCTAGAACTCCAAGGAGAAGACCCAGACTTGGATGCACAGATGGGCATCGTTGGGTTCTGGTTAGCCTCCCCAGTCTCATGATATCACTCCACCCAATAGGACTAGCCTTTCTGACGCCCATGAATCCAGCCTGTGTACATACTATTCCCTCTCCTGGGACACTCTTCCTGCCCCTCTTTCCCACATCAATTCTTTTTTAAAAAAAAATTATATATATATACACACATACATACACACACATATACACACACACATATATATTTTTTAAGTTGTAGATGGACACAATATATTTTATTTATTTTTATGAGGTGCTGAGGATCAAACCCAGTTCCTCAGCATGCGAGGCAAGTGCTCTACCACTGAGCCACACCATCAGCCCCTCACATCAATTCTTGTTCATCCTTCAGCTCTTAGCTCAAGGGCCACTTCCTCAGGAAGTCTTCCCTGGCTACTCTGACCACTTCAAGTCACTGTAGTACAAGTTCTTTCAGCTCATTACCTGCTCTTTGGTGGCACTAAACAAAGATGCAATCTTTCATTAAAGCAAATAATAAGATTGTAAACTCTATGAAGGGCAAGGACAGTGTGTGATTTTACTCACCTTTATCACTCTAGCCAGCCTAGCATAGGGGTACACAGTAAATATTTGTTGAATGAGTGAATGTTGACAAATCACCATGCTCATGGTAATCCTTACGTTCATTCCTCAGATCTTTATTGAACATCCAGGTTTCCCTATCCACACAAGGAATCAGATGAGAATCAGATGGCCCATTTCTTCTGGATAGAATAGCAAACACCAGGACACAATCTCATTAATTAGCTCACCTCGTTCTTCAAACAGGATATCACCCTTCTGTTGTGATATTGTCTCACACAAGATGTAATTAATTGATTAAAACTGGGAACCAATTGTAGAATCATGATAACTTTCTAGGTTCTCATAGTTTTCAGAGTTTTTGTTCCTTTTCGAGCTTCACAATAACCCTATGATGTTTGCAAGGCAGGTTCTGTAGATTACGGATGGAGACTCCATGAAATAAAAAATTTGTTCCGAGTTTATGAGTACAAAGCCCTAACTGCACCAGAATGTTTATTTTAGCATCATACCCAAATTTGAGAGGAACAAACCCAGTCTGAGGCTCAAGACTTCATATGCACTAACTTCTACAAATTCTAAAGCTCATCTCAGTTCTAAAAGTTTCTGGTTCTATGATTCTTTTATTAATTTGTAATTACTATAAGGACTAAGGGGAAGTGGCCTACTTGTGAGTGACACCTCTTTAACAGGTCACTCCAAGGTCTGATTCTCTAGTGATGTGTTCCAAAATTGGGTCCTACTCACAGATAATTCTGTAGGGTGAATTAGTTAATTGTTCTGCCTCCTGCATTTATACATTTCTTACTTTTCTTTCTTTCTTTCTTTCTTTTTTAACAACTGGAGTATCTTGCAAAGGGCCTAAGTATTGTCTCCTCGGTCAGGTGCTTCACATTCTTTAACGTGCACTCAGGTCACCTGGAAAACTTATTAAAATGCAGATTCTGATTTAATAGTTCTGCAGTGGAACCTGCAATTCTGCATTTCCAATAAGCTCCAAGTCTAATACTGATAGTCCACAGGTCACATTTTGAGTACCCAGGTAATATAAGCTTACACCGCTCTTTTTTCCTTCCTTCCTTCCTTCTTCTTTTCTCTTAGTTACCTTCTTTTTTCTTTCTTTTGTCCATTCTTCCATTCTTTCTTTTTTTTGTTTGAGAAGGGTATCATTGTGTTGCTGAGGCTAACTTCCAACTTCTGGGCTCAAGTGATCCTTCTGCCTCAAACTCCCCAGTAGCTAGGACTATAGGTACCACTGCACCCTGTTCATAAGCTTTTTTTCTTGTGGGCAGGGAGGTACTGGGGATTGAACTCAGGGGCATTCGACCACTGAGCCACATCCCCAGCTCTATTTTGTATTTTTATTTAGAGACAGGGTCTCACTGAGTTGCTTACTGTCTCACTTTTGCTGAGGCTGGCTTTGAACTTAAGATCCTCCTGCCTCAGCCTTCCGAGCCACTGGGATTACAGGTATATGCCACTGTTCCCAGCTGTTCATGAGTTTTTTTTTTTTTTTTCCGTAGAAGGAGGATATTGTATGAAGTTATTCTCTGGAGGGTGGGAACAACCTCAAACTTAAAAAGTCATTTATTTTACTTTTTTTATTTTTTGTTCGTATGTCTTGTTTGAATTTTAATTGCAGACGAACATATATTTACCTGTATATTAAAATTTTAAATGAAATCAAATGTCTTATCCTTGCATTCTTTAAAATTAGTCAAACTCCCGGTGCAAGTAAGGGTTTCAGTTTTTGCTTACACTGTGTGAGAGAAAAATAGTTACTTTTCAGCTTTTAAAATCATTTTGTTATTCTGACTAGCTTTAATGGCCCCTGAAGCCTGATAGGTTGGGCTGAGGACTCAGAGTACCACTGACGGTCTCTTGTACCCAAACCTTCATTATCCAGCAGGAAATGCCTGTCAATCATTATTCATCAAATCCTCACAAGGAACCCAAAAGACTAATATGAATAAAGGGTTGTACCAGGAACATCAGCAGCAGTAGTCACCAAGTAGTGTAGGTGGGAGGTGAAAAGAGAGACATTTCTCTTTGCTTGCCCACTCATTCTAGAGGAAGAGAGAAAGACCTAACTTCCTCGCAGTCATCCCTACAGACCATTCCCAGTGAGCCCTTGGTAATGACTTCACTTGTACTTTACGCTGCCTTCAAGGTTTACTCCATCATAAGGTCAGAGTTGAAATGTCAAGAGAGACATTTCTTAGTCCCCAAAGTGCCATTGCCTTCAAGGAGACCACGATCAAGACAATGGGGAATTGTGTTTCTAGGAGCTGTTCATGCCATTGCCTCCAAATCTTAAGTGCAGTTCTCTAATGGAAACAGTGTCTGCTAAACTGGAGCAAATAGAGATTGTCTTAGTTCTCAAATGCCTCCTGTTAGGCAGTCTAGGAAGATGGAAGAGCTAAGCCTAATGGAAACCAGAGTCTGGCTTCACAAATTGAGGGGAGAAGAAGGATGAGCTCTTAAGTATTCCTTTCTGTTTCTGTGGTCCAGGCATCCATCATCATTCATAGCAATTGTGTGAGCATTTCCTAACATGGCTCCCATTCCCCTCCTTCAATCTGTTTTACACAGTGCTTTCTGGTTAATATTCCCATACAACAATATTCATGCTGCTCTTGCTCAAAAACTTTCAGTGGTTTCCCAATACCCATAGCACAAGGTATAACATTTATCCAGACATTTAAAGTATCCTGAGTGTGACTTTAACCAGTCTATCCAAAATCCTCTCTCACAACTTGTGATTTAGATATGAGGTGTCCCCCAGAGGATCATGAATGAGATAATGCAAGAATTTTCAGAATTGGAAGGATTAGATTATGAGAGATATAACCTAATCAGTGCGTTAATCCACTGATAGGATTAGCTGGGTGGTAATTATCGGCAGGTAGTGTGTGCTGAGGAGATGGGCCTGGGGGTATGCCTTCGGATTATATATTTTGTCCCTGGGAAGTGGAGCTCATTCTCCACTTCCTTGTTTCCACGTCTTCAGCTGCTCTCCTCCTCCACACCCTTCTGCACCCTTCCACCTTGACGTTTTTTGCCTCACCTCAGGCCCAGAACAATAGAGTCAGCCTTCTGTGGACTGAGACCTCTGAAACCAAGAGCCCCAAATAAACATTTACTCCTCTATCTTGCTCTTGTCAACTCTTTTGTTCACAGCGACAAAAAAAAAAAAAAAAAAAAAAAAAAAGCTGTCTAAAGCACTGCTCCTCAATCTAAACTCTCCATGCAAATCAAATTATATTAAGTGATTGTTCCAAGTTATCTAATGGCTCTGCGCCTCGTTTTTCTCCATTTCATATAATGGAAACCAAAATAACAATCTATCTCATCAAGTTGTGAATTAGATGAAATATACTACACACACACACACACACACACACACACACAGTCTGGTACATGGAAGGAGCCTGTAATAGGGTTGAATGGTGTCCTCCCACCAAGACATTTCCATGTCCTAACTCCTGGAAATTGTGAATGTTACTTTATTTGGAAAAGGGTTCTTTGCAGACATAATTAAGGATATTGAGATGAATAGATCATCCTGGAATACCTAGGTGGGCCCTAAATCCAATGACAAGTGCCCTTAGACAACAGGGGAGATTAAACAAGATAGAAGGAGAAGACCTTGTAAAATGGAGACATCAGAGTGATGCAGCCACCGGTTAAGGTATGCCAACAGCCACTGAAAGTTGGAAGAGGCAAGCAAAGAATTCCCTGTAGGCCTCAGGAGGCAGCACAACCTTCCAACAGCTTGATTTTAGGCTTTTTGACCTTCAAAAGAGTGGGATAATAAGTGTGTGTGTGTGTGTGTGTGTGTGTGTGTGATGGGGAATTGAATTCAGGAGCTCTCTACCACAGAGCTACACCACCAGTCATTTTTATTTTGAAATAGGATCTTGCTAAGTTGCCTAAACTGGCCTTGAGCTTGCAATCCTCATGCCTTAGCCTCCCAAGTCACTGGCATTACAGGTGTGTGCACTGTGCCCAGCAATTTCTGTTGTTTTTAAACTATAAAGTTTGTGTTAATTAGTTACCACAGTCACAAGAACCCAGTACAGGGCCCATTATATATTTCACTATTACAAATCCCAAACATATTTTTTCCTTCTCCCCTCAGCTTTTTTTTAATTTCATTGTTCTCTTCAAGTGTCTTTCGTAGTACCTTTTCAATCAAAAGTAATGACTGAATGAGTGAAGGTGTAAGTGAATAAATGAATGAAAAGCCTACCCCTACCACCTGTCTTGATGCCATATTCCCCAACATAGCTTTTTCTGATTGCTCTACTCCATAAAATCCATCATAAAGTGACAAGAACACACACACACACACACATAAAAAGTGCCAAGAACACTCATGATTAGTGTTTTCAATTTCTGCCCCATAATGCATTCCATTTGTGTGTTTCTCTTTCCCTCCTCCAAGCTTGTTGAAGACAGATCTGGGCTATTTTATCTTTTTAATACCCTCAGGACCTAGGACATGGTAGTGAATCAAGTTTATGACAACAATAATAATCCTATTGTCAAAAGTTGTCCACTAATTTGTTACTCATTCCATGGTTTCCCCAGGACCTAGAATGTATTATATCCTCCAATGGTAGCCGTTTGCTCCTTGTGTCAACTGCTTTTCCCAACTGCCATTCATCCTGCCAGTCCCAATGTATTTCAAATATATGTTGCAAATGGAAGGTGAGTTGAACAGGCCTATCTGATCCTTCTATTGGGTAGACTTGTGTGAAATAAGTAGACTGTAGGACCATGCCTGGAAATCTTTTCCTTACCCATACAGAGATGTGGGTTTTCCTGGTGTTTCTCACAGTGGAATTGCTCTGTCATATGTTCACTGGTGGGCCTGAATTCTTTGGGATCTTTGTGATCTTCATGTTGGTTGGTGAAGCCAGCTCAGCTTAGCAACACCAGTCATTCTTCCCAGCCCAACCCCAGTTCAGGAACTCAGCATCTGACCACACCTCTTGCTAATGTGATGTCATATTGACTACAAGACAAAATGTCTTATTTGTGGACCCCAACTTAAGGATGATGCGACTTATGATTTCCTGACTTTATGATGGTACAAACGCTATACGCATTCAGTAGAAACTGTACTTCCAACTTCAATTTTGATATTTTCACAGATGAGCATATGTGGCATCATAATGTCTAGCAATGTGAGTTGCAGCTGCCAGTCAGCCACACCATCATGAGGGTAAGAACCAGGTAAGAAATGTTAAATGCATTTTGCAATATTGTCAACTAATGATGAATTTTGTGGGGACAAAACCCCATAAAAATCAAGGAATATCTGTGTTCTCACTTAGATTTTACCCTGTTTTCTTTGGCCTTTGCCTCTTTCTCTCTTTGAACCATATGAGGTTAAGTTACATATATCATGTATTTAGAGTATACTTCATAAAACTAGGAATATCTCTTACATAATCACAGTAAACTTATTATCAACTTTATAAAATTACATTGGCAGTGTCCTTATTTCAGTGTTGCCAACTGTTCCCATAATGTCTTTTATAGCATTGTCCACCTGCCCCTCCTGTGCAGCATGAAGTTCAGAGTCAGGACCACATTTAGCTGCCTTGTCCTTTCACCTCCTTTAATCTGAAACATTTCCATGCCTTTCTTTGTGTTTTATGGAGTTGTTGTTTTTTAAGAATAGTAAGAATACAGTCCCCTCACCATTTTTTTAAATAAAACTTTCCTATTTTGCTTTTCTCTGATGTCCTGTTATACTTTCTTGGCTGGAATATTGCAAAATCAACATTGTATCCTAAGGGTGTCACGGTTAGAGGCATACATGTCCATCTGCCCCTTTCTGTGATATATATATATATATATATATATATATATATCACTCCTTCAAAGTGTTGCCCAATTTCCCTGTGTATAATTAATTTTCTCCCTTGAACTAGTGAGCAGTCTTTGGGAGAGATATAAGACCATGAAAATAACTTGTTCATTGACATCCTGCCCTTCAATTTAGCATCAGTGATTATTTTTGCCTGATCCCTATATGGAATGTCAAGTGATGCTTTTCTGGTTCCAGCAGCCTCTCTCTGTTTACAGTCAGCTTTGATTGTTCTACAGTAGGCAGGACTCCTCCCCATTTATCTATTTGTTATCAGTAAGGATTCTCAGTCATTTTGAATTAATTACTGAATTATGATGCTGAATTGGTCCTAGTTTTGCCAGTAGGAACCCCTTTGAGTTTTTATGCCACCAGCCATTTAAGGAAAGTTGCTAGATTTTGAGTGAATGATAAAATGCAAGACTTTTGCAGTTATTCTACACACCCTAACACAACAGGAGAGCATGGGGCACGGTGGGTAAGGGTTTGGAATTTAGATCCACCTCTGGCTTTCTGGTTAACTAATAGTGTTTCCTGGGCATATTATTTACCCTCTCTGTGCATCATTTTGCTCATGACGGTGATAAAAATTAGAAGCTACCTCACAGAGTTGTTATAAGGACTAAGTGAGATAATGTATAGATACTGCTTAATAGAGTAGCTGGCACATAAGTATCGGACAAATGTGAGCTAGGGCCATTATTATAGTTCCCTATATTATAGTCTATGCATGGTCTGGGTTGTCTCAATTGCTGTTGCCACCATCTGGAAGTCACTTCCACATTCATGTCTACTTGCCCTTTTATGATACATTTCAATGAACTGAGTTGCTCAATGCTGTGATTCTCAGGGGACCTAGCAATAACCTAGCCTGGATGCTCTTTTGTTGAGGACCAGGAATATGAAACCATGGGAGATTAAATGGTTTGCACCAGGTCACCCAGAGAGAGTGAAAGAACCAGGAGGGGTGCCTGCTCCTCCACTACGCACTTCAAAGCAATATCTTCTCTCCATTGTGATCAATGGCAATGTTGGTTTGGTTTCTTTTCCTAGTCAAGGGGTGTTATTCAGAGCATCAGTGGGAAAGTATCTCATTTTCTGCATGACTCATCCTCATTCCAAGATTAACATGCTCCACTTTCATTCTTCGCCTCCCACTCAGTTTCACATCCCACCGGAGCCTCCAGAGCCTCTTGTGCCCCATCTGCCTCCCACACCCACCCTGTTCCCTCTTCCTCAGCTGTGATTTTACCTCCTTGCCCCAGACTGTCCCACCATCCTCAGATTCCACTGGCCACTTTGGTTGAACTCTTGTTTTAAAAAAAACCTGTGTTCCTGAAATATCACTCCAATCTATGTTGAAAATAGTACAAAGAAATATACTTAAGTTGCAGCAGATGTACAGGAACAAGTGTTTGTCCATATGCTTCCAACATTCCATTACCATCCAAGGAGTACTGCAAAAAGCATGCATTTCTGGACATACACATTTTATTTCAACCCTTTCCAAAAAAACATTAGGGTTCTTCTGATGCGCTAGGATGTTGTTGCACAAAACAGAATAGTAATAAATGCACTATTGGCTGAGGCTTGGGGGATATTTTTATTGTGCCAAGATTTTCAGTTGTGTTTCTATTTTTTTCGAAACACGCTCTGACCTGTATGATTTGATCTTGCTTGCATCAAAATGCTAGTAAAATACTGAAATGTTTAGAGATGATATGATGTCTGGGATTTACTTCAAAATAAAGAGGTCAGGAAAAGAGGCGAGGGTATAGATGTAGATGGTGCCAGGTTGGTCATGAAGTGATAAAGGGTGAGGCCGAGTGATGAGTTCATGGGGCCCCTTTGCCTTTTTATGTGATTCAAGTAATTTAGAACAAAAAGTTTGAAAGTGCTAGGTTAAATTTTCATTATTCTCATTTTGTTTCTTTTTGTTTGCTTGCTTTTTTTCATTCTGCCTCTTCAAAAGAGATCTGTCCTTTTGTGGAAGCCGGTTCAGGCTATGTACCCTCTAGTAAAAACTACTTGATTACTACTTTAATCTACTAATTGCAAAATTCCATTGTATTTAAGGACTGCTCTATGCCACTTAGAACTTAAGTGTATATTTCCTTGCATTAGCCTCTGGTTATTTCCTATGAGTTATTCTTATATCCCCCCAGCCTGGGCACTTTTAAGGGCAGAGATTAAGCCTTGTTTTTTGGATAACTCCCACTTTGCCTGACATAAAGCTGGGCTCAGTAAATGCTTCCTAACTGATGAACACACTTGTTGGTAGATTGGAAAAGGTTGATGAAAAGTGTCCTCTAAGTGTTGATGTAAAGAATGGAGCCGGGTCTGGTGGCACAACTCCTGTAATACTAGCGGCTCAGGAGGCTGAGGCAGGAGGGCAGGAGGATTGCAAATTCAAAGCCAGCCTCAGCATAAAGCGAGGCACTAAGCAACTCAGTGAGACCCAGTCTCTAAATAAAATACAAAATAGGACTGGGGATGTGGATCAGTGGTCCAGTACCCCTGAGTTCAATATCCGGTACCAAAAAAAAAGAGAATGGATTGCAGATTTGTCATGCTTTTTTTTCTTAAAATGCTTCTGCATAGAGTTTGGAATATCTCATTTTACCTTTAGGGAGAACTGGCTTAAGAGAAACTCTCCCAATTGAAGTATTTCATATTAGGCAGCAATTCAAGAGCAACTGATGCAAATGCTAGTGGATATTTACCCCCAAAGGAGACTTCACAAAATAAAATCCTGTACATGGGAATAATCTCAGAACTCTGCTTCTCTTCCCACTGCATGTCTAATTGAAGGAGGCAGGAGAGTGGGAAAATATCAAGAAGAAAATGTCAGTTGTTCGTTTTCAAAATTTTGCCCAGGGAGCCATGTAAGAACCATCTCATTTTAGGCTTGTCCATGCTGGTTTAATGCAGGGTGAGAGCCAAATTCAAAGTGGATCTCATTTAGCCAAGGCTTGCTTATTAGTTTCCTAACACACGCTAATCTTTTGAAATGCTTAGAACTAGTGTTTTTTTAGACTGGGGAAAGAGCCGCTGTAAAGTTGGAAGGAGTTCAAGACAAGTTTCCCCATCTTTCTACTCCCAATTGGGGATAAAGTGAAACCAGCCCTAGGTAGTGAGACCTTCTTCCATCGTGAGTTCCCTGGGAAGGAGACAACACAGCCTCCCTCTGGATCGGGGCGCATTTAAATTATATCCATTAGAATCAGAAAAATCCCTTCCATCAGCCTCCCTTATGACCCTTTCCCTGCAGCTTCCCATGGTCATGAGTACTATTCCTCAATATCTTATTTGCATTCTATCGACTTACCTCTGTCTCCTCTTCTCCAGGGAAAATAATCCCTGGAGAGAGTGGAGCAAGGAAATGCAATTGTCTGGCATTCAAGCAGACCATAAAAGAACCAAAAATACAGAAGAGTCCGCTTTGTTCCCTGTGGCCCCCCACAAAGCCCCTCCAAGTGAGTAGTCCAAGGCTTCTCTGGAGCTGCCTCTTAAATAGAGCAAATGAGGCCTCACACTAGAGAAGCACTGTCTCTGTTAAACCCTGGCTGGGAGGGCAGAAGGAGTAACTTCAGTTAGACTTAAGGAAGAATGTGGGGAAGTGAAAACTTGAAGCAAGAGGTTGGAGGCATTATGAGGCCTTTGACCTCAGATAATCATTAGTCTTAGCTTTACTGTTGACCTGCAGAGAAGCAAGTGAGCCGAATGAGCTCTTGAAATCTCTTCCAGCTGTAGTGTCCTTTGATTCTAGAAAGCTAGCAAGTTTCTCTTTTGCCCTGGTTGTACTCTGAACTCCATGTGAGTGACCTTGGCTGGGCTTTAATCGCTCAGTCCGTAGATTTCCTCAACTGTAAAACACAGATGGCTGCAAAGGGTGACAAGTCCAAGGGTCCAGGAGACTGTAAGACTTGCAGTAGCCAAATCTCTGATAAATAAGGTGGTGCTTTTGAGATGGCTGATAATGGTATGTGGCTTAGCCAATAAAGATAACCCTGTGCAGAAAGACTGAACGGAAGTTTCCCAGAGTATCCCAAGGATGTTTTTCTCCAGGAGTAACACCTCTTTGTGTTCTTTTGGGTGTCCCGTTAAGTAAGGGGGACAGCTTTTCCTAAATTGGAGGCAGCTTACGTTTTTTCTGCCTTACAACTTGATTTAACATAAGCACAATGCTGAGTAGGTACCTTCTCTCAACGAACGATTATTTCTTGACTGATGTTATGAATGTGTCTCCTGAGTTCAATGAAAATGTCCAACTTGAAAACTTTGAGAGAAACTACTTGGAAATGACAGCAGCAGAGAGGTCCCCCTTGGGCAGCGACAACATAAATAGTGAGTTCTTCTTCAACAAAGGCTTTGGGCTGACCAAGACTTTGAGAGTCGGGTTTTATAAACAGGCAACCACAACCACAAACCACAGGGTATTTGGAATGTACGTACAAGAAACAGGGAGACGTGTGTCACACAGTTCTGTATCTTGCCTACTACAGTGGAATACCCAGGGCAAATGACCCTGCTTTTGAAAATGAAGGACAAATAAGTCAGCAGATCTTACTCAGTGGCAGGTTCCCAAGCACAACCTGCAGACTCTCTCCATTTTTCAACATGAGCACTGAAGTCATTGAGGATAACTAGGCAGTGGAGGTGATGATAATGAATTCCTGGCACTTCTATTTGAATAATATAAAGAACATCAGATCCGAGTCAGGAAACCTGGGTCCTGGTCTTGGTTCTTGGACAAATGGTCATTGTTCCCCTAGACAAATTGCCTTCTCTCCCTAGGTCTCAGTTTCCCATCTGCTAATTAGGGATGTGCCTTAACCAGTATTTATTTGGTTGCTGGATCCCCACCCCAGACCTTCTGAATCAATCTCCAGAAGTGAAGACTAGACAAGCAAAGTTTGAAAAAGTTCTCCAGGAGGTTCTGCTGTAAACACCAAAGAACCACTAGAGTAAGAGATTGCTGAATTCTATTCTCTACTCAATCCAGATTGAGTGGGCAACTTCATAAAGGTGGTGGTTTATCATTTATCCCAGTTCATTCTCAAGTGTGGTCTGGGTCTCATGCCTCATCCATGTGGTTTTGCCAGGTAGTGTTTGGACTTGGTTTTGAAAGTTTATACTGTATAATGCTAATGCCAATGTTCTCAAGCCTTGAATACATTAATGAATAATTAAGATAATTCTATAATCACCAGACATGACCTCATGAGTTACCCTTATTCTAGTGGAATCTGCTGAAGATGCTTATTTTTCCCTTTCTGGTGATATGATCTAAAACCTCAAAAATTCTTTAAGTGGAACTTCTGAGAGCCCCATCTGGCTGAGCTTGACATATTAAGAAGGGTTACACCCACAGCTCTTTTCTCATTCTGTGCACTTTCTCTAGAAGGTCTCATACAAATTTGTGAGTTGACAGTGATTCTGAAATTAAGGTAGCATTTGGATAGGGAGCCCAGGAAAGCCCAGATTCTGTCCTCTAGCCAGCATTCCCTGTTTGAGGTCCTCTGGGGAACCATGCTCAAAGAACAATGGCTGGCAGCAAAGAGTGACTCTGAAATATGGGCCCCAACTTACCTAGAATCTACTGCTCTAGGCAGGAGCTCACGCAGAACACCTAGACTCAGGCACAGTGCAGCTTTCTTTCCTTTGTTCTTTGGACTTAAGTCCACCCTCAGATCCTTTCTAAGTTCAGGCAATAAGGTGGCTGTACAGGAAATGGGGAGCCAGAGTAAGAGGGCATTTATGTCATTCCTAGGTACAGGGGCCAGACTCTGGTCTAGGCCTCCCCAGTAGACACAGTCACAGTCTTTTTGCCTTGATAGACAATGGAAGAATCCAAAGAATCCTGCCAGGGAAAGCCATGAGGGGAGAGAAAACCAACCTCTCCAGCCAGAGAGAGCATCCAAAGAGAAAAAATGACTCTCCTGAAAAGCCACTCAGTCTGCTCCAGGGAAGGAAATTTCACACCCCCAGGGGCCGTATTCTAGGATGGAGTTCTCACCAAGTGGCCCCTCCTATTATGGACAAAATCTTCTGTATTCTTAGGACTTAGCATTGTTGCTGGTATAAAGTAGGTCCCAGGTACTTGATGCATTTTAATTGAATGAATGAATGAATGAATGAAAGATTGTATATAAGAATACCATGTTGTTTGTCATGGAGCTATACTGGGATGTATATAATATCATATCCTTTGAGCTACAAAGGATGCCCCTATTCAGACAGGCTTAAACAGAAACAAAGAATTATTGGCCCATGTCATTGAAAAGTACAGCAATTCTTCTGGCTTTGAGCACAGCTAGCTCTCAAGGCCCCAGACTCTCTTTGGGAGTGTCCCTCTCTCCATGTCTCTGCCCTACTTTACTCTGTGTGGATTTCATCCTCGGCAGCATTCTCCAGACTTAGCTTCTGCTAGCTTGCAACCACAGTTGAAACAGAACTTTGCTTTCTCATTAGCTCTAGTAAAAGCCCTGGCTTGACTCTCACTGGACCCACTAGAGATAGGCACCTCCTGCTGTCACGGGGCTGCAGATAGGTTCTGTGCTCCCCTACAGGGGATACAGGGTCAGGCCAGCAGGAATCCCTTGGCCTTGGTGGAGTGAAGGAACCTTACCCAAGGAAGGAGACTAGACACTGCTCAGGTGAAATAAGCATAGAAACAGGAGCTGTCCAGTACAGGTAGCATGTGGCTTTCATGGACCATAAAATAAAATATGGTTTCAGCCCATCACGATAATGCACGCCTTTAAACCAAGCTACTCAAGAGGCTGAGGTAGGAGGATCACAAGTGGAAGGCCAGCCGCAGCAACTTAGTGACACCCTGCCTCAAAAATAAAGAAGTAAATAAACAAATAGGGCAAATAAACCTCAGTGGTAAATGACCCTTGGGTTCAGTCCCCAGTACACAGGAGGGGTGGGGGTTATGTTGTTTAGACATATCTGTTAAGGCTAACTTTGCTCTAATTGAAACGTTTAGGAACTGAAAAGGAAAGTGTGCTTTAGTTTCTATTAGTATACTTGAATTTCCCAGTAAAGGCTATCCAAAAGTATTCTCTTAAAAATAGCTATTATTTGTCTTTTGGCTATATAAGTGATTTAAAATTTTCAGAAAATACAGAAAAGTATAAAAAAGAAAACAACTATCTTTCCAAATTTCTGAAAAATTTACCACTAAAATTTTGTTCTGTAGTCTTCTAGACTGTTTTTCTATTTTTATACATGTTATATATTGTGCAACCTATTTTGTGGAATGTATTTTAAAGAATATTTTTTAATATTGAACAGTTTTATGATTATAAATATCTATCATAATATAAGTGCATATTATTTAACCAATTAATGGACATTAAAATTGTTACCAATACTTCATTCTTATAAATATAGTTCCAATGGACAGTCTTGAACATATATTTTCATGGGCCTGTGAGATTACTTCCCTATGATAAATTCCTACAAATGATCTTGCTGAGACATGAACAAGTAAATTTAATTATGGCATATATCAAAATTAGCTGGTTTTCACTTCTTCCTTTTTACATATATTCTTTATATATTAAGGGTATTGTCTTGGGTTGAGTTCCCAGAAACAGACTCTGACACCAATTCCCATGAAGTTTACTGGGGAGTGTCCTTGGGGGAGAAAAAAGAAAAAGCATGATTAGACAGAAGGAAGAGTTGCATCACAAGGAAGTTCTCACTTAGGGGACCTTACAGCAGGCTCTGAAGCTGGGCTGGTCCTTCATGGTTCTTCCTTAAGCCATTGGGTCAGGCTTTTATATCCCCTTTTTGATGAGTCACTGGATGGGGGCTACCCCTGAGCAAAGCAGCTGTGGAGAGTTGCAGCAGAGGAACTTAGCTCTGAGCTGTCAACTACTAACACTCCTGACTATGGGGGGATTAGCACCCAATACTCAAGAAGAGTTCTGGGCAACAGCTTCAGAATCCACTATGGATATCTTTGACTGTCCTATATGTTGTAGATATTTTTCCCACCTTATTTTTCTGCCAACTTATTAATAATTATTTTTATTTGTTTTAAGATATTTAAATCAATTCATTTTTTTCTTTATGCTTTCTAACTTTAATCATTACAAAATCTGTACTTTACGCTAGTATTCTCATTTTTGTTCCTGTAAATCTTTGATTCGTTTTTGTGGAATTTACTCTGAGGTAGGTATACATTTTTTAATGGCAAGTACCAATTAATTTTTCCGGCACTGTCTATTAAATAATGCATCTTTTCCCCATGGATTTGAAATGCCATTTTTAGCAAAATAAATGAACTATTTATATTTGATTCCATTTCTAGCTCTCTATGATGTTTCATTGACCTGTTTATACCTGTGCTAGTGTGATATGGGTATTGCTATTTTGATTTTAATTTACAGACAATAAAATTCAGTCTTTGGGGCATATAGTACAGAGTCTTGCCAAATGCTTGGAGTTGTAAAACCACTACAATTCAGATAGAGATCACTTCTTTCACACACACTCCTGCCGCAAACGCCCATGCGCAGTCAAACTTGATCCTCTCCTTCACTGCCTGGCAATCCCTGTTTTGCCTTTTCCAGAATGTTATGGAAATGACATCATACAATATGTAGCCCTTTTAGTCTGGCTTCTTTTCACTCAGCCCAACACCCTTAAGATCCATTCAGGTTGTTCATTGCACATACCAGAAGTTCCTTTTTTGTCGCTTAATAGTATTCCATTATACAAATGTACCACAGTTCATTCATTTTATTCTCTGACTGAGGGACATTCCAGTTGTTTCCAGCTTGTTATTTCCAGCTTTTGGTTATTATGAATAAAACTTCTATAAACATTTGTTTTTTGTGTAAATGTCATTTCACATGAATAAATACCTAGCAGTGGAATTGGAGGGTCACACTTTTAATGACCACGTTATCTGAACATTTAAAATGTGTATTAATAATACATAGCAAGATGGCGGCGAGGGGAGTGCATTGCCCCCGTGTGCTGCTTCACTGTGTGGGAGTATGACAAGTCAGGACTGCTAAAGGATATCTTGTTAGGAATTTCCAGCAATAGTGGGGTGCTCCGGAACCTGGAGGAAGGATTTCCATCGCACGAGGATCGGCTACGGGGACTCAAACGCGAGAGGTTTGTCGCACGGAGGGTAACACTGCTTATTCAGCAAATCGCCCTGCGGCTAGAGTCTGCAGCGCGCGCTGGGAAACGAGGAGATAGCGACGCAGGGATACAGCGCTGCAGTTTCTGCCAGCCGTGCAAGCACCGTACTCAGGGATGAATTCTGGGTTCAAGACGGGGGAAGGAAGCGGTCCATCTCGGTTCTCCACACCGGTCAGACCACAGAGGAGGCCAGCAGCCACCATGTTGGAAAGCTGACGTCACCATACCTGTTTTCGACTGACCGCAGCTCATTCAGCCATAGAACAGGTAATTTCAGGCTGCAATTCGCCTGTGGCTTGCAGACAGATGGCTAGGGTTCAGTGCCTGGGTGCTTCTTAGAACCTGATCTTATCGGAGCGAACACCGAGCGCGGGGCGGCCGAGTTCCGGCTCCCGGAACCGTCCCGGAACCACCCTGGCCCAGGGCTGCGGAGCCTGCGGAGGCTGCTTCTTGGACCCTGCTCCTATCAGAGCATACACCAAGCACTAAGCGGCCGAATTCCGGCTCCCGGAACTGAGCCCGCGGGGACTGCTTCTGGGAGCCTACACTTATAGGAGCTTACACCGAGCACGGAGCGGCCGAGTTCCAGCTCCCGGAACTTCCCTGGACCGGGGCTAGGAGCCCGCGGAAACTGCGTCTCGGTCCGGGTCCTGCTGAGGGCCAGTCAGGACTCACCCGTTGCTTGGGTTGCCCGGCAAGGGGAACGAAATGCTGCCATTCACATAGGATACCAACATGGCAGAGATCTGATGTCATCAGAAAGCGGCGGAGGAGAGAACTTCATCAATACCAGCGGCGACATAAACAGTTGGTCTCCTGGTAGGGGGGGTGAGGCACAGACACCCGAGTCTCCTCAATTTGTCGTCGAGCCAGAGGGGAGGAGACGGGCTGCCGCCAGCGCCCAGAGCAGGCCCAGCGGCTCGCCAGCATGGTGACCGCGTGACCCCAATTGGAGAGGGGGCGGAGCGGAGCCGCCACCCGCACCCGCAAGGTGGGCAGACCCGCGACCCAGTGGTACATGGGCGTGGTAGGAGGGGCAGGGCAGAGCCGCCGTTCGCGCTTGCAAGGTAAACAGACCTGTGACAGCCTGGCGGGTCAGGCCCAGTGGCCTGCCAGTGTGGTACACACGTCACCCCAACTGGAGTAGGGGCAGAGCAGATCCTTCTCCCACGCCCGGATCAGGCCCTGCCGGTGTGGTGGTCACGTGACCCCAATTGGAGTGGGGGCGGAGCAGAACCGCCACCCATGCCCGCAGGGTGAGCAGACCTGTGACCAACCTGCAGATCAGGCCCAGGGGTCCGCAGGCGTGGTAGGAGGGGCAGGGCAGATCCGCCGCCCGTGCCTCCAAGGTAGGCAGACCTGCAACAGACCGGCGGATCAGGCCCAGGAGCCTGCCGGCGTGGTACACACACCACCCTAATTGGAGTAGGGGCAGAGCAGAGTCGCTGCCTGTGCCAGGAACAGGCCCAGCGTCCTGCAGGCGGGGTAGTCACGACACCCCAATTGGAGTAGGGGCAGAGCAGAGCCTCCACCCGTTCCCGAAAGGTGGGCAGATCTGCGACCGACCAGCGGGACAGGCCCAGTGGCCTGCCGGTACGACAGACACGTCACCCCATTTGGAGTAGGGGCAGAGTAGAGCCGCCGCCCGCGCCTGCAGGGTAGGCAAACTTGCAACCGACCGGCAAATCAGGCCCAGTGGCCTGCCGTCGTGGTACACTCGTCACCCCAATTGGAGTAGGGACAGATCAGAGCCGCCACCAGCGCCCAGAACAGGCCCAGTGACCTGCCGGCATAGTAGCCACGACACCCCAATTGGAATAAGGAGAGAGCAGAGCCGCCGCCTGCGCTTGCAGGAAAGATAAGCAAGCAGTATGAAAAGACAAGGAAAGAAAGGACCACAAGCAATGCAGGTCAACGCAACTTTAGAAGAGGTAACAGCTGCAGCAGATGGAATGTCAGATAATGAATTCAGGATATACATGCTTCAGATGATCTGGAGTATCAAGGAAGACATTAAACAGCAAAATCAGACAATGAAAGATCACTTCGACAATGAATTACGCAAACAAATCCAGGAAGCAAAGGATCAACTATACAGGGAGATAGAGGTTATAAAAAACAAACAAACAGAAATCCTAGAAATGCAGGAAGCAATAAACCAACTTAAAAACTCAATGGAGAATACTGCCAGCAGAGTAGAACACTTAGAAGATACAACATCAGACAATGAAGACAAAGTATTTCAACTGGAAAAGAACATAGACAGCTCAGCAAGACTGTTAAGAAACCATGAGCAGAACATCCAAGAAATATGGGATAACATTAAGAGACCAAACTTAAGAGTCATTGGGATACAGGAAGGTACAGAGCTCCAAACCAAAGGAATGAGCAGTCTATTCAATGAAATAATACGAGAAAACTTCCCAGACTTCAAGAATGAGACAGAATCCCAAATCCTAGAAGCCTACAGGACACCGAATGTGCAAAATCATAAGAGATGCACACCTAGACACATTATAATGAAGATGCCCAACATACAGAATAAGGAGAGAATTTTAAAAGCTACAAGAGAAAGGAAGCAGATTACATTTAGGGGAAAGCCAATCAGGATAACAGCTGATCTTTCAACACAGACTCTGAAAGCTAGAAGATCCTGGAATAACATATTTCAAACACTGAAAGAAAATGGGTTCCAACCAAGAATTGTGTATCCAGCGAAATTAAGCTTCAGGATGGAAGATGAAATTAAAACCTTCCACGATAAACAAAAGTTTAAAGAATTCGCAGCTAGAAAACCATCTCTTCAAAACATCCTCGCCAAAGCATTACAGGAAGAGGAAATGGAAAATAACAATGAAAACCAACAGTGGGAGGTAGGACAGTAAAGGGGGGAAAATAATCAAAGAGGAAAACAAACCATGTTTAGTAACAGAAATAAACAAATATGGCTGGAAGAACAACCCATATCTCAATAATAACCCTAAATGTTAATGGCTTAAACTCACCAATTAAGAGACACAGGCTAGTAGAATGGATCACAAAACAAGACCCAACAATATGCTGCCTACAGGAGACGCATTTGATAGGAAAAGACATACATAGGCTGAAGGTGAAAGGTTGGGAAAAATCATATCACTCATATGGACTTCGGAAACAAGCAGGAGTGTCCATACTCATATCAAATAAAATAGATTTCAAGCCAAAGTTAATCAAAAGGGATAAAGAGGGACACTACATACTGCTTAAGGGAACCATACACCAACAAGACATAACAATCATAAATATTTATGCCCCAAACAATGGTGCAGCTATGTTCGTCAAACAAACTCTTCTCAAGTTCAAGAGTCTAATAGACCACCATACCATAATCATGGGAGACTTCAACACACCTCTCTCGCCACTGGACAGATCTTCCAAACAAAAGTTGAATAAGGAAACTATAGAACTCAATAACACTATTAATAACCTAGACCTAATTGACATATATAGAGTATACCACCCAACATCAAGCAGTTACACTTTTTTCTCAGCAGCACATGGATCCTTCTCAAAAATAGATCATATATTATGTCACAGGGCAACTCTTAGACAATATAAAGGAGTAGAGATAATACCATGCATCTTATCTGATCATAATGGAATGAAACTGAAAATCAACGATAAAAGAAGGAAGGAAAAAGCATACATCACTTGGAGAATGAACAATAGGTTACTGAATGATCAATGGGTTATAGAAGACATCAAGGAGGAAATTAAAAAATTCTTAGAGATAAATGAAAACACAGACACAACATATCGGAATCTATGGGACACATTGAAAGCAGTTCTAAGAGGAAAATTCATTGCTTGGAGTTCATTCCTTAAAAAAAAAGAAAAAACCAACAAATAAATGATCTCATACTTCATCTCAAAATCCTTGAAAAAGAAGAGCAAAACAACAGCAAAAGAAGTAGAAGGCAAGAAATAATTAAAATCAGAGCTGAAATTAATGAAATCGAAACAAAAGAAACAATTGAAAAAATTAACAAAACTAAAAGTTGGTTCTTTGAAAAAATAAACAAAATCGACAGACCCTTAGCGATGCTAGCGAAGAGAAGAAGAGAGAGAACTCAAATTACTAGCATACGGGATGAAAAAGGCAATATCACAACAGACACTTCAGAAATGCAGAAGATAATCAAAAACTATTTTGAATCCTTATACTCCAATAAATTAGAAGATAGTGAAGGCATAGATAAATTTCTTAAGTCATATGATCTGCCCAGATTGAGTCAGGAGGATATAGAAAACCTAAACAGACCAATATCAATTGAGGAAATAGAAGAAACCATAAAAAGACTACCAACTAAGAAAAGCCCAGGACCGGATGGGTATACAGCAGAATTTTACAAAACCTTTCAAGAAGAACTAATACCAATACTTTTCAAGCTACTTCAGGAAATAGAAAAAGAGGGAGAACTTCCAAATTCATTGTGTGAGGCCAACATCACCCTGATACCTAAACCAGACAAAGACACTTCAAAGAAAGAAAACTACAGACCAATATCTCTAATGAACCTAGATGCAAAAATCCTCAATAAAATTCTGGCGAATCGGATACAAAAACATATCAAAAAAATTGTACACCATGATCAAGTAGGATTCATCCCTGGGATGCAAGGCTGGTTCAATATACGGAAATCAATAAATGTTATTCACCACATCAATAGACTTAAAAATAAGAACCATATGATCATCTCGATAGATGCGGAAAAAGCATTCAACAAAGTACAGCATCCCTTTATGTTCAAAACTCTAGAAAAAGTAGGGATAACAGGAACATACCTCAATATTGTAAAAGCAATCTATGCTAAGCCTCAGGCTAGCATCATTCTGAATGGAGAAAAACTGAAGGCATTCCCTCTAAAATCTGGAACAAGACAGGGATGCCTCTCTCTCCACTTCTGTTCAACATAGTTCTCGAAACACTGGCCAGAGCAATTAGACAGACGAAAGAAATTAAAGGCATAAAAATAGGAAAAGAAGAACTTAAATTATCACTATTTGCAGATGATATGATTCTATACCTAGCAGACCCAAAAGGCTCTACAAAGAAACTATTAGAGCTAATAAATGAATTCAGCAAAGTGGCAGGATATAAAATCAACACGCATAAATCAAAGGCATTCCTGTATATCAGCGACAAATCCTCTGAAATGGAAGTGAGGACAACCACTCCATTCAAAATATCTTCAAAAAAAATAAAATACTTGGGAATCAACCTAACAAAAGAGGTGAAAGACTTATACAATGAAAACTACAGAACCCTAAAGAGAGAAATAGAAGAAGATCTTAGAAGATGGAAAAATATACCCTGTTCATGGATAGGCAGAACTAACATCATCAAAATGGCGATATTAACAAAAGTTCTCTATAGGTTTAATGCAATGCCAATCAAAATCCCAACGGCATTTCTTGTAGAAATAGAGAAAGCAATCATGAAATTCATATGGAAAAATAAAAGACCCAGAATAGCAAAAACAATGCTAAGCAGGAAGTGTGAATCAGGCGGTATAGCGATACCAGACTTCAAACTATACTACAGAGCAGTAGTAACAAAAACAGCATGGTACTGGTACCAAAACAGGCGGGTGGACCAATGGTACAGAATAGAGGACACAGAAACCAATCCACAAAACTACAACTATCTTATATTTGATAAAGGGGCTAAAAGCATGCAATGGAGGAAGGATAGCATCTTCAACAAATGGTGCTGGGAAAACTGGAAATCCATATGCAACAAAATGAAACGGAATCCCTTTCTCTCGCCATGCACAAAAGTGAATTCAAAATGGATCAAGGAACTTGATATCAAATCAGAGACGCACCGTCTGATAGAAGAAAAAGTTGGCTACGATCTACAGTCGGTGGGGTCGGGCTCCAAATTCCTCAATAGGACACCCATAGCACAAAAGTTAATAACTAGAATCAACAAATGGGACTTACTCAAACTAAAAAGTTTTTTCTCAGCAAAAGATACAATAAGAGAGGTAAATAGGGAGCCTACACCCTGGGAACAAATCTTTACTCCTCACACTTCAGATAGAGCCCTAATATCCAGAGTATACAAAGAACTCAAAAAATTAGACAATAAGAGAACAAACAACCCAATCAACAAATGGGCCAAGGACCTGAACAGACACTTCTCAGAGGAGGACATACAGTCAATCAACAAGTACATGAAAAAATGCTCACCATCTCTAGCAGTCAGAGAAATGCAAATCAAAACCACCCTAAGATACCATCTCACTCCAGTAAGATTGGCAGCCATTATGAAGTCAAACAACAACAAGTGCTGGCGAGGATGTGGGGAAAAGGGTACACTTGTACATTGCTGGTGGGACTGCAGATTGGTGCAGCCAATTTGGAAAGCAGTATGGAGATTTCTTGGAAAGCTGGGAATGGAGCCACCATTTGACCCAGCTATTCCCCTTCTTGGTCTATTCCCTAAAGACCTAAAAAGAGCATGCTACAGGGACACTGCTACATCGATGTTCATAGCAGCACAGTTCACAATAGCAAGACTGTGGAACCAACCTAGATGCCCTTCAATAGACGAATGGATAAAAAAAATGTGGCATTTATACACAATGGAGTATTACTCTGCATTAAAAAATGACAAAATCATAGAATTTACAGGGAAATGGATGGCATTAGAGCAGATTATGCTAAGTGAAGCTAGCCAATCCCTAAAAAACAAATGCCAAATGTCTTCTTTGATATAAGGAGAGTAACTAAGATCAGAGTAGGGACGAAGAGCAGGAGAAGAAGATTAACATTTAACAGGGATGAGAGGTGGGTGGGAAAGGGAGAGAGAAGGGAAATTGCATGGTAATGGAAGGAGACCCTCAGGGTTATACAGTGGAGGGGGTAGAGAGAGAGGAGGGGAGGGGAGGGGAGAGGTGGGGAGGGGGGAGGGGGGAGGATGGGAAAGGCAGCGGAGCACAACAGACACTAGTATGGCAATATGTAAATCAATGGATGTGTAACTGATGTGATTCTGCAATCTGTGTATGGGGTGAAGGTGGGAGTTCATAACCCACTTGAATCAAAGTGTGGAATATGATATGTCAAGAAATTTGTAATGTTTTGAACAACCCACAATAAAAAATTAAAAATAAAAAAATTAAAAAAAAGAAATCGCACATAGCAAAAATCACTCAAGTATAGTAAGATTAATGGGGACTCACTTGTAAAATTCCATATCCAATCTCATAGTCCAAGTCTTCAAAAATAACAAAAGGACATTTAGTATTCCCTCATATTTTCTTCAACGAACTGATGAAACAAAGTTAGTCTTAAGAAAATGTAACAATGGAGTAAGATCTTGAGGGCAATTGAGAAAAAAAAATGTGTATTAATATCCAGAAAGGAAAGTGACTGTGGCATTGCTATTACTCTTCCTGTCTTTCCTCTTCTTCACCTTCGCCTTTTTTATCCCTCTAGGATATCAACTAGAGTTGCATTGAATTTGTTGATTGGTGGTAGAGAGCTACCCATTTTAAGTCATGATATCACTCACCAAGACTATAATTTCCTAAAATTAAATCCCAAGTGGCCCCAATATTTGATAAACAGACAGCATGTGTGATTTTGCTCCTTGTCCTTCTGCTACAGATAAGAGCAGCTATCTATAGCTTTGATGTATATGATACCAAATCATTTGATGTACATAATACCTTTTGTACATAATACTCAAGGCATCAAGACTCAGATAGGCCAAATTCCTCTGCATTGAGTAAACATACCTGCATGAAACCAGGGGCAGAGGGCCCTGGAATCAGGTCATCAGAAAAGCATAAGTAAGCCAGGTACAGTGGCACAGAAGGCTGAGGCAGGGAGATCACGAGTTCAAAGTCAGCCTCGGCAAAAGCAAGGCACTAAGCACCTCAGTGAGACCCTGTCTCTAAATAAAATACTAAACAGGGCTGGGGTGTGACTTGGTGGTCAAGTTCCCCTAAGTTCAATCCCTGGTACCCCCCCCCCAAAAAAAAAGCAAGAGAAAGAAAAGCTTAAGTGACACAGAGCTCCACTAATCACTCTGAAGGGTAGTTCACCCTCTGGTGCGTAGTTCAGTGTAAATCATGGAGAAGGGGCACCCCACGCTTACACGGGAGTTTCCAGGTTGGAAGAAGAGTCCTGGAGAACTCCCAAGGTCTGGAGACTAGTTTCCATTTTTGGCTGATGAGTAGCATCCACTAGCCAACTTCCTCCAATAGCTGCTTCAGCAACATATCAATTCTCGCCATCTGCGAGCCTAGCCAAAAACTTTCTTGCTGCATTTTAAACATATTTCCTCCTAGCCTTTCTCTGAAATGACCCTAGCAAACACCTGCAAAACTAGAAGAACTACTTGTTCAAAGCCTGCCCTGAGTATGGTGCTTTCATCAGGATGGGCAATTCCAATTATGTTGTTTATCTACTGAGGCACACGGAGTCTCAGCACCTCAGGGACTTCCTTTAATTTGTTTGTCTCCTTTTGTTAATTGGATAAGCTAAGTGAAATGAAGTGAAGTGTTTCTTATGGAAGTGCCTGCAAAAAGTCACTGCATATACATCGATCGAGATGGCATTCTCCAGAAATTACCAGTGGCAGAGGGATACAGAGAACAGCCTACATTGCACGTGTGCTCTCTTACCCTAGTGAAAATGCAGCTGCTCTCCCAAGCCCCCTGACAACAGAGACCAGTTTTTTTTTTAATTTATTTATTTTAATTAGGTTTATATGAGAGCAGAATACATTTTGATTCATTGTACACAATTGCAGCACAACTTTACATGTCTATGTTTGTACATGATGTAGCGTCACACCATATGTGCAGTCATACATGTGCCTAGGGTAATGATGTCCATCTTATTCCACCATCTTTCCTGTCCCTATGTACCTCCCAACCCCCCTCCCCTTTTCCCAATCAAAGTTCCTCCATTTTTCCATGCCTCCCCCCTCCCTGTTATGAATCAGCATCTATTCATCAGAGAGAATATTTGGCCTTTGGTTTTGTGGGATTGGCTTACTTTGCTTAGTATGATATTCTCTAATTCCATCTATTTACCTGCAAATGCCATAATTTTATTCTCTTTTAATTGCTGAGTAATATTCCATTGTGTATATGTACCACAGTTTCTTTATCCATTCATCTATTGAAGGGCATATAGGTTGCTTCCACAGTTTAGCTATTGTGAATTGAGCTGCTATGAACATTGATGTGGCTGCATCACTATAGTATGCTGATTTTAAGTCCTTTGGGTATAGACCAAGGAATGGGATAGCTGAGACAAATCATGGTTCCATTCCAAGTTTTCCAAGGCCCTTTTTTATTTTTTTATCTTGAGGTAGGGTCTCACCAGGTTGTTTACAGCCTTTCTAAGTTGCTGGGGCTTGTTTCAAAACTGCATCCTCCTGCCTCAGCCTCTGGAGCCGCTGGGATTACAGGCAAGTGCACCACACCCAGCTGGAAGACTAGTATTTAATGATGTTTCCACTACTAA
This sequence comes from Marmota monax, assembly GCF_021218885.2. Classification (NCBI taxonomy): domain Eukaryota; kingdom Metazoa; phylum Chordata; class Mammalia; order Rodentia; family Sciuridae; genus Marmota; species Marmota monax. The sequence goes on from NW_026692947.1 coordinate 6,143,415, forward strand.
ATTGCTGAGGCTGACCTTGAACTAATGATCCCCCTGCCTCTTGTTTACAGGTGTGCACCACTGCCACTGCACCCTTAGGAGGCTTCTTTAAGAAAAATGATAGCTGGCTGCTGTAGCACACAACTATAATGTGGGAGCCTTGGGAGTTTGAGACAAGAGGATCCCAGCTGTGTGATCTTGGGCCGGTGACTTAACTGCTCTCTGCTCAGTGTCCACATCCGAAAGATGAGAAAACCAAGAAGCTGATAAAAGATACTTCAGATAGGTGCTATGGCAGCTCCAAAGATGAAGACGCAAAGCACTTAGCCTAGTGTCTGGACCATGGTAACTGCACAAAAAAACCTTCCTTATTATTAGGAGTGTCATTATCATTTTGAATTTTCACCCCATATGATTTCCTTATCACAAAGCCTCACTTTCTGAGCAGAGTTTAAGAAAGAAAAAGAAAATGAAGTCCAAGTTCACACGTCTTGCTAATACAACTGTGGGTACGGTACACATGTGGCATGACTATGAAGCCTAGCCCCACTCTGAAATAATTATGGCACATCCAGAGGACAGCAAGCGTTCTGCCTGCTCCATTAAATGTCTCCTTAGCCTGAGAGCTGATTCATCCTGAGGTCATAAAGCATCTATCTTCAAAACACTGTATGAATATCCCATTGTGCAATTAAGTCAGACCTGTCTAGTTTTGCCTTCCTTGAGAGAAATGTGCTTATTCAGCAAAAGTGAAAAGGGTCAACATAAACTAGTCACATATATATATATATATATATATATATATATATATATATATATATATATATAAATGTGTCCTGCAACCTGTACACGTGGAAAAATGAGAATCCATACCCCATTTGAATCAAATGTATGATGTCAAGATCATTGTATTGTCATGAGCAACTAATACAAATAAATAAGTAAATAAATAAAAATATTAGGAAAGAAAAAATAAATAAATAAATGTGCAAGGAGTGGATGGGTGGAAATAAAACAAGAAAGACCATTTGGAAATGATTAAATTACATCATTTGTATTTGCACAGCCCATTCCTCTGATTTTGATGCCATAGTGTCCCTTGAAATAGGTAAATGCATATTGTTTCCATATTGCCAGTTTATAGATTTTTTAATTTCACAGTCCATTGTTCTTATTTTCAACAACAACAACAACAAAGTGGGGAGAGAAGAAGAAGGAAAGAAAAAAAAGTACCCACCCTGTATTTCATAGCCTTTCTGGGTATTAGCCCTGATAGTCGGGTTCTCACCTCTGTCTCCCTCTGAGAGAAGAGAATGGGGAAATTGGAAAAGAAATTGACAAACAAGTTATAAGAGCAGACCACTGCAGCTTCCTCCCTTTGAATTTTTCTTTTGAAATACTAGTGTATTTCCAAGCCCAAGATATCTGTAAGTCTGATAAACAGAATGCAAAGATTTAATTTCCCCTAATTTCCAATAGCCACCTCTAACCATCCCAAATGGCCAGATAATCTGAACAGAATCAGCATGCCTGCCGGGTCAACACGACTTCAAGACAAAATTCCAGCCTCCCTTCCCAAGAGATGGCTGGCCCTTAAGCCCCTCCTGTGTACAAACCGGCAAAGCAGACTGGAATGTTCTGGTAATAGAAGTTAATTGAATTCTCTGAGGGTTAATCAGGAAAACTTATCTGCTTCCATCACTGTAATGGAGATCCATTCTTAAGATGTTTTAGTTCAGTTCTTGTCTCAGTAGACAGACTGACCCTCTTGTAAACCTGTCATGGTTCAAAATCTTGCAGCATCTCACAGCCTCCCTGTGAATCTTAACACAAAGTCATTCTGTGGATTCACTCATTTACCATTTCTTCCATCCTACTGTGAGTTCAATAAATATTTGTTGAATTGAACTGAGGAAAGCCACAAAGGGAGAAGGAGGTGCTGGAAGCCCTAGGAGAAAAAGAATTGAAATCAGGGCCAAGTCTTACAGCCCAGCACAATGGCTGGTACTAAGGAAGCATTCAATCCATGTTTGCTAATGTAATTAATAGTGAGGTAGGGGTTGGAGCAAAGACCACGGTAAACCAGTTCACGAATTTGCCCTATTTGCCTTTATTTTGGCTTCATCTGCATAAGGATAATTGACAGGAAGCATAAATTATTTGAACATTATTTAAAAAAAAATCATCCTGTCTTATTGTTAAACTCTCAGGTTTCCAAGCATTCTTTATTATTTGGGTTACTTGAAGGTCACTATTCATTATTCTTTTAAAAATATTTACATTTGAGTGACCTTCAAAGTCATCTAAGATGCTTAAAAACAACAATATATATGATTTAGGAAAAAGAGGGAAGTATCTAATTCCTTAATCAAATATTTCTCTCTCTCTCTCTCTCTCTCTCTCTCTCTCTCTCTCTCTCTCTCTCAGTTTGCAGTGCTGGGGATTGAACCCAGGACCTCATGCATGCTAGGCAAGCTGTCTACCACTGAGCTAGACCCCCCAGTTCTATCAAATATTTCTTGAGCATCTGCGGTGCACCAAGCCCCAAGAATTCATTTGTAAGCAGAACAAATATGGCCACTAACCCACAGTTATAAATCAATCAAAACATAATTACATCATGGAAGAGGTTCCACTAGGGACACAACCCAGAGAGGTGGGACCCCCACAAGGATAGGGCTCCCGTGGACTTCTTCTTCACCTAAGGACTTGCTCACCAATTGTTCACATCTCCTCCAAGTGATGGTCCAGCTGGAATCCCTCCAGCAAACTGGCTGGTAGTGCAAAGAGATTCCAAATTGCTGTAGCTTCTCTTTTAGAATCAGCAGCCATTCTGATTTCCTAAATCCAGAAATCATTGCTTTAAGTGTATACAAACAAACAAATAGAACAGTCTTGCAGAACCCAAGAACAGGAAATACATCTAGAAATCTGGGGCTGCTCCTAGACACTCTCAGGAGCTATACCCTCATGTGCTTCATTCTTCTGCATGCCTGCCTCCACGCCTCAGTTCGTGTGGAAGAACCAGGTCAGAGGCAGCAGGCAGGCAGGTCACTAGCTGGGCCAACCACATCTTCAGCCTCCTAGAGAGACAGACGTCTCTTTCTAAGTGTTGGTCCCAAGTTGAGGAAGGGCTCTGATTGACCCTCTTGAGTCAGGTGTCCCTGGACACAGGGAGGGGCTGTGTGTTAACATAAAGGCCTCTACCTTCACTATGGAGGGATGGGGGAAGAGGGAAGGGTTCACTGCCAGGAACAGAAGGGGTACAGGCTGCCAAAACCACGGGGATCCTGAAAAACAGGACAAAGGTCCTTCCCAGTGGGTGAGGAACAATGCTCAGAGAAAGAAGTTGAGGGTGTGGGGGCAGAAACTTCAAACTTTCACCCAGGCCATAGACCTTGGGATCATTTTGACTCCTCCCTCTGTCACCATCCACCCACTTCCTGAACGTCTAACAACTCCTATTACTACTTTTCAGAAGACTTCCTAGGAATTCCTTTTTCTTTCTTACTCGAGTTGCCTAGTTTGGGTCCTCGGTGCCTCCCTCTTGGGTTCTCTGATCACACCACTGGTTTGCCAATCCTCTCCCCTCTTCCATTCACTCTATGGTCAACCTAATCTTCCCAAAACATCACCTGGAAGAGCTTATTTCCCAGAGTTACAGACCTTCAGCGTCACCTGGCTGCCTGAGGAATAAAGTCCAAACCCTTTGGCTGGCTATTCAAGACTGTTCCTAGCTATAATTAGCACTGCTAATTACGTGCTCCATATCTATGGCCTCTGTGTCCTCTATATACCCTGACCTAGAGTTTCCTGCCATGTTCCTTGGGTGTGATTTCACCAAACCCCAATCTCAGGAGTAGGGCTCCAATGGATTAAAGCCCACCAATGCAGCTCCATCACCCTGGACCCAGCGACTAGATCAGAAAAAGACACTGACCTAGGCCGAAGTCACCCAGCACCATCTCCAGGTCACAGCACTGGTTCAGGGGATGGCATATGAGCCTAGGTGACCCACCAGAATGAACTTTGGGACTTGTGCTAGAAAGACTGGGGTACAGAGGCCCTTCTTGCTCCTTGACATGAACTGAGAAATTTATAGTCCAAGAGGCTGCTGCCAACCATCATGATTCCATAGAATTGCTGAAAACAGGGCAATTTGCCTAAAAACAACTTTCTGGAAGCCAGTTAGCTGAAAGCCAATTTCTGAATCAAATTTAAAATATAAGCATAATTCATTGACTGTTTTAAAAAAGAATGCTCCTTAAATCATGTTTTTGGCAAACCAGTCATCTGGAAAATTGGCTTAGTGCCAGGGTGCTGGAGTCTGGATGAAGCCTCCTTCAGGAGAGTGGAAAGACATGAATGCAAGGTCCTTGGTGTGGTTTTGAACTCTATAGATTGTCCTTGACCGAAACCTGCCACGCCTCCTGATATTTTCCACAGGTATCAGACTGACCCAAGTTGATTTGGGTTTTCTGTTACCTGCAACTGAGAGCATCCTCACTCATATAACCATGTATTTTTTAGAATATGTCCATATTTTGATCTTCTGACACTCATCAACCCAGTGTGCTTTTGTCTCCCCAGATGTTTGTCGGGCTTTTCCAGCTGTGCTTGCTCTTCCTCTCACTCCTCCCGCCAGCCCCTCTGCCTGGCCCACGTCCACCTGGCCTTCTAGATAGGAGCTCTTCCTCTGCTAGCGGAGCCTTCTTAGGCTGCTGTAGCCCTGATGGTCCCTTCCTCCTCTGCATTATAGTTCAGCTTCCTTGGCCACCAGGATGAAGACTCACTTTTCTTTGAAGGCCACAAGGAAGGGAGGCAGCTGTCTGGTAGCTCCTTCCTGGCTCTCATCAGAAACCTCCCAGCCACCCTCTCATGCTGTTGTCTGCTATCTCTCTGTTTCTGCTCTGGTGCATCTCTGTGGATAGATGGACACTTAGTTATAATTGCTGTTCCCTTGCAATGTCGGCTTCTGTGGTCTCCCTCAGAACCCCACTTCCACCTGGGGATATCCTTTCAGTTTCTGCCCCCCCCCCAGCTCTCTCCCTGGGTCCAATCTAGACTTCCTAGAGTTCCAATCTGATTGGAACTACTCTTTGAAGGGTCCATAGCTCCTTCCATATAGGTTGAGGGAGGGAGGCCTGGAAACCTAAAAACAAGTGTCACCAGATCAGCTGGCCTTTCAGGATGCTGTCCCACCCACCCGGCCATCATAGACCCCCATTTGTGTAACTGTTATATGGAGCTATTTAAATATTGTTTGTGGGTTGGGGATGTGGCTCAAGCGGTAGCGCGCTCACCTGGCATGCGTGCTGCCCGGGTTCAATCCTCAGCACCACGTAGAAACAAAGATGTTGTGTCCGCCGAAAACTAAAAAAAAATAATAATAATAATAATAAATATAAAATTCTCTCTCTCTCTCCCTTTCTCTCCCTTTAAAAATATTCTCTCTCTTTAAAAATAAATAAATATTGTTTGTTATCTAAATGTTCACATCTTTGTTTCTTCTCTCTTTAACTAGATTACAAATTTCCTTAATAGCAGAGACAGTAGCTTTAAATGTCTATAATAAATGACAGCAATAAGTGAGCTACTAAGCACTCACCATGTACCAGGTATAGTTAAACCTGTTTACCAAAAGCTCCACAGTTCAAGACTCACCTGTAGCTTCTGCACTTTGCAGATGAGGAGGTTGAGTCACATGACCAGTCAGTTGTGTTTTGCTCCAGCCAGTTTCATTCCAGAATCGGGGTTCTTGGCACACGGCTCCTTCTCTAGCTGATGCAGACTATTGAACACCCTGTGGAAAAGGAAACCTACACCTCTCTGTACGCTGGGTTGGTTCCCTCTGGCACACTTTCCTTTTGGCTGAAAGCCCCTCTTTCAGAGTCGGCAACTAATGCCAGAGAACAGGGCCCTAGACAAGCCATTTTCAACCCAAAAACTCCCTCTTGGCTCAAAGCAAGCTCATAAGCCAGATGCCCCACCTCCCTCCTGTGATTTTCAGGCACAGCTTTGCAGGAATGTCAATCCAGGAGCTTTGTGCAAGGTGGCTTCTGTGGGCATGAGCAATTACTAGACAGACACGCGGGCTGCGGCGCCAGCCAGCAGATCACGTCAGCTGCTGCCATCTTCCCTCCATATCAAGCTCAGAAGGGGAGGGGCGTGTAAGCCTGGGTTCCTGGGTGAATGGTGTCAGGCGTGCTGGAGCTGAGCCCTGGTATTCCCGCCCCAGCAGTTAAGCCATTAACCCCTGTACCCCTACCCCCAGGTCCCCAGTGACGCCCCAACCAGAGACAGCTGGGCTTGCCCCCCCTCCAGCTCTCTGCCGGGCCGTTTAGGGGCTGTGGATGCTCCCAACCAACCTCCTCCTCAAGCAGAAAAAGCCCCTTAAAGATGGAGAGGTGAGGGCAGGGGAAATATTTAGAGCCACACAGGTCTGGGTGGCTGTGTGGGGAGGAAGCATTCAGGTTACTTTCTCCAGCCAGGTCCCTTCCAGCCCTGAGGAGTCTTCCTCTCTGCCTCTCTCCCCACCACCCCAGGCCCACAGGTGTATCCAGACCCCCTTCACCCCTCCCTTTCTCCTGTGAATCCTCCCCTCCCCCAGAGCCTTCTGACTGGGGACTTAGAGCTGGGAAAAGGGAAGAGCCCTGCTGAGGGGGGAGGAAGAGGAAGCAGAGATTCAGCTGACAGTGCCCAGTGGTGGAAGCCATGCCTCAGGCCGGAAAAGCCCCGCCAGGGACTCTGCTTTCCTGCCAGCAAGATGGGAGGGGAAGGCTGCAAGAAACTTCTCTAATGAAAGTGGGCAGGACTTCTCTCTTCACCGCCACCTTCTGCCCTGGTCTGAGGACCGACTCCCTTAGCTGTTCTGTCTTCTGAACAGGCACATAATCTTCACTTGGATGGTCAGGTTCAAATTAATTCATCTCCTCCAACACCATCCTTTTACAGTTGAAGAAACCAAGGCCCAGGAAGGGGGTGTGTCTTTGCCAAAGCCATACAACCAATGAGTGACAAGGCTGAGATGAGAAACTGATGCTCTGGGTACTACATCTACCCACAAGAAAGCCCTCAGAGAATGTGCAAGCCAGGTTCCTAGTATGGTGGGTGAGCAAGAGCCTGGGCCACTTATCTCTTCAAGCCTGCCCAGGTAGAGGACCTCAGTTTGTCCTGTCAGGAATTCTACTCCATCCAGACTCAGTCCTTCACCACAGCATATGGCCTATGGTCAGAAAGGCAGCTACAGCCTCCAACCACTCACAGCCCTGGTGTTTGCTCTGCTCTGCAGCCTGTCTGACAAATCAGGCTCCACTTGTACTTTGGAGTGGGCAGAAGCCTGCAGATTACAGAGCCTCTTCCAGCACAAACCAGCTAGTGCTGATGTTTCCTGCCCCCAAGCTGGACACCTTTATTCCCCTGGGCCTTGGAACATTTTCCAGTGCTTGTTTTCCTCAGCACCATAACTTCTCAAGGAGCAGCTAAGTTGGAGATCCTGTTGGATTCCTCTGGGAATGCCACAAAAAAAGACCCCCACCTCTGTCTTGCCCTCTGACCCAAATTAACAGGCTGCCATTTTGAAATCCCTACAAACCTAGAAGTGACAGAATGCCAGGTCTAGAACCTTCCAAGCACCAGTCAATGCCCAGCAGCAGCATTGCTTCTCAGTCTCTGTGAGGAAAGTACTGGGGAAGCAAGGGTGAGAATGAGGGGTAGGGCATCAGGCCTGCCTGAGAAAAAGTCACATGGACTGTCCCAGGAAAAGGCTATTAATAGGCCCCCTCCAAACAGGCATGCAGCTTCCTGGGCTGAGCTGTGTGAGGGTGAGTCAGCAGACCAAAGGCGAATGGAGAACCTGGGCAGCAGTTGCCTCTCCAGGAAGTGGAGGTTGTGAGACTGCACTTTTGAGCAAACTCCGGTGGGGCACCGCCTCTCCCTCCTTGTGCATGTGCTCTACTCCACTAGTGCATTACCAATATTGTAAGATTCAATTCCGAAATCAGAATTTACAACTGCAAAATTCACAATAGCTAAGCTATGGAACCAATCTAGGCGCCCTTCAACAGATGAATGGATAAAGAAAATGTGGTGTATATATATATATATATATATATATATATATATATATATATATATATACACACACACACACACACAATGGAATATTTATTACTCAGCCATAAAGGAGAATGAAATTATGGCATTTGCCAGTAAATGGATGGATCTGGAGACTATCATGCTAAATGAAATAAGCCAATCCCTAAAAACCAAAGGCCAAATGTTCTCTGACATGTGGATGCTGACTCACAATAGACAGGGAGTGTGGGGGGATGGAGGTTCACTGAACTGGACAGGGAGTATGGGGGAAAGGAGGGGGGATGGGAACGGGAAAGACAGTAGAATGAATCTGATATCACTTTCCTATGTTCATATATGAATATACAACCAGTGTAACTTCACATAATGTATAATCACAAGAATGGGAAAGTTATACTCCATGTATATATGACATATCAAAATACATTCTACTGTCATGTATAATAAAAAGAACAATTTTTTAAAATAATAATAAAACACATCACAGAGGAATAAATAACAATGATTCAAAGCTGCAAAAGCATCCAGAAAGCTCTTCCTCCCATTCCCCCCTCTCATACTTTCTCTTCCCTGACTAAGCCAGTCACCAGGGAAGAGGGCCTCATCCCTGCCATGTGAAGGGCTGCTTTGCCAGTGCTATGTAGGCCCCTCTCTGCACCTACCTAGCTGCTGACTCACTCTGGGATGAGCTCCCAGTGTAGATTAGACACACATTGTCAAACCCCAGGCCCTGTGACAGATGGTTTTACATATATTATCTCATCCTCACAATAGCCCCATGAGCCCAATATATTGATATCTCGAGTTCACAGATGAAGAATCAAAACACAAAGAGATTAAACTATTTGCCATTTGTCAAGTGCCTAACTATGCCAGGGGCTTATACACAGTTTTTGGATAGTTCAAGATGGATGTTTTGCAGATGAGGAAACTAAAGCTCAGAGGGATGGAGGCAGCAGAAAGTGGCAGCATTGTGACTTATTCTGGGTCTTCCTGACTCCCATCCATACCTTGCTTCCTTCAGGCCACGAGGTAACAGGACCCCAGAAGCATCTCTGCCTCTAAGTAGACCACACCCACTACCTCCCCAGAAAAGGACCACCCACCTTGTGTGCCCTGATTAAAGTCTGTCAGTCTACAGGTACCTGTCCTCAGGGAAGATCTCCTTTATCAAAAAGGCCGTCTTATACCTTCATCCTCCTAAAAGGAAGGGCCAAGTGGGGCCATAATTCCAAAGTCCAAAGAGAGAAAGGTAAATGCATGTCCTGAAGGGGGTGCTTTCTTGCAATCAAGCCCTGTGGCTGTGTGAGCCAAGCTCCCTGTCAGCCCTAGGTTTGACTACAGTGACCTTAATGGAAACAAACATAACCTCAACCTGGTCATTTTTATCATCTCACAAACTTGTGTGATTTGGGGATGGTAAATGGTGCCGTAGTCTGGCTGGGCACCAAATCGGGAGGTCACGAGCCACTTGTAGGTTCAAACAGGAACTCCTTTATTGCCTGAACTCCATCAGCACTCCACGCGCACACCCCCCCCCCAACTCTCCCAGCCCTCAACGAGGCTCCTCGAGAACTCAACGGGAACTCAACAGGAACTCCGTGAGAACTCAAAAGTAGCGGGCACCCGAGGCAGCAGGAGCTGCCCTATTGCCGGACAGCAGGGGTCTATATACAACTGAATACACAGCCTGTTTAAATCCAGCATCATCCAGTCACAGCAATTATACACAGCTTAACTTAATTATCATCATCTTAATGGCTCCTTGGCGTCACCTCTCAACCACTCCTTCTGGCAAAATGCCATGCGACATCCCGACTCAGCTATGGCTCTCAACATCTCCTCCCTTCTGTTTAATTAAACAACAAGCATGTGGCTTAGGGACCGTGCCTATCTTAGGTTGTCCAATACTGCATATGGTCCTTACCTGTCATCGGATGAGCTGACCTCAAGGCGTCAGCCTCCTGTCTTAGGTTGGTACCATTGCAGTTGGATCTTACCGGTCATTGACTACCAGCCCAGCATACAGCCATACTTGTGGATAGGCCTTTCCACCAGTGGCGGGGGTGAGGTTCTTTTCCTCACCTCTGTTGGCCCCCAAATTTTAGGTGAACGACCATCACAAACAGAAGGGAGGAGGATACAAAATGCCACTACACCAAGCCAATTGATGGCTCCTTTTGGAAAAATTGTACCACTGATGACACCATCAGCAAAAATACCCCGGCACTACCACAAGTCGCTGCACCAACAGATAGTTCACAATGCATACAAGTGATACATAGTCCAGGCAAGTTCTGCAAGCAGTTCAAAGCAGAGGAATCCATCAATATGTCCATTTACTCCCAAAGCAAATCGACTTCTTGATTGAGCATCACTTGTTGAATTACATTATTCATTGATGCATCAGTTTATACAGTTTGTTGTGATAGCTATCGCAGAAGCTGTAGTTTGGTTTTATCTTTGTCTTAACTGGCACTGGGATGAAGATAGGAATTCTGGCAATGATGGCTAAAAAAAAAATATGTAACATTCCAGCAGGCACTAAAAGAAAGCAATTTTCTAAACAATTTAGTATCCTGAATAGAATTATATGTCCTTCCACTAATTGTTGTTTGACCAGGTCATGGGCTGCTTGTATCTTTTCTTTAGTCAGGGGCCACTGAGGAACCCATAAAGGCCTTTCTGGTTTCCAAGTAATTTTTATTGTCTCAGTGACCCCTCCTGAAAACCCAATCCATGTCTGTCTGTTCCTTGATCTATTTTTATTGGTGCTGCTATACCTTGTTCTTGTTCTCCTAATCTTTTTCCTTTCCTAAAACCTTGTCTAGCCATAATAGTGGGCACATTTGGATTGATGTTATTTGTTAATGTCAAACCTAATTGATCTAGGACATCTCGTCCCCATAAATTTATAGGAAGATGATCCAATACATATAGCTGTATAGTTCCTTCACATCCTTCAGGATCCTTCCAATCTAATACCATTGCACTTCTATGGGGATTAGTCGCCACTCCTAGGCCTCCAAGCGTTTGAGTGGCTTGTTGTAACAGCCAATGTTTTGGCCATTCTTGACAAGAGATGATGCTAAGGTCTGCACCTGTATCCAGTAGCCCATTAAATTCATGTCCTTGAATATTTAATTTTAGCATGGGGCGAGAATCTAAATTTAAAGAAAGCATAGCCCAATCTACACCTGTGGAGCCTAATCCCCTGGAACCTCTTTCTATAGTATGGCTGGAAAATTTATCATGTAGGCTGGGTATTATTAATAACTGTGCTATTCTATCTCCTGGTGAAATTACTGATATACCCCTTGGAGAACTGGCTATAATTTTTATTTCACCTTCATAGTTGGGATCGATTACCCCAGGAATTATCATAAGTCCTTTTAGAGTAGAAGAACTGCATCCCAATAATAAGCCTACTGTTCCTTGGGGAAGAGGTCCTTTTACTCCTGTGGGAATGATTTGAACTCCCATCTCTGGAGTTAGTACTGCTCTGGCAGAGGCGCAGATGTCCAATCCTGCACTCCCTCTGGTTTGTCTAGTGAGGGATCTAATGGATAATGTGTCCTGGGCACTACCCTGATGGTGTTGCTGGGTTCCTCCAGTGCCCCATATATTTGTGGTCATGGGCCCTGGAGCATTGGGCCCCCCTGTCCGTTTTTTGGCAATGGAGCCCGATGCTTTTCTCCACGTTATCATGGGTAAACACCTGGTCCTTGTCCATTTTTTGATAATGGAGTACCCTCTATGGTGGTTTGAGAACGGCATTCATTAGCCCAATGTCTCCCTCTATGGCATCGTGGGCAAATACCCGGTATTCTACCCCTTTGATCATATCCAGTTTTGTTAAACCCTCCTCCTATGGGGCAACTCCTTCTAAAATGTCCTGTGTGTCCACAATTGTAGCATGTTTTTGGCCTGGCACCTAAAGCCTGTTGTACTGCAGCTGCCAAGACTTGCCCCTGTTTATTAATGTCTCTACATAATTTAATATATGTGTTTAAATCTCCATGTTTCCATGGTCTAATGACCTCCCTGCACCATTTATTTGCTTGCTCGTAAGCTAGTTGTTTTATTAATGGCATCGCTTGTTCTACATCCCCAAAGATTCTGGTAGCTGTTTGTATAAGCCTATCTACAAATTTAGCGTAAGGTTCATTAGTTCCTTGTATTACCTTAGATAATTGACCTTGTAAATCTCCATGCCCTAACCACAGCTGAAGAGATTTGTGAGTATATGGCAGGATCATATCTAATTTGTTGCAGCTGACCCTCATAAGGTCCCTCTCCTAACAACATATCTAGATTTCTCTGAGGATAACCGGCTGCTGCATTTCGCTTAGCCGTCTCCGTGCAAAATTCTTGATTGGCAACCTTCCATAACAGATATTGTCCTCCATTTAGCACAGCTTTGCACATACTAGCCCAATCTGCTGGCGTCATGTCCAAGTTGGTAATGGATTCGACCATACTTACAGTGAAGGGTGCTTGAGGACCATAGGTTGTTACAGCCTCTTTCAGCGGCTTCACTGTTTTGAAATCTAAAGCATGGTGAATTCACTGCCCTCCTGCCTGCTCAAATACAGGGCATGCTAATCTTTGAGGTCCTATTTCAGGATCCCATCTATCAACTACGGGGGTTGGGGGCCACTCAGCATATGATATCTCCATAGGTGGAGCTGTTGGTTGAATATTTACGCCCTCTGGTGATAGAAAGGTGTTAGTAGCAACCTCCCTTTGTAACTTCTCCCCTGATAGCCTTCCCTTCTCTAAACTTTCTTCCCCTGTCTGACTAACTCGAGAGACTTCCTCTTTTACTTGATCTAAAATGTCTTCTCCTTGACTAAGCAAACAATATTGTACCAACGTCCATAACAGTAATGTGCCAACTGGCAGAGTTCCTGGGCTTTCCTTTTTTATCCTTTTTAAATCTTCACCATGATGGTTCCATTGTGATATATTTAATAACCCCTCTTTAATGAACCAAGGGCTACACCTTTGTATCGTCTTAACGTATGCCCTAACTGTTCTTGATTTTACTGAGATGCCTCCTTCCTCTAGCAATTTACTTAACACCCTTTCAGTTTGGTTTTTACTAATTTTTAATTCCATATTTCTGCTATAAAAATAACGCAACCCAACAAGATAACACAAAACAAAACCGAAGCAAAACGAAACAAAAACTGAACAAAAAATCGTTGTATCAGTTTTTCTATTTTCTTGACATGTGCATTTGTGGTCTATCTCTATCTCTTCCTCAGGGGCAAACAACTTCAAACCTTGAGCCAACCACTTCCCAGTTTGCCTGATAAAATTCTACGGACAGGCAGCTTGAAACAGAAATGTGACAAATCAAAACAAGAACACGTTGTTTTTTGAAATGGTCACCCATTCTCTCGCCCTGCCCTCAGGGGCGAGCAATTTCACTTACCCCCAAGCTTCAGGCTTTCCGTATGGGCCACCAAATGCCACAGTCTGGCTGGGCACCAAATTGGGAGGTCACGAGCCACTTGTAGATTCAAACAGGAACTCCTTTATTGCCTGAACTCCCCGGGAGAACTCAATGGGAACTCTGTGAGAACTCAAAAGTAGCGGGCGCCTGAGGCAGCAGGAGCTGCCGCCCTATTGCTGGACAGCAGGGGTCTATATACAACTGAATACACAGCCTGTTTAAATTCAGTATCATCCAGTCACAGCAATTATACACAGCTTAACTTAATTATCATCATCTTAATGGCTCGCTGGCGTCACCTCTCAACCACTCCTTCTGGCAAAATGCCATGCACCATCCTGACTCGACTGGGCTGTGGCTCTCAACAAAATGGAATTATTCAACTCCCAGGAAAGTAGTGTACAGAGCAGGTATGAGACACACAAGGAGTACCCATGCATTTTAACTGATTTCCAGTACTGGGAAACAAATACAGGAACACTTTACCAACAAACTACATCTCCATACCTTTTTTACTTCTTTATTTTGAGACAGGTTTTGCTAAATTAACCCAGGCTGGCCTTGAACTTGCAATTCTCTTGCCTTTGCTGGAATTACAGGCATGCATGCATGCACAACCACGCCTGGCTGAGGATGTTTTTGATACCAGAGAAAAGTGTGGTCTTTTTTCCTTTCCTAACCCTATTTTTCTAAATATCCTACCAAAAATGTCCCTTTCCTGCCCCTACTTTCCCCACCCCTTCTTTCCTTTGCTTTAATTTTTTTTCATGGCCCTTTTCTCTAACTCACCTTAAATTGTAAATACTAACCTTTCCTTTCTCTCTGTCTCTCCTCCCAGAAAGACTCTAAGCTCCACAAGGACAAGATTCTGTCTTTTGCTTTGCATGGCTCCCCTTGTCTAGAACACAGAAAAAGCCCTCGGTAGAGGCCCAGTGAATGAGTGAATGAGTGATTGTGCTCTGAGGGGTCATTTAATCACATTTCCTAATCTTCTGCATCTAGTTTCTCCAGGGAATGGGTGTCAGAATCCTGAGTCCTCTGAACCTGAATTTCCCACTTAGCATCAGCCAAATGGAGAGTCTTCTGAGCCCTGCGCTTTGCAGGAAAGGGAGCTGGCTGTTGCTAGTGAGGAGCCCCCTGTTGAGACCTGTTAAGCGCTGAGCAGAGGATGGACCCCCCTGTTGAGATCTGTTAAGCCCTGAGCAGAGGATGGACAGCACAGTTCCCACCCCATCCCCAGGGGATCCCCATTCTTGAGAGTTTCCTGACAGGAATGGGGCAGGTCTGCAGGCAGTTGTGGAGAGCAAAGAAACTTCCTGAATGGGGCCACCCCCAGAGATTATGGGCATCCAGCTGCCCACTCTCAGTTTAAGCCCCCCAGGACTCTGGTTCGTCATTCCCAGAGCAACAGCTAAGTCACATGTGGGGAGGGGGGTTGTGGGGGGAGTGTCACTCTGTTCCCAGGCCCCACAGATAACAAGACACTTGGCATGCTCAGATGAAAGGGGGCTCTCCTTCAGAAGGGCTGGATTGCCAATGCCACTGAGCTCCCTGTAATGGGAAGCTGGACTCTGAACTTGTGATCACCAATGTTGTGGCGATTAAAGACTTCCTGTTGGAGAGAGCAGTCCTCCCAAGCCAAACAACACTGAAGGCTGGCCGACGGCCATCTTGTCAAGGCCGCCCTTGGCAGCCAGGGCTGGAGTGACCGGCTCCCTTCTCTGATAACCTACTTGAGGCAAAGTCAAGGTATCCAGGCCAAAAACAGTTCCTCGGGGAGCATGGTGCTGCTACCTGAGTGCTTCTCGGCCTCCTCATCCTCAGCCTGGCTCCACCTTAGTTAGAACAACCACCTCAGCATATCCAAGAGGAACAGACTGAATGTCCTCACCTATTCACTTTTCCCAAGGCACCCTGACAATTTCTGATGTGTGTTATTAAGGTGGAAGAAAAGTACATTGGAGAAACAGGCTCAAGGAAAATAGAAGGGTGAGGGAAGGCCATCTCTTCCTGGGTTGGCCACGTTTGCTCCACCAGGGTCCTGAGTCAGACACTGGGAACCCCAAACTGGCTAAAAATCAAAAGCACCTGAAGCTCTTGGCACAAAGTGGACATCAAACCACAACCTGGGAGTTCTGGCTCAATACACTTAAGGTAAGTTCTAGAAATCTGAGTTTCCAATAAGCCTCCATACAATCCTGAGGACACCAACTCTGAGTGCCCATGACTACGGAAAAGTTAGGAAACATGATTCTGGCCCCAGTTCTGTCAGATAATTTTGTCACTTCATTTCTTAGGGCATTAGTTTCCTCATTGGTAAAGTAAAGAGGGAGCTTGAACAACTTGTTCCCATCTTTAGAGTGCGGTTCAAGGGGATGTGTCACTTTGGTGCTTTCATGCAGCCCCTGCGGCCATGGTCCCAAGGAATGCCCTGGCTTCTAGGCTAGCCTTACCTGGGAGGAATTCCCCACAGGAGGCTCTGATAATCATAGTGACAGCTGGCACCATTTATTCAGAGCTAGGCTGAGCTAAGCACTGGATCTGCATTGTCTCATTTAGTCTTCACAACAACCCTCCAAGACAGCATTTACCCATAGAATTTTCTGAAATAATGGAAATATTCTATGTCTGCGTTGTCTGATATAGTAGCCACTAGCCATACGCAGCTATTGAGCTTCAGAAACGTGACTAGTGCAACAGAGAAGGTTGAACTTTATTATTAGACTTAAATAATCACACATTGTTAGTGGCTACCATATTAGCCAGCACAACCCCAAGGTATGGCTTAGTGTTATGGTTTGGTGTTCCCCAAAAGCTCGTGTGTGAGACAATGCAAGGTTTAGAGGAGAAATGATTGGGTTATGAGAATCTTAACCCAATCAGTGAATTAATCCCCTGGTGGGGATTAACTGAGTGGTAACGGAAGGCGAGTAGGGTGTGGCTGGAGGAGGTGGACATTGGGGTATGTATTATGTATCTGGTGAGTAGAGTCTCTCTCTGCTTTCTGATCTTCACGTGAGCTGCTTCCCTTCCTGACACTCTTCCACCATGATTCAGCTTCAGCTCAAGCCCTGAGGAGTGGAGCCTGCTGTCCATGGACTAAGACCTCTGAAACTGTGAGCCCTCAAATAAACTTTTCCTTCTCTAAAATTTGTTCTTGTCAGGTCTTTTAGTCACAGGAGTGAAAAAGCTGACTAAAACACTTAGTATTATTCTCATTTTAGGTATTAGAGGTGCCATGACTGATGAGATGGGATTTGAATCTATATCTGAGGAACTCCAGAGCCCTGCCCTTAATCCCTGGGGTACCTACCAGAATGAGCACCACCAAGTCAGGAGGAGGGGGCCAGCCCTGCCTCTGATAAGTGGCTGTCACCCTCACAGTAGGTACCCCAAGTTTCTTTCAGCTCTGGCACCCCAGGCTGGTGTGTATGTGATGGAGCAGGGGCCCTCTGCTACAAGGTAAGCCCCTGACCACAGGACAGTGGTGAGCTCCAACAAAGACTCAAAGTCCTAAAGAAAGCTCTAAGGCCATGTCCAGCATCCTTGTGATGGTTGAGAGGGACTCCATCCACAGAGGCAGAGACCCACAATAGTGAGACCTGTGCTTAGAAGTGGGGGGCTGGGGGCAGCTCTATGGAGTACCACAGAGACCCACAGAGTGTTCTGTGTGCTTACAGACATGCACACCCTCACAGGATGGAGTCAGAAAGGGAAGGCAAAGACTGAAGCAGTCAGTCCTTTAACCAGAAAGGATTCCCTCTTTAGGGTATTGGGGAAAGAGCTCCAGAAGGCTAGTGCCGTACCTTGTGGAAATAGGATCTCTACTTCCCACTAACTACTGCTCCTGGTGACCATCAAGATCAGCTGGGAATGCAGCACCCAGCAAACTGGGAAGCCTCCTTACACACTCACCATGTATACACTCCGTGCACACCCAGCCACACCTCACACACTAATTCACATATTGCACACATCACATATGTTGATGTGTATATTCACACACACACACCATGCTCACACATGTTCTCATACATACATTCACATGTTCATACATATTCACACTCATACATATGTTCACACACACACACACACACACACACACATGCTCAGATACACAGACTCAACCTGGGGTCTAAGCCAGGGGATAAAGCCAAGGCAAGACCTTGGCCTTTGTTATTTTCAAGAATGTGGGGAAAGTAGGGCTCAGCCTGCTCCTGCCCTCTGAGACAGGGACAAAAGGAGGTGGAGCAGTGTCCAAGAGGTCTTTTCCACACCTGGCAGGGAGATGCCTGGCCTTGGCATACTGTCCTGGGCCACAGCCAGAAGGATCTAGGAGCTGCCCTTTCTTCCCTTCTGATGCAGCCAAAGGCTCCCCTGCTGTTCCTGCTCCTGGGGGCTCAGTCAGGTAGACATCCCCCACAGTCCCCAGACAAGTCAGAGCTACGTGGACTTGTTGGGGAGGGAGAGATGGAGCCAGGAAAGGGCTCTCGCCAGTTTCTCAGGGGATTATGAAAAACTTGCAAATGGAAAGAACGGCACTTTTCTTGAAAACAATTCTCTTTTCACTGCAAGGTCTCAGGGGAATAATATTCCTGCATGTCTAGTATGATCGGTGCTGCTCCAGCCCCTTTTAGTGAGCTGGTAAAAGGTTTTCCAGCCTGATCTGCCAGAGACCCTGATCCCCCAGGAATGTTGCAAACTGGCCTCTCCAGGATGCTCGACCACCCCAGGAAACCTACCCACTCACCCTCCTGGTGCTCCCAAGAGCCTCCTATACACAGCTTCGTAAGCTTCAGTGAGATTTGGGGCTTCTAAGCCCAGAGAAGTGGGTGCTCCTCAGCTGTCCTGTGAGGCAGGACCTGGGCTGCTAAGTCCTGTCATCCCACTTCAGATACCTTTTCCCAAGTCCCTCCCTGAGGACTCATCCACCCAGGACCAGGTTTTCTTCCTGGCATGTGGCCCAGGCCACACTGTGCTCAGGCCACCTTCCAAGGCCCTACACATGGGATCCAGTAGCCTAAGCAGTAACTGAAAACCTTCAGGGCCAAGTCCTTGGTTTGGACTCCCCGCCCCCATCCGAGCCCAGACACTCTCCCATTCTCCTATTGTTCCTGCCTCACTGTGTTCTAGACAGCAGTCCAGAGGAGCCTCGATGGGAAGCTTCTGCCCCGCAGAATTAAAGGCCCTCAGATTCTGCCTCCAGAGGCCCTACAGTTTCCTGACACCTCTTCATAAATCCTGAATGATTCCAGGCCATAAGCCCTTCGCAGAACTCAGAGCCTACACCACCAGCCCAACCCTACTGCACAAAGCAAAGGGGGAGAGAGGACTGATGACCTCTTTAACTGGGGCCTCTCCGCTGCCTGGGAAGCACAAGGAAGGACTTCCTCTCTGACGGGCATGTCGGGCATGTCGGGTGGGTAGTGAATTGCTTCTAACAGGAGAAGCCAAGAAAATGGGGCTTTTCCAGAGTTACCTGACATTGACTAGTGGCTCCACAGCTCAGTTTGGCTCCCTGAGCCACCTGACCAAAGTCCCTGAAGAAGCCCAGGCCTTCTGCTTTTATCAACAGCCCCAGCTTTAGAACCAGTGTCCCAGAGCCCCAGCCCTGGCCATAATGACAACATGTGTTTCTCTCTCTCTCTCTCTCTCTCTCTCTCTCTCTCTCTCTATATATATATATATATATATATATATATATATATCCCAGCCGATGCTTTTCTTTCTTTGATCGTGAAATGTATTGACAGCAACTCCTTGCACCCCAGAGCAACCCCTCACCCACTGACCTGGCTGTCTGGGCCCTTTGTTAATGAGACTTTGCATTTTTCAAGCTGTCTTTGTCTTTAATGAGCCCAACCCTCCCCAGCTTGAGCCAGGAGTCAGCTCCTCCCCACCAGGTTGAGTGCTGCTGAAGAAGCAGGAAGACTTCAAGAATTTTGGTCTCTTCTCACTTATCGCAGGCCTCAAACTCCCATTTGGATTCCATGAAATAGTAATCCCCCCTTATCCACAAGAGATATGTTCTAAGACCCCCCGTGGATGCTGAAAACTGTGGATGGTATTGAACCTGTATATCTTTTTTTTTTCTTATACACATACTTATGATAAAGTTTAATTGATAAATTAGGCACAGTGAGACATTAACGGCAATAATTCACAATAAAGCAGAACAATTATAACACATAATTAATTTAAAATGTAATGAGTTGTTTATTTCTGTAATTTTCTGTTAAATATTTTTAGACCACAGTTGGCTGTGGGAGAAAAGTAAAGCCATGGATAAGGGGAGACTAACTACAGTTCTTTGGGAGATGGCCATAGGTCCCCTCAGGGTGCAGAACTTGGGCATATCTGTACCATGCTAGGTACAGTGCTTCTCATTCATTCATTGGTTCATTCATTCCTTGGAAGAATCTATCAGGTCATTCATTAAGGAAGCTGTACAAAGGCAGGCCCACAAACGAAGATTAAATTCAATGGAAACTCAGGGTTGGGGCAGATGAGAGGTGGGGTCAAGGTGTCACTCCTATAAAAATGTCAAATACTTATTTATAGTCTTCGAGACTGTAAAGACCTAGAAGGTGAGCACCATATCTTTTCTTTCTTTCTTTAAGTTTCCAGAGCCTATCCCAAATCTAACAGGTAAAATTCCCATAATTAAGGATTACTGGCTCAACTAATGATTACATGACCGAGTAAATGAATCGAAGACCTGAGCCCATGGCCCTTGATCTGTGGAAGGAGCATCCAACCTGGGAGAGCAGAAAGGGAGCATTGGAGTTGCTTGGAAAGTTCATTGTCACTATCCCTGCTTTAAAAAAATGATTCTGATTCTAGAACTGTAGGATCACAGGCTTTATGACATAGAAGGTTGGATGCTCAGAAACTACAGGCAAGAGTTACAGTTTGTAGCTGTTAGAGAAGACACAGTGTGGCCTTGGTGTTTGTTTAGATTGGGTGGGCCAGTGGAAATGGCAGTGGACTTGAATTTATTCCCATTCTCACATTTCTGCAAAACCTCCCATGAGAGTGGCATTTGTTTCTGGTCTCCCGTCCTTCCACAGTCCTTGGTACACCTTAACAGTGTGTGTGTGTGTGTGTGTGTAAATACATCAACAATTGCAAAACTCAATTTAGTTGCATTCAACCCAGAGTTATCCAGCTTTTACCAATGCCCTCCTTGGGATAGTTGTGTTAGTAAGACTTTGTCATTACTCTTAAGCCTCTGCTCATGGCCTAGTGGATCTGGAAGACAAGAGGGGAGGGGAGCACTGCTTAGCAAGTCTGACTCCTTATGATAATCCATGGGGACAGGAACAGAGCAAACATTGTCACATCACCAGCCCAGACCCAGAGCCTCCCAGAGAAGAGCAGAGGTTCAATGAAAGTGACTAGAACAAATGAGTGCTGAATGTGATCTGACTTCAAAGAACCCAAAAATCAGGGAGAAGTCACATCAAGATAAGAAACCAGAAAAACTGGCCCAAAGGAAATACAGCTAATTTAGGGAACTGCAAGATAATTTTAATTTGGGACTTTGGGGCAATCCAAGAAGATACAGATTGCACCTAATAACCCAAAACACGTTGATGTGGGAAAGAAACAAAGTAGAAGAAAGGTTCTTGGAAATTAAAACTACCACTACTTTTTTAAAATATTTATTTATTTGTTTGTTTGTTTGTTTGTACTAAGGATCAAACCCAGGGGTGCTTAACCACTTGGCCACATCCCCAGCCCTTTTTTTATTTTTTATTTTGAGACAAGGTCCTCCTGAGTTGCTTAGGGCCTCACTAAATTGCTGAGCCTGGCTTTGAACTTGTGATCCTCCTGTGTCAGCCTCCTGAGTTGCTGGGAATACAGATCTGTGCCACCATGCCTGGCCCTAAAATCAACATTATTAATATAAAATATTTAACAATAGGACTATAAGAAAAAGACAAATCAAAAGTCTCCCAGAATATAATCCAAAAAGACAGAAATGGACAATCAATCTAAGCAGACCAAATCTAAGAAGCCCAAACTCCAATGGAGAAAATGAAGGGAAGAAAGTATTAGAGAAACAGCAAAAGAAAAAAAAATCTGAAAAAAGCCTCAAAAATTTCAGTTTAAAAGGGGCCTACCAGCTGGGCACAATGCCTGTAATCCCAGTGGCTCAGGAGGCTGAGGCAGGAAGATTGCAAATTCAAAGCCAGCCTCAGTAACTTCGAAAGGTCCTGAGCAACTTGGCAAGAACCTGCCTCAGAAATAAAAATAAATAAATAAATAAAAAGGGCTAAGATTGTGGATCAGTGGTTAAGTGCCCCCTGGGTTCAATCCCTGGTATCAAAAAACTAAAAAATTAAAAGGCACCTACCAAGTACCAAGCATAATAAATGGGTTGGAATAAAAGTATACATGTAGACACACCTTCATTAAATTACCTTCATATGCAAATACTAATGAGGTTTTGACAGAAGACCATTAGCAACTTCCATCTTGCATATCTCTAAGGGTGGACAGGGCCCAGAGCCATTCCAGCTCAGAAGATCTTCACAGGCAACTCTCTCCGCCTATCTGATGGGGCAGAAGCAGGCTTGTATAGACGTTACCCTTTCCCTGGCTTGGTTGTTCTAAGAGCAATAAAAACAAATAGGCTACAGTTTGCTGAACTATTTATATTGGTACTGTCACCCCCCCTTACAACTGTCCCCCCACATTGAGTAAATAACACTTATAACTTTTCTCTGAGAGGATAAAGACATGGATTCTGGAGTCAGGCTGTCTGCATTTGAATCCTGTCTCTGCCTTTTACTAGCTTGGGCAAGTTACTTAACCTCTCCATGCCTCGGCTTTCTCATCTTATAAAATGGGAATGTAAATAGTACCTACCTCAAAGGGCTGCTGTGAGGATTCAATCTTTAACATATCTAAAGAACTTAGAGAAGCACCCGTTCAGAAAGAGTGACTGCTATCATTGGCTATTGTTATTCAAAGATATAAACATAACCAATAGAAGAACAGTGAAATATAATAGCCAGGTGGTAGGGGGAACGTGTTGGGGAGTGGACAGTGTTAGAAGTGAGGTGGGTCCTTAGTCTTCCAAGCCCAGCCATCAGTGGACATTGAGGATGATAGACCAATACTCGCCACCTGAATTTCAATTTGGATCTCTGGGAAGGACCGTAAGTAGAACAAAACATAATCCACTGGACATAGTGGACTTGGGATGCTGGAAGGAGATTTTTTATTTTAGACCATCTGTTCTTTGATATTCAGCCATGCATATTTATTACTTGTATACCTTAAAAATAATTGGTCTTTTAAACAAGTTACTAACTAAGGTTGGCATGGCTTTGGTGTGCTGGAGCAGGCCCATGAGAGCCAGTCATGCACATCCATGAGCCATCATGGAAGTGTTTACACCACAGGAATCAGAAAATGCTATCAGGCAGGGCTTTCTGTCCAGAGAGTAGATTTGTCAGCACACCACTAGATAAGTCAGTTAGCCCTGTGATAACTTTCAACACTTTTAACATCCCCTGCTTGAAGTTCCAAAGATCAGAAAGCTGGTGAAAGCCCTCAAGGTCTGCATGCATCCTGAGACCTAAGTAAAAAGAAAATTTCATCCTTCTGCTCTTCAGGGTGCTTCTGAACTGCCTGAGCCCCTGAGGACTCTGACATTATGGCTGAGACAAGGTATTAACCTAGTGACATTCTCCCTCTGACATGGTAACAGAAATATGGGCGATACTTTGATTGACATTTATTCATTTATCAGAAATACATATATTGAGTATCTGTCATATGCCAGGAACTAGACCGAGCGAGTCCTGGTCCCAGCAACAAACCCCTTAGGAACGCTTCCTGCCTCATTGACAAAGCCCAGGCCTTAGAAACTCAGCCTGGAAAGTGAGGAGTTTCTGATTCAGTAAATATTGCAGGTGAGGCCAGAACTTGTTTCTATCAAGTTCCCAGGAAAGGATGCTGGTCTGGGACCACACTTTGAGAATTACTGCTCTGGAGATTCCAAACCAGACGAAGATTCTCCAATGATGGTAAAAACACAATTATATTTCCACCCTTGAGCTAAATTTGGTTACATGAAGTCTTCTGGCCCAATGACTGCCCTTAGCCTGTGAAAGACCAGTTCCCTGCTGTGAATTACAAATACACTTGTGAAAAACACACATTTCCATTTACTCATTGGCAATACCAGACTCTGGTGGTACAATCTCTCCAGGTCTTTAGGATGATGGATGTGTGAAGGCTGTAGTCTCGCAGGCTCAACTTCAGTCCTGGCCCAGCTACTGGCCAACTGTCAGATTCTGGGCAAATTACCCATACTCAATGAGCTGTCATTTCTTCAACTATCAAGTAGAGCTAATAATATATTAACCTCACAGGATTGTTCTGGGGCACATGCTAAATAGGAGCACGTATGTGAAATGCTCAGTACAAAGCACATGCTCCTGAGGCCATGATTAGTCTGAACAGAAATAATGGTGTTATTTCTACTGATTTGTGTTTCTAACTAAATATTTGTATTAGAGGTGGCTTTGGATTGAGGGAATGGTCTTGTTTTTAGTGCATCCTTTATGTGCCTCACCAGACTAGCATTTGACTGGCCAGGGGCAGTCAGGGCAGAACAAAGCTCCTTCCTCCATATCCTCCAACAGCACTCTGTCCCAGGAACTTCTCAATCCAATGCATTGAGACGGAACAAGAGAGGATTTTTTAAATATATATATAAATAAATATATATATATGTTTATTTATATATATATATATATATATATATATATATATATATATATATATTTGTACTTGGACCCAATAGCTTTATTTTATTTATTTATTTTTATGTGGTGCTGAAGATTGAGCCCAATGCCTCACACGTGCTAGGCGAGCGCTCTACTGCTGAGCTACAACCCCGGCCTCAAGAGAGGACTTTGAGAACTCAATTGTTCTAGTTCCATGCTAGAAATGCAGGAGTTGGAATTCCAGAGCAGGATTCTGGTTCTGAAATTTCCTTTCTCTGAAATAGCTATGGAGGGAGAGAAAGAAAGGAGAAATTTAGGTTGTATATGTGTATGTGCATTTTTTTTTTACTATCTATTCCCACCCATCACATATTCTGCCAATGTTTTACAAGGTGTATGCTGTAAGTTCCGAGTGGTCAAGGGTTATGACTGTTCCATGTGCCACTGTATCCCCATGCCCAACACAGTGCCTGGTATGTGACTGGCATTCAATAATGGCATTCCGGATGGATTGAATGGAAACTGGCCCAAGAAAACGGGCTGTCTGCAGACGCTTGGGAAAGAAAAGAAGAAATTGTGAATACTTGAAACTGGATTTCTCCAGCTGGTGATGAAGTAGTTCTGGAAGAATGAACTAGAACTATAGCTAAAAGCAACAACCTGAGTGTTGACATTTGCTGGCAGGTATTCTGTGATCCTGAGCCAGGCCAGGACCTACCAATAAAAGCAAGCATGCTGATGATGGGCCCAAGGCTGTGCGGCTGATCACCACCTTGTCGCTCCTCCTTCCCACAAAGTCCTTGTGTCTGTCTTTGCTCCTGCTGTTTCCTAGAATTGTCCGATTAAGTAAATCAAAATACCAGATGTCCAGTTGATTTCAAATTTCAGATAAATAATAGACACCTTTTTAGTATAAGCAGATTGCATGTAATAGTGAGGACATGTAATAAAATTATTTTACTCATTGGGCATGGTGGCCCACGCCTATCATCTCAGAGGTCTGAGAGCTGAGGCGGGAGGATCACAAGTTCAAAGCCAGCTTCAGCAATTTAGTGAGGCCCTAAGCAACCTATCTCTAAATAAAATATAAAAAGGACTGGGGATGTGGTTCAGTGGTTAAGCACCCCTAGGCCCCTGGGTTCAATCCCTGGTATCAAAAAAAAAGTATTTGACTATTTGCCTGAAGTTTACACTTAACTGGGTGTTCCATGCTCTTTCTAGCAACTCCACCTGGCCCATAGGACCCCCCCTTTAGCTCATACATTAGGGAAACTTCTCATCCTTTAATGCCCAGTCTAAATGTCACTGCAGTCATTTCAATGTGCCTCCCAAAATCGAGATGTTGGAAACTTAATCCCAGTGAGAGCTGGTACCTCTAAGAGGTGAGTCCATCACGAGGGCTCTGTGGGTGGGTTGATTCTGTTATCATGAGAGGGATTTGTCATCAAGGGAGTGGGTTTGTTATAAAAGCAAATTTGATCCCTTCTTGCCCACCACATGATGCCTTCTGCCATGTTGATACAACAAGAAGGCTCTCACCAGATGGACTTCTCAACCTCCAGATGCATGAGCCAAATAAATTTCTGTTTTCTAGAAATTACCCGATGGTATTTATTCTGCTATAGCAGTGCAAAACAGATGAAGAACATAACTTTTCAGGACCTTTCTGTACTGCTTCAAGCCACCCCAGGCAGAATTCAGTTTTAGCCTGTGGTCCATTTCACATCAAATCAGCACCTAGGAGTGACCATCTCCCTCCTGTGACCCCAGTGCATCTTCTGCCCCTGGGTAAATCTGTCACCTAAAAACCCTGGAAACTTCAGGTGCCAAGAACACAGAAGGATTCATGTTGAGAAGAGGGATCTGAAAAAGTCAGAAATTAAGAGGATCAAGAATAAAACAAGTTTTTGGCCCTGCAGACACGTTATGCAGCTGACTGAACTCTCTCCTTACCTGGTTCTTTGTAGATTCTCTGGATGGTGAAAAAGAAGATGTCGTGCTCAATGTCAGCCTCAGGTTTCTTTTCTAGCAACTCAGATCATCATTTGGGGTGTGTTGTCCCATAACCTGGGGGCATTCTTTACCTTATAGAAGAGCCGAACCCTTTGGGTGATTTGATTACATGGAAATAGAGTCAGTGGAAAGAAAAAGGAGTACCAAAGACATAACTCTGAAATAATTTTGTCACAGGAGAACTTGGAAAAAACAGTAGAGCCACGGAAAAATGGGGCAACAGGCTGTCCCCAACGCCACACCTTCAGAATCTTGGTGGGAAACATGTAGCTTTCCAGTGGCCGGCCATCTCACAGGCTGCAGGCATTCCTGGGATGTGTTCCTACAAAGAGACAGGGCCGCAGGCACCCTCTCCACCCCGCCTCTCCTTCCCACCTCCGGAAGGAGAACAAGGTTACCGGTATCTCCACTGTGGGGCCACTGGGTGGGGAAGCTGCTACCTTATCTCCACATCCCTGGTGCTGCTCACCACATTCACAACAAATGACCGAGAAGCTAATTTGTAACCAAGATGACTTCCCTACTAGGTAATTCTGCAGTGAGACTTCCCAGCCAGAGGCCAGCCCAGGACCCTGTCAGTGCCTGATCAACATCTCTGGGATTGCCTTTCTTAACCCCCAGGAGGACTGCAGAGCTAAAAGAAGTCTCCAGAAACAGTGCCCAGTCTGTGAATGCACTGCAAAGTCCCCTGCACACCCAGGTTTCTTCCACCCTGCCCAGTCATGAACTCCGGTCCCTTGGCTCCTGAACTCAGGTGCCAGACCAAGGCCCTCTAAACCAAAGATCTTAGCTTCCCAGGCTCCAACCCCAGGAATTGCTGGGTTTGGACCCAGTGGAGGTTGCAGCTCTGAGACAAGGAGCCTTCCAATAGCATCAGGGAGAGGGAGGGAGGCCAAATGATCTTGCTGGCCCAGAGCCAGGGAATTCTCATAAATGTCTATGGGGTGGAATGCAACTGGCTGGCTTCTGGAGGGGGAGAGAGAAGGGAGCTTGGAGGGAGGCGGGATGGGATGATGCCTAATTTCCCAAGCAGTGCCAAGGGTGTGAGACTTAGCTTCTGGAGCTGCTATAATTATATCCCAAATGGACATAATAATAATAATAATAATTCCTTGATACATGTTGCCACTTGAGCAGAGCTACTTAAAAGGTAGGAAAAGAGAAGGAAGTACCCTTCTGGTTTAGCCTGTTGCATTCCCAAAGATTTATTTGGGGGCCCAGGGAGGCCCAACCTCTTTCACTCTGTTTCCCTCACCCCAGCCATGGAGACATTATTAAGCTGTGGGTCAGTCTACAGTGGGTCCCAAACACCCACTGTCCAAACCAAGGTAGGAAAGTGGTTTCTAGAAAGGGAATGGTGAGCCTCAGCCCTCCATGCTCCTTTCTGGTCTTCCCTGGGATCCAGGCCTGGCTGCAGCTCTGAATCAAAGGACAGGCAGCTCTCCCCCATGATGGGACCTTTAGCCCCGTCCACCACAACCTTGTGCCCCTGACAGAAAACAGAATCTGAGAAGTAAAAGAGGCTAAGGAGTGAGGGACAGGGAACAGGGAGTGGTCAGATCCTGTCCAAACACACTGGTGACCATTCTTACTCCCAGGCCAGAGGCTGAGGTAAGTCACAGTCCGCCTGACCTCTGTGCCACACATGAAATGGGAAACACACACATAAAATGAGAGTCAGCATCCAACCCCCTTGATGTTTGGCCAAGGCTCCTGGTAACTGAACTGTCACCACCAGGAGCAAGAAAGGGCTGGGAGAGAGGATTCAGAGCCTCTGGTTCTGGGAAGATGTCAATCACAGTAACAACTCCAGTACCGGGAAGCATGTATCCTGTGCCAGGCACTGGTCTCCTAGTCCCTGGAGACCAACCCATCAATCTTTATGTCAACCCTGTAACATAAGTGCTATCATTAATGATGAAGAGAACAAGGCTAGTGAGGCCAGGGAACTTCCCAAGTTGTCACAGCCAGCATGACAGCCCACGGGCTCCAAGTTAACCCTTTCTGGGACTAGCAGCTTTCAGTTGTGGATCTCTGTGGTCAGGATCCAGGCTCACTCTCAAAGCCCTTGGATGCTGGTCACAGGGGGAAGGGGAGAGAAAAGGAGGGGAAAGGATGCCACTGGCCAGAGGTGGAATCATGCTGTCCCTTCTGCAGAGTGGCTCTAGGAAAGTGCCTAACCCTCTAAGCCTTGGTTCCCTCACTTGTAAAGCTAGCATGGTGTTATTATGTGTCCTAGGGACGTGGGTGAAAATCCCCAGTGCCAGTGTGTATGATCCATACCTGGTGCAGGGCTTCATCAAGTCCTTCTATGACCTAGCCTCAGTCTCCCTCCTCCTTCCCCCAGCCTGGAGAGATGGGAGGTAACAGTGCAGAAGTTGAATTTCTTTGTTGTTGTTGTTGTTGATGATGATGGTGAACTGAATGCCTTTATTTTATTTGTTTATTTTTTAGGTGGTGCTAAGGATCGAACCCAGTCACTTACACATGCTAGGCAAGCACTCTGCCACTGAGCCCCAGCCCCAGCCCCCAGAAGTTGAATTTCCTCTGCTGGACTCTCTGGCTATTTTTGACATTAGCCTTGGTAGGTGTTCCCACTGGAGCCTGTGGGGCCTACAGACAGAGGAGGGCAGGAGTAACAGTTTATAGCTTTGTTTTATGGGAAGAAGCAGCACTAGGGCTAGTCCCTGGAGACTGTCCAGTGACCTAATAGCTAAGGAATGGACCCCAGGAACATGTTTAGCTTCAGGGGAAAAGCATTCTGGAGGTTTCTGTGAGGGCCAACCACAGAAGCAAGTGGTGGTCCCCAGGGGTACAGCTGTGAGACTGCACCTTCTCACAGCCATGCTTCAGAGGGCTGCTGCCAAGCCGTGTGTCCAAGTCCCATAGACCTCAGAGACAGAAATTCATTGGCAGCTTCCCTACCCACCGCTAGCCCCTGGGCTGCAGAGGCCTGGAAAGGGGGGGGGGCAACCAGGCTGAGGCGAGAAGGCGGCCAGAGGGGACGAGCTGGGAGCTGAGGTTTGGAGGAACTGCCTTTGGCTGCTAAGAAACCAGGAGCTGCCAAAGCCTCCCCCCTGACCCGGCAGCCAGTCAGTAGAAGGCAGAGTGGCTTCCAGCAAGGCCTTCCTATTCCTGCTGCATAGAGTTCTCCTCACAAGATGTCCCCACATTCCCTCTCAGTCACCCTCCCTTGCCAAGACCCTAGGTGGGAGGCAGCTGGCCCACAGGAAGGCCTGGGAGCTGGGGGCAGGGGATGGACAGGGCTGAGGGTGACCTCGGCCAGCTGGTGTCATGTCACATCTCTATGAGGATCAGGCTGGAAGCTTGCTGAGGGCAGAGCTGGTGGCCCCCTCCCTCAGCACTGCCTCCCAGAATGTTCCCTCCACAGGGCCACTGATGACACTGTCACTCATACAGGGGTCA
Source organism: Marmota monax (assembly GCF_021218885.2). Taxonomy (NCBI): domain Eukaryota; kingdom Metazoa; phylum Chordata; class Mammalia; order Rodentia; family Sciuridae; genus Marmota; species Marmota monax. The sequence continues at coordinate 6,173,136 of NW_026692947.1, forward strand.
CGAGAGAGCTAATGGCTACAAGCAGAAGATCCTGGCAGGGGTGTCTTATGCCAATATAGATATTGGCAGCCAAGATGGCCCTGGGCCACACCCAGTGCATTGCGGGTTCTGCCATCCCAAGTTGTGAGTTTATTGTGGTTTCCCCTAAGAAACCAAAGGCTGTGTGACTGGCCCGGGATTTTCCCCTCTTGCTACATCGTGTTTTTTTGTTTGTTTTTTTGTCAGAGGGGTCTCCTGAAAGCCCTCCTTCCCACCCCAGGCCAGGGGGAACCATGTGCTCTGGTCCCTAAGGAAGACATGGGGGAGGGCAGCCCTCACAGGCTGTGCTCAGAGGAGCAGGCCCACCTCTGCAGCTGGGCAAGCCGGAAGACCTCTGCTACAGCTTCCTCAGCCCCAGCAGCTCATCTCTCCCACATGGGAAAGCGGCCAAGGCCACAGGCCTGTGCGGGTGGAGGACGCTCACCACTGGCAGCAGGCTTGCTTGCTTGTTCAGCTTGGGCCATTCTCCTCTCCTCCAACTCAGGACATTTCCAGAGGAAAGCATATGTTGAGGGAAGGGTTACCAGACTGTATCATAGGGATGAGGAGGTAGAGCTCAGCCAGTCAGAGCTTGTGTTTCAGTTCTACCACTGCTTCTGTGTGACCTTGGGCAAGCCAACCCCCTTCACCAGGTCTTAGCCTTGTCATCTATGAACTGGGACTAACAGGACCCACTTGCAAGAATTGACTAAGACCGTGAAGCAGCTCCGAGTGCCTGTATACAGTATGTAGTCACTAAATGTTATTTATTTTTTTTTTAGAAGAGAGAGGAGAGAATTTTTTAATATTTATTTTTCAGTTTTCGGTGGACCCAACATCTTTATTTTATGTGGTGCTGAGGATCGAACCCAGAGCCCCGCACATGCCAGGTGAGCAAATCACCCCTTGAGCCACATCCCCAGCCCACTAAATGTTATTTTATTGTTGTTGTTCTTGCTATCCTCTCTCCTCTGAGCTTCAGGAAACAAGCAGCACATGTGACCTTAAGTGGAGGATATGCTTAAGGCTTTATCGGAGAGGAAAAGCACAAGGCCCCAGAACCACCCATGCAGGTCCTCGAAGGAGGAGTGCTGTCAGCTGCAGGAGGTGTCACAGAGGGCTACATAATCCAGCCGCACAACCCTCCCCGCAGAAGTCACCATACTGACCAGATCTATTTGGACAAGGGTCAGCACTGGCCTGTACAACCGTGCTTCTTCCATTGAGAGTGTTCCACCTTTCAGAAGACCCCATGGATGCAGGCCGTCCTGAACCCACACTCCTGCCTCGGAAAGAGGAAGAGCTGGGAGTGCTTTGATATGTTTCAGGACAATCAAACATTCAAAATCACATATTTCATTTGATATAGCGACGGGCTGTATCTCAGTGACTTAGAGCAATGCTGTGCGATAGAACTTGCAGTGATGACAGAAATGTCGTATAAGCGCACCACCCAGGATGGTAACCACTAACCACACCTGTGTTAGTCCCTGGAAATATGACCAATGGGACCAAGAAACTGAATTTTAAATTTTGTTTAATTTTAATTATTTGAAGTGGGCACACGTAATCAATGGTTGTGATATTTAATAGTTTGAGCACAGGCTCTGGACTGGGCAGCTCTATGTTTGACTGGGTGTTTTTACCTTTCCAGAGCTTTTCTCTTCTCCTCTGTGTAATGGAAGTCATAATTGTACCTGCCCTCATAGAACTGACTGGAGGATTAAATAAGTAAAGACGTATAGACACTTAGCACAGTAAGAACTCAATAAAGACCAACTCCCATCATTATGGTGTATAATTTCTAAGTTTCAGGGGCCTTAGTCATTAAGTCACCAAGCAGCTAAATATTTACAATGTTCCAATCATCTTTCTAGGCAAAGGAAATTTAAAAAAAAAAAAGAAAAATGAGTCCTCAAGGTCCTTCCTGCTCCAGGGATCTTGTCCTGAATAAGGAAAACTTCACAAGTGATCAAGGATTGCCATGCAGTCATGGTGGGACTCTGGTGTGGTAGGAGCCCAAAGAAGACTTATAAAATAGCATCAGGTGGGAGAAGGAGGTCAGGGAAAGCTTCCTGGAGGAAATGATGTTGCATTGACTGGTTCAACTTACCCACGTCCACTTGGCCTTGTCTCTGAAATTTTTTGTATTAGTTTCCTTTGTTGCTGTAGCAAATTGCCACAAACTTAGTGCCTGAGAACAACACTTACTGTCTTATATCTCTGGAAGTCATACGGCTTAAATGGCTTTGCAGGGCTAAAATCAAGATGTCAACAGTCTGGAGTTCCTTCTGGAGACTTTAGGGGAGAATGCGTTTCTCTTTCAGCTTCTGAAAGTAGCCTGCATTGCTTGGCTCATGGGCCCTTCCTTCCTCTATCTTCAGGGCTGAGGAGCAACTTGAAATCTCTCTCTCCCCACCTCCTCCTTTCTGCCTTCACTTTCACATCTCTATCTCTGAGCCCCCTGCCTTCCTGTTATAACACCCTTGTGGTCAGCACTCTGGTTCTTACCCGTGATCCCAGTGACTCAGGAGTCTGAGAAAGGAGAATGGCAAGTTCCAGGCCAGCCTCAGCAACTTAGAGAAACCCTGACTCAAAGTTGAAATACATAAATAAATCTGGGAGTGTAATTCAGTGGCAAAGGGTCCTAGTACTACAAATAAGTAAGCGAACAAACAAATAAATAAAACCTGTGATTATGTTGGGCCCATCCACATCCTCGTCGCATCTCAAAATCCTTAATTTCATCATGCCTGCAAAGCCCCTTTGCTATGTAAAATCACATATTTAGAGGATCTGAAGTTTAGGATGGACACCTTTTGTTTGTTTTTAATAGCGTAGTACAATGGACCTATTTAAAACACACAATTCAATGGTTTTTAGTATGTCGACAGATCTGCACAACCATCACTGCAGTTAATTTTAGAAGAGTTTCATCACCTTAAGAAGGAACTCATATCCTTTAATCTCTCACCCACTTCTCACCCCTTTCCCTAAGCAACCATTAAGCCATTTTCTATCAGTTTCTCTGTTCTGAACTTTCCTATGGAAAAGCAACCCAAAGGAGAGCCCTGAATGGGAGAGCTGTGGGAAGGCAGGTGGTTGACTGTGTAAACAGGACTAGTGTCGGACACATGCGAGATGTATCTGGAACTTCCAGGAACAATCAAAGGAACTTTACAGAGAACCAGGTGTCCAGCCAGGCAGGAGGGCAGTGACCAGAGTGACAGGAACAACTATAGTGCTGGGAGCTACAGAAATCTGGGAGCCCATGAAGTTCATGCTCTTCCTTTCATTCAGATTTCTCGCTGAGAACAGAGCCCCACACAGGCTGCCTCCCAGAGAACACTGAGGGAGCCTCGGCACCTCCTTGCCTGGGCTACCACCTAGATCAACAGTACCATTCATTCCTTTTCCTCTGGACATCTTGTCAGCATCTTGAGTTAAGAACTTGAATTAAGATGGTTTGTCTTTTTTGCAAGGAGGACAAAGATTGAGTCAAATGGGCCAAATGGTAAAGTTAGAGGGTAGGGAGCTCAGCAAAGGCAGGGACAGGAGCACTATCTGGGCCCTGGCAGCTGAACAATTCTTATCACAGCGCAGGCCCAGGAGGTGGGAGAGAGTGGGTGGGTGCAGGCTAGGGAGGAGATGAGCTCAGGCAGATTGGGAACTCAGTGGGACAGAGACTAGACCTAGAAGGAGCTGCAGGAGGGACCTTGAGGTGTTGGGAGGGAGAGCTGGGAGGTGGGGAAGGAATGGGAAGCAAGGAATAGGTGAGGGGGGGCGTCATTCCCCAGTGGGTTGTCAATAATTCAGTTGCTCATTTAACCAACATGTGATGAGCACCAGCTGTGTGCTGACTGTCCAGAAAGCTCTGGACACCAAGGTGAAGGAGGTAGTGTTCCTGCCCTTAGAACCAAGGACAGACACCATAATCCCCTGGACTCCTAGAAGATGGACAACTCAGGTTTCTGGTCCCTTTCCCCTCCAACAATTTTCTTAACTCCAAGTCTGCTTCCTTTGGGACCAATAAATGGAAAATTGTTTCACTAAAAATGATTATGACTTCAACCTTTTCGGTGTCTGTACTTATTCAAAGGGCAGCTCCAATGAAAGAGCTAGAGTCAGGGGCATGGATTCAGGGCACAGAGTTCCTGTCTCTACACATAAGTGGATGCCCCACTCCACCCTAAAGTGCCCAGGACAGGAAAGCAGAGAGGGAACACTCAGACACCTGGGGAAGTGGCAGGAGGAAGAATACAAGGTTTAAGGATAAAGACAGTATGGAAGTCAGTGGAGAAAACTCTAGAGTCAAGACAGGAGTATGCAACAGGTACCAGCTATGTGACACTCATTGATGGGAAAGCAAGGAACTTGAGATGGGTAAGCAAGAAATGAAAGATGGAGACCAGGTAGAGATACACACGAGAGTTTGTCAGAGCTGACAAAGGCCATCTCTCTGTAGGAGAGAGAGGCAAAACAGGCTTGAGCTCTGGGACTTGTATAGGGGGAAGCTCAGGAATCAGAGCTGAGTGGGTCCTAATGCAGATGGTTAAGGGTTGAGTTGGTATAAGGGAGTGGTGAGCCTTTCTCAGAAAGGCCCTTGGGGCGAGAAAGCAAAACTTTTTCTTTAAAATGGCGGCTGTCACTTAAGATGGCCATCCAGATGATAAGCAAGGACCTTATACTTAATGGGTAAACTCCCTGAGCTTCCATTACTTAGCCTTAATATGTAGGTTAATATATATATATGATTATTATATATAATATATGTAATAATTATAACATAGGATAGTATCTCCTGAATACAGTTGTACCTTATATCCTCAGGGAACTGGTTCCAGGACTCCCTTGTGGGTGTCAAAATCCACAGATTTTCAAGTCCCTTCTGTATAATGACAAAGCCTCCCATATACTTGAACTCATCTCTAGCTTGCAATGTCCAATACAATGTGAATGTTACATAAATAGTTGCTGTTGTCATAATGTATTATTTAGGGAACAATGACAAGAAAAGTCTGTGCATATTCAATGCAGATTCCAAATACACACACCACACACACACACACACACACACACGTATACATATATATTTTTTAATTTATTCTAATTTATTATACATGACAGTAGAATGCACTTTGACACATCACACATAATTGGAGTATAACTTCCAAATATTAGCCTGTCCTCACTCACTACCAACCCTGTGGAGTGGACAGGGCAGCTACTGTCAATCAGAAAAAAAAAAAAAATGGAGAATCTCCAAAAACTAATGATAATGATTTGGGAAAAATAACAGAACATTGCACAATGGGAATATGTGTGGCATTGTATACTACTGGCATATTCAAGGAGGTTGAGGTAGGGAAATGTCTTTAAAAACAGAAATGAGGAGGATTACATCAGAGATTTTGAAACAATAATTCTTGGCCACAGAGGTCGAGCAGAGAGCTGCTGGCCGATGTCCCTATAGAAGGGCTTTTTATGTAAAGTTGCTGTGGCCTCTGTGCGGTGCTGTCATCTAGCAAAGTCTTTTGTGGTAGTTAAAATCATGCATATGAACCCTTCCTCCATGACCTTGCAGCTTTGTTTACTTTTTTATTGTTGTTGGGGGTGACACGAGTGACTCCATTTTGATTCTGACAACTTTCACTTCTCTCCCAGTGTTAAGAAACCTATTTTACAGATGAGGAAACAGAGGCCCAGAGAAGTTAGGTTTTTTTTTCCCCAGAGTTGCTTACCTGGCAAAGATACCAGGGCTGCTGTTCAGTTCAGGGCATCCTCCACCAAATGATGCCACAGCTGAGGGGACCTCCCAGCCTCAACCCTCCAGCCTGTCCTTTCCTGAGGCAGATGGAAACCTGTGAGCACCCCACAGTGCTCACACATTTGGTTCTCCTTCTCTAAATAGCCACACTGAAGTTTTTCATTGAAACTATAAGAAAAACCCCATTTTTCTTTCAATAAGTCTTTAAAGGTCAAAATAAGGGATTCAGGATGTGCACTGGATGTATCAAAATATTTTAACCGAAACTGAATTTCTTTCTTGTCAGTCTTTCCATGACTCGTACCATTAGTCACTCACAAGCATTCAGAGAGAAGTAACTTGCATAATTGTAGTTGCTAAATCTTGATTTTAAAAAAGTATTTAAAATTTTTTTTTCCCAGCATTCATGTCAGCAAAATATTTCCCACTTTTTTGTGGTTCTGCTCATTTTTGTGTTTGCAGTTTTGAGACTAGGGACTTCTTAGAAGATGTATCAGTGAGATGGCTTATAGGAAAGGAAACCTAAAACTTAGTTCAACAATGAAGAAATTCCTTGTTCTACAGATTTGCCAATCCAGGAGCTGCTGATCCTTCAGGAGAAGCCTGGACCAGTGGCTCAGCTCCATTTCCAACGGTCCACGCAGCCATTTTCCTCTGGCCCTTGGCTCCATGTACAAGCTGCCAAGTATCATAGGAGAAAACAGCTACACTGAATAATGAAGAGGTAAAAGCAAGCCATGTGTCCATCGACTGATGGATGGGTGAACAGAACGTGGCATACACAATCAGTCTTGAAATAACAGACTGTCTCCAAAAAACAGAATGATATTTATTGCAAATTAGCAGGGAACATTGCAATGTGGAACTCACATGCCACAGAAACCAGAGGTGTATTCCAAGGGACTAGAGGAAGGGATAAAGGCAAAATGAAGAAGTTACATAAGCTATTTTGAAACCATGATCCTTGACCTCGAGGATTAATAACAAAGATACTCAAGGATCGTTAACAGAGGCAGAACCAGTCCAAGGTTGAACAGTTATTGGCCAAATGTTCTTATAGAAGCAGTTTTTGTGTCAGATCACAATGGCTTTTGTGCAAAATTGTGCTTCTGATACTCTTTTGTGATCTTGCAATCATACATGAGAGCCCCTCCTTCATAATCTCCTGGCTTAACTTATTTATGTTTTTTTTTTCTTTTTGGAAGGGGGATTAGGGCTTGACATGTACAACTTCATTTTTTCATTTGTTCTTTTTAGATATACACGACAGCAGAGTTTATTTTGACATATTATACATACATGGAGTATAACTTATTCTAACCAGGATCCCATTCTTGTGGTTGTACATGGCGTGGAGTTTCACTGGTGGTGTATTCTTAAATTAACATGGGAAAAGTTATGTCAGATTCATTCTACCATCTTTCCTACTTCTATCTCCCCTCCCTTCCCTTTATTCCCCTTTGTCTAATCCACTGAACTTCTATTCTTCCCCTCTCACCCCTTGTTGTGTGTCAGCATCCACATACCAAAGAGAATATTTGACCTTTGGTTTTTCTTGGGATTGACTTATTTCACTTAGCCTGATAGTCTCCAGATCCATCCATCTACCAACAAAATCATAAAGTCGTTCTTTTTTATGGCTGAGTAATACTTCATAGTGTATATATCCTACATTTTCTTTATCCATTCATCTGTTGAAGGGCATCTACATTGGTTCCATAGCTTAGCTATTATGAATTGAGGTGCCATAAACATTGATGTAACTGTGTCACTGTAGTATGCTGACTTTAAGTTCTTTGGGTATATACTGAGGAGTGGGATAACTGGGTCAAATGGTGGTTCCATTCTAGGTTTTCTGAGGACTCTCCATTGTGCTTTCCATAGTGGTTGTACCAATTTGCAGTTCCACCAGAAATGTATGAGTGCAACTCTTCCCCCATGTCCTCACCAACATTTATTGTTACTTGTGTTCTTTTTTTTTTTTTTTAGAGAGAGAGAGACAGACAGACAGACATAGAGAGAGAGAATTTTTTTTTTAATATTTACTTTTTAGTTTTCAGCGGACACAACATTTTTGTTTGTATGTGGTGCTGAGGATCGAACCCAGGCCGCACGCATGCCAGGCGAGTGCGCTACCACTTGGGCCACATCCCCAGCCCATCAGTGTAGTTTTAATTCATTTCTCTAGTAAACAACTTTGTTTTAATTCTGATGGCTTTCACAATACATCCAATGGAATATCTCTCACTCATAAAAAGGGAGGAAATTCTGACGTGTGCTACAACATGGCCAAATCTTCCAGTCACCAACAGATAAATGCCACCTGGTCCCACTGCATGAAGCACCTAGAGTTGTCAAATTCATAGAGACAGAAAGCAGAATGGTGGCTGTCAGGGTCTGGGGAGAGAGGAGAATGGGGAGTTGGTATTTAAGATAGGTGGTGTTTCAGTTTGGGAGAATGAAAAATGTTCCATAGGTGAACAGTGTTGACGAACACACAGCCACGTGAATGGACTTAACTGTACACTTAAAAATGGCCACAATGGTAAATTTTATGTTACGTATATGCTATCACAATTTTTTAAAAAATGGGCATGGTGACCCCGTGATTCCTATCACATCTCTCTTCTCTAAAGCAGACTCTAAGGGAAAAATGCCTCTTTTCTAGATGCCCATAATTTATCAACCCTCTCATTAAGGTCATATTTCTCATTTCTGAATCATCCCTTTGGCCAGGAAAATTGTTCTACAAGATTATTTTAGGTCTTGGTGGCTGACCCAATTACCATGACAAAAGGTTTGGGATTACCCCCCAGACCAAGGAAGCCACCTCCATAGTAGGGGTGGAATCACCTTCCCCGCGCCCAGGGTGTAGGGGTTGAGAGAGGGAGGAGAGTGGACCCATGAGGGGACGCAGGGTGGACGTGGAGTAGGGTGATGAAGGGGAGGAGAGAAGGGGTGGGGGCATGGCACAGCCTGCTGGCTACCTTCCAGCATCTATTCTCTTCTCCTCCTGGACCCACAGCCAGACCACATTTCCCGGTCTCCATTTGACTCTAGGTCTAGACCTTAAGCCATGGGCCTGCCTCCCCCACAGTCTTTTTACTTTATCCCTTCCCAGCATCTACTACCTGGAGGACAATCTGGCCTTCAGGCAACTCAGTAGAAGGAACTGGGGTCCCTAAACAACTGTTCCCAAAGCTGGAGTCACTCACTCCACCATTGTTGCACACGAGAGAAATAAACTTTCATCTTTTAGGCTGAGCAGACGTGGCCTACCCTTATTTCCTTAAATGAGGACTATTGGGTCACTCCCAGATCACTCACTCACTTCTAGGACTGTTATGATTTGGATCTGGAATATCCCCCAAAGGTCCCTGTGTTCAAGACTTGGCCCCGGGGCACTACTGGGAGGTGTGGAACCTTTAGGAAATGGAGCCTAGTGGAAGAAAGGCTACTGGGGTTGTGTCCTCAAAGGAGATATTAAGACCCCAGCCCCTTCCCACCTCTCCTTTTGTTTCCTAGCTGCCAATCATCTTTGCTCTACCACATGTTCCCACCATGATGCTCTGTGCCTAGGCCCAAAGCAACAGGGCTAAGTGACCGCGGATTAAAGGTCTTGAAACCATGAGCCAAAATAAACCTTTTCTCTTCTTAAGTTGACTCTCAGGTATTTTTACAGCAACAGAAAACTGACTGACACAACTGCTTTTACTGTATAAGGACTGAGTTGAGCAGTTATAACAGAGATCATACAACCTATAAAACCCAAATTATTTACTCTCTGGCCCTTTATAGAAAAAATTTGATGATCCCTGGCCTGTGTTAGTATTGGATCTCTTTGTTACAGCAACTCAACCTTCCCTTAGCTAAAGTAGCATACAACCAACACTGTGTCCTTCCAGAGTCACATTGAAGTATTTTAAATTCAGAAACTAAATCACTTATTCCTAGGAAATAGCCATAGAGTATGTCCCACTTCAGGTGATTATTAGCCTCCAGGTTGGTGATTCAAGCCAAGTTGCACCTGTGGGAAAATCTTTAATAGAAGTAAGCAGGCCATGGGCTGGGGCTATGGCTCAGTGATAGAGCACTTGCCTAGCATGCATGAGGCACTGGGTTCCATCCTCAGTTATAAGAAGAGATGTATGGAGAAACTGAGCTGACTGGCCCTATACTTAGGTCACTCATGTTTTATGCCCAGATTAGCACCCCAGGAAGCAGCCAACCTGACTCACCCCTTAACATGGCTCTGCTCACTATTCTCTTTTTGGTTTTGGTTTTCTGTGGTGATGGTGATGTTGGTGCTAGAGAAGGAACCCAGGGCTTGCACAGGTTCTGCAGGTGCTTTGACACTGAATCATACCTGCACATGGACGACGTGTTGATGCTCCTCTCCGGCAGAGTCCTGCCTGCCCTAGCCCAGGTACGGGTGACAAAGGATCCCAGAGCAGAGACCTGCTGGCTCCGAGGGTTTCTTGCAAGACAGGATCATTATGTTCTCCGTTGAGGACAATTCTGACCCATCAAGAAGATGTGAGCTTTCAAACTTCCGGACCTGGGGGCTTAAACATGGACGTGCACCCAAGGAATTTCCGGATCCTGGGGCTTAAACATGGACGTGCACCTGAGGAACTTCTGGATGCTATGGCCTAAACATGGAGGACTGAGGAACTTCCAGATCCTAGAGCCTAAACATGGACGCACACCTGAGAAACTTCCAGACCCGGGAGCCTAAACATGGACGCCTGAGGTACTTCTGGATCCTAGAACCTAAACATGGATGCCTGAGGAACTTCTGGACCTGGGGGCTTAAACATGGATGTGCACCTGAGGAACTTCCAGATTCAGGGGCCTAAACATGGACGTGCATCTGACAAACTTCTGGATCCAGGGGCTTAAACATGGACGTGCACCTGAGAAACTTCCTGATGCTACGGCCTAAACATGGACGCCTGAGGCACTTCCGGATCTGAGGGCCCAAAGATGGACGTGTACCTGACGAACTTCTGGATCCGGGGGCCTAAACATGGACGACTGAGGAACTTCCGAATCCTAGAGTCTCAACATGGACGTGCACCAAAGGAACTTCCAGATCCTAGAGCCTAAACATGGACGTGCACCTGAGGCACTTCCAGATGGTACGGCCTAAACATTGATGCGCGCCCAAGGAACTTCCTAATCTGGGGGCCTAAATATGGACGTGCACCCATTGAACTTCCGGATCCTGGGGCTTAAACATGGACGTGTGCCTGAGGAACTTCCGGATCCTGGGGGCCTAAATATGGATGCCGGAGGAACTTCCGTATTCGAGGGCCTAAACATGGACGTGTCCCTGGAACTTCTGGGTCCTTGTGCCTATAGAGGGCAGGGCGTGACTCTCAGAAGGGCTGTGGCCCATGAAGGGGAGCCTGTTGGGAGGCAGACTGAGCTGTCACACCCTGAACTTAAATGTAACGGTGGCCTCACTTCCAGGCCTTCCCCTGGGTGTCATTTCCTCCCCTTCCAGGCGGTGCCGGGGAGGAAGTGAGACCAGGCACAGGGGCCAGGCCCTGAGGAGGGACACCGAGTTTCTCCTCGCTTAGCCAGGCGCCCCGCCTGGCTGGGGACAGGGACGTCTTGTGACACTGGCTGCCTCCTGCATCCCTGCCCCAGGACCACAGGCGGGAACAGTCATTGATTCTCCCCTGGCCGCTGACCCTCAGCCCCAGGGTCTGCCCAGGGAGAGCTCTGTCTCCCAGAGGGTCAGGGGGCCCCTGTGACCTGCTGCTCCTTACCCACCGTCATCCTGGGCAAGCACAGGTCAGGACACCAGATGCTACTGAGAGTGATATCTCCTAGATGGGCGGCTGGGGACTTTGCCTCTGTCCCCAGGCCCTGGACCCCAGATGATCCCCCCCCAGAGACTGAAAATAACCCCACACTGCCCAAGACTTATTTTTAAGCTTTGGATTCTGAAATTTTCCTGCTGCCACCTTCTTTATGAAGCCACTTTTTCAACAGAGACAATATTCCAGGGGGAAAAAGAACAAAACATGGAGTCAATCAAACCAAGCTGACACATCTGGTCCTCCAAGAGAAATCTGGATTGGAAGGAGAACAGCCATTCTCAACTGGTAAAATAATGAAGTTCCCTTGTCCTTATTTTGTGTAAGCAAAATAAATAATCTGATGTTAACTCATCAAAAAAAAAAAAAAAGAAGAAGAAGAAGAAGAAGATGTGAGCTTTCAACTCCATGGTCTGTGCGTCTCTGAAAGGAAATACCCAGAAGTGAGGAGACTAGAAGGGCTGGGGTTACCTGGAAATTGGGAAATAAAGGAGGGAATCTCCTCAGGCCAACTTGAGCAGTCTGCTCTGGGTCTGCTGAGAGACAGGCAGCCGAGGGGTTAAATCCAAGCACTCGGGAGTCAGGTGTATGGATTTGAACCTCAGCCTCACGGCTTGCTAACTCTGTCTTAGACAGGTCACTTTTCTATGCTTCAAATTCAGCAGTGCTAGGACTGCTCTCATAGATTGTTAGGGACATTACATGAGATCTTGCTCAAAAAATGTTAGATCTTTGCTGCATAGTTTTACACCTCTGATCACAACAAGTGTTGAAGGCCTCGAAAAATAGTGTGAGCACGTGACGGCCAGGAAGCCTTTGTGAAAAGCGAGCCGAGCTGCCCAGAGACATTTACTAGGATTCCTGGTGTTTGCTCAGAGCAGAGCCTGGAAGGGTTGTAGTGGGAACAGTGGGATGGAAGGGAGGCAGGAAGAGAGGGAGAGGACTCTCCCGTAGCCTCCTTCTGCTAGGTTACTGGCAACAACATGGAGTTAACTTATCCTGGGAAAGTAATTTTTGGACCTCATCTATATTGAACAGTGACTTTAAAAAAAAACAGTTTTATTGAGATATGATGAACAAATAAAAATGGTATATAGTTAAGAGTACAGCTTGCTATTCTGATACACATATGCAATGTGAAATGATCACCACAGTGAAGCTAATTAACATATTCTTCACTTCTCACAGTAACCATTTTCTTGTGTGTGTGTGTGTGTGTGTGCGCACACATGTGCATGTATAGTGAGAACAATTAAGATCTACCCGCTTAACAAATTTCAGATATATAATACAGTATTGTCAACTACAGTCACCATGCTCTATGTTAAATCTCTCATCCCGCATCACTGCAACTCTGTACCTTTTGACTGACATCTCCCATTTCCCTTCACCCCAGCCCCTACCATTCTTCTCTCTCCTACCAGTTTAAAATTGTACATATAAGAAAGATCATGAAGACACAACCAATGTAACTTCACATCACGTACAACCACAAAAATGGGAAGTTATACTCCATGTATGTATGATATGCCAAAATATATTCTACTGTCATGTGTAACTAAAAAGAACAAAAAAAAAAATTTAAAAATCATGCAACATTTGTCTTTTGGGCCCTGGCTTATTTCACTTAGCATGAAGTGCTCCAGGTCCATTTTATAGTGTTATAAACATCAGGATTTCCTTCTTTTTCAAAACTGAATAATATTTTTTTGTTTGCATGTATATACCACATTTTTTAAATCCATACATTGGGCCATGAGCGTTTGAATGTTTTACTCTTTTTCCTCACTAAGCTCTTCAAAAATGCCCAAAGATAGGCTCGGGAGGCTGCAGCAGGAGAATCGTGAGTTCAGAGCCAGCCTCAGCAAAAGCAAGGCACTAAGCAACTCAATGAGTCCCTGTCTCTAAATAAAATACAAAATAGGGCTGGGGATGGGGCTCAGTGGTCGAGCGCCCCCGAGTTCAATTCCCAGTGCCAAAAAAAGAAAAGAAAAGAAAGGGCCCAAGGTTGTGGAGAAGGCCCTGACTAAATCCTTTTATACCTAGACTCTGCTTTGGTTTCACCTCCCCAGGGGGTCCTGGGCTGGATTTGGATTACGCCTTGCACATTCCCGTGATAACTTATTACACATCTATTTTTACATTTTATTCAATTAATATGTATGGAGTGCCTGTCACTCGCAGCTCCTTGTGTATTTCTGGACTCTAAGTCAGGGCAGGTCTTTCATCCCCACGCCAGGCCTGCTCCGTGGATCCCCCACCCAGTGAATATTGCTAAAGGGTCATGATTCTAAAGTTCACTCACAGCCAACAGTTATTCAGTCTATGTTCCAGGAATGGTGTAAGTATTGCTGTTTACCTCACTCAACAACTCCATGAAACAAAGACTCATGTCCCTCTTGGGCAGCCCTGGGCTGCCATCTTGACAGACCTCACAGAGCTGTGGGTGACTTCTGTGGGTCTCGGAATCCATGGGGTGAACCCCCACACCTATTTCCCTTGCTAGGGAGAGAAAGAAATGGTTTCGTATATTTCATTAACTTAGAAAACAAAAAAAACAGTGAACTCCCAACTCCTGTGTTTCCAAGCTCTGGTCATGGAGGTCAATTCTGGGACTGCTTCTTTCTCTCGGGTCAAGTAGGGTCAGGGGACTGCTCATGCCAAAATAAGAGACTAGGAAACAGAGCAAATTAAGGGCGGTTCTTCTTCCTTAGAAAGAGCTGAGACATGCAATAATTTATGGGGAGGACCGTGTGACCCTGGGAAGTCTCCAGACTAATCCTCCTCCATCTTAGGAACCTACAAGTTGGGGCTTGACTTGCCCGCCTTCACACAAGGCCGAGATGAGCTTGAGGCTACAAACAGTTTCAGCTTTTGCACAGATCACACAGACTTTTTGCAGCCAGGGCCTTTCCTGGAAGCCCAGGGCCTATGACTGAGCCCCTGGCAAGGCATTTGGCTGTGACAGTCTGGGAAAAGGACCAAGAAAATTGATCTCCATTTTCTGCACATCAAAATGAGCCTAAACAGAAAACACCCCAGTTTTGGCCTTCCCAGTGTGGGTGACTGTGGCAGGACGGCATCAGAGAAGCAAGGAGCCCCATCTGAGTAAGGAGGAGCCCCCCCCACTGCCTTCACCACCTCTGGCCACTGGTGGAGACCAGAGAAAAGGACTAGGGGAAAGAACAGAATTGGGGCAGGGGGGTGGGGTCTTAATAAGCTTAACTCTTACCCATAAAAGCAGAGTTCAGGATCTACCTGGGTTTCTAATGACCCTAGAGGGAGTCAGGAACCACAGATGAGGGAAGGGTATGGGAGAGCTCAGGTCAGTTCTAGAACCTCCATAGCCTCATGCTAACTATTCCGACAATTGCTTGCCCAACTTCCCAAGGAAAACCAGACCAGAGACAGGGGGAGGAACAGGGCCCATGAGCCAGTGTGGGAGGCAGAAAGAGAGGAAGTCAGCATTCCACCCTCAGCCATGTCCCCAGATGAAGAGAACAGTGACAGCATTCCCAAAGAGGAAGCTCAGCTGAATCCCTAGAAATTTGATCAAGGGAGCAAGGCCTGGGATCACAGGGGCTGTCGGGCCTGAGAGGGGCCTGGGGTTGCAGTGGCAGGTCCGTGACAATGGCTGGGGCCTAGGAGTGGATTCCATAATGACAGAGCAGGGAGCAGTGGAAACAGCCTGGTTCAGGGGGCTCATAGACATGGGTGTGAATCCTTCATCTCCAGTTAGCAATTCCTCTCTCTCCATGGATCAATTCTGAGCCTCAGTTTCCTCATCTACAAAACGGAAATAATCTGGCAACTGTGAATTGAGAAAAGATGAAGATTTACAGCTAGCATAGGTTCTGACCCTGTAACCTGCCCCAGCGCCTTCCCCTGCGGAGCGGCTGTCCTCACGGTCTCCCTCATAAACCAAGCCATGGTTGAGCTGCAGCCCACCCAGTGAGAGCAGGGCCACCCTTGGGAAGACCACTGCCTCACCTGCCTCCAGGCAGTGCGCCTGTTTCTTTGGTGCTTTCTTCAGTGCCCCCGCAGCATGGGATATGCCATGGCTCGGCACCAGGACATCCAATCCCTGGACCCCTTCAGAAGCCTGAGATGCGGGTTGCCCTGGTAACCTGCCCCCTCAGTCATGGTGCCAGGCTTGGTATTGTACAGACAGCTGGTGTCGCCCAGCCCCACGGCACTCCTGCTAGCCCTGCCTGCCCCAGGTCCTGGACCAGCTCCACTTGGGCCTGCTGCATTCCCTTTTCTGCTCCTCATTCTGCCCAGAAGGCATGGCTGCTGAGGGAGCCCAGGATGCTTAGGAGGAGCTGTCCCAACAAGCTGACGGGCTGAGGGCCCTCAGTCTCTTCTGGGCTCATGCCACCAAAGCCCAATAGCCAGACCCAAGCTGGCTGCTTGCCAGCTTCTAGCATTTCGTTTGCTTATCACTGTTTGTTTTAGAACCTTCTGGGAAGCAAAACTCTACCTGAGGGAATCTTTGGCTCTGGAGGCCTGTGAGCTCTCAAGAATGCCCAAGACACGGCTGACTCTCTCAGGTCTGGGTATGGGGACAAATGTCACCTAAGTGTCATGGCTTGTAGCAGACCTCTCCTAATCTCCAAAAGCAGCCCAGGGCAGTGCTTGTGAAGAGGACCTGCCTGAAGCAGCCACCATCTGGGAGTGGATGGCTGCCCAGGTCTCTGCTCTATACCCGGAAAAAAGAAATGAAGGGCATTTTGTATTTCTCCCATAGTTTGTTTTAATATAAAGTAACATCTAGGAGAAGATGTTGTGGACATGTTCTTATAATCACATATTGGCAGAAACCCCAAATTTCCTGCAGTTTGAGAAACAAGATGGAGATGCATCTTTTATAAATCTCTATTCAATAAATATTCCTTCAAAGTATTATTACCTGGCAAGGCTCCAGTTCTTTAAAATTGTAAAATAGATTTTTAAAAACCCTATTGAAGAGTTCAGTGGAGTAGACAAAGGGGGAATGAAAGGAAGGGAGGGGAGATGGGACGAGGAAAGACAGTGGAATGAATCTGACATAACTTTCCTATGTTCACATATGAATATACCACAGTGAATCTCACCATCATATACATCCACAAGAAATTACTTTATATACAGGGTTATGAAAAATTGTGCTGTATATAAGTAATAATGAGTGTAATGCATTCCACTATTGTCATTTATTTAAAAAATAAATAAATAAATAAATTTTAAAAAGCAAAAAATAAAAAATAAAGGAGCAAACGAGTTTAAAAAAATAACTATGGGCAAATGGCAGAAAGATCAATAGAATGAAGGGAGTCGGGGTTGGAGGAAAGAAGAGGAAGAAGTGTACTAGGGACTGAATCAAAACAAGAAATATTCCATACTTTTATAATTATGTCAAAATGGATTCTACTGTCATGTATAACCAAAAAGAACCTATTTTTAAAAGATGTTTGTCCATAAGACAAATGTTATTTTTAAAAAACCTATTAAATCAGATGGAATTATAAAATAAGCAGGTTTATTGTAGTGGATTTGAAAAGAGTAAAGGAAAACAAACCTCAGATAATTCCCACTGCATTGAGACAACCATTTCTGAGTACCTTTTGGTGTGTTCACATATACATATCTACCAATTCGTGTCATGATTACTTTGTAACCTAAGCATTTCCCTAATCAATGTTCAATATGATGATTTTTAATTTTTTGACTTCATAATAGTCCATTGTGCAGTTGGACAAAGGCTTTTCCTGTAAACATTCCCATTTTGACATTTAAGTTGTTTCTACATTTGGTATTATTTTTAAAATGCTTAATAACCATCTTTGCATGTTCACCCCAGAACATACTTAGGATAAATTTCCTAAAAGTGGACTCACTGGGTCAAAGAACGTAAAGGTTTAAGAGTTGTTGGCGCACACTGGCTTGACTGGTCTCTGCCTTTGCTTCTTCAAAAACCATTCTGGGGCTTAGGATGTAGCTCAACTGGTAGAGTGCTTGCCTCATATGCACAAGGCCCTGGGTTCAATCCCAAGCACCACACACACAAAAAAAAGAAAATTTTCCATCTTGAGTTCAGAGAAATATTTGCTTCAATTTTCAGTAATTTTTTTTTCATTATATGTTTAGACAATAATCCATCTGAACCAATTATAACCAATAGTAATCCCTGCTAATAATTACTGGGTGGGTAAGATGGACAGAGCACTAACAAATTTATATGCATTATTTCACTTTGTTCCTGAAAGCTCTATCCTTTTCCCTGATGCCAGTCCAATAACAAAGACACCGTTTTGAGAAAAGGGGAAAAGGTTTATTGCTTTGTTAGCAAAGGAGAAACATAGGAGACTCCTGTCCCAGAGGCTGTGATTCTACCCATCAAGGGGAACAGGGGGAATTCAAATGCTACTTTCCACAGGTTCTCCATAGGAGTTATAATTTACTGGTTAATTTGGGAGGCAGTCATTTCTGAGATCTTCTGGTACCATCCCCAAAGTCTAGATGATTTTGTTCCTGTGGTGGGTGTGTACTCAAGCACAGATAACTCTGCCTAGGATGGGGAAGAAAGGTAATCCTGTTTCCCCTGAGATGAGGGAGGTGGGGGGTGATTAGGAAGGAGAAGGAAGAGAAAGAAACACATCCTTTAAAAAATAAGTTGCAATGGCAGAGAAGCAGGGGCTATAATTCAAAGCATAAAGTGGACCACTGTTAAATTTCCCCACTGCCAATTTCTACATTCCATTTCTATGGAAAAATGGGTGAAGACATCTCCAAGCTACTTCCTGCTGAGAAAGGACAAAGCTGTGGGGAAAGTGATCCACATTCCTTGTTCTCTATAGGTGGGATATGGTCAGTTAAGGATATTCAGAATCAGGGCAGTCCAGAGGTCCATGGTGGCAATTGGTAGGTGACTGACAAGGTATACATAAAGAGGGATCCATGCTAGGACAATGATAAAGACACTACAGTATTATGTTTTTGTAGACAATTAGCACAAAATTAATTAGTATTTCAGCCAGTCTTTGAGAACTATGAAGACAGTAACTCATAATCATGCCGGTGAAAAACAGATCAAGTTTATCTATGTAGGAGATTAGGAAGATTTGTAGATCTATGAGATCAGGTCCATACTGATTCAGGACAAACTTGTGTCTCTAAGTCCTTTATGATCATTATTATTAGGCACTCCCACACAAGAACCCTTCCTGTATAGCCTCCAGCTTTTCTTAATTTTGGTAGGGCACAAGATGTACAAGTGTACATCTTAAATTACATTAAAAAAATCACTCTTTCTTTTTAAATGTCAATGTATGACTGTGCTTTGGTTATATTGTCCTGCCAGGTGTTTAAGACCTAGTTGGTCAAAAATGATGTTGTTCTTATCTACTCTTAGGTCAGCTGAGATTCCTCAAAGATCGCTCTTGGGAACGTATGTGAAGGCCCTTGGCTCCTTTAGCTTTCCTCTACTTGTCAAGCCATATACAGGATGGGTCAGGGTCTTAATAATTATATGTGGCTTCCCTTTGAAGGACCAGGGACATTTTCACTGCAATGACCCTCCTCTTTGCAGAATGTGCACTATTTGGCTTCCTGTTCTCTAGGGTCCTCTCAGTCCTCCTGATCTGGTAAAGTCAGGTGACTCACCCAAGTTGCAGGGCTCTTAGAAGGGTCCCATGGTTTTCTGGGTCCAGTTGATCTTAGAGGGTAAAGGCCAAAATATTGGTTGCTTTTTCCTTGGTAATTTTACTTCCCTGA